>NC_091284.1:322964203-323706703 GCF_032444005.1 Ranitomeya imitator
AGATTAAAATTCAGGTGGGCAATCAGAACATTCATTAGATTAACCCCCTGTGAACCGCAAAAGAGAAAGACATGTTTATGGAAAAAGAACCACAATGGTGCATCAAAAAATTACATTAGCCGGAGTAATAGAACCAATTCACAGTGTGTACAATATTAAATATCACCTTCTTATGGAGAGAAGAAAAAAAAAAAAAAAAAAAAAAATTTTTATTAAAAAAAAAAAATAAAAAAAAAAATTGGATTATATGAAAAAAATATATGAAATTATTACATTAATCTAACTGCAAAATGAGGTCAAGACGTTTGTTCAGCCCTAAGGGCACCCTTGACTGTAGAGAAAATATCCAAAAGGATTCACGATTTAATATCTTACGTCTATGATCACCGCCTCTAGGGGGTTTATGCACTTTTTCAATAGCAGTCACTTTAATCATGCTGGTATTACCTGCATGGATTGTTTTGCAGTGGTGAGAGACTGCAGAAATGTTATGTGATGTATTATTAAGTGCAGATTCTGAGATATGCTTACAAAACCTTCTTTTTAGAGGGCCCACTGTGCAGCCCACATATTGCAGTTTACATAAGTCGCATTCTATCAAGTAAATGACACCTTCTGAGTTGCAATTCATGTGCGTTCGAATCGGATAAGTAATGCCTGTCACACTAGAGGTGAAACTAGTAGTTTTTCTTACGAAATTACACGTTTTACACGGGTGGTGACCACATTTAAAAAAACCCTTATATGTTAACCAGGCACTATTTCCTGCAGTCAATTTACTGTGGAGATAAAGACTCGGAGATAGGATGTCACGTAAGGAAGGTGCTTTTTTGGCAAGATATCGTATGTGAGTACGATCTAAAATATGTGCTAGCTTCACATCACTATATAAAATAGGAACATATTTTTTCACAATTTGAATTATTTCTGCATACTGCGGACTATAAACTGTGGAAAAATTTATCGTACTCAGAGAGTGAGAGGCAGGCTCTGTGTGTTTATTTTCATTAAGCCTTTTTCTTTTAATTTTTTTCATTTTATTATTATTCTTGTTGGGGTTCCTAGAAAGAGACCCTGAATCCTCATTATCACTCCATAATAAAGACTTCCTATCAATGTCTTTTGTCACTGATTTTGCTCTGTGTAGCATCCAATTAGGATAACCGCGATCTTTAAGTCTGAAAACTGCAGACTCAGTTTCCTGTGTGAATTGTGCAGCTGAACTACAATTTCTTTTAAGCCTGATAAATTCACCCACTGGTATATTCTTAATGACATGTTTTGGGTGACAAGAGTGTGCCTCCAAAATTGAGTTGCTGTCAGTAGATTTTCTATAAGGGGAAACAGCAACTAAGTTAGTATTTTCATTTACTGATAAGGAAATATCCAAATAATTGATAGAAGTCTTGGAGGTATTAAAAGTAAAGGAGAGATTAAAATCGGTATTATTCACGTATTTTATGAAATCCGTAATCAGCATATCTTCCCCCTTCCAAATTATAATCAAATCATCGATATAGCGACCAAAAAATACAATGTTATTAGAAAAGGGATTATTCTCATTGAAAATATATTTTTCTTCCCAAACCGCTACTGTAATATTGGCTAATGAAGGGGAACATTTCCCTCCCATACTAACGCCCTTTTTTTGAATAAAAAACAACCTGTCAAATGAAAAATAATTATGGGTCAACAGAAAAGAAACTGAATCTATAATAAAAAATTGAATCTCCTGTTTGTATGTGCTGTACTTATTGAGAAAATATGACAGGCTGGTTAGAATGATATTATGTGGTATGGAAGGATATAAACCAACCACATCACAGGTGACCCATGTATAATGTGAAGACCACAAAAAGCCATCTAATGCGGCAATGACTGCTTTGGTATCTTTAATGTAACCCGGTAAATTGATCACTAAGGGTTGTAGAAAATGATCCACCCATTCTCCCAAATTTTCTGAGAGTGACCCTATACCAGAGATGATGGCTCTAAACGGAGGAGGAAAAACATTTTTATGAATCTTAGGGAACGCATGATAAATAGGGATAACTGGATGTTTGATATTTAAATAATCATATATTTTTTGTGTAATAGCACCTGTGGATAGGCCATCTACTAATAATTTCTCTAAATGTATCTGAAATTCTTTTGTGGGATCATATGGAATTTGGGTGTAAGTAGAACAATCACTAAGAATGCGAAGATTTTCCACGTAATATAAACCAGCATTCAAAATTACCACCCCCCCTCCTTTGTCAGCCTGTCTGATCAATAAATCCTCATTATGGCGTAAATTACTTATAGCCTGTCTTTCCAAAACAGTCAGATTATCATGCACAAAATCTATGTTACTATCCAGTTTCATTAAATCCCTCTCTACCAGTTCTTGGAAGGTGTCCAAGACAGTGGGTCTGGATTGTACTGGATAGAATAGAGCATTAGGTGTACCAAAATCCTTATTCATATTACAGTCTTTCTCAAGTGAATCGGATTGCAAATCTCGTAAAATAGAATAATCCAAAAGTTCCTGAAAGGAAAAATTACCATGTGGAGAAACAGCATTGGTATATCCAGGAGGTTGCACAGTATCAGAAAAAGCAGAATCTTGTTCAAAGTGACATTTCAAGGTTAAGTTTCTGGCAAATTTGTTTACATCCAATAAAGTCCTAAATACGTCAAATTTTTTTATTGGACAAAAACCAAGTCCTTTTCCCAAAAGAGAAATTTCAGCTTCAGACAAAATATAGCTGGAAAGATTCCAGACTGGAAGTGTCAATACTTCCTCTGATTCCTGAGCGGGTAAGTTCTTACGTTTGTGCTTCCTCCCCGCCCTCCTCCGGCGTTTTTTGCTTTGCTGATGGCACCTGATCTCTCATTAAATGTCTCATTATGCCTGTTGGATCCAAACGATACATCCGAAAAATCTTCTGAAGTATTATGATTTGAGCTGGATGAACCCATCGACTCATGAGATGCAGTGAAGCTGACCCTTCGCCCTTTATAATTGGAATCAAAGAAATCATGTTGCGGGCGTCTATTCCTTCTATTCCAGGTACGGGAGATTTTCCAGGTGTAAACTTGGTTCAATTCATAATCCCGTTTATCTCTCTGGAATTTGTCATGTTTAATATCAGCAACATGTTCCTCTAGTTTCAGTAAGTTTTTTTCCATTCTCTGGTTTAAAATGTTGAAATCCTCAACATTGTTATATTTATTCAGGGATGTCTGTATTTTTGTAATGTCATCTTTTATATGATTAATCTCAATTTCTTCATGTTTGGTGATTAGTTCCATCAACTTATATGAACATTGTGAAAGTATTGATTCCCATTCCGTTTTAAACTCATCTGAATAAGAAAAGGTGGGTTTCTTATTGATTCTTAAACCCCTTGGTATAAGTTTTTTAGACAAATATGATTTAAGAGAGGTCATGTCCCACCATAATCTCGTCTCTTTACTTTTACGGTTCTCCAGTGTTTTAAAAAGGTCCTCAATAGACTCGCCTGAGGAAACCCCATTATTCCGAGACACATCTTCATTAGTTTGATTAAAGATAGACGCAAACCTATTCATGCGTTTTCTATCACTATCCATAGATATTGCACTGTGATTATCCATAGCAGGCAAATCAGTTCATAACCAATGGTAAGTATAGAAAAAATTAAATAGGGGAGGAAGCAAGACTTGGTCCACAAAATACAAAAATAGGGAAAAAGGAAAAAATGGGAAGAAAATAAGTCAGCTCACCAATCCCTCAACAGTGCAATGATGTCCATGCACGGAGCCGCCTTGGTCAAGGGCGTAGTCCAGAGCCAGCAATGAAAAAGAAAAAATAATCTCCAGCATGGATCTTCTAAAAAGTCAATTTATTGAAAACACTTTAAAATGCAAACATTTGCAAGAAAGAGATGGGGGTCCCAGGTGGTCAACGCCGACGCGTTTCGACCATCAGGTCTTAGTCATGGCATGAAAATGGGACCACATATTAACATTTTATACAACACAGAACACTAAAACAACAAGTGCTTAGATTAAAATTCAGGTGGGCAATCAGAACATTCATTAGATTAACCCCCTGTGAACCGCAAAAGAGAAAGACATGTTTATGGAAAAAGAACCACAATGGTGCATCAAAAAATTACATTAGCCGGAGTAATAGAACCAATTCACAGTGCATAAACCCCCTAGAGGCGGTGATCATAGACGTAAGATATTAAATCGTGAATCCTTTTGGATATTTTCTCTACAGTCAAGGGTGCCCTTAGGGCTGAACAAACGTCTTGACCTCATTTTGCAGTTAGATTAATGTAATAATTTCATATATTTTTTTCATATAATCCAATTTTTTTTTTTTTTTTTTTTAATAAAATTTTTTTTTTTTTTTTTTTTTTTTTTCTTCTCTCCATAAGAAGGTGATATTTAATATTGTACACACTGTGAATTGGTTCTATTACTCCGGCTAATGTAATTTTTTGATGCACCATTGTGGTTCTTTTTCCATAAACATGTCTTTCTCTTTTGCGGTTCACAGGGGGTTAATCTAATGAATGTTCTGATTGCCCACCTGAATTTTAATCTAAGCACTTGTTGTTTTAGTGTTCTGTGTTGTATAAAATGTTAATATGTGGTCCCATTTTCATGCCATGACTAAGACCTGATGGTCGAAACGCGTCGGCGTTGACCACCTGGGACCCCCATCTCTTTCTTGCAAATGTTTGCATTTTAAAGTGTTTTCAATAAATTGACTTTTTAGAAGATCCATGCTGGAGATTATTTTTTCTTTTTCATTGCTGGCTCTGGACTACGCCCTTGACCAAGGCGGCTCCGTGCATGGACATCATTGCACTGTTGAGGGATTGGTGAGCTGACTTATTTTCTTCCCATTTTTTCCTTTTTCCCTATTTTTGTATTTTGTGGACCAAGTCTTGCTTCCTCCCCTATTTAATTTTTTCTATACTTACCATTGGTTATGAACTGATTTGCCTGCTATGGATAATCACAGTGCAATATCTATGGATAGTGATAGAAAACGCATGAATAGGTTTGCGTCTATCTTTAATCAAACTAATGAAGATGTGTCTCGGAATAATGGGGTTTCCTCAGGCGAGTCTATTGAGGACCTTTTTAAAACACTGGAGAACCGTAAAAGTAAAGAGACGAGATTATGGTGGGACATGACCTCTCTTAAATCATATTTGTCTAAAAAACTTATACCAAGGGGTTTAAGAATCAATAAGAAACCCACCTTTTCTTATTCAGATGAGTTTAAAACGGAATGGGAATCAATACTTTCACAATGTTCATATAAGTTGATGGAACTAATCACCAAACATGAAGAAATTGAGATTAATCATATAAAAGATGACATTACAAAAATACAGACATCCCTGAATAAATATAACAATGTTGAGGATTTCAACATTTTAAACCAGAGAATGGAAAAAAACTTACTGAAACTAGAGGAACATGTTGCTGATATTAAACATGACAAATTCCAGAGAGATAAACGGGATTATGAATTGAACCAAGTTTACACCTGGAAAATCTCCCGTACCTGGAATAGAAGGAATAGACGCCCGCAACATGATTTCTTTGATTCCAATTATAAAGGGCGAAGGGTCAGCTTCACTGCATCTCATGAGTCGATGGGTTCATCCAGCTCAAATCATAATACTTCAGAAGATTTTTCGGATGTATCGTTTGGATCCAACAGGCATAATGAGACATTTAATGAGAGATCAGGTGCCATCAGCAAAGCAAAAAACGCCGGAGGAGGGCGGGGAGGAAGCACAAACGTAAGAACTTACCCGCTCAGGAATCAGAGGAAGTATTGACACTTCCAGTCTGGAATCTTTCCAGCTATATTTTGTCTGAAGCTGAAATTTCTCTTTTGGGAAAAGGACTTGGTTTTTGTCCAATAAAAAAATTTGACGTATTTAGGACTTTATTGGATGTAAACAAATTTGCCAGAAACTTAACCTTGAAATGTCACTTTGAACAAGATTCTGCTTTTTCTGATACTGTGCAACCTCCTGGATATACCAATGCTGTTTCTCCACATGGTAATTTTTCCTTTCAGGAACTTTTGGATTATTCTATTTTACGAGATTTGCAATCCGATTCACTTGAGAAAGACTGTAATATGAATAAGGATTTTGGTACACCTAATGCTCTATTCTATCCAGTACAATCCAGACCCACTGTCTTGGACACCTTCCAAGAACTGGTAGAGAGGGATTTAATGAAACTGGATAGTAACATAGATTTTGTGCATGATAATCTGACTGTTTTGGAAAGACAGGCTATAAGTAATTTACGCCATAATGAGGATTTATTGATCAGACAGGCTGACAAAGGAGGGGGGGTGGTAATTTTGAATGCTGGTTTATATTACGTGGAAAATCTTCGCATTCTTAGTGATTGTTCTACTTACACCCAAATTCCATATGATCCCACAAAAGAATTTCAGATACATTTAGAGAAATTATTAGTAGATGGCCTATCCACAGGTGCTATTACACAAAAAATATATGATTATTTAAATATCAAACATCCAGTTATCCCTATTTATCATGCGTTCCCTAAGATTCATAAAAATGTTTTTCCTCCTCCGTTTAGAGCCATCATCTCTGGTATAGGGTCACTCTCAGAAAATTTGGGAGAATGGGTGGATCATTTTCTACAACCCTTAGTGATCAATTTACCGGGTTACATTAAAGATACCAAAGCAGTCATTGCCGCATTAGATGGCTTTTTGTGGTCTTCACATTATACATGGGTCACCTGTGATGTGGTTGGTTTATATCCTTCCATACCACATAATATCATTCTAACCAGCCTGTCATATTTTCTCAATAAGTACAGCACATACAAACAGGAGATTCAATTTTTTATTATAGATTCAGTTTCTTTTCTGTTGACCCATAATTATTTTTCATTTGACAGGTTGTTTTTTATTCAAAAAAAGGGCGTTAGTATGGGAGGGAAATGTTCCCCTTCATTAGCCAATATTACAGTAGCGGTTTGGGAAGAAAAATATATTTTCAATGAGAATAATCCCTTTTCTAATAACATTGTATTTTTTGGTCGCTATATCGATGATTTGATTATAATTTGGAAGGGGGAAGATATGCTGATTACGGATTTCATAAAATACGTGAATAATACCGATTTTAATCTCTCCTTTACTTTTAATACCTCCAAGACTTCTATCAATTATTTGGATATTTCCTTATCAGTAAATGAAAATACTAACTTAGTTGCTGTTTCCCCTTATAGAAAATCTACTGACAGCAACTCAATTTTGGAGGCACACTCTTGTCACCCAAAACATGTCATTAAGAATATACCAGTGGGTGAATTTATCAGGCTTAAAAGAAATTGTAGTTCAGCTGCACAATTCACACAGGAAACTGAGTCTGCAGTTTTCAGACTTAAAGATCGCGGTTATCCTAATTGGATGCTACACAGAGCAAAATCAGTGACAAAAGACATTGATAGGAAGTCTTTATTATGGAGTGATAATGAGGATTCAGGGTCTCTTTCTAGGAACCCCAACAAGAATAATAATAAAATGAAAAAAATTAAAAGAAAAAGGCTTAATGAAAATAAACACACAGAGCCTGCCTCTCACTCTCTGAGTACGATAAATTTTTCCACAGTTTATAGTCCGCAGTATGCAGAAATAATTCAAATTGTGAAAAAATATGTTCCTATTTTATATAGTGATGTGAAGCTAGCACATATTTTAGATCGTACTCACATACGATATCTTGCCAAAAAAGCACCTTCCTTACGTGACATCCTATCTCCGAGTCTTTATCTCCACAGTAAATTGACTGCAGGAAATAGTGCCTGGTTAACATATAAGGGTTTTTTTAAATGTGGTCACCACCCGTGTAAAACGTGTAATTTCGTAAGAAAAACTACTAGTTTCACCTCTAGTGTGACAGGCATTACTTATCCGATTCGAACGCACATGAATTGCAACTCAGAAGGTGTCATTTACTTGATAGAATGCGACTTATGTAAACTGCAATATGTGGGCTGCACAGTGGGCCCTCTAAAAAGAAGGTTTTGTAAGCATATCTCAGAATCTGCACTTAATAATACATCACATAACATTTCTGCAGTCTCTCACCACTGCAAAACAATCCATGCAGGTAATACCAGCATGATTAAAGTGACTGCTATTGAAAAAGTGCATAAACCCCCTAGAGGCGGTGATCATAGACGTAAGATATTAAATCGTGAATCCTTTTGGATATTTTCTCTACAGTCAAGGGTGCCCTTAGGGCTGAACAAACGTCTTGACCTCATTTTGCAGTTAGATTAATGTAATAATTTCATATATTTTTTTCATATAATCCAATTTTTTTTTTTATTTTTTTTTTTTAATAAAAATTTTTTTTTTTTTTTTTTTTTTTCTTCTCTCCATAAGAAGGTGATATTTAATATTGTACACACTGTGAATTGGTTCTATTACTCCGGCTAATGTAATTTTTTGATGCACCATTGTGGTTCTTTTTCCATAAACATGTCTTTCTCTTTTGCGGTTCACAGGGGGTTAATCTAATGAATGTTCTGATTGCCCACCTGAATTTTAATCTAAGCACTTGTTGTTTTAGTGTTCTGTGTTGTATAAAATGTTAATATGTGGTCCCATTTTCATGCCATGACTAAGACCTGATGGTCGAAACGCGTCGGCGTTGACCACCTGGGACCCCCATCTCTTTCTTGCAAATGTTTGCATTTTAAAGTGTTTTCAATAAATTGACTTTTTAGAAGATCCATGCTGGAGATTATTTTTTCTTTTTCATTGCTGGCTCTGGACTACGCCCTTGACCAAGGCGGCTCCGTGCATGGACATCATTGCACTGTTGAGGGATTGGTGAGCTGACTTATTTTCTTCCCATTTTTTCCTTTTTCCCTATTTTTGTATTTTGTGGACCAAGTCTTGCTTCCTCCCCTATTTAATTTTTTCTATACTTACCATTGGTTATGAACTGATTTGCCTGCTATGGATAATCACAGTGCAATATCTATGGATAGTGATAGAAAACGCATGAATAGGTTTGCGTCTATCTTTAATCAAACTAATGAAGATGTGTCTCGGAATAATGGGGTTTCCTCAGGCGAGTCTATTGAGGACCTTTTTAAAACACTGGAGAACCGTAAAAGTAAAGAGACGAGATTATGGTGGGACATGACCTCTCTTAAATCATATTTGTCTAAAAAACTTATACCAAGGGGTTTAAGAATCAATAAGAAACCCACCTTTTCTTATTCAGATGAGTTTAAAACGGAATGGGAATCAATACTTTCACAATGTTCATATAAGTTGATGGAACTAATCACCAAACATGAAGAAATTGAGATTAATCATATAAAAGATGACATTACAAAAATACAGACATCCCTGAATAAATATAACAATGTTGAGGATTTCAACATTTTAAACCAGAGAATGGAAAAAAACTTACTGAAACTAGAGGAACATGTTGCTGATATTAAACATGACAAATTCCAGAGAGATAAACGGGATTATGAATTGAACCAAGTTTACACCTGGAAAATCTCCCGTACCTGGAATAGAAGGAATAGACGCCCGCAACATGATTTCTTTGATTCCAATTATAAAGGGCGAAGGGTCAGCTTCACTGCATCTCATGAGTCGATGGGTTCATCCAGCTCAAATCATAATACTTCAGAAGATTTTTCGGATGTATCGTTTGGATCCAACAGGCATAATGAGACATTTAATGAGAGATCAGGTGCCATCAGCAAAGCAAAAAACGCCGGAGGAGGGCGGGGAGGAAGCACAAACGTAAGAACTTACCCGCTCAGGAATCAGAGGAAGTATTGACACTTCCAGTCTGGAATCTTTCCAGCTATATTTTGTCTGAAGCTGAAATTTCTCTTTTGGGAAAAGGACTTGGTTTTTGTCCAATAAAAAAATTTGACGTATTTAGGACTTTATTGGATGTAAACAAATTTGCCAGAAACTTAACCTTGAAATGTCACTTTGAACAAGATTCTGCTTTTTCTGATACTGTGCAACCTCCTGGATATACCAATGCTGTTTCTCCACATGGTAATTTTTCCTTTCAGGAACTTTTGGATTATTCTATTTTACGAGATTTGCAATCCGATTCACTTGAGAAAGACTGTAATATGAATAAGGATTTTGGTACACCTAATGCTCTATTCTATCCAGTACAATCCAGACCCACTGTCTTGGACACCTTCCAAGAACTGGTAGAGAGGGATTTAATGAAACTGGATAGTAACATAGATTTTGTGCATGATAATCTGACTGTTTTGGAAAGACAGGCTATAAGTAATTTACGCCATAATGAGGATTTATTGATCAGACAGGCTGACAAAGGAGGGGGGGTGGTAATTTTGAATGCTGGTTTATATTACGTGGAAAATCTTCGCATTCTTAGTGATTGTTCTACTTACACCCAAATTCCATATGATCCCACAAAAGAATTTCAGATACATTTAGAGAAATTATTAGTAGATGGCCTATCCACAGGTGCTATTACACAAAAAATATATGATTATTTAAATATCAAACATCCAGTTATCCCTATTTATCATGCGTTCCCTAAGATTCATAAAAATGTTTTTCCTCCTCCGTTTAGAGCCATCATCTCTGGTATAGGGTCACTCTCAGAAAATTTGGGAGAATGGGTGGATCATTTTCTACAACCCTTAGTGATCAATTTACCGGGTTACATTAAAGATACCAAAGCAGTCATTGCCGCATTAGATGGCTTTTTGTGGTCTTCACATTATACATGGGTCACCTGTGATGTGGTTGGTTTATATCCTTCCATACCACATAATATCATTCTAACCAGCCTGTCATATTTTCTCAATAAGTACAGCACATACAAACAGGAGATTCAATTTTTTATTATAGATTCAGTTTCTTTTCTGTTGACCCATAATTATTTTTCATTTGACAGGTTGTTTTTTATTCAAAAAAAGGGCGTTAGTATGGGAGGGAAATGTTCCCCTTCATTAGCCAATATTACAGTAGCGGTTTGGGAAGAAAAATATATTTTCAATGAGAATAATCCCTTTTCTAATAACATTGTATTTTTTGGTCGCTATATCGATGATTTGATTATAATTTGGAAGGGGGAAGATATGCTGATTACGGATTTCATAAAATACGTGAATAATACCGATTTTAATCTCTCCTTTACTTTTAATACCTCCAAGACTTCTATCAATTATTTGGATATTTCCTTATCAGTAAATGAAAATACTAACTTAGTTGCTGTTTCCCCTTATAGAAAATCTACTGACAGCAACTCAATTTTGGAGGCACACTCTTGTCACCCAAAACATGTCATTAAGAATATACCAGTGGGTGAATTTATCAGGCTTAAAAGAAATTGTAGTTCAGCTGCACAATTCACACAGGAAACTGAGTCTGCAGTTTTCAGACTTAAAGATCGCGGTTATCCTAATTGGATGCTACACAGAGCAAAATCAGTGACAAAAGACATTGATAGGAAGTCTTTATTATGGAGTGATAATGAGGATTCAGGGTCTCTTTCTAGGAACCCCAACAAGAATAATAATAAAATGAAAAAAATTAAAAGAAAAAGGCTTAATGAAAATAAACACACAGAGCCTGCCTCTCACTCTCTGAGTACGATAAATTTTTCCACAGTTTATAGTCCGCAGTATGCAGAAATAATTCAAATTGTGAAAAAATATGTTCCTATTTTATATAGTGATGTGAAGCTAGCACATATTTTAGATCGTACTCACATACGATATCTTGCCAAAAAAGCACCTTCCTTACGTGACATCCTATCTCCGAGTCTTTATCTCCACAGTAAATTGACTGCAGGAAATAGTGCCTGGTTAACATATAAGGGTTTTTTTAAATGTGGTCACCACCCGTGTAAAACGTGTAATTTCGTAAGAAAAACTACTAGTTTCACCTCTAGTGTGACAGGCATTACTTATCCGATTCGAACGCACATGAATTGCAACTCAGAAGGTGTCATTTACTTGATAGAATGCGACTTATGTAAACTGCAATATGTGGGCTGCACAGTGGGCCCTCTAAAAAGAAGGTTTTGTAAGCATATCTCAGAATCTGCACTTAATAATACATCACATAACATTTCTGCAGTCTCTCACCACTGCAAAACAATCCATGCAGGTAATACCAGCATGATTAAAGTGACTGCTATTGAAAAAGTGCATAAACCCCCTAGAGGCGGTGATCATAGACGTAAGATATTAAATCGTGAATCCTTTTGGATATTTTCTCTACAGTCAAGGGTGCCCTTAGGGCTGAACAAACGTCTTGACCTCATTTTGCAGTTAGATTAATGTAATAATTTCATATATTTTTTTCATATAATCCAATTTTTTTTTTTATTTTTTTTTTTTAATAAAAATTTTTTTTTTTTTTTTTCTTCTCTCCATAAGAAGGTGATATTTAATATTGTACACACTGTGAATTGGTTCTATTACTCCGGCTAATGTAATTTTTTGATGCACCATTGTGGTTCTTTTTCCATAAACATGTCTTTCTCTTTTGCGGTTCACAGGGGGTTAATCTAATGAATGTTCTGATTGCCCACCTGAATTTTAATCTAAGCACTTGTTGTTTTAGTGTTCTGTGTTGTATAAAATGTTAATATGTGGTCCCATTTTCATGCCATGACTAAGACCTGATGGTCGAAACGCGTCGGCGTTGACCACCTGGGACCCCCATCTCTTTCTTGCAAATGTTTGCATTTTAAAGTGTTTTCAATAAATTGACTTTTTAGAAGATCCATGCTGGAGATTATTTTTTCTTTTTCATATTTGCGGACTTGGAACAGTTGGCCTGCTCAGAGGTCATAATCCCAGTTCCTTCAGCAGAGGTATGCAAGGGCCATTATTCATCCCTGTTCTCCATAATAAAACCGCCAGGAGATGCCCGTACCATAATCAATCTAAAACCATTAAACCTCTGGGTCAGATACAAGAGGTTCTGGATGGAGTCAATAAGATCTACCATCCACCTCTTAGACAAAGACGCCTTGATGTGTACTCTAAACTTGGAAAGTGCCTATTACTATGTCCCTATTCACCCTGCATTTCAAGTTCTTAAGATTTGCAGTAGATCTCCCAGATCGGACCTGCCACTTCCAGTTTCAGTGCCTTCCCTTTGGCCTTGCCTCGGCCCCCCGAGTGTTCACCAAACTAATAGCAGAAGAGGTGGCATACCTAAGAAACCAGGGGATCATCATAATTCCATATCTGGACAACTTCCTCTTGGCGGCAAGATCGGCAGAAGAACTGGTCCGGGACAGAAATCTAACCATCTCTACAATGGAATTCCTCGGTTGGTCAATTAACACTCAGAAGTTGGACTTGATACCAGAGACCAAGTAGGTGTTTCTGGCAGTACTGCTGGATTCCAGGCATAGAACATCCTTTTTAAAAGCAGAAAAGCAGGAGGTAATACAGAGCAGGGTCAAAGACTTGTTAAAACACCGCATCTCCATCAGATCAGCTATGAAGCCGGCATTCCTTGCGTCAGGTGGACACAGTCCCACTCAAGAGGGTTACAGAGAGACATCTTATACGTCTGGGACCGACAACAATCCTCTCTCGACCAGATAATACACCCTATCCTCAGCAGCAAGAAGGTCATTACTCTGGTGGACTCAACCTGGAAACCTACAGGTGGGCATACAGTGGATCGCCTCCCCATGTGTGGTTATCACCACGGACGCCAGCGAATGGGGATGGGGAGCTCATCTAAAGGGAAGGATACTTCAGGGCAGATGGCCAGAAGAAATTCGTTGCAGGTCCTCCAACTAGAGAACTTTACGCCGCTTGGGAAGCTCTGAGGCAGAATCAGGAACATTTTGAAGAATCAACATATCCATATCCTCTCAGACAATGTGACAACAGTTTTTCCTGTGACACCAAGGGGGACCCAGACAGCGGCCACTCCAGGATCTAGCAGGCAAGATCTTTTCTTGGGCAGAGAGGACGGTCCTTTCAATATCGGCAGTCCATCTCGAAGGTTCTCAGAAAGGTTCTCAGAACATGGTAGCAGACTACCTGAGCAGGCAAAGGATCTGGCCAGCAGAATGGGAGCTGAACTGCGAGGTGTTCGAGCATCTTTCCCATCTCTGGGGAACTCCTCAGATAGACCTGTTTGCGACCAGGAAGAATGCAAAGGTGCCCAGGTTTTATTCACTGAACCCCCTGGACGCCCCAGAGGCAGTCGATGCGCTAAGCCAGATGTGGGACAGGTCCCTCTCCTACACATTCTCACCATTAGCACTCATTCCCGCTGCCCTCAGGAAGATCCAAGAAGATCGAGCAGTGGTTCTCCTAATTGTTCCATGCTGGCCAAGGAGAAGCTGATTCCCACTACTAGGAGCAATGGCAGTACAGGATCCAATACTGCTTCCTCAGCGAGAGGACGTAATTCACCAGGGCCCAATCTTAAGCAGAACCCAGAGAAGCTACACCTTTCGGCTTGGATCCTGAGAGGGACATCCTGAGAGCTCGGGGCCTGTCGGAGCAGGTTATCACTACTATCCAATCTAGCAGGAAGCCCGTTACGTCGGCCATATACTATAAATTCTGGAAGAGGTTCTGTTTGGAGGGTGGCAGGTCCGACCCCCTCTTGTGGACTCCCCAGATATCCACGGGGTCTTGGACTTTCATCAGGCAGGGTTTAACAAGGGTCTTAGACCCAGCACGCTAAAGGTCCAGATATCGGCTTTAAGCAGTTACTTTGACTACCCCCTGGCCTCTCTCCCATGGATAATATGGTTCGTTAGAGCAGTGCAAAGATTGCGTCCTATAATTAGGCGGTTGGCCCCTCCTTGGGATCTGAGCCTAGTCCTTAAGTCTTTGTGTAGAGATGCCCATCTCAACCCGAACGTTAAAGACAGCATTCTTAGCGGCCATTACCACAGCTAAATGGGTGGGGGAAATCCAGGCTTTGTCTACCAGGGACTCATATCCCCAGATCTGGGGAGATCGAATAATTTTCAAATTAGATCCCACCTTTGTGCCCAAGGTAGCGTCCTGCCAAAACCTGAACCAGGAGATAGGTAATACTATCTTCTGTCCAAATCCTTCAAATAGCAAGGAACAGTCCCCACATTCCCTGGATGTTAGACAGGCAGTTATATACTACCTAGAAGCCGCCCGTAGCTGGAGACAGGACCATAACTTGTTCGTCCTGTTTGGGGGGGGGGGCGGGGAAACAAGGGTAAAAGAGCCTCTAAAGCATCCATTGCAAGATAGATTACCTCGGTTATTTCCCTAGCCTCAGTCAGAGGGGATCTTTCCCCCCCAAGGGCCTTAGGGCTCACTCTACTATAGCAGTCTCTTCTTCCTGGGCAGAGAGCGCGGGAGCCTCAATAGGCCAGATCTGTAGGGCCGCAACTTGGTTCGGGCCAGTTACATTTTGCAGGCACTACAAACTAGATGTACTTTCTGACCAGCAGACTGCTTTCGGGAGAAAGGTTCTACAGGCAATAATCCCACCCTGAGGAGGTACTCTGGTATTCTCCGTGGTGCTGTCAGGAGGGATGTCCTGGAAAATAGGTTTTAGACCTACCAGTAATTGTTTCCAGGAGTCCATCCTGACAGCACAGGTAGTTCCCCGCCCCCCCTAAAATTGATATGTCATATGGTGTAATATAATGTTGTTCAATAAAGTGTTGCATTGCATCATTCATTGTGTGGTACTTGTCAAAACACTGAGGAAAGGGGGTGGGGTGGGGTGGGACCTTTTAACCTCTCGTGTGCTTTCCTGTCTGTGTGAGGAGGAGGATGACCTCCATGGTGCTGTCAGGATGGACTCCTGGAAACATAATTACTGGTAGGTCTAATACCTATTTTTTTTTCCTTTCGCATTCCAAAAATTCCTGTGCAGCACCAGAAGGGTTCATAAACTTCTTGAATCTGGTTTTAAGCAGCTTGAGTGCTGCAGTTTATAGAATGGTGTCACTTTTAGGTATTTTCTGTCATATAGACTCTTTGGTCACTTAAATTGTGATGTGGTCCCTTTAACTCCTTTCCAACGTCAGGTGTAATAGTACGCCGACGTCGGACTCCCTCCCTTTGATGTCGGCTACCGTGGTGAGCCCACATCTTTCTGTTTTGAACAGCTGACATGTGCCCAGATTAGCCACCGGTGGAAACATGATCTACCCGTCGCTATTAACCATTAGATGCCACTGTTAAAACACGGACAGCGGCATTTAACTCGCATTTCCGGCAATCAGGCCGGAAATCCGCCCACCGATGACCCCTATCACGTGATCGCGAGTCACCGGTTCGTTGGCATGACAACCAGAGGTCTCCTGGAGACCTCTATGGTTGTCACTGCTGCCTTGCTGTGAGCGCTACCTGGTGGTTGGTGCTCATAGCAAGTGAGTACTTCTTCTACATAGAGGAGATCTGATCATCGCTTGTATGTAACAGAGCCGCTCTGGTTGTGGCAGCTTCTAGTCTCCCATGGAGACTATTGAAGCATGCCAAAAGTAAAAAAAAAAAAACTTTTAAAAAATATAAAAGTTCAAATCAACCCTCTTTCGCCCCATTCAAAATAAAGCAATAAAAAAAAATTCAAACATACACATATTTGGTATTGCCGCGTTCAGAATTGCCCGATTTATCAATAAAAAAAGGGAATTAAACCTACCTGTAATTCTGTTTCTAGGTAGTCCCTCAGGACAGCACCATGGAGGTAAGTAAATAAGGCAGCACACTGCAGCGCTAAAACATGCAAACTTGAAAACACGAAATTTGAACTGCATTACTGCTCTAGAAATATGAAAAATGAGAGCTTTTAGCGCATAAAAATGGGAAATTTTATGTGTACCTGGTAGCCCCTTTACGGCATCTCTCTTATACCAGGTCCTACGCTTGCCTTACCTCGCTGAGAATAAACGTCTCCATCTGAATGGGTACATGTGAAACCTCTTCTTAGACTAAAATTCTCTCTCTCTGTGGAGGGGTATTGGACCTGCTTTAATTAAAACACCTGAAGCTAGGAGGCGGAGTGCACGATCAGAAGTTGGCGACTCTAGGTTCAGCACCTGTTCACACTGAGTCTATGTTTGGATGTGCAGGTCAGGTTTTTGAAATGTATTCTCTAGCCTTCTGATCGTGCACTCCGCCTCCTAGCTTCAGGTGTTTTAATTACAGCAGGTCCAATACCCCTCCACAGAGAGAGAGAATTTTAGTCTAAGAAGAGGTTTCACATGTACCCATTCAGATGGAGACGTTTATTCTCAGCGAGGTAAGGCAAGCGTAGGACCTGGTATAAGAGAGATGCCGTAAAGGAGCTACCAGGTACACATAAAATTGGCCATTTTTATGCGCTAAAAGCTCTCATTTTTCATATTTGTAGTGCAGTAATGCAGTTCAAATTTCGTGTTTTCAAGTTTGCATGTTTTAGCGCTGCAGTGTGCTGCCTTATTTACTTAACTATATACGAGTTGGCGACTCTAGGTTCAGCACCTGTTCACACTGAGTCTATGTTTGGATGTGCAGGTCAGGTTTTTGAAAAGTACCATGGAGGTAGTCTTCCTTGATCTATAGTGGGACAGGATCAGAGGTTAAAATGCACCTCAAACCCCCCACCCTCCAGTGTTTTTTCAAATTACCACAGAAGAAAGGAAATAAATGGTCTAAACCCGCCCTTACAAACGTGTGTGTAATAAAACATTTAACGGCTTCATCTTAATCTCGAGCCATGGCGACCCAATGGACTAACGATCTGCTGGAAGATTGATCCCGTGCAAGCCTAAAGACAAACAAAAGGGAGGGAAATAAGGGTGTTGTCCTGAGGGACTACCTGGAAACAGAATTACCAGTAGGTCTAATTCCCTTTTTCCATTACGTCCCTCTGGACAGCACCATGGAGAATACCAAAGAAAAGGTCCCAGAGTGGGTGCAGAAGCCCAAGGACCAAAGTCCCCAGCAAAACCAGGCTAGTTATAGAAATGATCCGAAAGATCAGAAGAATTATAGATATCTAAAGGGATCCGCAAAGATAATCACCGTAGTGAGTGTCTCATATGTCTACAATGGCCAATTTCAGTATGAATGTGGTAAACAAGGTATGCAACAGAAAGAGAGTGAAATACACCCATTGTACCCCAATACCAATAATGAACCGCAGTGAGTTATTACAGTTATTGTGATAGATCCTTATAAACACCGCAGCCCCAGAATTGGTTTAGAAAACCTTAATGCCCAGCAAAATATGGTGATGGTCATAGCTACCACACAATGAGGACTGTACAGACCAGTAAACTGCTGCATGTGCTTAACAACACAGGACTGTTCCTTCATCAGTCCTTCTGGGCTCAAGTTGGTTACAGACCAGCTTACCGTACTACAAGGAGACCTGCAAGACAGAGACCCTGGACTGCGGGAATATGAAACCAATAACAGTTAGTACATGGGTAATGGCACAGCATTGGAATGTACGCACATTACTCATCCAGGAGATCACGTCTATTCCAAATCCTTAATGTCTAAACCCCAAGTAAGGGTTGGATATTATTGAAACTAAGGAATATGCCACCTGGCAGGTAATATCTCCCGCCCTTACCAATGTCTGGCTTCCCATTAGAACCGCTCAAAAGGAAATGTGGATCACTCCTGTTTTACTGATGTTAGACATAGGGAGTCTGGACTCTGGAATTGATGAAAGTGTGTGTGTGTGTGTGTGTGTGGGGGGGGGGGGCGGCTGGTAAAAATCTTCTGACATGTGAGGTTATTTGACACTCTATGCGAGTCATTAGTCCAGACTATATATATATATATATATATATATATATATATATATATATATATATATATATATATATATATATATATATATATATATTTTGCAAAAAAGAAAAAAAAAAGAGCATGAACCGCACATCCCAAAATCATACGTTGATCTAAATATATTATATTATATTAAATATATATTCCATATATATTTGGACAGACAACATTTTTGTAATTTTGGTTCTAGACATTACCACAATGAATTTTAAACAAAACAATTCAGATGCAGTTGAAGTTCAGACTTTCAGCTTTCATTTGAGGGTATCCACATTAAAATTGGATGAAGGGTTTAGGAGTTTCAGTTCCTTAACATGTGCCACCCTGTTTTTAAAGGGACCAAACGTAATTGGACAATTGACTCCAAGGCTATTTCATGGACAGGTGTGGGCAATCCCTTCGTTATGTCATTCTCAATTAAGCAGATAAAAGGCCTGGAGTTGATTTGAGGTATGGTGCTTGTATTTGGAAGGTTGTGCTGTGAAGTAAACATGCGGTCAAAGGAGCTCTCCATGCAGGTGAAACAAGCCATCCTTAAGCTGTGAAAACAGAAAAAAGCCAACCGAGAAATTGCTACAATATTAGGAGTGGCAAAATCTACAGTTTGGTTCATCCTGAGAAAGAATGAAAGCACTGGTGAACTCCTCAATGCAAAAAGACCTGGGCGCCCACGGAAGACAACAGTGGTGGATGATCGCAGAATAATCTCCATGGTGAAGAGAAACCCCTTCACAACAGCCAACCAAGTGAACAACACTCTCCAGGAGGTAGGCGTATCAATATCCAAATCTACCATAAAGAGAAGACTGCATGAAAGTAAATATAGAGGGTTCACTGCACGATGCTAGCCACTCATAAGCATCAAGAATAACAAGGCTAGACTGGACTTTGCTAAAAAAAAAATCTAAAAATCTAAAAAAGCCAGCACAGTTCTGGAAGAACATTCTTTGGACAGAATGATGGAAAGAGAAAAGTATGGCAGAGGCGTGGTACAGCTCATGATCCAAAGCATACCACATCATCTGTAAAACACGGCGGAGGCAGTGTGATGGCTTGGGCATGCATGGCTGCCAGTGGCACTGGGTCACTAGTGTTTAATGGTGATGTGACACAGGACAGAAGCAACCAAATGAATTCTGAGGTATTCAGAGCCATACTGTGTGCTCAGATCCAGCCAAATGCAGCCAAACTGATTGGTCGTCGTCTCATACTACAGATGGACAGTGACCCAAAACATAAAGCCAAAGCAACCCAGGAGTTTATTAAAGCAAAGAAGTGGAATATTCTTGACTGGCCAAGTCAGCCACCTGATCTCAACCCAATTGAGCATGCGTTTCACTTGTTAAAGACTAAACTTCAGACAGAAAGGCCCACAAACAAACAGCAACTGAAAACCACTGCAGTGAGGGCCTGGCAGAGCATCAAAAAATAGGAAACACAGCGTCTGGTGATGTCCATCATTTCAAGACTTCAGGCAGTCATTGCCAACAAAGGGTTTTCAACCAAGTACTAAAAATGAACATTTTATTTAAAATTATTGAATCTGTCCAATTACTTTTGGTCCCTTTAAAAACAGGGTGGCACATGTTAAGGAGCTGAAACTCCTAAACCCTTCATCCAATTTTAATGTGGATACCCTCAAATGAAAGCTGAAAGTCTGAACTTCAACTGCATCTGAATTGTTTTGTTTAACCCCTTTACCCCCAAGGGTGGTTTGCACGTTATGGACCGGGCCAATTTTTACAATTCTGACTACTGTCCCTTTATGAGGTTATAACTCTGGAATGCTTCAACGGATCCCAGTGATTCTGACAGTGTTTTCTCGTGACATATTGTACTTCATAGTGGTAAAATTTCTTTGATGTTACCTGCGTTTATTTGTGAAAAAAATGGAAATTTGGCAAAAATTTTGAACGTTTCGCAATTTTCCAACTTTGAATTTTTATGCAATTAAATCACAGAGATATGTCACACAAAATACTTAAGAAGTAACATTTCCCACATGTCTTCTTTACATCAGCACAATTTTTGAACCAAAATTTGTTTTTGTTAGGGAGTTATAAGGGTTAAATTTGACCAGCAATTTCTCATTTTTACAACACCATTTTATTTTAGGGACCACGTCTCATTTGAAGTGATTTTGAGGGGTCTATATGATAGAAAATACCCAAGTGTGACACCATTCTAAAAACTGCACCCCTCAAGGTGCTCAAAACCACATTCAAGAAGTTTATTAACCCTTCAGGGGTTTCACAGGAATTTTTGGAATGTTTAAATAAAAACGAACATTTAACTTTTTTCACAAAATTTACTTCAGCTCCAATTTGTTTTATTTTACCATGGGTAACAGGAGAAAATGGACCCCAAAAGTTGTTGTACAATTTGTCCTGAGTACGCCGATACCCCATATGTGGGAGTAAACCACTGTATGGGTGCATGGGAGAGCTCGGAAGGGAAGGAGCGCCGTTTGACTTTTCAATGCAAAATTGACAGGAATTGAGATGGGACGCCATGTTGCGTTTGGAGAGCCACTGATGTGCCTAAACATTGAAACCCCCCACAAGTGACACCATTTTGGAAAGTAGACCCCCTAAGGAACTAATCTAGAGGTGTGGTGAGCACTTTGACCCACCAAGGGCTTCACAGAAGTTTATAATGCAGAACCGTAAAAAAAAAAAAAAAAAAAAATTCCCACAAAAATAATTTTTTAGCCCCCAGTTTTGTATTTTTCCGAGGGTAACAGGAGAAATTGGACCCCAAAAGTTGTTGTCCAATTTGTCCTGAGTGCGCTGATGCCCCATATGTGGGGGGGGAACCACCATTTGGGCGCAAGGGAGGGCTCGGAAGGGAAGGAGCGTCATTTGGAATGCAGACTTAGATGGAATAGTCTGCAGGCATCACATTGCGTTTGCAGAGCCCCTAATGTACCTAAACAGTAGAAACCCCCCACAAGTGACCCCATATTGGAAACTAGACCCCCAAGGAACTTATCTAGATGTGTTCTGAGAGCTTTGAGCCCCCAAGTGTTTCACTACAGTTTATAACACAGAGCCGTGAAAAAAAAACAGGAGAAATTGGACCCCAAAAGTTGTTGTCCAATTTGTCCTGAGTACGCTGATACCCCATATGTTGAGGTAAACCCCTGTTTGGGTGCACGGGAGAGCTCGGAAGGGAAGAAGCACTGTTTTACTTTTTCAACGCAGAATTGGCTGGAATTGAGATCGGACGCCATGTCGCGTTTGGAGAGCTCCTGATGTGCCTAAACAGTGGAAACCCCCAATTATAACTGAAACCCTAATCCAAACACACCCCTAACCCTAATCCCAACGGTAACCCTAACCACACCTCTAACCCAGACACACCCCTAACCCTAATCCCAACCCTATTCCCAACCGTAAATGTAATCCAAGCCCTAGCCCTAATGGGAAAATGGAAGTAAATAATTTTTTTAAAATTTTTACCTAACTAAGGGGGTGATGAAGGGGGGTTTGATTTACTTTTATAGCGGATTTTTTAGCGGATTTTTATGATTGGCAGCTGTCACACACTGAAAGACTCTTTTTATTGCAAAAAATATTTTTGGCGTTACCACATTTTGAGAGCTATAATTTTTCCATATTTGAGTCCATAGAATCATGTGAGGTCTTTTTTGATCGCTTTTTATTCCGATTTTTGTGAGGCAGAATGACCAAAAACCAGCTATTCATAAATTTCTTTTGGGGGAGGCGTTTATACCGTTCCGCGTTTGGTAAAATTGATAAAGCAGTTTTATTCTTCGGGTCAGCACAATTACAGTGATACCTCATTTATATCATTTTTTTGTTTTGGCGCTTTTATACGATAAAAACTATTTTATAGAAAAAATAATTATTTTTGCATCGCTTTATTCTGAGGACTATAACTTTTTTATTTTTTTGCTGATGATGCTGTATGGCGGCTCGTTTTTTGCGGGACAAGATGACGCTTTCAGCGGTACCATGGTTATTTATATCTGTCTTTTTGATCGCGTGTTATTCCACTTTTTGTTCGGCGGTATGATAATAAAGCGTTGTTTTTTGCCTCGTTTTTTTTTTTTTTTCTTATGGTGTTTACTGAAGGGGTTAACTAGTGGGACAGTTTTATAGGTTGGGTCGTTACGGACGCGGCGATACTAAATATGTGTACTTTAATTGTTTTGTTTTTTTTTATTTAAAGAAATGTATTTATGGGGAATATAAATAAATATATATATATATATATATATATATATATATATATATATATATATATATATATATATATATATATATATATATATATATATATATATATATATATATATATAAATTTTTTTTTTTTTACTTTGTACCAGGGGGGGACATCACAGATCAGTGACCTGACAGTTTGCACAGCACTCTGAGAGCTATGGAGGCTTAACAAGCGCCTGCTCTGAGCAGACACTTGGTAAGCCGCCTCCCTCCCTGCAGGATCCGGATGCTGCAGCCATCTTGGATCTGGGCCTGCTACAGGGAGGGAGGTAAGGAGACCCTCGCAGCAACGCGATCACATCGCGTTGCTGCGGGGGTCTCAGGGAAGCCGACAGGGAGCTCCCTCCCTGCGCGACGCTTCGCTATACCGCCGGCACATCGCGATCATGTTTGATCGCGATGTGCCGGGGGCGGTCCGTGACAGGACAGTAGTATGTCCTTTTATAGGATGTACCAAAAAGACGTATGTCACCTTTTAAAGCTAGTTATGAAAGAGACTTGCCTTTAGCACTCAAGGTAGAAGCTCACCTGAGAGATCTGTTCCAAACGGAAGAAATGTTAATTTACTAAGCCAATTCAAGCATAGCTGTTTGTTTGGCTAAGCCCTGTTGTAAAGAATGAAGCAACATAAGCTGGATCAGGGTCCAAAAACATGAGGCCTCTATAACCAGAGGAGAGGCCCAAGACAAAAATGTGAAGTGGTAGCCGACGATACAATGTGCGGCCACACAACAAAGCACAAATCAGGTGGTCTGACCCAGAGGCCGACAGCCAGAGGCAAAAAAGGCACAAGGCCCGAGGTACTATGAAGCACAGAGGCACTGCAGGAATTAAGTGCGGTCATTGATAGACCATTATTTTTAATCTTTAAAGACTCCATAATAACAGGGTCTGTACCACAGGACTGGCGTATAGCAAATGTGGTGCCAATATTCAAAAAGGGGACAAAAACTGAACTCTGTAATTATAGACCAGTAAGCTTAACCTCTACTGTGGGTAAAATCCTGGAGGGCGTTCTAAGGGACGCTATACTGGAGTATCTGAAGAGGAATAACCTCATGACCCAGTATCAGCACGGGTTTACTAGGGACGGTTCATGTCAGACTAATTTGATCAGTTTCTATGAAGAGGTAAGTTCCGGACTGGACCAAGGGAACCCAGTGGATGTAGTGTATATGGACCTTTCAAAAGCTTTTGATACGGTGCCACACAAAAGGTTGATACATAAAATGAGAATAATGGGGATAGAGGAAAATATGTGTAAGTGGGTTGAGAGCTGGCTCAGGGATAGGAAACAAAGGGTGGTTATTAATGGAGCACACTTGGACTGGTTAGCAGTGGGGTACCACAGGAGTCAGTAGTGGGCCCTCTTCTTTTTAACATATTTATTAATGACCTTGTAGGGGGCATTCAGAGTAGAATTTCAATGTTTGCAGATGACACTAAACTCTGTAGGGTAATCAATACATGGGAGGACAATTTTATATTACAGGATGATTTATGTAATCTAGATGCTTGGGCTGATAAATGGCAAATGAGCTTTAATGGGGATAAATGTAAGATCATGCACTGGGGTAGAAGTAATAAGATGTATAATTATGTGCTTAATTCTAAAACTCTGGGCAATACTGTCAATGAAAAATACCTGGGTGTATGGGTGGATGACAAACTCATATTCAGTGGTCAGTGTCAGGCAGCTGCTACAAAGGCAAATAAAATAATGGGATGCATTAAAAGAGGCATAGATGCTCATGAGGAGAACATAATTTTACCTCTATACAAGTCACTAGTTTGACCACACTTACTGTGCACAGTTCTGGTCTCCGGTGTATAAGAAAGACATAGCTGGACTAGAGTGGGTGCAGAGAAGAGCGACCAAGGTTATTAGAGGACTGGGGGGGGTCTGCAATACCAAGATAGGTTATTACACTTGGGGCTATTTAGTTTGGAAAAACGAAGTCTAAAGGGTGATCTTATTTTAATGTATAAATAATGTATAAAACTTTCTGATGATCTTTTTAATCATAGACCTGAAACCGGGACAAGGGGGCATCCTATATGTCTGGAGGAAAAAAGGTTTAAGCATAATAACAGACGCGGATTCTTTACTGTAAGAGCAGTGAGACTATGGAACTCTCTGCCGTATGATGCTGTAATGAGTGATTCATTACTTAAATTTAAGAGGGGACTGGATACATTTCTGGAAAAGTATAATGTTACAGGATATATACACTAGATTCCTTGATAGGGCGTTACCCAGCGGGTAAGGAAAGGGTGAATCAAAAACCCAAAACCCCCGCCTCCATGGCTGAAGATTGTTTCCTCCAAATTCAGGTGACAGTGTCTCTTTAAGCACCATGATGCAAAAAGGTACTATGAAGCACTATGATGAAATATGATGCACATAGAAACTATGAAGCACTATGATACAATATGATGCACAAAGGCACTATGAAGCACTATGATGCAATATGATGCATCTAGGAACTATGAAGCATTATGATGCACAAAGGCACTATGAAGCACTATGAAGCACTGTGACGCATATAGGCAGGGGTGGATTAAGGGTAGCCAGGGCCCCGGGCTGTTCACACACTGTGGGCCCCCCGGTCATGTGATGGGGGTCATGATATACCCAAACCAGATTATTCCAGAAAAATGGCCGGGCCCTACTCTACTGTAACCTATTAAATATGTTAAAATCTGCTATACAATTTAGGTATATTTTGACCAATAATATCACATACAAGGAACAAATACCACCGAACCATGACCAGACCACAAATTACAACCACAGTGATCGAATAATATCACATACAAGGAACAAATACCACCGCTCCATGTCAAGACCACATATTACCACCACTTGGTGACAAAATAGCACATACAAGGGACAAATACCACAACACCATTTGCAGACCACATATCACCACCACATAGTGACTGAATACTACAATACTGATCAGTAATAAAAACAAAAACCCAATACTATCACCATAAGTGCCAGTATTCACAGGAGATCTGTACTTAGTATGCAGTGTCTGTGTAGAGGTAATACAGAGATCACTGGTGGTATTATACACAGGAGCTCTGTATATAATGTATAGGTAATACAGTGATCACTGGTGACATTGTACACAGGACCTCTGTATACAGTGTATAGTGTCAGTGTATAGGTAACACTGACTCACCAGTGACGTCTCTAGGTGAAGTCCTTCATCTTTCATCCAGCACAGACCGCCATCATTTCTTCCAGCCAGGACTCGTTTCTGCAGGAAATAAGTTATCACAAGCTCCGCTTGCAGAACATATTACTTAATTTTTCACAACTTCTACATTACACCACATGAAGAAAAAAAGGCGATATAGTATCACTCTGCACAGTAACAGGACCGCCCCCCATTTAAAACAGTATACTCAAAAAATAAAATGAATACATCACTGCAGTAATAATATCCCTTAATTAGACCCTATGGTAATAATAATCCCCACCCTGGCCCCGTTTATCTCATTCCTGGCTCCAGCCATATGTTCTCGCATCCTGCCCTCATGAGTATCCATTCTGCCCCATATGATCTCCACATCCTGCCCCATGATACAATCCTGCCCCATGATACAATCCTGTCCCATGTCTTTCATTCTGCCCCGTGTCTCCAATCATGCCCCGTGTCTACATTCTGCCCATGCCTCCAGTCCTGCCCCCAGTGTGTCCAGCAATCTGCCCCAGTGTCTCCAGCATTGCCCCCAGTGTGTCCAGCAAATCTGCCTGTGTCCAGCATATTACCCCCAGTGTGTCCTCCAGCAATCTGCCCCAGTGTGTCCTCCAGCAATCTGCCCCAGTGTGTCCTCCAGCAATCTGCCCCAGTGTGTCCTCCAGCAATCTGCCCCAGTGTGTCCTCCAGCAATCTGCCCCAGTGTGTCCTCCAGCAATCTGCCCCAGTGTGTCCTCCAGCATATTACCCCCAGTGTGTCCAGCCATCTGCCCCAGTGTGTCCAGCCATCTGCCCCAGTGTGTCCAGCCATCTGCCCCAGTGTGTCCAGCCATCTGCCCCAGTGTGTCCAGCCATCTGCCCCAGTGTGTCCTCCAGCAATCTGCCCCAGTGTGTCCTCCAGCAATCTGCCCCAGTGTGTCCTCCAGCAATCTGCCCCAGTGTGTCCTCCAGCAATCTGCCCCAGTGTGTCCTCCAGCAATCTGCCCCAGTGTGTCCTCCAGCATATTACCCCCAGTGTGTCCAGCCATCTGCCCCAGTGTGTCCAGCCATCTGCCCCAGTGTGTCCAGCCATCTGCCCCAGTGTGTCCTCCAGCAATCTGCCCCAGTGTCCTCCAGCAATCTGCCCCAGTGTGTCCTCCAGCAATCTGCCCCAGTGTGTCCTCCAGCAATCTGCCCCAGTGTGTCCTCCAGCAATCTGCCCCAGTGTGTCCTCCAGCAATCTGCCCCAGTGTGTCCTCCAGCATATTACCCCCAGTGTGTCCAGCCATCTGCCCCAGTGTGTCCAGCCATCTGCCCCAGTGTGTCCAGCCATCTGCCCCAGTGTGTCCAGCCATCTGCCCCAGTGTGTCCAGCCATCTGCCCCAGTGTGTCCAGCCATCTGCCCCAGTGTGTCCAGCCATCTGCCCCAGTGTGTCCAGCCATCTGCCCCAGTGTGTCCACCCTAACGGTTATCAAAAAACAAACAAACACACAAAAAAGAGTCTCCTCAACTGACCTGTGCGCTCCAGCGGCGAGCTCCCTCCAGCAGCGCACACTCGCCGGCGACTGACAATGACATCAGACGCCGGCGAGGTGTGCACGACGCCTGCGGGCGACATCAGCTGCCAGCCTCCAATTGGCTGGCGGCTGTTAACTATTGATGTGCGGGCGCGCGCCCGCATGTTAATAGGAAACCGCCGCAGGCAGCGCCGGAAGGGGCCCAGTGAGCAGATGAGACGGGGCCCGATGCGGGCCCCCTCTCTCTGCCCACCGGGTCAGGGGCACGTAAATGGCGGCGGGCAATCTGTGCGGTAGCCCAGGGCCTCCCCACACCACTGGGCCCTGGGCTACTGTTATGATCAGGTGGCCTTGGAGCAGCATGAAAACCTTCTCTGGAGTAGGTGGTAACTAATACTGACCGCAATCCCTGATCCTATCACCGCAACTAGAAGTAGCCGTGGGGTGTACCTAACAAAACCTAGACACCTCGACACAGCCGGAGGACTAAATACCCCTAAAGATGGAAATAGGAAAACTATCTTGCCTCAGAGTAGACCCCCAAAGGATAGGCAGCCCCCCACAAATATTGACTGTGAGTTGGAGAGGAAAAGACACGCAGGCAGAAAACAGGCTTAGCAAAGGATGCCACTTCTAGCTAAATAGAAAAGGACAGGACAGAGTTCTGTGCGGTCAGTAATAAAACCCTTCCAAAATATCCACAGCAGAAAATACAAAAACTCCACCATCTAACTAAAGACGTGGAGAGTATAACTGCAATTCCAGAGAATCCAACCAGACTGAGAAAAACAGCTGACACAGTCTAAGCTGGACAAATAGAAACAAAAGATCAGCACTGAAAATAAGCACACAGCAAGTGTGCTTCAGGAAAAGAAAACAGACACTTATCTTTGCTGAACTGGCAGCTAAGCAGGTGAGGCCAGGCAGAGATCCAATACTTCCAAAGAAACATTGACAACTGGCAAGGGCTAAAGAATCCAGCCCACTTAAATATCCCAGTCAGAACAGCAATTAGCTGATACACCTGGCCAGTGCTGTGGCTCAGAGACAACTGCATTCCCACCTACAACCACTGGAGGGAACCCAAGAGCAGAATTCACAACAGGCTACCGCCCATGTTGACCCTCTGATAATCCGCCCCTGCATACAGGAACTATGAGGCACTATGATGCAATATGATACAATATAATGCATATAGGAACTATGAAGCACTATGATGCAATATGCACAAAGGCACTATGAAGCACTATGATGCAATATGATGCACTGATACAATATAATACATATAGGAACTATGAAGCACTATGATGAAATATGATGCATATAAGAACTATGAAGCACTATTATGCAATATGCACAAAGGCATTATGATGCAATATGATGCACAAAGGTACTATGAAGCACTATGATGAAATGATTCACATAGGAACTATGAAGCAATATGATGCACAAAGGCACTATGATGCAATATGATGCATATAAGAACTATGAAGCACTAGGATGCAATATGATGCACAAAGGCACTATGAAGCAATATGCTGCATATAGGAACTATGAAGCACTATGATGCATTATGATGTATATAGGAACTATGAAGCACTATGATGCAAAAAGATACTATGAAGCACTATGATGAAATATGATGCATCTAGGAACTATGAAGCACTATGATGCACAAATGCACTAGGAAGCACTGCAATATGATGCATATAGGAACTATGAAGCACTATGATGCACAAAGGCACTATGAAGCACTATGATGCAATATGATGCAATATGATGCATATAGGAACTATGAAGCACTATGATGCATATAGGAACTATGAGGCACTATGATGCACTATGATACAATATAATGCATATAGGTACTATGAAGCACTATAATGCAATATGATGCACAAAGGCACTATGAAGTGCTATGATGAAATATGATGCATATAGGAACTATGAAGCACTATGATGCAATATGATGCACTGATACAATATAATGCATATAGGAACTATGAAGCACTATGATGAAATATAATGCATATAGGAACTATGAAGCACTATGATGCAATATGATGCACAAAGGTACTATGAAGCACTATGATGAAATGATTCACATAGGAACTATGAAGCACTATGATGCAATATGATGCACAAAGTTTCTATCAAGCACTATGATGAAATATGATGCATTATGATGCATATAGGAACTATGATGCAATATGATGCACAGGCACTATTATGGAATATGATGCACAAAGGTACAAAGAAGCACTATGATGAAATATGATGCATATAGGAACTATGAAGCACTATGATGCAATATGATGCAAAAAGGTACTATGAAGCACTATGATGCAATATGATACAATATGCATATATGAACTATAAAGCACTATGATGCAATATGATAGACAGACACTCAGTATGATGCATAGATGCAATATGATGCACAGAGGCACCATGATGCAATATCAAGCACAATGATGCACAGAGGCACTCCATATGATGCATAGCAGCACTATGATGCAGTATGATGCACAGAGGCACTCAATATAATGCATAGAGGCACTATGATGTACAGAGGCACTCAATATGATTCATAGAGGCAGTATGATGCACAAAGGCACTATGATGCAAAGTGATGTACAGTGATGATCAATCTCTAAGAGTTCCGGATAAATATCCACTGTAAATAGTACATCTCATTGGTCAGACTGACCCCACCCGAAGGAGCTAATTAATGAGCCGCAGCTGGAGGGCTGTTTTCATGGAGACAATGTGCTGCATGAACACCCTGTGTCCTCCTATGGATGGAGTAGTTAAGTTGCAAAGTAAAGTGCAACACTTGTTTATTGAACCAAAAAATGGAAAATATGCTTCATAAGTCTCTTTGTAGCCGAATCATAAGGCTCTGTGCAGACATGACATGCAACTAACTGAAGTAAAATCACGAGATGTAGCCTGGACATATGGCCTTACTATAGCCTAGAGGTTCAAGGCCTAGCTGCGTATATGTGAAACACACCTCAGCACATGGGTTCCAGGCCCAGCTTTGGCACAAAGACATGAGACTAGCATCAGCCGAGAGGCCTAGGCCATCCATGCAACATTCCACCATGCACTCACCTGTGCTGGCTTCAAACCTGCTAGAAAACAGGAGGAGCTGGTAACGCCAAGAGCCCACCATGGAGGGAAGCGGCGTCCCGTCAGGAATGCTACATTACTGCCAATGATTTCCTCTCCTGTGCCCCACTACCGCATTCCACCGTGGAACGCACGCCGACCTTACTCTGACGTCACCGGAAGCGCAACGGCCTTCTCTACCACGCCACTTCCGGAAGTAGCAGTGTTTTGCTGGCCGGCGTCCGAGAGCCCCCCATCGGGAGGAAGCGGCTCTACCCAGGAGCCCATCTGCTCGACTGGTCTCTGGGGCTGAGGGACTCCCTACCGGGGAGTTTCCACCCTGGGCTGCTTGACAGGGGGAAGGATTGGACATGCCGCATGATCTCCCTGAGCCCATTGCACAGGCTGGCTGTTGGCTGAGGAACCTTTCAAAGAGTCGGCAGCCACGGTCCGTGTAACCGGGGGAAGGGAAGGCCAAAGACGTCCACAGGCTATCTTCGCTCTAGGAGCAACCTCTCATACAACCGTCCCCTGTAGGGACAGGAAAAAACACTGGAGGGTGGAGATGGGAGGGGCCTTTTAACCTCTCTGTGATCCTGTTCCGCTATAGGTCGAGGACTACCTCCATGGTGCTGTCCGGATGGACGTAATGGAAAAAGGATTAACCTGATCGCTAAACTGTGTAGTGAGGAAAAAAAAGGTCAAAACGCCAGAATTATGTTTTTTTGGTCTCTGTGACATTGCATTAAAATGCAATAATGGGTGATCAAAAGATTGTATCTGCACCAAAATGGTATCATTAAAAACGGCAGCTTGGCTTGCAAAAAATAAGCCCTCACCCAACCCGAGAAAACGAAAAATGGAGAATCTGCAGGTTTCGGAAAATGACGCTTTTTTATACAAAGTTTAGAATTTTTTTTCACTTGGATAAAAAAGAACCTAGACATGCTTGGTGTCTACTCGTAATGACCTGGAGAATCATAATGGCAGGTCAGTTTTGGCATTTAGTGAACCTAGTAAAAAAGCAAAACAAAAAAACAAGTGGGATTGCACTTTTTTTTGCAATTTCACCACACTTGGATTTTTTTTCCCATTTTCTAGTACACTACATGTTAAAACCAATTGTGTCGTTCAAAAGTACAACTCATCCCGCAGAAAACAAGCCCTAACAAGGCCATATTAATGGAAAAATAAAAAAGTTATGGCTCTGAGAAGGAAATAAAAAACTAAACGCAAACCAAAAATACCTCCGGTCATGACTGGGTTAAAAAATGGTTTTGTTGGAAAAATGAGAAATTGCTGGTCAACTTTTAACCCTTCTAACTTCCTAACAAACAAAAATGGTTTAAAATTATGCTGATGTAAAGTAGATATGTGTGAAATGTTAACTCTTTTTGACACATCTCTGATTTCAGGGCATGAAAATTAAGTTTGAAAATTACAAATTTTTCACCAAACTTCCGTTTTTTTTCCCATAAACGCAAGTCATATCAAATAAATTTTACCACGATTGCAAAGTACAATCTCACAAGAAAAATTTCTTAATCTGTGTGATCAGATTAAGCGTTCCAGAGTTATTACCACATAAAGTGACACAAGTGAGTATTGTAAAATAAGCCCTGGTCATGAAGGTGAAAACAGGCTTGGAGGGTAAAGGGGTTACGATTACTGTCGGTCACCCGAAGCCGCGTTCTCACGTTCGGCTCAGTGTGATTTACCTGTCTTGCTGAGTGATAACATTACTGATGTCATCGCTCAGCAATGCAATCAAATGTTGCAGAGTTGGGGATCATCTTGGGACATCAGCTTTATCGATTATCGGCTAATAGGTGTGTATAACTTTGATTTTTTTTTTTTTTTTTTTAATTTTTACGTTAATAAATGGATAAAAGAGGGTAATTGGCGGGTAGTGTTTTGTTCACTTAAATTATTATTTTATTCTATGTCTTTCTTCCCTGTGATTACGGAGTTAGTAATAGGGGTGCTAGGGGAGTCAACTTAGAATTGGCTCACCTAATGGATGCGCCATTTCTGGAGTGGCTGAATGCTGGTGTTTTTAGTCTGAGAGGGAGCCGATATCCATGACCCTTTCCCAGGCTATTAATATCCGCCTGCAGCTGTCTGTTTTGACATTTTGATGCCCCCCCTTCCCCATTTTAATAACTAATAAGTTATTCAGACAGCTGTGAGCTGATAGTAATGGACTGGGACACTTCATAGATATTGTACCCTTCCCAGAATAACACCATCCCCCAGCTTTTCGCTTTCCCTCAGCTGGTTAGTAGAAATAATGGGGATCCCGCGCCATTTTTTCCCCTTTATTTATTAGCTAAATATATGTACAGTAAAACACACGCTCTGCACTAATTATCTCAATGGCCTATCTATTACTATGCACATGCGCTGGCTGGTAAATACTCTCATCAGCGTGCGCCTGCTCTCGCTGCTAGACCAGGTGTATACTGATGAGAGTAATACTCGTCAGCGGACGCCTGACCAACAGTAACTTTTTCATAGCTGCTGGCTCACGCTGTCATTTGTGGATCAGTGTGGAAACCACAGCACTGTGACTGGTAACGTGTAAGGTTAGTCGATCAGTCTGTTTCCCACTCTGTCACACAAATGACAATGTGGGAACCACCAGTTGTTTGGACCCCTTATTTACTTGAATGGGGTCCTGGTTCATCATCATGTTTGGGTACCTAAACTAAGCTTTTTTTTTTTTTTTTTTTATACAGTTCAGCTGAATGAGAACATCCACAGGTCCACCCATCCCTAGTCAGCAGTACTCACTTGTTTTGATGGGAAGTAAAAGATTTGTTTGAAAGCTTAGCACAATCTTTGTGTCTACCTCTACCTGCTTTCTCATTCTACTCCATACTTCCTCTCCACCTTCCCGCTTCATGAGGTATTATAGGATCCTGAAACCTCCCTGTGATGGTAGCCTGTATTGTTTTGAATAGGATGGAGTTGAGTTGTTTTTTTTTTTTTTTGAGTGTGCATGATATGTCAAGTTCAGAAAGTAGAAGCAAGGAGAAAAGTGGAAATATCAAAGAAATCTTTTTCTCTATTTGTTTATGCAAACTTTTATGAAAGTACATTTATCGCTTAACCTCTTTACTACCATGTTTACTTTCTCGATTGCTGTTCACACTGACTGAATCAGCGCGTGTAAGCAGATTAGAAACCACGGACAGTGCTTCCTCCTCCAGCCCCAGTTAGCATGTTATCGTCTGTGTAGCTAGGTAGCAGGATCTGTTGGGTCCTAGGAAGACCCAGTGCAGCCACATAGCTGAATTACAGCTGTAACTGGGACTAAAATACCAGCCCCATTCACAGGGAATATCTGCAATAAAAAGAATGTATTAATATGTTAGGCAACCCCCACCCAGTTAGCAATATATGTGTGTATAAATGTAAGAGGTAGACATTGGAAGCGATTTCAGTAAAATATCCAGGCTGGTTTATTAAAACTTCATAAGCCTGTCAGCATAACCAAATAAAGACAGCTTTTTTCGGGTACAGAGTGGAAACTAAAAGTAAATGATCCATACAGTAGTGTGGGTTTGCCGCTCAAGTTAGTGTCCATATCTTGATTTTTCTCAGCAAACACAAGCTCTACACACCTCCCAATCCATGAACTCAGACAACTGGTATCTTTTTTTATATGCCATACCAGGTCCCCGGGGTGGAAATATGTGTGCCTCCAGTACCAACCATCTCTTTGACTGCTCGTAAACCCAGCCCTGATACTATTAACTCTCTTGTGCTGTAGCCTGCTTTCCTGGGCTTACATCACCAAGGCTATCAGCCTCAATGATTCATATCTCCCGTCAAGTACCTGTCCGGTGGCCAGCTTACATACCCCCTACCTCTTCCCAAAGTCGGGTGGCTTGGCACATTACACCATCAAACTCGACAGAGCGTCAGCATTCCCATGCAGTTTTCTGGGCCTATGCTCTACATGGAAGCTAAAATCCTGAATCGCTAGGAATCTGCTGGTCACACGGGTATTGCTTCCCTTCTTCTCCCACATCCACCTCAACGGGGCATGGTCTGACACTAGCCTGAACTTCCTTCCCAAGAGGTAGTTCCTAAGAGTGTCCAATGCCCACTTGATGGCCAAATATTCATTCTCCATTATGGAGTAGTACTTCTTGCAGAATTACTGCTTTCAACTTGGATACATTATGGGTAGAGATGGGCTGACATCTGGATGTTCGGGTTCGGTGGGTTCAGCCGGACAGTTACAAAAAGTTCAGGTACCAGAACAGTACGCAAACCCCATTCACTTGAATAAGGGGCCCGAACATCCAGTGTCTGCCACGCTGTCATGTGCATGACAGCGTGGCAAACACTGATTCTTATCAGCGGTGAGATCATCCCCGCTGGACAGAGATCCGCGGTTCCCACTCTGTCAAGAGACAGAGTGAGCGTTCAGCTGTGATAGGAGGTATAAAGTTTATCTCTGGTCACTGGTGTCAGCTGATGGGAAAACTGCTCCCATCAGCTGATGCCTGCTGCCGCTAATAACAGCGAGACTGGGAGTGGTTGATAGGTGTATTCATTAGCTGGCTCCTGCGCTGTAAATAAATAAAATAAAAAACACTGTGGGTTCCCCTGTATTTTTGATAACCAGCCAGGCAAAACACAGCTGGGGGCTGAAACCCTCAGCTGTCAGCTTCAGCAAGGCTGGTTATCAAGAATAGAGGGATCCCCACGCCATATTTTTTAATTATTTAAATAATTTTTTTTAAAAAGCGTGGGGTCTCCCCCATTTTTAACAAGCCTTGCTGAAGCAGATAGCTGGGGGCTGGTATTCTCAGGCTGGTAAGGGGCCATGGATTTTACCCCCCAGCTTAAAAATAGCAGCCCGCAGCCGCCCAGAAAAGGCACATCTATTAGAAGTGCTGATACAATCCATTTTTGGATTTGTGGCAGCTCTGGTTCCTCTACGATTTAAATGAAGCTTTCAGGCCCAGCAGAGGTTAATATCAGTTTCAATAGTTGGCAATCAGTTGCTAGATCAGCTGATGTGGGTTATGACCACCCCCACCATCCTTTAAATGGTCACCTAATGCACCAGCTGACTGTCGGTGATAGAGCAATCTACAGGGATAAAGCCTGGAGTAAGTAGCTTCCTGGCTGGCTGCTGTGGTGTATCAGTTTTTTGTGAGTTGTGTTGCTTTACAGCAGAGGAAGTCTCGTGTTTCACTGTCCCCTGTGTTGTACTATCTGCAGTGGTGAGGCTAGCGCCCCTTGCCGACCAGTGCACTAGCCAGGTCAGTGTCTTTTCCATCCCGTTGTGTGGTGCCAACTGAGCCCCCCCCCCGGTTGGGTCGCAATACGTATCGTGACATGCGCCAATTCTGGCATTTTGCCTGACTCTTCCCACTTGCCTTGTAGTGGTGGCAAGTGGGGTTAATATTTGTGGGGTTAATGTCACCTTTGTACTGTCAGATGACATCAAGCCCACGGCTTAGTAATAGAGAGGCATCTATAAGACACATATCCATTACTAATCCTACAGTCATGGCCAAAAGTATTGACACCCCTGCAATTCTGTCAGATAATACTCATTTCCTTCCTGAAAATGATTGCAAACACAAATTATTTGGTATTATCTTCATTTAATTTGTCTTAAATGAAAAAACACAAAAGAGAATGAAGCAAAAAGCAATACAAAAACAAGCACTAGAAAATGGTTTGAGAGAAAGCACTGGAGACTTCTAAGGTGGCCAGCAATGAGTCCAAACCTGAATCCCATAGAAGAGGGGTGTCAAACTGCATTCCTCGAGGGCTGCAAACAGGTCATGTTTTCAGGATTTCCTTGTACTGCACAGGTGATAATTTACTCACCTACACACATAATGATTGCAGCACCTTGTGCAATGCTAAGGAAATCTTGAAAACATCAGGGATCTGGAGCAGTTTGCCAAAGAAGAATGGTCTAAAATTCCAGCAGAGCATTGTAAGAAACTCATTGATGGTTACCGGAAGTGGTTGGTCGCAGTTATTTTGGCTAAAGGTTGTGCAACCAAGTATTAGGCTGAGGGTGCCAATACTTTTGTCTGGCCCATTTTTGGAGTTTTGTGTGAAATGATCAATGTTTTGCTTTTTGCTTCATTCTCTTTTGTGTTTTTTCATTTAAGACAAATTAAATGAAGATAATAATACCAAATAATTTGTTTGCAATCATTTTCAGGAAGAAACTGAGTATTATCTAACAAAATTGCAGGGGTGTCAATACTTTTGGACACAACTGTATGTACGTATGTGTATGCATGTGTGTGTGTGTATATATGTATATGTATGTATGTATGTATATATATATATATATATATATATATATATATATATATATATTTGTCTAAGGGTCACTTCCGTCTGTCTGTCTGTCACGGATATTCATTGGTCGCGGCCTCTGTCTGTCATGGAAATCCAAGTCGCTGATTTGTCGTGGCAAAACGCCCACAACCATTGCCACGACCAATCAGCGACGGCCATAGTCTGGCAGAGAAATGGCCACTGCTTTACTGCCCTGCAGTCAGCGCTGAGCGCTCACACTAGGTTAATGCCAGTGTTAACGGACCGCAGTGTAATGCACTCCGTTAACACAGCTATTAACCCTGTGTGACCAAACGATCTAATGTTACAAATAATAATAATAATTAAAAAAAAAAAAAAGGTTATTCTCACCCTCTGATGTCACGCTGTCCTCGGCAGTGCAAGCGGCAGGTTCCGGTGCCAATGATGCTATGCGAGAAGGCCCTGCCGTGCTGTCACGGTCATGTGACTGCAACGTCATCACAGGTCCTGCGCTCATGCCAACCCTGGGACCGGAAGCTGCCGCGTGCACCACACACAGGCGCCAGGACTTCAAGTGGCCTTTGGAGGGTGAGAATATGTTTATTTTTTATTTTAAGTCTTTTTTTAACCACACATATAGTGCCCACATTGCTATATACTATGTGGGCTATGTTACATACTGCGTGGGCTCTGTTATATACTACATCTCTGCTACATACTATGTAGCTTGGCAATATACAACGTGACTGTGCAACATACAACGTGGCTGTGCAATATACTACATGCTCTGTGTTATATACTACGTAGCTGTGCAATATACTATGTGGCTGTGTCGGTTCTGTTATATACTACGTCGACTGTTCAATATACTACGTGGCTCTGATATATACTACGTGACTGTGCAATATACTACGTAGCTATGCAATATACTACGTGCTTTTACAATATACTACGTGGCTATGTTATATACTACGTGGCTCTGCTATATACTACGTAGCTGTGCAATATACTACGTAGCTGTGCAATATACTACGTAGCTGTGCAATACACTACGTAGCTGTGCAATACACTACGTAGCTGTGCAATACACTACGTAGCTGTGCAATACACTACGTAGCTGTGCAATACACTACGTGGCTGTGCAATACACTACGTGGCTGTGCAATACACTACGTGGCTGTGCAATATACCACGTGGCTGTGCAATATACTACGTGGCTGTGCAATATACTACGTGGCTGACCAATATACTACATACCTGTGCAATACACTACGTGGCTATGTTATATACTACGTGGCTGTGTTATTTACTACATAGCTCTGCTATATACTACATACGCTGTTTTACATACTACGTAGCTCTGTTATATACTACGTAGCTATGTTAGATACTACGTCGGTTGTGTTATATACTACGTCACTGTGCAATATAGTACGTAGCCTGTGCTGTATACTACCTACATATTCTAGAATACCCGATACATTAGAATTGGGCCACCATCTAGTGTGTGTGTGTGTGTGTTTATATATGTGTGCATGTATGTATGTATATATATATGTATGTGTATATATATATATATATATATATATATATATATATATATATATATATATATATATAGCAAAAAAGTATTTAGTCAGTCAGCAATAGTGCAAGTTCCACCACTTAAAAAGATGAGAGGCGTCTGTAATTTACATCATAGGTAGACCTCAACTATGGGAGACAAACTGAGAAAAAAAAATCCAGAAAATCACATTGTCTGTTTTTTTAACATTTTATTTGCATATTATGGGGGAAAATAAGTATTTGGTCAGAAACAAAATTTCATCTCAATACTTTGTAATATATCCTTTGTTGGCAATGACAGAGGTCAAACGTTTTCTGTAAGTCTTCACAAGGTTGCCACACACTGTTGTTGGTATGTTGGCCCATTCCTCCATGCAGATCTCCTCTAGAGCAGTGATGTTTTTGGCTTTTCGCTTGGCAACACGGACTTTCAACTCCCTCCAAAGGTTTTCTATAGGGTTGAGATCTGGAGACTGGCTAGTCCACTCCAGGACCTTGAAATGCTTCTTCTGAAACCACTCCTTCGTTGCCCTGGCGGTGTGCTTTGGATCATTGTCATGTTGAAAGACCCAGCCACGTTTCATCTTCAATGCCCTTGCTGATGGAAGGAGGTTTGCACTCAAAATCTCACGATACATGGCCCCATTCATTCTTTCATGTACCCGGATCAGTCGTCCTGGCCCCTTTGCAGAGAAACAGCCCCAAAGCATGATGTTTCCACCACCATGCTTTACAGTAGGTATGGTGTTTGATGGATGCAACTCAGTATTCTTTTTCCTCCAAACACGACAAGTTGTGTTTCTACCAAACAGTTCCAGTTTGGTTTCATCAGACCATAGAACATTCTCCCAAAACTCCTCTGGATCATCCAAATACTCTCTAGCAAACTTCAGACGGGCCCGGACATGTACTGGCTTAAGCAGTGGGACACGTCTGGCACTGCAGGATCTGAGTCCATGGTGGCGTAGTGTGTTACTTATGGTAGGCTTGTTACATTGGTCCCAGCTCTCTGCAGTTCATTCACTAGGTCCCCCCGCGTGGTTCTGGGATTTTTGCTCACTGTTCTTGTGATCATTCTGACCCCACGGGGTGGGATTTTGCATGGAGCCCCAGATGGAGGGAGATTATCAGTGGTCTTGTATGTCTTCCATTTTCTAATTATTGCTCCCACTGTTGATTTCTTCACTCCAAGCTGGTTGGCTATTGCAGATTCAGTCTTCCCAGCCTGGTGCAGGGCTACAATTTTGTTTCTGGTGTCCTTTGACAGCTCTTTGGTGTTCACCATAGTGGAGTTTGGAGTCAGACTGTTTGAGGGTGTGCACAGGTGTCTTTTTATACTGATAACAAGTTTAAACAGGTGCCATTACTACAGGTAATGAGTGGAGGAAAGAGGAGACTCTTAAAGAAGAAGTTACAGGTCTGTGAGAGCCAGAAATCTTGATTGTTTGTTTCTGACCAAATACTTATTTTCCACCATAATATGCAAATAAAATGTTAAAAAAACAGACTGTGATTTTCTGGATTTTTTTTTTCTCAGTTTGTCTCCCATAGTTGAGGTCTACCTATGATGTAAATTACAGACGCCTCTCATCTTTTTAAGTGGTGGAACTTGCACTATTGCTGACTGACTACTGTGTGTAAGCCGACCCGAGTATAAGCCGACCCCCCTAATTTTGCCACAAAAAACTGGGAAAACTTATTGACTCGAGTATAAGCCTAGGGTGGAAATGCAGCATTTACCGGTGAATTTCAAAAATAAATATAGATCATTATTTCCCCATAGCTGTGCCATATAGTGCTCTACACCGTTCATTATTTCCCCATAGCTGTGCCCCATATAGTGCTCTGCACCGTTCATTGTGCCCCATAGCTGTGCCATATACAGTGCTCTGCACCGTTCATTGTGCCCCATTGCTGTGCCATATACGGTGCTCTGCACCGTTCATTGTGCCCCATTGCTGTGCCATATACAGTGCTCTGCACCGTTCATTGTGCCCCATTGCTGTGCCATATACGGTGCTCTGCACCGTTCATTGTGCCCCATTGCTGTGCCATATACGGTGCTCTGCACCGTTCATTGTGCGCCATTGCTGTGCCATATACAGTGCTCTGCACCGTTCATTGTGCCCCATTGCTGTGCCATATACGGTGCTCTGCACCGTTCATTGTGCCCCATTGCTGTGCCATATACGGTGCTCTGCACCGTTCATTGTGCCCCATTGCTGTGCCATATACGGTGCTCTGCACCGTTCATTGTGCCCCATTGCTGTGCCATATACAGTGCTCTGCACCGTTCATTGTGCCCCATTGCTGTGCCATATACGGTGCTCTGCACCGTTCATTGTGCCCCATTGCTGTGCCATATACGGTGCTCTGCACCGTTCATTGTGCCCCATTGCTGTGCCATATACAGTGCTCTGCACCGTTCATTGTGCCCATATACGGTGCTCTGCACCGTTCATTGTGCCCCATTGCTGTGCCATATACGGTGCTCTGCACCGTTCATTGTGCCCCATTGCTGTGCCATATACGGTGCTTTGCACCGTTCATTGTGCCCCATTGCTGTGCCATATACGGTGCTCTGCACCGTTCATTGTGCCCCATAGAAATCTCTGCCGCCGCTGCTGCAATAAAAAAAAAAACCACATACTCACCTCCCTTGATTTCAGCTCCCGGCGTCTCGTTCCGGCGCCTCCATCTTCCCGGCGTCTCTGCTCTGACTGATCAGGCAGAGGGCGCCGCGCACACTGTATGCGTCATCGCGCCCTCTGCCTGAACAGTCAGAGCGCAGACGCCGGGAAGATGGAGGCGCCGGCCGGGAAGATGGAGCAGCGCCCGACGGCAGGAACGAGGACAGGTGAATATGCTATACTTACCTAGTCCTGGCGATCCTCGCGCTGTCCCTCTGCCTGGTCTTCGGTGCCGCAGCTCTTCCTGTCAGCGGTCACCGGCACCGCTGATTAGAGGAATGAATAGGCGGCTCCGCCCCTATGGGAGGTGGAGCCGCTCATTCATATCTCTAATGAGCGGTCCCACGTGACCGCTGAAGAGGGGAAGAAGCTGCAGCACAGAAGCCCGTGGGACGGCAGGGACAGCGCGAGGATCGCTGGGACTAGGTAAGTATACCTCAGCGCCCTCACCCGCCGACCCTGCCACCCACATTGACTCGAGTATAAGCCGAGAGGGGCACTTTATCTTGCCTTGCGCAGGCGTGTACTATGGAGGACAGAGAATGAACTTCAATCCAATATTGCAGCCAGCATGCAGCCAGCGGGTAAGGAAAGGGTGAATCAAAAACCCCAAAACCCCGCCTCCATGGCTGAAGATTGTTCCCTCCAAATTCAGGTGACAGTGTCCCTTTAACTGACCTGGAATTGTTTTGTAAAGAGGAATGGTCAAAAATACCTTCATCCAGGATCCAGGAACTCATTAAAAGCTACAGGAAGCGACTAGAGGCTGTTATTTTTGCAAATTTATTTTCTGGTGGGGTGCCCATACTTATGCACCTGTCAAATTTTGTTTGAATGCAGATTGCACATTTTCTGTTAGTACAATAAACCTCATTTCAAGGCAGAAACATTACTGTGTCCAACAGTTATTAAATATATGAAACAGAAATAGCTGTTGAAAAAAAAATAATTTTTATAAAACATTACGCTTAAGATTAATAAGGGGGTCCAAACTTTTTCATATAACTGTGTATGTGTGTGTATATATATATATATATATATATATATATATATATATATATATATATATATATATATATATATATATATCTATCATACCCATCATTCGTCAAACTCAGTCTGACAGGTGGACACGCCCCTATCAAAGTGTATCAAAGTGTGTAACCCCTCCCCTCCCCTTATCTGCCAGCTGGTAGCCAGCTGTACCTCCTTGTTTGATTTCCCCTTTTGATATAGTTTGATATAGTTTTTATGCTTATAATGCATATTTATTTACATGGTTTACTGATAGTACTATACTGCTAGTTTGATATACTTTAATTTGTTGCAGTTTGATATTATCAGAGTATTTGATACAGCGATTCTCACATCTATCATATCAATTAGATTCTAATTTTATATGAAGTTGTTATGAGTTTACTGCAGTTATCAGAGCAATGTATTTTATTTGACAGCCACAACAGTCACACAGGCCATAATGATAGTGTATCTGCAGCATGTTATTTGGAAATAAAGAACACATTTCAATGTGTGGCTGTAGATGTTATCTGAGGGTCATTTGCCCGGAGGTGTTATGGGTGTTTATTGCTTATAATGCATATTTATTTACATGGTTTACTGATAGTACTATACTGCTACGGGCTTATTTTTGTACAAATCCAGGCTGTTTATTATATCCTAGGGTCTGTACGATGTTTATATTAGCTTTTTGATAATTCCGGGAGTGCCATCTATCTAGCCCTAGTATTTTTGATATCTCAAAAGGGTGTGACACATTCACATATATTATTCCAGCTTTCTTTAATTCTACATTATTTTAGCACGTATTAATTTCACAACTTTTATATGATATTTATAACACTCATTTTATATGAGTTTTCTAACACATTCTCATGGGGATATTATATATATATATATATATATATATATATATATATATATATATATATATATAATGTTTTGCATCATTATCTGACACTGTAATTCGCATTTTATATAAAATCTGCATAAAAAAAATCTTCTTGGCTACACCAAAACACGTAAGAAACAAATGTATAACTTTTAGCTCTGCCGCATTCACAGATATTAATTTCACAACTTTTATATGATATTTATAACACATTCTCATTTATATGGGATTTATAACACAATATTGTAAAATCATTTTTCTTACAGAATATAAAAAGTAAAAACATTAAATAGTACAATGAACATACATCATTACACTTCTTACAAAATAATTAATATAGCGTTACAAGGTAAGTACAGCATTTACCTAGCTGTCACATCCCCCTCCGACAAAAACAGACGGGCATTTTACACAATCAGGAAAAAAGGAAACAAGTTACTCACACTTAGCAAATTAGTCACAAGCAGGAAGATAAAAAAGTACATGTCATATGTTGCATAATTTTAGCACATTTCCTGTACCACAGTATATTTTTTCATGTGCAGCTTTATTAGTCATTTAGGACTTATTTATGTTATCATGTTTTTGCACTTTATTAATATGCGGTCCATATAGGTCAGTGAGATATACATCTGTATGTGTGCCTGTTTTCCCCTTTGCACCATGTGTACAGGCAATGGCCATATTATAGGCATTGTGGGTATTCGCTTTCTCTTTGTGCCTGTAGGTGTTATCTGAGGGTCATTTGCCCGGAGGTTTTTGCTTATAATGCATATTTATTTACATGGGTTACTGATAGTACTATACTGCTACTGGCGTATTTTTAGGTGGGCATTACTGGCGGATTCAATCGCCTGTTTGAATTTAGGTACTGTTACCAGTGTGTGCGTACTGCATTATATGCCAGATATCTATAGGACATTACCACTGAGTTCAGGATCCCATGGCGGCACTCTGTATGCCTTCAGCGCATTTTGTATATCTTAGCAGTTTATATACTCAGTTAGTGCTGCTTATTTGTGTACTGCGTTACGTGCCATCTATCTATGGGGGCCTAGTTTAGTACTGGCATATACTGCATAATTTTAGCACATTTCCTGTACCATAGTATATTTTTTCATGTGCGGCTTTATTAGTCATTTAGGACTTATTTATGTTATCATGTTTTTGCACTTTATTAATATGTTGTCCATATAGGTCCGTGAGATATATATCTGTATGTGTGCCTGTGTTCCCCTTTTCACCTTGTGTACAGGCACTGGCCATATTATAGGCATTGTGGGTATTCGCTTTCTCTTTGTGCATGTAGGTGTTATCTGAGGGTCATTTACCCGGAGGTGTTATGGGTTTTTTTTTGCTTATAATGCATATTTATTTACATGGTTTACTGATAGTACTATACTGCTACTGGCTTATTTTTGTACAAATCCATGCTGTTTGGTGATCCCCTTTTTGTATGGCCTCTGCTTTTTCTTGTTTTTGTGTAAAAATTGACTAATGATTTCTATAGGCATACTTTACTATGAAATTATGCATAAAAATCTTCTTGGTTAGCCCAAAACCCGTAAGAAACAAACGTATAACTTTTAGCTCGACCACATCAGCATATATTATTCCAGTTTTTTGTTGAATTAAAAATTATACAGTTATTTCATATTTTTGGGGCTTACTTCCAGGAGAAATTATTGATAGAAACTCAAAGTTTTGATACGTGTATGAAAATACACCAATATTAACTATTTGGACTATTTTTGGCTCAAATTTGGTCTATATGTATAACAGACCGGAGTGGGGCGAAGAAATATGTGGTACATGCGTAGTGAATTGCAAGCATATTCTGCAGTGTTGTCATTTTGAGAAATGTATAGCATAACCAATTACCTATCACGGCCACTAGATGGCAGAATAGCATATTAACTATACATTGGGGTTTACTTTTGGAAACTTACAAATTCATTGGAAATTTTTAAGCCATTATTGCTTAGGCAAATTCATTGGAAATTATAAATTTATTATACTAACTACAGGCACGCATATTGATAAAACTTTACCTCCGCCTCAATGATCCATGTAATTTTTTTTTTTAATTAAAAATTATACAGTTATTTCATATTTTTTGGGGCGTACTTCCAGGAGAAATTATTGATAGAAACCCAAAGTTTTGATAAGTGTATGAAAATACACCAATATTAACGATTTGTGCTATTTTAGGCTCAAATTTGGTCTATAAGCATAACAGTCAGGAGTTGGGGCGAAGAAATATGTTACATGCGTGATGAATTGCAGATATATTCTGAAGTGTACGGCATTTTGAGAAATGTGTAGCATAACCAATTACCTATCACGGCCACTAGATGGCAGAATATCATATTAATTATACATTGGGGTTTACTTTTGGAAACTTACAAAGGCGGTGTGTATGTGCACAGGATGACTTATTTTGTTTTTTTATAATCACTAGTATTCATATTAAATGCCTCTTTAGCTTTATGAGTAAGAGGCATCCTACAAATTGAATCCTTTTCCCTAGTAGTTTTATATTCTATGTCTGATATATTTCTACACAAAGCTACAAAACTATTTTGTAGTTTATAATGTAGCACAGTAGTTTCATGTGAAGTTACATCTTAGGCTCTGTTCAGACTATTGTAATATCTGTAGCTTAAAATAGAGCCAAATAGCTACTTCCAAACCCGGACATACACCATTGATTTTCTTCACAAATGGATCCAATATACACTATATCTCCTTCCTCTATATATATAGTTTGTAACATTCTGGCTCAAATGCAGACGGCAGTCATCCTATTTACACTGCACTTTATAAATTCTTTCGTTTGAAAGGTTATTCTGTATTTCTAAAGCGCAACTCTGTGTCGATAAGCGAGTACCGTATATACTCGAGTATAAGCCGAGATTTTCAGCCCAAATTTTTGGGCTGAAAGTGCCCCCCTCGGCTTATACTCGAGTCACGGTAGCGGTGGGGTCGGCGGGTGAGGGGGTGAGGGCGCTGAGGCATACTTACCTAGTCCCAGCGATCCTCGCGCTGTCCCTGCCGTCCCACGGGCTTCGGCGCTGCAGCTTCTTCCTCTCTTCAGCGGTCACGTGGGACCGCTCATTACAGAAATGAATAAGCGGCTCCACCTCCCATAGGGGCGGAGCCGCTTATTCATTTCTCTAATCAGCGGTGCTGGTGACCGCTGATAGAGAAAGAAGCTGCAGCGCCGAAGACAGGAGGGGACAGCGCGAGGATCGCCAGGACTAGGTGAGTATGTTATATTCACCTGTCCTCGTTCCAGCCGCCGGGCGCCGCTCCATCTTCCCGGCCGGCGCCTCCATCTTCCCGGCGTCTCTGCTCTCTGACTGATCAGGCAGAGGGCGCGATGACGCATATAGTGTGCGCGGCGCCCTCTGCCTGATCAGTCAGAGCAGAGACGCCGGGAAGATGGAGGCGCCGGAACGACGCCGGGAGCTGCAATCAAGGGAGGTGAGTATGTGTTTTTTTTTCTTTATTGCGGCAGCGGCGGCACAAATTTATGTGGAACATCTATGGGGCACAGTGAACGGTGCAGAGCACCGTATATGGCACAGCACAGCTATGGGGCACAATGAACGGTGCAGAGCACCGTATATGGCACAGCACAGCTATGGGGCACAGTGAACGGTGCAGAGCACCGTATATGGCACAGCACAGCTATGGGGCACAATGAACGGTGCAGAGCACCGTATATGGCACAGCACAGCTATGGGGCACAGTGAACGGTGCAGAGCACCGTATATGGCACAGCACAGCTATGGGGCACAGTGAACGGTGCAGAGCACCGTATATGGCACAGCACAGCTATGGGGCACAGTGAACGGTGCAGAGCACCGTATATGGCACAGCACAGCTATGGGGCACAGTGAACGGTGCAGAGCACCGTATATGGCACAGCACAGCTATAGAGCACAGTGAACGGTGCAGAGCACCGTATATGGCACAGCACAGCTATGTATGGGGCACAGTGAACGGTGCAGAGCACCGTATATGGCACAGCACAGCTATGGGGCACAGTGAACGGTGCAGAGCACCGTATATGGCACAGCTATGGGGCACAGTGAACGGTGCAGAGCACCGTATATGGCACATCTATGGGGCACAATGAACGGTGCAGAGCACCGTATATGGCACAGCTAGGGGGCATAATGAACGGTGCAGAGCACTATATGGTTCACACCTATGGGGAAATATGAACGGTGCAGAGCACTATATGGCACAGCTATGGGGAAATAATGATCTATTTTTATTTTTGAAATTCACCGGTAAATGCTGCATTTCCACCCTAGGCTTATACTCGAGTCAATAAGTTTTCCCAGTTTTTTGTGGCAAAATTAGGGGGGTCGGCTTATACTCGGGTCGGCATATACTCGAGTATATACGGTAATTCTAAAAGCACAGTCAAACATATGTGTCACAGTTTATTTTTCTGCGTTATGGTTTAAAGTTATAATCATTTAAATAATAATTTTCTCATTAGATATGTGACTTGCACTATTGCTTAGGCTAGATCATTTACAGTTTAACAATACATTTTATCACAAAAAATGACCTTATCTGGGTACCTAGAAATAACCTAGCAGCATTAGTAATCCCCTTTCTTTTTGCATTATCAAGAATCCTTGGGTTAAGATAACGTAAGTTTATATGCACAAAGCATTTAATATAGTGCACCAAACATGATATGGTTTTTGATTTCTCTGAACTGTTGCAAACAAAACATATAAGGTTAAAAATATGAATATTATTGAATATAATGTTTTACTTTTGTTTACAGTATTTTATTTTCCGGGTGTTACTTTTGTTCATGTACTACTGGCTTCTTCTTCAGTTGTGATTTTTACCTTTTTCTATATAAATATGGGTAAATGAATTGTCCATTATAGAACCATTTTGAATCCGTGCTTTGGCGGCCTTAAGCATTTTGTATAACAGCTGTGTTTCTCCTGATTTTTCTTGGTTAAGGGATCACTGATGTTTTAATAAACTTTGAATAAATAACTGGGCATACATAAGAAACCTTGCAATATATCTTTATAGAAATAATACTTCTGCACTCATGGCCGCTTCTCCACCACCTTTGTCTCCTGAACTCATCATTCACTGTGAAATAATGCAAAAATTCCTCTTAGTATATAGCCACGTAGTATATTGCCCAGCCACATAGTATATTAAACAGCCACCTAGTATATAACACAGCCCACGTAGTATATAGCACAGCCATGTAGTATATTGCCCAGCCACATAATATATAGCACAGCCCACGTAGTATATAGCACAGAGACATAGTATATAACACAGCCCATGCAGTATATAACAGCCCACGTAGCATCTAACACAGCCCACATAGTATATAGCAATGTGGTCACCATATCCCTGTTTAAAAAAAGAATTAAAATAAAAAATAGTTATATACTCACCGTCCGGCGGCCCCCCCGGATCCAGGCCAGGTGTTTAGCGATGCTCCTCTCGACTCTCCCGTCCCAAGAATGCATTGCGGCAATAACACGTGATGATGTAGCGGTCATTGCCGCAATGCATTCTTCGGACCGGAGCGTTGCTAGGAGCGGGAAAGGCGCCGGAAGGTGAGATTATAATGATTTTTTTTTTTATTATTATTATTATTTTTAACATTTAGATGTTTTTACTATTGATGCTGCATAGGCAGCATCAATAGTAAAAAGTTGGTCACACAGGGTTAATAGCAGCGTGAACGGACTGGAGGGGCCAATTCGCGACCGGACTGTGCCTGTTGCTGATTGGTCGTACCAAGCCGGCTGCGACCAATAAGCGACGCGGGATTTCCGTGACAGACAAACAGACGGAAGTGACCTTTAGACAATTATATAGATGGATATGTATGTATATATGTGTGTGTGTGTATATGTGTGTGTGTGTGTATATATATATGTGTGTGTGTGTGTGTGTATATATGTGTGTGTATGTATATATATATATATATATATATATATATATATATATATATATATATATATATATATATATATTTAAAAAAAAAAAAAAAGAGAAAATTAGCCCGATATTACACCAATAGAAATGAAGGCCCATATATCGTACAAAAGGGGCAAGCATTATTTGAATGTCAGATCCACTACCCTGAGGTTGACAAGCATAAACCTGGCAATAGAATTCCTTTAAAACTTCTCTTGATCAATGAGCCTTAAGTGTCTGTTTCTAAATATTACTAAGGAAGTTACGCAGAGAACGTTAAACATGTTTGCCTTGTAGAATTGGTAAGAAGAGCACCCCATAAAACTAATGACACATTTGCATGTATACACTACTTGTGAGCTCAAAATGCCATACCATGCAATTTAAAATGCATTAATCAATGCACTTGTTCTATGCCAGTCTTACTGGATTAGAATCCGCCAAATTCACTAAGAGGCCATGCGCCAGAAATGTAATTCCAGTCACAGGAGTAGCATTTCTGTACAAAACGCGGGCACATTTGATGAAAGGAGGGAGTGGCCACCTCACAATCAGGTTCAGCACATTTCTAGCAGATCTAAGACAAACTGGCGTGAAAATTACACTTTGCAAAATTTTTGTACAACTCCCTGTTGTGCAAAAATGTTGACTTTTCAAAGCTTTTACACTTTTCTGCTATAAAAGCTTTGATGAATAGACCCCTATGTATTTTAACAAATGCATTAACATTGCCTTGTTTCTTCATTTTTCACATTGCTATACTTTTCTTTCTTGTCTGTTTTTCTCAGGTTTTGGTTTTTTAAGTTCCTGATTTTAGTGGGAATTACAGTTGGTGCTTTCTTTATCCCAAATGGCGTATTTACCACAGGTAACAGCTTATGACATTGGTCATTATCCTTTACTTGCTCCTGTCCCTTCTTTCCCTACATGACTTAATGGTTCATTGTGAGGCACACTTACCTGTATGATACACATGCATTTTACCTAGTGTTGTAAATAACCTGAACATGTAGTAAATGTCTTATGTGTCTTGACATTTGTAAGCATATATATTCCATTCTTTTAATTTTGTCATTTTATTCCATACAGTATGGTATTATTTTGGCATGGTTGGTGGTTTCCTATTCTTTCTGGTCCAGCTTATCCTCATAATAGACCTTGCTCACTCCTGGAGTCAGGCTTGGCTTTTGAGAGCTGAAGATGGGAACACAAAGTGCTGGTATGGTGGTAAGTGTGAAAATATATAAAGGAAATGTTTCAGCATAAAGTGATCTTATTTAAATCAAGTTTCAATGGTAAACATATAGTGACTTGCGAAAGTATTCGTCCTCCTTGGCATTTGTTTTTCCTACCTCACAACCTGGAATTTCAGGGTTTTTTTAATTAGGGTTTGCATCAGTTCATGTAAATGAAATGCCTACACGTGTGAACATTTGGTTTTCTTTTCTGTGAAGCAAACAGACATAATAACTGAAAACTTCAGTGTGCATGACTAAGGCTACGTTCAGATTTGCGTTGTGCGCCGCTGCGTCGGCGACGCAACGCACAACGCAAATAAAAACGCACCAAAACGCATGCAAAAACGCTGCGTTTTGCGACGCATGCGTCCTTTTTTGATGAAATTTGGACGCAAAAAAAAATGCAACTTGTTGCATTTTCTGCGCCCAACGCTTGCGGCCAAAAAAACGCATGCGTCACACAACGCAGCACAACGCATGTCCATGCGCCCCCCATGTTAAATATAGGGGCGCATGACACATGCGTTGCCGCAGCGTTTCCCGACGCAGCGTCGGGAAACGCTAATGTGAACGTTGCCTAATCACCCCCAAGTCAGTACTTTGTAGAGCTTCCTTTTGCAATTACAGCTGAAAGTCTCTTTGGATAACTGTTTATGAGCTTTCCACTGGGATTTTTGTCCATTCCTCAAGGCAAACTGCCCCAGCTCTTTCAAGTTAGGCTACTTTCACACTAGCGTCGTGCACTGCACGTCGCTATGAGTCGTTTTGTAGAAAAAAACGCATCCTGCAAAAGTGCTTGCAGGATGCGTTTTTTCTCCATTGACTTGCATTAGCGTCGCATTGCGACGCTTTGCCACACGTCGCAGCCGTCGTGCGACGGTTGCGTCGTGTTGTGGCGGACCGTCGGCTGCAAAAAACGTTACATGTAACGTTTTTTTGCAGCGTTGTGTCTGCCATTTCCGGCCACGCGTGCGCGGCCGGAACTCCACCCCCACCTCCCTGCACCTCACAATGGGGCAGCGGATGCGCTGTAAAAATGCATCTGCTGCCCCCGTTGTGCAGCGCATTCACTGCTAGCGTCGGTACGTCGGCCCGACGCACTGCGACGGGCCGAGTACGACGCTAGTGTGAAAGTAGCCTTAGCTGGTTTCCTATGGTGAACTGCAATCTTCAAGTCTGACCACAGATTCTCAATTGGATTAAGGTCTGGGCTTTGACTAGGCCACTCAAACATTAGCACATTTCCCCCTAAACCACTCAAGTGTAGCTTTAGAAGTATGCTTTGTGTCATTGTCTTGTTGGAAGGTGAACCTCTGTCCCAGTCTCAAATCAGTGACAAACTGAATCAGGTGTTGCTCAAAATTATAGCTGCATTTTGCCCCATTCATCTTCCCCGCAACTCGGTCCATTTTTGTGGTCCTTCTGCCAATAAACATTCCCACGGCATGATGCTATCATCACCATGTTTCACTGTGGGGATGGTGTTCTTGGGGTGATGAGCTCTGTTAGTTTGGCACCAAATATAGCATTTACCTTGGTGGACAAAAAGTTAAATTTGGTGTTGTTGGAAAGTGAATCTCTGTCCCAGTTTCAAATCACTGACAGACTGAAACTGGTTTTGATTAAGAATATCTTTGTATTTTGTACCTCCATCTTTCCCTCTACTTGGACCTTTTTTCCTGTACCTGCTGCTGAAAAAATTCTCATCTGACCAAAGCACCTTCCTCCATACATTTGGGGAGCCTCCCACATGACATTTGCCAAACTCAAAACAAGCCTTACTGTTTTTTGTAAGCAACTAAAGACTTTTATCTGTCTACTCTTCCATAAAGGCCACCTCTATGGAGTGTACATCTTATTGTGGTTGTATGAACAGATAATCCAGTCTCTACTTGTGAACTCTACAGCTCCTTTAGGGTTTCCTTTGGTCTCTGTGCTGCCTCTCTGACTAATGCATCCGTTCCTGGGCTGAGTGTTTTGGTGGGCATCCCTGTTTTGGCAGGTTTGTTTATGGTACTTTATTCTTTCCATTTAATAATTGATATTATGGTGCTTCTTGGGATCATCAGAGATTAGAATTTTTTCTATAACCCAACCCTGAGTTGTACTCGCTGGCTCCATTTCTTCCTCTCACTATTGGTGTCCCTCAGGGTGTAGTCCTTGGCCCTCTTCTTTTCTCTCTACACAGCCCCAATTGGACAGACTATGAGCAAAATTTGCTTTCAGTACCATCTTTATGCTGACACACAACTATACACTCAATCTCCTGACCTTAGCCCAGCTGTACTACAGAACACCAGAGACTAACTGTCCGCAGTTTCCTACATTATGTCTGCTTCTTTCTGAATCTCAACCTTTCCAATACTGAACAAGTTCTGCTCCCGTCATCTACTGTCCTCCCTAAAGCTGACATCTTCCTCTCCGAGTGTGGCACCACAATAATGCCTAGGCAGTAGCAGGGCTGTCTAGGTCTTATGTTTGACACCATCCTTTCTTTCACCTACTTATATATAATCTCTTGACCGCTCTTGTCGCTTGCACCTAAAGAACATCTCTAGAATCCACCCCTTTCTCACCTTGAAAGCAACAAAATCCCTCACTCTTGCCCTGACCCAGTCCCGCTGTGGAGACACGGGGGTGGAGGGGGGCATTTGTTGTCTGGGCAGCCTGATTAGCTAGCCGTAACTGTTTGGACCAGAGATTTGTCCCGCCGAACGCCCTTTATTATGGGTATAACGTTACTCAGACAACACAGTGTGAGGGTAATACACTGTGGCAATGCTTTATTGAATGACAAAACAGGTGTAGTGACCAGAAAACCATTACTAATGTGTGTTATATGGTAAGTGTGTTCTCTCTTCCATACATGATTACACTTGTGACACGGTCTCCTCGTCTTGCTTTTGGAGGAGGTAAATTAATTCTATGCTGCCCTCTCCTGCCTTGTTTTGGTATTACAACTTGTAGTACTATGCTGTCCTCTTCTGCCTTAGTTTGGCATTGCAACGTGTTTTTCTGATTTGAAGATAAGTGGCAGTTGGAGGTGGTACGTGGGGGACGAAAAATACACTTTACGGACGGATTTGGTGGGTAAAGGAGGTAGAAAATTGAGGCTTCTGAATTGGGACAAGCGGCTGGGCTGCACCTTTAGTTTTGGTGAAGAAAAAAAGACGTCCGTATCCGATTCTGCGTGGACTACCGCAAGATAAACAGCATTACCCATAAAGTCGCATATCCATTACCAAGCATCGAAGAGTCACTAACAGCTCTGGGGTCTGCTGCATATTTCTCCACTTTAGATTTAGCAAGTGGGTACTGGCACGTGCCTATGTTGGAGGAAGATCGTGAGAAAACGGCATTTACCTCCCCAATGGGCCTCTTTGAATTCAATGACATGCCTTTCGGACTCTGCAATGCCCCAGGAACTTTTCAAAGGCTAATGGAACTTTGTTTGGGCCACAAAAACTTTGAGACTGTTTTGCTTTAGGCTACTATCACACATCAGGTTTTTGCCCTCATGCCGATTGCGGCGTCGTGCCGCAGCTCCGGATCCTTCATAAAATGTGAAAAACTGATGGAACCGATCCGGTTTTTCGCCGTATCCGGATTGCGGAACCAGCGGAAAACCGGATCCGTTCCATCAGTTTTGCATCCTTTTCTTCTGTTTTTTTTTTTTTTTTTTTTTTTTTTATCCGTTTTTTTGTCGGATCAGGTTTTTAAAAATGCCCCTGGGAGGTTCCCAAATGTGATTGGACACTGAAAACCTATATACAGTGGGGCAAAAAAGTATTTAGTCAGTCAGCAATAGTGCAAGTTCCACCACTTAAAAAGATGAGGCGTCTGTAATTTACATCATAGGTAGACCTCAACTATGGGAGACAAACTGAGAAAAAAAAATCCAGGAAATCACATTGTCTGTTTTTTTTAACAATTTATTTGCATATTATGGTGGAAAATAAGTATTTGGTCAGAAACAAAATTTAATCTCAATACTGTGCCACATATATTATGGCCCCATAGATGCTCCATAGAAATCTGTGCCATATATAATGCTCTGCACCGTTCATTATGGCCCCATAGATGCTCCATTGAAATCTGTGCCATATATAATGCTCTGCGCCGTTCATTATGGCCCCATAGATGCTCCATAGAAAGCTGTGCCATATATAATGCTCTGCACCGTTCATTATGGCCCCATAGATGCTCCATATAGTGCTGTGCCATATAGAATGCTCTGCACCGTTCATTATGGCCCCATAGATGCTCCATATAAAGCTGTGCCACATATAATGCTCTGCACCGTTCATTATGGCCCCATAGATGCTCCACATAAAGCTGTGCCACATATAATGCTCTGCACCGTTCATTATGGCCCCATAGATGCTCCACATAAAGATGTGCCATATAGAATGCTCTGCACCGTTCATTAAGGCTCCATAGAAATCTGTGCCATAAAGATTGCTCTGCACCGTTCATTATTGCTCCATAGAAAGCTGTGCCCCATATATATTGCTCTGCACCGTTGATTATGGCCCCATAGATGCTCCATATATAATGCTGCTGCTGCAATAAAAAAAAATCACATACTCTCCTCTCTTCGCTCAGGACGCCGGCGCTTTCAATATTTACCTGCTCCTCGTGCGGCTCCGTCTCCAGCACTGACACTCAGCAGAGGGCGCGCTCTGACTAAGTCACCGCGCCCTCTAACCTGAGCGTCACTGCCAGAGGACACTGGAGACGGAGACGCACCGGAGCGAGGAGCAGGTAAATATCGCGCAGCGCTCCCCTCCCCGTATACTTACCTACTCCCGGCGCGGTCCCTGCAGTCCCTGCTTCTCCCGGCGCTGCATCTTCTTCCTGTGGGAGGTGGAGCCTCATATTCATTGCTGTAATGAGCGGTACCATGTGACCACTCAGTACAGGAAGAAGCTGCAGCGCCGGAACAAGCTGCAGCGCCGGGAGAAGCAGGGACTGCAGGGACCGCGCTGGGAGTAGGTAAGTATAACTAGAAAGCCCCCGCTCCCCCTCCCCTGCCGACCCCCGGGTATGACTCGAGTATAAGCCGAGAGGGGGACTTTCAGCCCCAAAAAATGGGCTGAAAATCTCGGCTTATACTCGAGTACTTTCATTGTTTTTTTTTTAAATTTGCATAAAGAAATGTATTTATTGGAACAATAAATATTTTTTTTCTCTTTATTTAGGGATTTAAAAAAAAAATATTTTTACACAGTATAATCTTTTTTTTTTTTTTTTACTTTTTTACATTGTCCCAGGGACATCACTGTATAAAGTCAGATCGCTGATCTGACACTTTGCACAGCACTGTGTCAGATCAGCATGACAGGCAATGAAGGAGGCTTCCCAGGTCCTGCTCTCAGCAGGCACTGAGAAGCCACCTCCCTGCAGGACCCGGAACGACCCAGCGGCCATCTTGGATCCGGGGGTATGCAGGGAGAACGTCAGAACAACGCAATCGCATCCAGCGTCGGACTGGAGCACCTTAAGCCCACCAGAGAAAATCATTCTTGGGGCCCACTATGTAGCTACATAGAAATAGATACAAGACCACCAATTGTGCGGTAAAAAGCGCTAATATCAGGGTATAATATAAGGTAGTTCACGTCTTAATTATGTAGCAAGGGTTGGGGTAGCCCCCTCACAGAATATAATGTAGCCCCCTCATAAAATATAATGCAGTCCTCTCTCATAGAATATAATGCAGCACCCCACAAAATATCAACAACCAAAGAGCAAGAAGACATACAAAAAAGCAGGGATCACCTTAAGAAATGTCAAATTTTATTATTACACATAAACCCACAACACCAGGATTTTTTAAAAACCTTTAAAAACAATCGGTAAGTATACCATTAATGTAACAATCAGGAGCACTGGTTATTACAGTCAAGGCAGGTATGTACCATGCAATCACAATACAATAAAGCACAAATGTTACATTTTAAAGGAGGCAAACCTTTATAGCATAACTGAATGCATTTATCATCTCTGAATAGATTGGCACCAAATACAAAGTACCACATGGGTAACCCCAACCAAAGGATATAGGGACCTAAATATCAACACTGTTAATATTCAATATACATACATCTAGCGTCCCATGTGGGGAGTGGGTACAATACTCCATTGATACATTATCCATGAGTTGTACAGAAAGGTTGCCTACATGACCAAAAATCTGCCTGCAGAAAGATGGATACCGGACTGAACCAGCTCCTGAGAGCCCTACTTCCAAAATATATCCTGATTAGAACAAATTTCTCTTCAGGACATATAATCTCCCCATATGTTCTCCACCCATAAACACTCATTCGCACCCATATAATTATTCAGTGAATTTATGAAAAGATGTACCTACAAATTTATACAGGCGTCACAAGACTGATATGGTCAATAAATGTCTTAGAGATACAGAGCCCCATAAGTTAAGACTCCATATGTTAAATTTGTTATACCTCTTTAAAACACAAAAGATCTACAACAGAGGCTGGGGGTAAGATGACCTGAAAAAAGAGGGGGGGGTAAAACGATAGTGTGTTTTAATCATATCTCGCTTATCTAAGCTAGATCGTAAGGAGAAACCTATGCAAATTTCACAAAGGATTTTCTCAACAGAATACACACTTGTACAATAAATGCAGATCGTACCAAGCATAAGGGAAACTCTTTTTTATATTCATATAAGTTGGACCAATATGTGTGCCACCGCACTACTCCTCTAATATCATTGCTAAAAATAAGACCAATCAAAGAAAAGGGGGGTGGCTATTGTGAACTTGTCCACTAATATACACGTTTTTACATATATAAGTCCACAATATACGAGAGCCAAAGTAACCATCTAAGCCTATTACTCATATAAACAAGGCTCCTCTCCTATAGTAGTATTAGGTGCCAATCTATCACACAATTGGTATTACAAGGAGAATCTAATTCATAAGTTAGTATTCAGATTTTATAACCATGTCGCAAGATGTAAAAATTGCCAAAAGAAGGAAATATATAGTAGATCAGGACCGAAATAACCATCCAGGCCCATCCTTTGCCAAGAGGGAAATCTCCCCTATAATCGTATTTGGTGTCAATCTATGTTAAAGCATACAAAGTTCTTACTCCACAGAACAAGAAGAGAATATATCATCCTTAATCATTTCACCATCCAATTTTAACTATAAGGAAGGCCCTATCCACACATTGTCCGTCCTTTGGTTGTCCATAGAAATCCTGTACACATTACCAAAGTCTCTTAAAGATGCTTATAAAAGCCTGTAAAGAGTAGTTCCTCATTTAGGCCATTTGGGGAGAGGCTTTTCAAATCGTAGATCCATTTGGATTTGCATCTTAGTAGTTTATGGGTGATGTTTCCTCCTCTGATGTTTACATGTACAAATTCCAGGCCCCTAATTTTCAGTCCTCTGGTGTTGCTTCCATGTATATCCAAAAAATGCTCGGCAACCGAAGAGACCGGTTTGCCTTTCTCTCGATCCTTCGCTGCTGTAGAGACATTAGACAGATGCTGCTGACTCCTCCTCCTCAATTCTTGGGTTGTTTTACCAACATAAAGTTTTTGACAATCGAAGACCAGTAGATAGACCAAATTCTGTGATCTGCAATTAAAAAAAACATTTAGGCCTAGTAGAAAATGGTAATATAGATTCCGAAAGTCCCTCCTGTGCAATCATGTATTGACACACATTATACCATCCACACGGGTATGTGCCAAAAGTTTTTACGCCCCTTCCCATGTTGACTTTAGGTCTTTGATAATGACTGTAGCATAGTTAATCCTTTAAATTCTGGGCTCTTCTTGCCACCATTTTAGGGGTTTGGGATATATGTGGAATTAGTTTAGGTTCACTTAACAGGATATTCCAATTTTTGGACAAAATGTTACAAACATCCATCTATTGGTTGTTGAATGTAGTTATTAGAGAGAGAGGTCTATTAGGACTACGAACCTGTCTTTTCAGAAGAGTCGACCGGTCCGTCCTATTTGCATGTTGGAAGGCCTTGGAAATTACTTTCTTCGGGTATTTTCTGTTGGTAAATCTGATAGTTAAGTCATTAGCCATCATTCGGAAGTCATCAGAGCTACAATTTCTACCAACTCTCAGGAACTGACCTTTGGGAATTCCATCCCTCAAATGTTGAGGGTGGAAGTTGTTATAATGGAGGAGACTGTCAGTCGCAGTGGCTTTCTGGTGGAGACACGAATCGATCTTTTCACCTTGAACCACAAGTTTGATATCCAGGAATTCAATGGAGGTATCTGAAATAGTAGAGGTAAGTCTGTGTTGTGAATTCTGTGGCAGAGCTCCCTCCTGTGGGCACAAGTGGTACTTCGGCTGATTCTCTCTGTGAGCTTCCGTTGGTGGAGGAAAGTGGTACTGTGGCTTCTGAGTTTCCTTCCTCAGGTGATGTGGTGAAGTTGTTAGGTGCTGCTCTATTTAACTCCACCTAGTGCTTTGATCCTGGCCTCCAGTCAATGTTCTAGTATTGGACCTGTTTCCTCCTGGATCGTTCCTGTGGCCTGCTGCTCTTCATAGCGAAGTTCCGCTTTGCTATTTTGTTTGCTGTTTTTTTTTCTGTCCAGCTTGTCTATTTGTTTTTTCCTGCTTGCTGGAAGCTCTGGGACGCAGAGGGTGTACCTCCGTGCCGTTAGTTCGGTACGGAGGGTCTTTTTGCCCCTTTGCGTGGTTTTTGTAGGGTTTTGTGTTGACCGCAAAGTTACCTTTCCTATCCTCGCTCTGTTCAGAAAGTCGGGCCTCACTTTGCTAAATCTATTTCATCTCTACGTTTGTCTTTTCATCTTAACTCACAGTCATTATATGTGGGGGCTGCCTTTTCCTTTGGGGTATTTCTCTGAGGCAAGGTAGGCTTATTTTCTATCTTCAGGCTAGCTAGTTTCTCAGGCCGTGCCGAGTTGCATAGGGAGCGTTAGGCGCAATCCACGGCTGCCTCTAGTGTGGTTGGAGAGGATTAGGGATTGCGGTCAGCAGAGTTCCCACGTCTCAGAGCTCGTTCTATGTTTTTGGGTTATTGTCAGGTCACTGTATGTGCTCTGACCTCTATGTCCATTGTGGTACTGAATTACCTTATCATAACAGTACTGGAGGCCAAAAGTACTAATGATTCTCAATAGAGGGAAAAAAGAAGTTCTGAGACCATTTTTTTTTTCTCTGCACTGTGTGTTGCCTTTTTTTCCCCCTAGACATTTGGGTGGTTCAGGACACAGGTGTAGCGATGGACATTAAAGGTCTGTCTTCATGTGTGGATCAGCTCACGGCAAGAGTACAAAATATTCAAGACTTTGTGGTTCAGAATTCTATGTTAGAACCGAGAATTCCTATTCCTGATTTGTTTTTTGGAGATAGAACTAAATTTCTGAGTTTCAAAAATAATTGTAAACTATTTCTGGCTTTGTAACCTCGCTGCTCTGGTGACCCAGTTCAACAAGTTAGGATCATTATTTCTTTTTTACGTGGCGACCCTCAGGACTGGGCATTTTCTCTTGCGTCAGGAGATCCTGCATTAAGTAATATCGATGCGTTTTTCCTGGCGCTCGGATTGCTGTATGATGAACCTAATTCTGTGGATCAGGCAGAGAAAAATTTGCTGGCTCTGTGTCGGGGTCAGGATGAGATAGAGGTATATTGTCAGAAATTTAGAAAGTGGTCCGTACTCACTCAATGGAATGAAGGTGCGCTCGCAGCTATTTTCAGAAAAGGTCTCTCTGAAGCCCTTAAGGATGTCATGGTGGGATTTCCTATGCCTGCTGGTCTGAATGAGTCTGTCTTTGGCCATTCAGATTGGTCGATGCTGGCGTGAGCGTAAATCTGTGCCCCATTTGGCGGTATTACCTGAGCTTAAACCTGAGCCTATGCAGTGCGATAGGACTTTGACCAGAGTTGAACGGCAAGAACACAGACGTCTGAATGGGCTGTGTTTCTACTGTGGTGATTCCACTCATGCTATCTCTGATTGTCCTAAGCGCACTAAGCGGTTCGCTAGGTCTGCCACCATTGGTACGGTACAGTCAAAATTTCTTCTGTCCGTTACCTTGATCTGCTCTTTGTTATCGTATTCTGTCATGGCATTTGTGGATTCAGGCGCTGCCCTGAATTTGATGGACTTGGAGTATGCTAGGCGTTGTGGGTTTTTCTTGGAGCCCTTGCAGTGTCCTATTCCATTGAGAGGAATTGATGCTACGCCTTTGGCCAAGAATAAGCCTCAGTACTGGACCCAGCTGACCAAGTGCATGGCTCCTGCCCATCAGGAGGTTATTCGCTTTCTGGTGTTGCATAATCTGCATGATGTGGTCGTGTTGGGGTTGACATGGCTACAAGTCCATAATCCAGTATTAGATTGGAAATCCATGTCTGTGTCCAGCTGGGGTTGTCAGGGGGTACATGGTGATGTCCCATTTCTGACTATTTCATCATCCACCCCTTCTGAGGTTCCAGAGTTCTTGTCTGATTACCGGGATGTATTTGATGAGCCCAAGTCCGATACCCTACCTCCGCATAGGGATTGTGATTGTGCTATCGATTTGATTCCTGGTAGTAAATTCCCAAAAGGTCGACTGTTTAATTTATCTGTGCCTGAGCACGCCGCTATGCAGAGTTATGTGAAGGAGTCCTTGGAGAAGGGGCATATTCGCCCGTCATCGTCGCCATTAGGAGCAGGGTTCTTTTTTGTAGCCAAGAAGGATGGTTCACTGAGACCTTGTATAGATTACCGCCTTCTAAATAAGATCACGGTTAAATTTCAGTACCCCTTGCCGTTATCTGATTTGTTTGCTCGGATTAAGGGGGCTAGTTGGTTCACCAAGATAGATCTTCGTGGTGCGTATAATCTTGTGCGTATTAAGCGAGGCGATGAATGGAAAACTGCATTTAATACGCCCGAGGGCCATTTTGAGTATCTAGTAATGCCATTCGGACTTGCCAATGCTCCATCAGTGTTTCAGTCCTTTATGCATGACATCTTCCGAGAGTACCTGGATAAATTCCTGATTGTGTACTTGGATGACATTTTGATCTTCTCGGATGATTGGGAGTCTCATGTGAAGCAGGTCAGAACGGTGTTTCAGGTCCTGCGTGCTAATTCTTTGTTTGTGAAGGGATCAAAGTGTCTCTTTGGTGTTCAGAAGGTTTCATTTTTGGGGTTCATCTTTTCCCCTTCTACTATCGAGATGGACCCTGTTAAGGTCCAAGCCATCCATGATTGGACTCAGCCGACATCTCTGAAAAGTCTGCAAAAGTTCCTGGGCTTTGCTAATTTTTATCGTCGCTTCATCTACAATTTTTCTAGTATTGCTAAACCATTGACCGATTTGACCAAGAAGGGTGCTGATGTGGTCAATTGGTCTTCTGCTGCTGTGGAAGCTTTTCAAGAGTTGAAGCGTCGTTTTTCTTCTGCCCCTGTGTTGTCAACCAGATGTTTTGCTTCCGTTCCAGGTCGAGGTTGATGCTTCTGAGATTGGAGCAGGGGCTGTTTTGTCGCAGAGAGGTTCTGATTGCTCAGTGATGAAACCATGCGCCTTCTTTTCCAGGAAGTTTTCGCCTGCTGAGCGAAATTATGATGTGGGCATTCGAGGAGTGGCGTCATTGGCTTGAAGGAGCTAAGCCTCGCGTGGTGGTCTTGACTGATCATAAGAACTTGACTTATCTCGAGTCTGCCAAGCGGTTGAATCCTAGACAGGCTCGTTGGTCGCTGTTTTTTGCCCGTTTTGACTTTGTGATTTCGTACCTTCCGGGCTCTAAAAATGTGAAGGCGGATGCTCTGTCTAGGAGTTTTGTGCCCGACTCTCCGGGTTTATCTGAGCCGGCGGGTATTCTCAAAGAGGGAGTAATTGTGTCTGCCATCTCCCCTGATTTGCGGCGGGTGCTGCAAAAATTTCAGGCTAATAAACCTGATCGTTGCCCAGTGGAGAAACTGTTTGTCCCTGATAGGTGGACAAATAAAGTTATCTCTGAGGTTCATTGTTCGGTGTTGGCTGGTCATCCTGGAATCTTTGGTACCAGAGAGTTAGTGGCTAGATCCTTTTGGTGGCCATCTCTGTCGCGGGATGTGCGTACTTTTGTGCAGTCCTGTGGGATTTGTGCTCGGGCTAAGCCCTGCTGTTCTCGTGCCAGTGGGTTGCTTTTGCCCTTGCCGGTCCCGAAGAGGCCTTGGACACATATCTCTATGGATTTTATTTCAGATCTTCCCATCTCTCAAAAGATGTCAGTCATTTGGGTGGTCTGTGATCGCTTCTCTAAGATGGTCCATTTGGTACCCTTGTCTAAATTACCTTCCTCCTCTGATTTGGTGCCATTGTTCTTCCAGCATGTGGTTCGTTTACATGGCATTCCAGAGAATATCGTTTCTGACAGAGGTTCCCAGTTTGTTTCGAGGTTTTGGCGAGCCTTTTGTGGTAGGATGGGCATTGACTTGTCTTTTTCCTCGGCTTTCCATCCTCAGACTAATGGCCAGACCGAACGAACCAATCAGACCTTGGAAACATATCTGAGATGCTTTGTTTCTGCCGATCAGGATGACTGGGTGTCCTTTTTGCCTTTGGCTGAGTTCGCCCTTAATAATCGGGCCAGCTCGGCTACCTTGGTTTCGCCATTTTTCTGCAACTCTGGGTTCCATCCTCGTTTCTCTTCAGGGCAGGTTGAGTCTTTGGACTGTCCTGAAGGCTCAACGTTTCGCTAATCGCAGACGCTGTGTGGGTCCCCGACTTCGTGTTGGGGATTTGGTTTGGTTATCTTCTCGTCATATTCCTATGAAGGTTTCCTCTCCTAAGTTTAAACCTCGTTTCATTGGTCCGTATAGGATTTCTGAGGTTCTTAATCCTGTGTCTTTTCGTCTGACCCTTCCAGATTCTTTTTCCATACATAACGTATTCCATAGGTCATTGTTGCGGAGATACGTGGCACCTATGATTCCATCTGTTGATCCTCCTGCCCCGGTTTTGGTGGAGGGGGAGTTGGAGTATATTGTGGAGAAGATTTTGGATTCTCGTGTTTCAAGACGGAAACTCCAGTATCTGGTTAAGTGGAAGGGTTATGCTCAGGAAGATAATTCCTGGGTCTTTGCCTCTGATGTCCATGCTCCCGATCTTGTTCGTGCCTTTCATATGGCTCATCCTAGTCGTCCTGGGGGCTCTGGTGAGTGTTATGGCTGGCAATCAGGCAACACAGCGTGCAGTAATCAGCGCACATACAGAGATCTGGCAATAACCAAAAACAATAGGACGAGCTCTGAGACGTGGAATCTCTGTAGACTGCAGTACCTGATCTATCCTCACACAACTATAAGCAGCAGTGGATTGCGCCTATCAACTACCTATGCAACTCGGCACTGCCTGAGGAGCTGACTAGCCTGAAGATAGAAATACAAGCCCGACTTACCTCAGAGAAATACCCCAAAGGAATAGGCAGCCCCCCACATATAATGACTGTTAGCAAGATGAAAAGACAAACGTAGGAATGAAATAGATTCAGCAAAGTGAGGCCCGATATTCTAGACAGAGCGAGGATAGCAAAGAGAACTATGCAGTCTACAAAAAACCCTAAAACGAAAACCACGCAAAGGGGCAAAAAGACCCACCGTGCCGAACTAACAGCACGGCGGTGCACCCCTTTGCTTCTCAGAGCTTCCAGAAAAGTTAATAGCAAGCTGGACAGAAAAAACAGAAAACAAACTAGAAGCACTTATCTAGCAGAGCAGCAGGCCCAAGGAAAGATGCAGTAGCTCAGATCCAACACTGGAACATTGACAAGGAGCAAGGAAGACAGACTCAGGTGGAGCTAAATAGCAAGGCAGCCAACGAGCTCACCAAAACACCTGAGGGAGGAAGCCCAGAGACTGCAATACCACTTGTGACCACAGAAGTGAACTCAGCCACAGAATTCACAACAGTACCCCCCCCTTGAGGAGGGGTCACCGAACCCTCACCAGAACCCCCAGGCCGACCAGGATGAGCCACATGAAAGGCACGAACAAGATCTGGGGCATGGACATCAGAGGCAAAAACCCAGGAATTATCTTCCTGAGCATAACCCTTCCATTTGACCAGATACTGGAGTTTCCGTCTAGAGACACGAGAATCCAAAATCTTCTCCACAATATACTCCAATTCCCCCTCCACCAAAACAGGGGCAGGAGGCTCCACAGATGGAACCATAGGTGCCACGTATCTCCTCAACAACGACCTATGGAATACATTATGTATGGAAAAGGAGTCTGGGAGGGTCAGACGAAAAGACACCGGATTGAGAATCTCAGAAATCCTATACGGACCAATAAAACGAGGTTTAAATTTAGGAGAGGAAACCTTCATAGGAATATGACGAGAAGATAACCAAACCAGATCCCCAACACGAAGTCGGGGTCCCACACGGCGTCTGCGATTAGCGAAAAGCTGAGCCTTCTCCTGGGACAAGGTCAAATTGTCCACTACCTGAGTCCAGATCTGCTGCAACCTGTCCACCACATAATCCACACCAGGACAGTCCGAAGACTCAACCTGTCCTGAAGAGAAACGAGGATGGAACCCAGAATTGCAGAAAAATGGAGAGACCAAGGTAGCCGAGCTGGCCCGATTATTAAGGGCGAACTCAGCCAACGGCAAAAATGACACCCAATCATCCTGGTCAGCGGAAACAAAACATCTCAGATATGTTTCCAAGGTCTGATTGGTTCGTTCGGTCTGGCCATTAGTCTGAGGATGGAAGGCCGAGGAAAAAGATAGGTCAATGCCCATCCTACCACAAAAGGCTCGCCAGAACCTCGAGACAAACTGGGAACCTCTGTCAGAAACAATATTCTCAGGAATGCCATGTAAACGAACCACATGCTGGAAGAACAAAGGCACCAAATCAGAGGAGGAAGGCAATTTAACCAAGGGCACCAGATGGACCATTTTAGAAAAGCGATCACAGACCACCCAAATGACCGACATTTTTTGAGAAACGGGAAGGTCAGAAATGAAATCCATCGAAATATGTGTCCAAGGCCTCTTCGGGACCGGCAAGGGCAAAAGCAACCCACTGGCACGTGAACAGCAGGGCTTAGCCCTAGCACAAATTCCACAGGACTGCACAAAAGCACGCACATCCCGTGACAGAGATGGCCACCAGAAGGATCTAGCAACCAACTCCCTGGTACCAAAGATTCCTGGATGACCGGCCAGCACCGAACAATGAAGTTCAGAGATAACTTTACTAGTCCACCTATCAGGGACGAACAGTTTCTCGGCCGGACAACGATCAGGTTTATTAGCCTGAAATTTCTGCAACACTCTCCGCAAATCAGGGGAGATGGCAGACACAATGACTCCTTCCTTGAGGATACTCGCCGGCTCAGATAACCCCGGAGAGTCGGGCACAAAACTCCTAGACAGAGCATCCGCCTTCACATTTTTAGAGCCCGGAAGGTATGAAATCACAAAATCAAAACGAGCAAAAAATAACGACCAACGGGCCTGTCTAGGATTCAAGCGCTTGGCAGACTCAAGATAAGTAAGGTTCTTATGATCAGTCAAAACCACCACGCGATGCTTAGCACCCTCAAGCCAATGACGCCACTCCTCGAATGCCCACTTCATGGCCAGCAACTCTCGGTTGCCCACATCATAATTACGCTCAGCAGCAGAAAATTTCCTGGAAAAGAAAGCACATGGTTTGAACACTGAGCAACCAGAACCTCTCTGTGACAAAACCGCCCCTGCACCAATCTCAGAAGCATCAACCTCGACCTGGAACGGAAGAGAAACATCAGGTTGACACAACACAGGGGCACAGCAAAAACAACGCTTCAACTCCTGAAAAGCTTCCACGGCAGCAGAAGACCAATTAACCAAATCAGCACCCTTCTTGGTCAAATCGGTCAATGGTCTGGCAATGCTAGAAAAATTACAGATGAAGCGACGATAAAAATTAGCAAAGCCCAGGAATTTCTGCAGACTTTTTAGAGATGTCGGCTGAGTCCAATCCTGGATGGCCTGAACCTTAACCGGATCCATCTCGATAGTAGAAGGGGAAAAGATGAACCCCAAAAATGAAACTTTCTGCACACCGAAGAGACACTTTGATCCCTTCACGAACAAGGAATTAGCATGCAGTACCTGGAATACCATTCTGACTTGCTTCACATGAGACTCCCAATCATCTGAGAAGATCAAAATGTCATCCAAGTAAACAATCAAGAATTTATTCAGATACTCACGGAAAATGTCATGCATAAAAGACTGAAAAACAGATGGAGCATTGGCAAGTCCGAACGGCATCACCAGATACTCAAAATGACCCTCGGGCGTATTAAATGCCGTTTTCCATTCATCTCCCTGCCTGATTCTCACCAGATTATACGCACCACGAAGATCAATCTTAGTAAACCAACTAGCCCCCTTAATCCGAGCAAACAAGTCAGAAATCAATGGCAAGGGATACTGAAACTTAACAGTGATCTTATTAAGAAGGCGGTAATCAATACACGGTCTTAGCGAACCATCCTTCTTGGCTACAAAAAAGAACCCTGCTCCCAATGGTGACGACGATGGGCGAATATGTCCCTTCTCCAGGGACTCCTTCACATAACTGCGCATAGCGGTGTGTTCAGGTACGGACAAATTAAATAAACGACCCTTAGGGAATTTACTACCAGGAATCAAATCGATAGCACAATCACAATTCCTATGCGGAGGTAGGGCATCAGACTTGGACTCTTCAAATACATCCTGAAAGTCCGACAAGAACTCTGGGATGTCAGAAGGAATGGATGACGAAATAGACAAAAATGGAACATCACCATGTACTCCCTGACAACCCCAGCTGGTTACCGACATAGAGTTCCAATCCAATACTGGATTATGGGTTTGTAGCCATGGCAACCCCAACACGACCACATCATGCAAATTATGCAGTACCAAAAAGCGAATAACTTCCTGATGTGCAGGAGCCATGCACATGGTCAGCTGGGCCCAGTACTGAGGCTTATTCTTGGCCAAAGGTGTAGCATCAATTCCTCTCAACGGAATAAGACACCGCAAAGGCTCCAAGAAAAATCCACAACGTTTAGCATAATCCAAATCCATCAGATTCAGGGCAGCGCCTGAATCCACAAACGCCATGACAGAATATGATGACAAAGAGCACATTAAGGTAATGGACAAAAGGAATTTGGACTGTACAGTACCAATAACGGCAGAGCTATCGAACCGCCTAGTGCGTTTAGGACAATTAGAAATAGCATGAGTAGAATCACCACAATAGAAACACAGTCTGTTCAGACGTCTGTGTTCGTGCCGTTCTACTTTAGTCATAGTCCTGTCGCACTGCATAGGCTCAGGCTTACTCTCAGACAATACCGCCAGATGGTGCACAGATTTACGCTCGCGCAAGCGACGACCGATCTGAATGGCCAAGGACATAGACTCATTCAAACCAGCAGGCATAGGAAATCCCACCATTACATCCTTAAGAGCTTCAGAGAGACCCTTTCTGAACAAAGCCGCTAGTGCAGATTCATTCCACAGAGTGAGTACTGACCATTTCCTAAATTTCTGACAATATACTTCTACATCATCCTGACCCTGGCATAAAGCCAGCAGATTTTTCTCAGCTTGATCCACTGAATTAGGCTCATCGTAAAGCAATCCCAGCGCCTGGAAAAATGCATCAACATTACTCAATGCAGAATCTCCTGGTGCAAGAGAAAACGCCCAGTCCTGTGGGTCGCCGCGCAAAAAAGAAATAATAATCAAAACCTGTTGAATAGGATTACCAGAAGAATGAGGTTTCAAGGCCAAAAATAGCTTACAATTATTTCTGAAGCTCAGGAACTTAGTTCTGTCACCAAAAAACAAATCAGGAATCGGAATTCTTGGTTCTAGCATCGATTTCTGATCAATAGTATCTTGAATCTTTTGTACATTTACAACGAGATTATCCATTGAGGAGCACAGAGCCTGAATATCCATGTCCACAGCTGTGTCCTGAAGCACTCTAATGTCTAGGGGAAAAAAAAGACTGAAGACAGAGCTAAGAAAAAAAAATGATGTCAGGATTTCTTTTTTCCCTCTATTGGAAATCATTGGACGGCTCCTTGTACTGTTATGGCTGGCAATCAGGCAACACAGCGTGCAGTAATCAGCGCACATACAGAGATCTGGCAATAACCAAAAACAATAGGACGAGCTCTGAGACGTGGAATCTCTGTAGACTGCAGTACCTGATCTATCCTCACACAACTATAAGCAGCAGTGGATTGCGCCTATCAACTACCTATGCAACTCGGCACTGCCTGAGGAGCTGACTAGCCTGAAGATAGAAATACAAGCCTGACTTACCTCAGAGAAATACCCCAAAGGAATAGGCAGCCCCCCACATATAATGACTGTTAGCAAGATGAAAAGACAAACGTAGGAATGAAATAGATTCAGCAAAGTGAGGCCCGATATTCTAGACAGAGCGAGGATAGCAAAGAGAACTATGCAGTCTACAAAAAACCCTAAAACGAAAACCACGCAAAGGGGCAAAAAGACCCACCGTGCCGAACTAACAGCACGGCGGTGCACCCCTTTGCTTCTCAGAGCTTCCAGAAAAGTTAATAGCAAGCTGGACAGAAAAAACAGAAAACAAACTAGAAGCACTTATCTAGCAGAGCAGCAGGCCCAAGGAAAGATGCAGTAGCTCAGATCCAACACTGGAACATTGACAAGGAGCAAGGAAGACAGACTCAGGTGGAGCTAAATAGCAAGGCAGCCAACAAGCTCACCAAAACACCTGAGGGAGGAAGCCCAGAGACTGCAATACCACTTGTGACCACAGAAGTGAACTCAGCCACAGAATTCACAACAGGTGAGGGTTCGGTGACCCCTCCTCAAGGGGGGGGGGGTACTGTTGTGAATTCTGTGGCAGAGCTCCCTCCTGTGGGCACAAGTCGTACTTCGGCTGATTCTCTCTGTGAGCTTCCGTTGGTGGAGGAAAGTGGTACTGCGGCTTCTGAGTTTCCTTCCTCAGGTGATGTGGTGAAGTCGTTAGGTGCTGCTCTATTTAACTCCACCTAGTGCTTTGATCCTGGCCTCCAGTCAATGTTCTAGTATTGGACCTGTTTCCTCCTGGATCGTTCCTGTGGCCTGCTGCTCTTCATAGCTAAGTTCCGCTTTGCTATTTTGTTTGCTGTTTTTTTTTCTGTCCAGCTTGTCTATTTGTTTTTTCCTGCTTGCTGGAAGCTCTGGGACGCAGAGGATGTACCTCCGTGCCGTTAGTTCGGTACGTAGGGTCTTTTTGCCCCTTTGCGTGGTTTTTGTAGGGTTTTGTGTTGACCGCAAAGTTACCTTTCCTATCCTCGCTCTGTTCAGAAAGTCGGGCCTCACTTTGCTAAATCTATTTCATCTCTACGTTTGTCTTTTCATCTTAACTCACAGTCATTATATGTGGGGGTTGCCTTTTCCTTTGGGGTATTTCTCTGAGGCAAGGTAGGCTTATTTTCTATCTTCAGGCTAGCTAGTTTCTCAGGCTGTGCCGAGTTGCATAGGGAGCGTTAGGCGCAATCCACGGCTGCCTCTAGTGTGGTTGGAGAGGATTAGGGATTGCGGTCAGCAGAGTTCCCACGTCTCAGAGCTCGTTCTATGTTTTTGGGTTATTGTCAGGTCACTGTATGTGCTCTGTCCTCTATGTCCATTGTGGTACTGAATTACCTTATCATAACAAGTCTGATGTTGAAGGGGTTATTGTTAAGATCTTCAATGAATATTCTACAATCATCCAGGGTGCCAGTCCAAAGAAGCAGAATATCATCTATATAGCGTCGCCATGACGCCACCCTAGTAGAGAATAATTCATGCAAAAATACAATCTTCTCTTCCCACCACCCTAAAAACAGGTTAGCATATGAGGGCGCGCACCTCGCCCCCATAGCTGTCCCTAATATTTGCCTGTAGAATTTTCTGTCAAATGTAAAATAATTCTTGCCCAAAATAAAGTATAGAAGCTCGAGGATAAATTTATTATGCTCACCATCTCCTACTCGGTGTTTGTCCAGAAAAAATGATACTGCTTCTAATCCATGGTCATGTGCTATGCTGGTATATAATGATTCTACATCCAAACTAATCAAGAGGGTCCCCTCTGGTATGGTAAGCTCCTCCAAATACGCCATCAAATGTCCCGAGTCCCTGATAAATGAGTCCAAAGAAGTTGCCAAAGGTTGAAGGAAGTAATCCAAATAGATACATGGTCGTTCCATCAAGCCCCCAATGCCTGACACTATTGGCCTACCTCGGGGTTTTTAGTGGACTTATGGACTTTCGGCAAAATGTAAAATGTGGGGATCACTGGATGATGAGTAGTCAAGAAATCACCTTCTTTTTTGTTGAGGATGTTATAATGTAGTACTTTTTGAATAAGGAAGTCTATCTTGTTCTTAAGACAGTAGTCGGGTCTGAGGGTAGAACCAGATAACAGTTAGTCATTCAATTGTCTCAATATTTCCTTGACATAAAGATCATGTGGCCACAAGACAATGTTTCCCCCTTTGTCTGCTTCCCGCACTATGAAGTCCTTATTGTCACAAAGACTCCTTTGAACCCTTCTTTCATCTCGACTCAAATTGTCCTGTCTGTTCTTATCCAGTTTTAAAGAGTGTATATCTCTACATACACTTTCAAAAAAAATTTAAATCACTGGAAACAGTGAGAATGAGGGCATCGCTTGTGAGGGAGGTCTCCTTGTAAACCTATTCCTTAACCAATGTGTATCACCTTCCTGTAAGAGATCTAGTAGATCCTGACATACCCGCCTCTCATCTTCTGGGAAGGAGTCTATGATTGAGGGTTGATGGTATAATAGTTTGAAGGTCATTTGACGGCAAAACAAGTAGCGGTCTTTCACCAAAATACATTTATTTAGGGTGTTCATAGGTGCAAAAGAGAGGCCCCGAGTTAGTACAGACGTTTCAAGATCTGACAATCTATATAAGGATAAATTCAAAATTTGTAAAGTACCTGTTTCCAGGGGTCCAGACGTAGATATCGCAGTATTTACCATTTCCGGTTGAATCTGGTCACTCTCTGGTAAATAGGTGACCATTTCCTGTGTACCCTGTCTTTTTGTCTTGTTACCATTGTATTTCCGTCTCCCCCTCCTCCTATGGCGCCTTCGATATCGCTCGCTTCTGAGGATAAAAAATCACTGGATGACAGTTCAAGCCTTGAAGTTATTTGGCTTGAGTTAGTGGTAGTATTTTTTATTTCCACTTTATCATGTCGTCGATTATTATGATGTGTCCATTTGAAGGCCTGATTTTTTGTGAAGTCTGTCTTATCACGATGAAACTTAATCCTCTTCCCATTAATAATCTCCTTTTCAAAAGGGTCAATAGTGATTTTAAGTTTCTGATAAAAAGGGGTGACTAAGGTATCCTTATCAAATTCATTGATTTTACTTTCACAAATTTTAATATCTTCCTTAGTTTTACTCAGCAGTTTTTAGTCATGTTCTATCAATAGATCAATTAGAATACTGGAGCATTTGAGAAGCCCGGTTTCCCAGGTCTCTCGAAACGCCCCAGATACCTCCCACGCTGGAAAAATTTAAAACGGCCTGGAGCCAACGTGCACAGGGAATTTTTGAGACGGACACAGTTGTTGACCCCTCCCCCTTCGATAAAAATCGTGATTTCCATACATTGTCTTTAGAAGCTACCAATTTGCATAAATCTCTCACAAGAGTGTGGTGGAATGTGAGAAGTTTGGAAGAGTACAAAAAAGCGGGATTGGTCCCTAGGGGGTTACATGTTCAAATTTTTCCAGCATGGGAGGTATTGGGGCGTTTCGAGAGGCCTGGGAAACCGGGCTTCTAGAATGCTCCAGTATTCTAATTGATCTATTGATAGAACATGACCAAAAACTGCTGAGTAAAACTAAGGAAGATATTAAAATTTGTGAAAGTAAGATCAATTAATTTGCCTCTCATATATCAATATATCAGTGAACTATTGTACCCACTCCCCACATGGGACGCTAGATGTATGTATATTGAATATTAACAGTGTTGATATTTACGTCCCAATATCCTTTGGTTGGGGTTACCCATGTGGTTATAGGTTCTTTACCTTGTATTTGGTGCCAATCTATTCAGAGATGATAAATGCATTCAGTTATGCTATAAAGGTTTGCCTCCTTTAAAATGTAACATTTGTGCTTTATTGTATTGTGATTGCATGGTACATACCTGCCTTGACTGTAATAACCAGTGCTCCTGATTGTTACATTAATGGTATACTTACCGATTGTTTTTAAAGGTTTTTAAAAAATCCTGGTGTTGTGGGTTTATGTGTAATAATAAAATTTGACTTTTCTTAAGGTGATCCTTGCTTTTTTGTATGTTTTCTTGCTCTTTGGTTGTTAATCCTATATACAAGACATACTGCAGGAGGATCCCATGGGTATTTTTACATTATTTACTTGATGGTGCCCTCCATGTGTTGAATATTATTTATTCACCCCACAAAATATAATGCAACCCCCTCAGGTATAACGCAGTCCCCACCATAGAATATAATGTAGCCCCCCTCATATAGTATAATGCAGCCGACCACAGAATATAATGTAGTCCCCTTAGAGAATGCAGCCCCACCACAGAATATAATGCAGCCCCCCCATAGAGTATACTGTAGCCCCCTCATATACTATGAAGTAGCCCCCCATAATATAATGTATTACCCTGAGAATAATGCAGTCCCCCCACAGAATATAATGTAGCCCCCTCATAAAGTATAATGCAGCCCCTCTCCATCCCATCATTGTCCTCATCACCACCTCCATCATTGCCTTCTCCCCCTCCACCCCTATCATTCTCCCCCACCACCTCCATCACTGCCCTTCCCACCACCTGCATCATTGCCTCCTCCCCCACCATCATTGTCCATTTCATCACCTCCATAATTGCCTCCCCCACCTCCATTATTGCCCATCACCTCCATCATTGCCTCCCCCACCACCATCATTGCCCATCACCTCCATCATTGCCTCCCCACCATCATTGCCTATTACCTCCATTGCCTATCACCTCCATCATTGCCCATCACCTCCATCATTGTCTCCCCCCCCACCATCATTGCCCATCACCTCCATCATTGTCTCCCCCACCACGATCATTGCCCATCACCTCCATCATTGTCTCCCCCCACCAATATAATTGTCCTTCACCACCACACACACACACCTCACCGCAGCTCATCACACACACACGCAGACTCACACACACCCAGGCACACACTCACACACGCAGGCACACACTCACACACACATACACACACACACACACACACACACACACGCAGGCACACACACGCAGGCACACACACAGCACAGCTCACCTCCCCGCAGCAGCAGCACATCCCAGCAGCCTCTTCCTCGCCGACAGCTTTCTGACTGAGACAGCGTGCTGGATGATGACGTCATCCAGCTGGGCTGTCTCAGACAGGAAGCAGGATGCCGGGAGTTGAGCTGCTCTGTGAGTCTGTGTGTATGTGTGTGGTGCTGTGTGTGCGTGTGTGTGTATGTGGTGCTTGGGTGAGGCTTTACATGCAGGCAGTGTTAGCTGCAGCCTGCGGCTAACGCTGCCTGCTATTAAAGAGAAATGGTATTCACGCCTCTCCACGCCCATAGGGGCGTGGGGAAGCGTGAATATTCATTTGGCTTTAGCAGCGGGGACAGGATCCTGTCTCCAGCTGCTGCTACTGGTACAGGGCGGGCCCCCTTGACTCAGGGGCCCCATAGCCACTGGTTGGGGGTCCCTGGAGCAGTGGGGGCCCTAGGCAGCTGCTGGCCAGTATGCCAGCAGGTGTTAGTGCCTGGACCCACCGGAGAATCCTCCGGTTCTCCGGTGGGCCAATCCGAGCCTGATCACATCGCATTGTTCTGAGGGTCTGAGGGAAGCACACAGGGAGCCCCCTCCTAGCGCGATGCTTCTCTATGCCACCGGAACTCTTCAATCTTGTTTGATCGCAGTGTTCCAGGGGTTAAAGTGCCGGGAGTGGTCCGTGACCGCTCCTGGCACTTAGTACCTGGTGTCAGCTGTGATAATCAGCTGACACCCGGCCACGATCGACCGTGCTCCCCCATCACGCACGGCTGATCACATGTGACGTACTATTCCATCCATGGGAATTAGGGCCCAGGTCACATGGACGGAATAGTACGTTGAATGGCAGAAAGGGGTTAAGGGCTAGGGTATGAACACTTCTGCCCATTAAGGGGGCTGATCCCAGGAGAAGTAGAACAATAAGCCACATGTTTAGTGAGGCAGTTGGAGTGAAGCTGAGGGACGAGGATCTATTGGTGAGGTACTGGTGCCCCTGTATGGATGGCCTATGGAGATTGGGTTGCTGGCTCATAAGGACTTACTGTTGTTGTCAGCGGAGCAGGAGACAAGCTACGATCATGGTATGGAGGAAGGACTGTGACTACAGACTATACTGTTTGGGGCTACAAAAGCTGTGGGCCAACCAAAAGTTGGGAGACAGTTCCACTTCCTCCATAGCAGGTGATAACCATTATTGGCCCCAGGATGGGATCTGTTGGACTGGGGACATTGCATTGAGGCCATCTCTCTGGAATTGCTGTAAGATCATCGATCTAAGGAATAAAAAAAAAAGTTGTACTGTTAACCTGCCTAGGTGATTATTACAACTGACAACCTCAGATCTTCACAGATCCATAGATTTAATGTATTCCTATATTTTTCTCACTTCACCATCTTAGACTAAGACTTTAACTAAGAGGATTACAAAAATATTTAAAAACAGATTGTAATGTAATAAAATAGGTAAAATACCAAGGGGGTGAATACTTTTACAAGCCACTGTAACATATATTTAAATGCCTGAATCCTTGCAATTCTTAATCTGACCACTAAGCCTAACAGACCTAAACTTCCTGTTCTGTGGAGACTACTTTTCAGCAGTCATCTCATTGTAATCCTGCCTGTGATGATAATGAAATGTAACGCTTTGCTATAGATTTTCCATTCACAATGGGTAATGGGCACTCCTCTATTTCCCTACACAGGTCACAGAGGATGTCTAGAAAGTTCTCACAATGAAGACAATGAATGTTTTCAAACTATTGTTCCATGTAGTCAGTGTAGCTGCTGTAAAGTGTATCTTTGAATGCTTTTCACAAAATTCAACAGAAGCAAAGGCAAGATGGCTACACCATAATCATGTTCAGGGAAATTTAACAAAATCTACAGTAAGAAAATAGGAAGATTGGAAATATTTCAGATCTGCATGAAAAATTAAAAACATAGGTGATAATCACTTCAGAGATTGAAGTGTAGGAACTTACACGTTCTGCTTTTTTGGTCTTTAACCTTTAAAATGTAAATCTCCTTTTTTGTGTTCTAGCCCTCCTCATCTGTACTCTACTCTTGTACGCTGCCTCAATTGCTGCCATTGTTGTCCTGTATATATATTACACCAAACCGGAGGGTTGTGTCCACAACAAAGTGTTCATCAGTTTGAACCTCGTTTTCTGTGTTATAGTCTCTATCGTATCCATCCTTCCCAAAGTCCAGGTAAGAAGCCCAAGGGCTGGCTGAACAAGAACTGAGCATGTGCACCAGACCACAAAATACACAAATCATAAAATGTTATTTTAAGCCTTTAACCCCTTTAGGCCAAGATGATTTTTCTCTCCTCTTCTTCCAGGAGCATAACGGTTGTATTTTTCCGTAGACGCAGCCATGTGAGAATTTTGTTTTTTGCTGGTCGAGTTGTAGTTTTAAAATGATGCCATTACGGTATTTTATTATTCAGTTTATTTGAAAATATGGGAAAAAAATTCCAAATGCAGTGTAATTGTGAAAGAAAACTAAACCGTTCCACCATGCTTTTTAGGGTTTTGTTTTTATGCCAATTATTCTGTGGTAAAAATGACCCTGAAATATTTTCTTTATCAGTACGATTACTCAAAGTGATGAACTTTCTTAGATTTTTTTTATCATTTATATAGAAGTGAAAATAAATTCAGAAGTTTGGGGAGAAAACAAGATATATTTTGGTTCATCACCATTTTCCAAGACCTGTAACAATTTAGCTTGATTGATCTGTGAGAGAGCTTGTTTTTTTCCTTGTGAGTTTGATTTCATTGATACCAATTAGGGGGATATGTAATATTTTGTAAAATTTATTTCTGCAGTTTTTATCTTATTTCTCATCACAGCTTTCACACTATCAGTATTTGGTCAGTATTTTACCTCAGTATCTGTAAGCTAAAACCAGGAGTGGGTGATAAATGCAGAAGTGGTGACGTGTCTCTATTATACTTTTCCTCTGACTGTTCACTCCTGATTTTGGCTTCCGAATACTGAGGTAAAATACTGACCAAATAATGAACGTGTGAACGTGGCCTTATTAAAAACATTTTCTATTCCCAATGGAGGTTGCCTAGGTTACCAACCACGCTGTGATACTGGCCAGGTGCCTAGTCAAGGAGCACTTGAGGCAAGCAGACTCTCTGGTTTACAGCCTGCTTGCGCTGCTCTGAACCTGACTGGATCACTGCAGTGCCCCTGCCCTTCTCCCAGCTCATGGGACAGCGCACAGTTTGGACCATCAGAACGACCATGTCACTGGTCCAAAGTATCCGTCTTGAGAAGTGCACCGTCCCCAGAAAAGGAGGGTGCTGGGGCAGGGAGTGGTGTGCTTCTGATGATACAACTTGAGGAAACCCTTTTAATTTTTAGACATGACAACTATTAAAAATCAGGTGATATCAAAAGAATGATATAAAAATGTATTCATACCAATAGGTTTTTTTGTTAAAGTATAGTGTATAGAAAATGTATCCTGTCAGCAGGGGACAATAACTGTGATTTCTAGAACAAAGTATCCGCGCCACATAGTCTCCTGTCTGCTGGTTACTAAAGATGTTTGAATCCACTGCCAGCAAGCAGAGGGATTCTGTCCCTGGTTATGTATACATTTCCATGGAAAAATGATAGTGCTGGACTTTATACCTGTATGGCTGCTTTTTTAAAATAATTTGATTAGACCGTTACATAGGATGGCCAGGGCTGCGCATTTCTATATTGTACGTGACAGCACATCTTGTGTATGGGAGGCATGTTTGTATAATTTGTCCGTGATTCCTGTGCTTATCGTTTTTTACAAGTTTCCTGGGGTTGACACATTGGCGTCGCATAAGTCCGGTCTGTATAGACAGTGCAGCACGGTGTTTGTTCAATGACCGAATCTGAGTAGAGGCATTATTACCACCATCCACTGAAATAAGCATTTCATTTGAGGTGTTGCACTTTAGCATGATATTGTCAGAAACCTGTTTTTCTTGTTAATCTTTTTGCAGGAGGTTCATCCACACTCTGGATTACTACAGGCATCGGTTATTACCTTGTACACCATATTTGTGACCTGGTCTGCTATGGCAAATATTCCAGGTAAGCTACTGGCTGACATCCAAGTTGAATGCAATGATTTCACATATGTGCGGAGCCATTGTCTGTGTCTGCACTGTTACATATTTAGGCTGTTAACTGGTTCATGCAGCTTTACATGAACACCCGAGCCTTACACCATGGCTGGTCGAACAACGAAAGCAATTGTTACCACCCACCTCTCGTGTCCCCCTTTTCCTCATAGATTGTAAGCTTGCGAGCAGGGCCCTCACTCCTCTTGGTATCTGTTTTGATCTATGTGTTTATTGTTATGCTGTAATGTCTATTGTTTGTACAAGTCCCCTCTATACTGTAAAGTGCTGCGGAATATGTTGGCGCTATAGAAATAAAAGTATTATTAATATGTTTTTGACCCATTGAATAACACTGCTTTACACAGAGAAAAAAATATTCTTTTGAGAAGATAATTCTCTGCTGTAGTTTATCATGTATTTCAGGAACTAGCACATGTACTACGTTAGAATCACAAGTAATATTTTAACCCCTTCCTGCAAAAGGACATTGTATTCACATCCTTGGAAGGGATCCTCAGGCGTGGAGTGTGCTTAAGAGCGGAGCTCATTAACATATGGCAGATATTGACTATATTACATAGCCAGCATCTACCTTGAAAATCTATGGTTGGTTGAGATCTAGCCGCAACTCCAAACCATTTAAATGTTTCTGTCAATCTGTGGCAGTGGTATTTAAATGGAATGTCTGACAGTGCCTGCATCCACTGGCTCTCATTAGCCCCATGCAATGTGATCACAGGGACTGATGGTTAACTATGACAGCCAGGGGTCTGCTGAAGTGATAGGTGTTCCACAGGAGACCGAAGTATTCACTATATGGCTACAGTAATGTGGTATTGTAGTATAGAATCTAAGCGATCAAATGATTGCAGGTGCAAGTCCCCTAAAAGAACTAAATAATGCAAAATAAAGAAAAAAGTTTTTAAAACATTAAAAAAATATAAAAATTCAAATTACCCCACTTTTTCTCTGAAAAATGTAAACAAAAATACAAAAAAACCTGATATTAACCCCTTTCTGACATGACGTACTATCCCGTCAAGGTGGTATGGACCCGTATGACCACCGACTGGATAGTACGTCATGCCCTTTAATGCGATACTGCGACTTAAGTCGCGGTGATCGCATTAAAATTCCGATGCCATCTTACCTGGAGGAAGATGGTGTCACATCCCAGGGCCTGTCTCCTCCCCCCCCCCCCCCCCCGGCCTTCCGATCGCTGTGATTGGCTGTTCAATTCTGAACAGCCAGTCGCAGCCTTTCTCATTGTTTCAGCCAATGAGATTGTCTGAAACAGTGAGGTCCCAGGCTAGGATCGAGTACCGATGTACTTGATCCTAGGCCGGTGCCTGGCAACGCCAGGCATTGGCCAAAACCCCCCGGATTGGTGAGATCGACGATCACATCGATCACGCCAATCGCAGGGCACAGCGGCGTTATTAGAGCGATGTGCCCTGCCTGTAACTTCCTGCTCCGGAGCCTGCAGTGCCTGCCTGCTGTGCCCTGCCTGTTAGATGCTACTCCGGAGCCTGCAGCTACTGATTGGCGTGATCGATGTGATCGTCGATCGCGCCAATCACAGGGCACAGCAGTGGTGTGACCGTGCTGTGACCTGCCGGTCACCTGCTGGTGGCCTGCCGGTGACCTGCCCTAGGATCGGAGCTGTGAGCTCCGATCATAGGCTGGTGCCTAGCAACACCGGCATCACAAAGGCCTCCTCTGATTGGTGGGATCGATGTGATCATCGATACCACCAATCACAGGTCACAGCAGCGGTATGACCGCTCTGTGACCTATCTCACCTGTCCCTGACCTGCCTAACTGCTCTGCAGGAATCCTCACACTAGTTGAGGATTCCTGCAGAGCGGTCACGCTGAGAGACCCCTCCTGTGCTGGGACTTGTGGTGCCACAGTAGCCTGTGACACCACAGTTCTTGCTGAAGACAGAAGAAAGAAGACAGAATACAACCGTAAGTGTTGATCATCGATCCCTTTTCACCCCCCATCTCCCCTTCCCCCTCCACCCCCACTATGCTTCGCCTCCATGCCCAAATTTAGCAGCCGCCGGGCGTTGATTGGTGTTGCAGTTCACCGATCAACACTCATGCTCACTTTTCTTTTTCCCATCCCCGTGCGCTCACCCAGCCACCGCGTCTAACCCGTGCTTTCCCTTTTCTTTTTTTTCCCCCATCCCCGTGCGCTCACCCAGCCGCCGCATCTAAGCTGTGCCTTCCCTTTTCTTTTTTTTTTCCCATCTCCTTGCGCTCACCCAGCTGCCCTGTCTAACCCGTGCTTTCCCTTTTCTTTTTTTTCTTTTTTTCCCATCCCCATGCGCTCACCCAGCTGCCGCGTCTAAGGCTGGGTTCACATTGCGTTATGGTGGTACGTTAAACGGACTACGTTACACCGCGGCATAATGCGGTGTAACGTAGTCCGTTAACGCCGCCATTGAGTGACGGACCCTGAGACGCGGGCTGCAGCGTTTCCGGGTCCATCACTGCTAGCGCAGATAGAGCTAGCAGATGCTCTATCTGCACTAGCGCGATGCAAACGTTGGCACTTGCGTTACAGCAGCCCGTTAGCGTATGTGCTGAACGGGCTGCTGCTAACGCAATGTGAACCTGGCCTAACCCGTGCTTTCCCTTTTTATTTTCTCCCCATCTCTGTGCGCTCACCCAGCCGCCGCGTCTAACCCGTGCCTTCCCTTTTTTTTTTTCTACATCCCTGTGCGCACACCCAGCGGCCGCCGAACTTTGATAAGTGAGGCAGTTCACTTATCAGAGCTCTCGTGCCTGCCATTTTTTTTTTTTTCACATCCCCGTTCGCACACCCAGCAGCCGCCGAACTCTGATAAGTGACGCGTTTCACTTATCAGAGCTAGGGCCTGCTGTTTTAGACTTTTCCTTTCACAGGTATTTTTTTTCTCCCTATTTGCTTTATTTTTCCTTTAGCTTTTTCTTTTCAGAATAGTTTGCACCAAACACTATCCCCCCCACACGTACGCATAGTTACCAATAAAGTACACCCAAGCACCATACTCACAAAAAAATATCCTGCTCGTCCCATTCGTCCCAACAGCGCTATTCATTGGAGGAGGCATATTCTTTCATTGCCTCCGACACTGATAGCGAGGGAGAGGATCCCACATTGCTTTACGCTTTAGATTCTTCATCCTCTTCCTCCTCCTCATCTTCCTCCTCAGGTCCTGTGGAACCGCCACGCAGACGTCGCAGGACAGATGCAGTGCCCACCAATCGTGAAGATGAAGATGAAGCAGCGCCCACTCCTGAACATGAACCAGCGCGCCCTTCTTCGGACCCCGTATGGACCTCGCCCCCCGAAAATTACGAGCCACTGATTCCTGATTTTGTGGCAAAATCAGGAATCAAGTTTGACACCACCAGCCTCACAGAAATAGACTTTTTCAAAGTCTTTGACTCTGAGAATTTTATTAACCTCATGGTGGAGCAAACTAATTTGTATGCTCGGCAATTTTTGGAGCAAAACCCCAGTTCATCATTTTCTAACTGGTCTCCTGTAGACGCAGTTGAAATGATGATGCAGTTTTGGGCCTTATCCTTCATATGGAGATCCTGAAAAAGCCAGAAATTCTGCAATATTGGAGTGTTGATATTTTATATGACACTCCAGTGTACCGAATGGTGATGGCCCAGACGCATTTTGAGGCCATCCATAAATTTCTGCATTATTCCGATAATGCACGAGATGATTCCAACTTTGACTGTCTGTTCAAAGTTTGGCCGATCATCGAAAACTTCAGCAAAAAGTTTGCTGAAGTGTACGTTCCCCAAAGGGACATCTGCGTGGATGAGTCCTTGGTTCATTTTAAGGGGCGGCTCAGATTCCATCAGTACCTGCCCAACAAGAGGGCCAGTTACGTAATCAAACTCTACAAGCTCTGTGAGAGTACCTCAGGGTACACCTACAGCTTTAGAGTCTATGAAGGGAAGGACACCAGGATTGAACCCCCTGAGTGTGTCCCCCTGTCCTGGGAGTGAGTGGGAAAATTGTGTGGGATTTGATGCACTCATTGCTGGATAAAGGTTATCACCTCTATACCGATAACTTTTATTCCAGCATCCCACTCTACAAATCCCTCTCTGCGCGAGTTACCGCAGCGTGCGGTACTGTCAACAAAAAAGAGAGGCCTCCCGAAGATGCTCAGAAAAGGTGAGAGCAAAGCCAATGTAGCGACCACCTGCTGGTGGTCAAGTACAAGGACAAGAGGGATGTCCTTCTCTTGACCACCATACACGGTGATGGCAGCACCCTCAGCACTGTGCGAGGTACCTCTACACAGGTCAGCAAACGTGACTGTTTACTGGGGTACAGCAAAAACATGGGGGGCGTTGATCTCTCCGATCAACTCCTCCAACCGTACAGTGCTTTGAGAAAGGCCAAGGTGTGGTACAAAAAGCTGTCCGTGTACATCGTACAAATGGCAATGCTCAGCGCTTTCCTGCTGTCATGATGTGCACGCCACACCGATACGTCGTACCTTCAGTTCCAGGAGGTAGTGGTTAAGGCCCTGATATTTCGCACGAGGGAAGGAGCTGGCCCCAGTACTTCCGAAACTGAAGGTGCTCGTATCGTACCAGGTCAGCATTTTCCGGGAGTGGTTCCGCCAACTGAAAGTAAAGGTAAGCTGCAAAAAGGTGCCGAGTGTGCTACAAAAGAGGAATACGCAAGGACACCATCTATCAATGCGACACCTGCCCTGACAAACCTGGCCTGTGTATGAAGGATTGCTTCAAATTGTACCACACCTGCATGCACTACTAATTTACTTTACAGGAACCAGTAGATTAGTTCCAAAGAGGGGGCACATCTAGGAAAGTTCCTTGGGGGTCTAGATTCCAAAATGATGTCACTTGTGTTTTTTTTTTTTAATGTTTAGGCACAATCAGGGGCTCTGTAAACGGAACATGATGCCCGCAGATCATTCCACCAAAGTTTGCATTCCAAAACGTCAGTGCTTCCCTTCCGAGTCCCGACGTGCCCAAACAGTTTTTTCCCACATATGGGGTACCAGCGTACTCAGGACAAATTGGACAACAACTTTTGTGGTCCATTTTCTCCTGTTACCCTTGGGAAAATAAAAAATTGGGGACTAAAAGATCATTTTTGTGGGAAAAAATTGGATTTTTTATTTTCACGCCCGGGCGTTATAGACTTTACTGAAGCACGTGGGGATTCAAAATTCTCACCACACACCTAGATAAGTTCCTTAGGGGGTCTAGTTTCCAAAATGGTGTCACTTGTGGGGGTTTCTACTGTTTAGGCACATCAGGGGCTCACCAAACGGAACATGATGCCACAGACCATTCCATTAAATTCTGCATTCCAAAACATCACTACTTCCCTTCTGAGCCCTGATGTGTGCCCAAACAGTAGTTTTCTCCCATATATGGGGTATCCGCGTACTCGGGACAAATTTGACGACAACTTTTGGGGTCCAATTTCTCCTGTTACCCTTGGGAAAATAAAAAATTGGGGACTAAAAATCATGTTTGTGGAAAAAAAAATAGGATTTATTATTTTCACGCCCGAGCGCTATAAACTTTAGTGAAGCACTTGGGGGTTCAAAATTCTCACCACACACCAAGATAAGTTCCTTAGGGGTCTAGTTTCCAAAATGGGGTCACTTATGGGGTTTTTCCACTGTTTAGGCACATCAGGGGCTCGTCAAACGCAACATGGCCTCAGATCTCAATTCCAGCCAATTTTAGCTTGAAAATGTCAAACAGCACTCCTTTCCTTCTGAGCCCTGCCGAGCGCTCAAACAATGGTTCCCCCCCACATATCAGGTATCAGCGTACTCAGTACAAATTGGACAACAACTTTGGGGTCCAATTTCTCCTGTTACCCTTAGGAAAATAGAAAATTGGGGACTAAACGATCATGTTTGTGGAAAAAATAGGATTTTTTTATTTTCACGCCAGGGCGTTCTAAACTTCTGTGAAGCACTTGGGGGTTTAAAATGCTCAACAAACACCTAGATAAATTCCTTAGGGGGTCTAGTTTCCAAAATGGTGTCACTTGTGGGGGGTTTCCACTGTTTAGGCACATCAGGGGCTCGCCTAATGCGACATGGTGTCAGATCTAAATTCCAGCCAATTTTAGCTTGAAAATTTCAAACGGCGCACCTTTCCTTCTGATCCCTTCCGTGCGCTAAAACAGTGGTTTTCCCCCCACATATGGGGTATCAGCGTACTTAGGAGAAATTGGACAACAACTTTTGAGGTCCACTTTCTCCTTTTACCCTTGAGAGAATAAAAAAATTATTGCTGAAAAATCATTTTTGTGACTAAAAAGTAAAATGTTAATTTTTTCCTTCCATGTTACTTCTGCTCCTGTGAAACACCTGAATGGTTAATAAACTTCTTCAATGTAATTTTGAGTACCTTGAAAGGTGCAGTTTTCAGAATGGTGTCACTTTGGGGTATTTTCTGCCATATAGACCCCTCAAAATGACTTCATGTGAGGTGGTCCCTAAAAAAAATGGTTTTGTAAATTTTGTTGTAAAAATTAGAAATTGCTGATGAAATTTTAACCCTTATAACTTGCTAGCAAAAAAAAAAATGTTTCCAAAATTGTGCTGATGTAAACTATACATGTGGGAAATGTTATTTATTAACTATTTTGTGTCACATAACTCTCTGGTTTAACAGAATAAAAATTCAAAATTTGAAAATTGCCAAATTTTCGCCAAATTTCCATTTTTTTACACAAATGCAAGTTATATTGAAGACATTTTACCACTAACATGAAGTACAATATGTCACGAGAAAACAGTCTCAGAATCGCTAGGATCCGTTGAAGCGTTTCGAAGTTATTACCTCATAAAGGGACAGTGGTCAGAATTGTAAAAATTGGCCTTGTCAATAACACACAAACCACCCTTGGGGGTAAAGGGGTTAAAATATGGAATTAACCGGATTGGTAAACATCTTAAAGAGAAGCAAATCAAGACCCTAGAACTGCTTTTTTGTTTTTTGTTTGGTCACCTCACCTACCAAAACAAAAAGTTGTAAGAAGCTATTAAAGCATTCTATGTACACAAAATTGGTATCACTAAAAACGTCATCACAAGATGCGCAAAAAAAAAAGTCAATCATCCTTATCAACAGAAAAATAAAAATGTTACAAGTCTCTGAACATGGGGACAAAAGCAAAAACCGTTTTTTCATCACTATAAAATGATCAATGCATACTTGGTATCGCCGTATTCTCACTGACGTGGACAATCATATTTCTTCACAAAGAGTGCCACAAAAAGAAAACTCCCAGAACAATAACTGAATTTTTTTTCATCACACTTGGATTTAAATGAATGGTTTCATTCAAAACGACAACTTGCCCTGCAAAAACAATGACCTTGTATGGCTATGTCGACAGAAAAATTAGTTATGGTCTTTGAAAAAAGTTGGGAAAAACAAAATGAAAATTCCCTAGACCTTAACAGGTTAATCATGCTTAGACAGTATGTGAAAAAATGATGGCGAAATGTAGTTTATTAAGCACATTTGCTAAATGACAGGGATGCTTAATGCTTGCTATTGCTATCTCAGACAGGACTTGTAATCCCACATTACTGGCTTTTGTGAACAACGGGACTACTGCATCGTCATCCAGTGTGGTTCAGTGGTGGGATGCTCCAAGCATTGTTGGACTAGTGATCTTCATCTTGTGTACTCTGTTCATTAGGTGAGTTTCAAAGAGCAGTCTGGGGTTCAGTTATGGCTTAACTTGCTGAGTGTCATCCATGTTTTATCTTACGACTCATTTATATACTGCACAGTTCTCAATATCTGTTGCATTCTTGTACAATAATAGTCCACTTATTTTAGTTATATAATTTTTGCTTTTGGAAGTCTAGCACTTCATGTTGCAATTCTTGTGCGGTTAACCTTGCCCTTTAAAATTTAAGACATTCTGCATTTCTCAACTTGGAGTTGTTCTATATTTACAGCATCCGCAGCTCCAACAACCGACAAGTTAATAAGCTAATGCAAACTGAAGACAACAGCGGAGATGGAGCAGTCCACACCAATGAAGACGGGGTGTATCGAGCATATGACAATGAAGAAGATGGTGTCAGCTACAACTACAGCTTCTTTCATTTCTGCCTCTTACTTGCCTCGCTCTACATCATGATGACCCTCACAAATTGGTATCTGTAAGTATAGACATTTAATTATCACATGTTCATCATGATATGAAAATCTGTTTTGGGGGTTATTCACATTTGGCAGAATTTTTAAATTCATTAACTTTTTGTATTTGAATTGAGGTTCAGAGAAATATTTGCTTTCTGCAAAAAAAACAGCCTTATTTATAGGGAATCTGTCGGCATGTGTTTGCTATGTAATTTAGGAGAAGCATGATGGTGGGGCTGAGAGACTCATTTCAGGAATCAAAGAGAAAACCAATATCGTGGGCTCAAGAGCCCTGCCAAGGATGGGAAAATCCAAATGTATAGTAAAATAAAGTTTCTTTATTCATGCAACACGTTTCAGAGTCAATAGAATTTAATCAGACATACAACGTTTATATGCCTGATGGAATCATATTGACTCTAAAACACGTTGCATGAATAAAGAAACTTTATTTTTCTATACATTTGGATTTTCCCATCCTTGGCAGCGCTCTTGAGCCCCCCCGATAATGTTTTTCAACTTGGCTTACTGGTCCCTATTGGTGTCTTCAGGAATCTGTGGCAGTAGCTCCAACCTTGGGAGGTTAATCTATACACGTATACCAGTGTTGTGCCTCGCACAACTGCCTTAGGTGAGTTAATAGCGTTCACCTACCTTTCTTCACTGCTGGGGTATTGCACTTAGGAGCGCTCTTCTTTCACTTTCAATTCCAGCATCCTGCCCCATACCAGTTCCCTACCACATCTGTGCTGTCACTCACTGCCCAACCTGCACTCCGTGCCCAGTACCACCAGTCTCCTACACCACCCATCATGCCCCAAACACATCCCTCTTCTCCACCCTCCACCTCTTCTGCCTCCCAATCCCTCCACTCCTCAAACCTTCCATATTCCCAACACTACTCCCGGTTTCATGTCCACCTGTTCTCTTACTTTCTCCACCCCTTCACCTTCTGTTTTTCTGTTTATGAGTAAAACAGGTACAATACTTTGGGTTAAAAAGGTAATAAATGTTTAAGAAATCACAATCGGGTACAATACATTGGGTAAAACATATACAATACTTTGGTTAAAAAGGTAATAAACAAGGTAATATTGGGTAAAAAAAAGGTAACAAACTTTGGGAAAATCCCAACCAGGTACAATACTTTGGGTAAAACAAGGTGAAATACTGTTGATAACACGGTCCAAAACACAAATTTCAAACTGTTTCATCCTGCCAGTCTACTCTTCCTTGAGGTGACATAAAGTATTCAGCAAATGTGTCCCTCATTCTGGAAACTGACACAGAACTTCTAAAAGTAATGTTCTGATAGTCATGTAAGGTAGTTTCTTCAGAGTGGTTATCAATGGAAATCTGTTCCTTGCATATAACAAAATTGTACAGGACCACACAAGCTTTTACCACCTCATCAACAGTGCCAGCCTTCAGGTTGATAGCGGTCTAGAGCACTCGCCATTTGGCTGTTAGAATCCCAAAAGCGCACTCCACCATTCTTCGTGCTCGTGTTAGGCGGGAATTAAAAATTTGTTTAGTTGCCGTCAATCCACTACTGGAGTATGGTTTCAGCAAGTGCTCCAATAGTTGAAAGGATTCATCTCCAACACATAAAAATGGCATTGGTGGTCCAGAGGTTTCAGGAAGCTTTCTTGGTGGTGGAAATTCAAAGGTGTTTCCAGAGATGACGCCCCATTGCAGACACTTTAAACACTTGTGAATCATTGGAACATCCATAGGCCCCAATATCGACCGCTATAAATTTGTATTCAGCGTCTGCAATGGCCATGAGGACGATGGAGAAATATAATAATTTTTGTAGTTAAAATATTCCGATCCAGATCCAGCAGGTTTTACGATGCGTATATGTTTCCCGTCCACAGCTCCCAAGCAATTGGGAAACTGACAAATTTGTAGGAATTTGTCCACAATCTCCAGCCAACTCTCCGTTTTGGGATGTGGTATAAATTCCGCATGTAAACAGTCCTACAATGCACAGCAGGTGTGCTTGACAATTCCGGATATGGTGGAAATCCCAAGTCGGAACTGGAAATGGAGTGACGAAAAGGATTCTCCAGTTGCAAGGAATCTGTGAAAATAAAATGCAAAAATTAGTACAAAATTGTAGTAATAACATTACAGTTATAAGTCAGCTTTACCAGTTGGCGATACAATAAAAATATTTAAAAACTACCAGCAACAACATTACAATTATAAGTGTGCTTTAACAGTAGGAGATACAATAAAAATGGCTTACCTAAGATTCACCATCAGACGCTCTGCCGGTAAAACAGAGAAGCGGCAATAAGTATCACTTCTTGCCATGAGGTGTCCAATCTTTTCCACCAACACATTTAAGTTCTCCCCTTTCATCCACACGTAGCTGAAAAACTTCTCTGGGTTTCCTCATAGGTCCATGTATTAAGTTGAATAGACTCCCCGCGTCATTCTCTGTGCTGTGATGGGGTAGATCCACAAACCCCGTCGCCACTGACTCATGATGCGCTGCTGTCTCGCTGTCTCGCTTTCAAACGATTCGCCTCCACAGTAAAGTCCACTGTAATCTTCAGAATGTTCGCAATCACTCCTTCCATCTTGCTCTCCAACCACTTGCTCTCCAACCTGTCAAAGATGGGCTGTAGGAACACTGTATATATAGGTTTTTAGTAGGCAATCACGTTTGGGAGCCTCCCATGGGCGTTTTTAAAAACCTGATCTGTCGTAAAACAGATAAAAAAATGGATGAAGAACTCCGATTTATTGCCGGAGAGAATGCCAAGAGTGTGTAAAGCAGTCATCAAAGCAAAAGGAGGCTAATTTGAAGAACCTAGAATATAAGACATAATTTTAGTTGTTTCACACTTTTTTGTTAAGTATATAATTCCACATGTGTTAATTCATAGTTTTGATGCCTTCAGTGTGAATTTACAATTCTCATAGTCTTGAAAATACAGAAAAATCTTTAAATGAGAAGGTGTCCATACTTTTGGTCTGTACTATACACATTCCAAAATCAATGTAAGTCAATGTAGACTATTCTTATAAATGTCATATGTAAATAAATTATTTGAAACCCACCCAATGTTAAGTCACATTAGTAAGGCCGGGTTCACATAGTGTTAATGGCGTCCGTTAGACGGACTACGTTACACCGTGGCATAACGCGGTGGTAACGTAATCCCTATCGCTGCCATTAACTCCTATGTCAGACGCATCGCTGGCGCATGCCCACAATGGTTCCGATCTCCCCAAACCATCAACAGGTGAGCACGGAGAGTGTCGCCTCTCCGTATCCTCTCCTGCAACGTGGGATGCCACACCTGAGCTAATTCTTAGGGGCAACGGATCCCTTCAAGGGCACCGATCTCTCCCGGAAGCCACGCACACACTATGGCACGCTAAGGCGGCTCCGCCTGCTTTTCTGGTGCTTCTCGCCTGCCATGGGAACACTCAATTTTCTCGGCCACTATAACACTTCTACCATCCGCCGCTGCAGAAATTTAGTCCCTGGCTTTGGCATATTCATGGAAGTCTCGAGGCTCCTCCCACATCGTGTCTGTGGCTCCGCCCCCAAATTGGCGCTTCTCGCTCTCTGTGAGATTTTACCACCTCTGCAACTCCCGGTGGCCATCTTGGTCCGCCCGGCCAGCTCACACAGGGGTGACGGTTTTTGCATTAAAAGGGCATAACGACTCTACATCAGTACCCGGGTAAGGAAGTACCTGACCAGTATGCCCTGGTCTTAAAGGCTCATGACCAGTATGCCCTTGTCTTACGCACATGATCAGTATGCCCTGGTCTTAAAGGCACATGACCAGTATGCCCTGGTTTTAAAGGCACATGACCAATATGCCCTGGTTTTAAAGGCACATGACCAGTATGCCCTGGTTTTAAAGGCACATGACCAGTATGCCCTGGTTTTAAAGGCACATGACCAGTATGCCCTGGTCTTAAAGGCACATGACCCGTAGGCCCTGGTTCTTAACATGACCAGTATGCCCTGCTCTTAAAGACACAAGACCAGTATTTCCTAGTCTTAATGGCGCACATCCAGTATTCCCTGGTCTTAAAGGCACACAACCAGTATTCCCTAGTCTTAAATGTATATGACCAGTGTTCACTGGTCTTAAGGGCACATGATCAATCCGAAGCCAGTCACCCTAAATGAGCTCAGGAGCCCTCCGCCGCTGATCCCAGTTTATCCCAGAGTACCTAGTCCTCCTCAGTGGGCTTTGTCACTAACCGCAATCCATGGTTTCTCTGACCAAGGGATTGAATCCCTCCGTGAACCCTCTGTGGTTCGGAGTGCTCGCAGGACCGATATACAAGGTCCCTCTCATACATGGGAGCCGTCGGCCAGCAGGGGCCGCAAGTATTCTAGAAACGTACAGGCATCTAGAAAACGGAAGTTTCATTTCCTGATCTCTCCCCAATGATTTGGTGAGAACAAGGTTCTGAATATGGATTGGAGATTGCCTTGGATTGCCAGAGCTTCAGAAAAGGATGGACTCGCCTATTTATATCATCAACCAAATTGACGAGCGATTCATTGGACAGAAGCCTCTACGTGGCATGCCATACCTGGTCTGATTTTTAAGGGCGACGGGTCCTTTAAAGGGCACCAATCTCCCCACACCATCAACAGACGAGCACATGGAGTGTCGCCTCCATGTATCCTCTTCTGCATCCAGGCCTAACGCCAGACAACCTGCCCTGTCCACCCAGGACCTCAACTCTGGGGATGTACAGAGGCACCCCTTTTTGGCATCCAAGCACCCCCCTATGCATCACCATTATTTAGCGGATGATGCAAGAAGGCAGAGGATTCCTCTCCACTTCCCTGTTAAGAGGATGGTGGATCGAGGGTTCCTAATTTTCTACTCTGCACGACGATGGTAAGAGACATTTTTTCCTGACCTGCTGAATGCAGCCCCACATTCTGCCATTTGGCAGACTAAGGGTACTTTCACACTAGCGTTTTTTGTAAATCCGTCACAATGCGTCGTTTTGCTGAAAAAACGCATCCTGCAAAAGTGCTTGCAGGAGGCGTTTTTTCCCCATAGACTTCTATTGGCGACGCATTTGCGACGGATTTGCACACTTCGCATCAGTCTTGCGACGGATGCGTCGTGCTTTGGCGGACCGTCGGAAAAAAAAACCCCTACATGTAACGTTTTTTTTCTCCCGACGGACCGCTTTTTCCGACCGCGCATGCGCGGCCGGAGCTCCGCCCCCACCTCCCCGCACCTTACAATGGGGCAGCGGATGCGCCGGAAAAATGCATCCGCTGCACCCATTGTGCAAAGCGTTAAATGCTAGTGTCGGAATCTCTCCCCGACGCATTGCGATGGGGAGATTCCGACGCTAGTGTGAAAGAAGCATAACCGGGTAGAATTTCTTGTGGTATACCTACCAGTATCCCTGCCCTATTTATTATCAATTAAAATACCATGGACGGTCGGATAGCAAATCTGGTTCGTTCCGTCTTGTGGCTTCCGGTTCAACGCTCTACCCTTCCTTAGCCGCCACTTGGGTTGCTTGAGCAATAGTCTCCTGGTCGGAGACCTTAACTACTTCGATTCACACAAGTAACCTTTCCCCGAAGACAGTACAGCTGGCCAATCAAATCTTCTGAGCGTTGGACTAACAAGGGATCGTATCTTTTCTACAGACCCAACCAGCAGTGGAAGTGTTGTCCAGGACAGTCTAGATCAGGGGTGTCAGACTGCATTCCTCGAGGGCCGCAAACAGGTCATGTTTTCAGGATTTCCTTGTATTGCACAGGTGATAATTTAATCACCTGCACAGAATGATTCCAGCACCTTGTGTATTGCAAAGGAAATCTTGAAAACACGCATGGTCTGAGGCCCTCGAGGAATGCAGTTTGACACCCCTGTTCTAGATCTAAGGGATCTTGGTTCCAAAAAGGGGGAATGAAAAGCAAGACCAGTCCTGGACCTCAAATTTTTAACAACCTCTGACAAGGTCCTCCTTTTTCGGATGGAGTTCCTCCGCTCAGCCTTTACTTCAACGGAAAAAGGTGGAGTTTCTGGCATCCATCGACATTCTAGATTCTTACCCTTATATTCCTATTTTTCCCCTCTACAATAATCCCTTCGCCTTTCCATTCGCGAACAGCATTTTCAATTCACGACCGCACCCAGAGTGTTCGCAAGGGTCATGGCGGTTGTCATGTTCCTCTTGCACCCTAGAAGCATGGTTGTCCTGCCCTATTTGGTCAACTTTCTAGCCGCTCTTCCAGGACTACGCTGAGTCATCTATATCACTTGCGATACCCTTTCACCTGGGCTCGCAGCTAAACTTAGACAAGTTTTCCTCATTTCCAGCCCAGCAGATTCTTTTTGAGGATGATCCTGCACAAGAAGGATGGTAATTTTCTCTCTCGAGTCAAGGTCGTGGCCCTTCAACAGGGAGCTCGCGCACTTGATCATTCATCCCCTCAGTTCATTCAGTTCGCTAGGAGGGTTTTGAGGAGAAATGGTGACGACAATGGAAGCAGTTTCCTTCGCTCCGCTCGTTTTCAGCAAGTCAATCAGGCTTTCAAAGGGTAGTCTCTGAGCTCCTTCCTCATCCAGGGCCTTCTCCTTGTCCAATGGTTATTGGTGAATACCAATGCCAGTCTTCTTCTCCCGATCATTGCTCTGGGGATCCGAACAGTTTGGCTAATTCTACAGCAGGTCCACTGCCTTCAGGCGGGTCACCCCATCCGTCTTCAATTGGATAATGCCACGGCTGTGCCATACGTCAATCATCTAGTAGGTACCCACAGTCAAGCGCCGTGGCCGAGGTACCTCACACTCTCTGATGGGCCAAGTTCTTTGGTGATCTCGACAGTACATATCCCTGGAGTAGAACACTGGGCAGCAGGCATAGTCAGCCGTCAGGGTTTCTCCTCAAGTGAGTGGCAACTTCACCCGGAAGTCTTCCATCAGATCTGCCTTCACTGGAGTACTCCAGATGTAGGTCGGATGGCGTCCAAACTGAACGCCAATGTACTCGAGTTCATGGTTCAGCCTGGAGATCCCAGAGCATTGCAGTGCATGCTCTGTTCTTCCATGGTACCAATTTCCATAACCCCTCTTCCACTACTTCCGAGATCTTTTGGATGCAGGAAGGGCCCCAGTGATCCTGGGAGACCCGCACTGACCATGTCAGGATTCCTCGCTTGCGGTACTAGTATTTTTCCGTCTTATTACAACAAAACTGCAAATATGGACTTCCTCGCAAGGGAGTCTTCACCTGTGGTTCTTCTCTACCGCATGCCATTAGATCTTTGGGACCTTAATGGTCCTGGGGATCTTACAGTAGACTCCTTTTTTGATCCGAACAGACTTTACTATCAGGAAAAGTCGCTCCCTTTTTTCTCTGCGCTTTTGTCATCCTGATGAGTCTTCAGAGCTTGCCGCTCTGTTCTTTCAGACTTTTTTCCTTATCACCATCAAGGCAAGGTTGCCCTCATGCCATCCCCTTCCCTTGTTACCAAGATGGTATTATATTCCCACTGTTACAGGGGCATCATCCTTCTCTCATCTTTCGGCTCCAGTCCACAAAACGGAATGGGTTCTGCATAATCTGGATGAAGTGAGTGCTCCGAGTATGTACGTATCGAGGACGGCGTCCTTCCGAAGGTTGGACACTTTATTTGGGCTTCCCAACAGTAAGAAGAAGGCTTCCTGATGGTCACAGGAAGGGTTTAGCCATTTCATCAGACATGCAAGCCCAGTGGATTCGTTTCACCATCCAGGAGTCCTTCCGTGATAGATGTCAGCCTATCTCCCTGTCTGAGGGCTCTAGGCACCAGACGTCGCAAGCACGGCTGCAAGCTTGCGGATTCGTCCAGTCCGCATGCATTTTTGAAGCACTATAATTCCCACACTTCCACAGATGTGAGTCTGGGCAGGCAGACTCTGCAGGCCGCGGTGGCGCACTTGTGAGTAGCGGTTACACAGGGCCTGATCTATTGTTGTCCCCACCCAGGGACTGCTTTGGGAAGTCCCACGGTCTGTGTCCCCCAATGAGGCGAAGAAGAAATAGGGATTTTTGTGTACTCACCGTAAAATCTTTTTCTCCGAGCCATTCATTGGGGGACACAGCTCCCACCCTGTTATTAGCTTGTGCTTGTTTTTATAATTTGACATGCTATACTCTCATATGTAATCTAACATGCTAAACGCTCATATGTTGTTATTGATCTCCTACTGCTTTTGCACCGAACTGGTTAGCTGAGAGCGAGCAGGAGGGTGTATACTGCAGGGGAGGAGCTAACTTTTTTGTATCACTTAGTGTCAGCCTCCTATTGGCAGCCACACCCACGGTCTGTGTCCCCCAATGAATGGCTCGGAGAAAAGGATTTTACGGTGAGTACACAAAAATCCCTATTTTTTTTTTTTTCCCAATTTTTATTTTTTTAATTTTTCTCCATGTTCACAAAATGATAAAACTGACGTGTGATCATGATTCTCCAGGTCATTACGAGTTTGCGCATACCAAATGTGTATAGATTAGTTGTTGGTTGTTTTTTTTTTCGTTTAAGTGGTGAAAAAAAATCCAACGTTTGTGTATGTATATAAAAAATAAATACATTGCCATTCCAAATTTTCCGAGACCCGTAGCATCTTCATTTTTTGTGGTCTGGGTGAGGACTTATTTTTGCACACTGAGCTATTGTTTTTATTGATACCATTTTGGGGTAAATATGATGTTTTGATCACCTGCAATGTTGAGGCGACCAAAATAATTAATTCTGGCGGTTTGATTTTTTTTCTCTTTACGCTGTTTACCAATCACAATAATTCTTTTTATATTGTAATCTGGTATTTCTGAACGCGGCGATACCAAATGTGTTTTTTTCCATTGTTTTATTTTGAATAGGGCAAAATTTGATTTGATTTTTACATTTTCATTTTCTTTAACCCCTTCGCCCCGAAGCCTGTTTTCATCTTCCTGACCAGGCCAATTTTTACAATTCATTGTCACTTTAAGGTCATAACTCTGGAATGCTTCAACGGATCCTGGTGATTGAGATTTTTTTTTGTGGCATATTGTACTTCATAATAACGGTAAAATAACTTGTGATTTGTGAATGGAAATTTGGCGAAAATTTTGAAAATTTCCCAATTTTTAAACTTTTAATTTTTATGCCCTTAAATCAGTCATATCGCACAAAATAGTTAATAAATTACATTTTCCACATATCTACTTTACATCAGCACCATTTTGGAACTAAATTTTTTTTTGTTCTTAAATTAGAAGGGTTAAAAGTTGACCAGATTTTTCATTTTTTCAACAAATTTTACAAATTTTTTTTTTTTAAGGACCACATCACATTTGAATTCACTTTGAGGAGTCTATATGAAACAAAATACCCAAAAGTGACACCATTCTAAAAATTGCACCTTTTAAGGTCCTCAAAACCACATTCAAGAAGTTTATTAACCCTTCAGGTGCTTCACCGGAGATGAAGCTATGTAGAAGGAAAAAAATGAACATTTAACTTTTTAGTCACAAAAATGATTTTTCAGCCCAGATTTTTTTTATTTTCACATGGGTTAAAAGAAAAAATCGATTATAAAAGATGTTATGCAATTTCTCCCGAATACGCCGATACCCCATATGTGGGGGAAACCATTGTTTGGGCGCACTGCAGGGCTCGGAAGGGAAGTAGCACCTTTTGACTTTTTGAACGCAAAATTGACTGGAATTGAGAGCAGACGCCATATCGCGTTTGCAGAGCCCCTGATGTGCCTAAACATTGGAAACCCCCACAATTGACACAATTTTGGAAACTGGACCCCTTCAAGGAACTTATCTAGGTGTGTTGAGCACTTTAAACCCCCAGGTGCTTCACAGAAGTTTAGAACTTAAAGCAGTGAAAATAAAAAAAATCACATTTTTTCCACAAAAAAGATCCTCAAAAGTTGTTGAGCAATTTCTCCTGAGTATGTCGATACTCCATATGTGGAGAAAAACCACTGTTTGGGCACATGGCAAGGTTCGGAATGGAACCAGTGACGTTTTGGATTGCCGACTGTGATGGATTGGTCTGCGGGCATCATGTTGCATTTGCAGAGCCCGTGATGTGCCTAAACAAGTGACCCCATTCCAGAAACTACACCCCTGAAGAAATTTATCTAGAGGCTTAGTTTTATAGTAATGATTATAATGCTTTTGGTTTTACTGGTGCATGAATTGATAATGTGGTTTTTGTGTGTAAGATGTGGGTGCAGCAATTCCCACACAATCTGCATGTCCTTACCCTCGTAGACCCTAAATCTGTGGGTGTACTCTGAGGTACTCTCCCACAGTTTGTACAGTTTTAATCCATACCTGGCACTCTTCCTGGGCAGATATTGTCGGAATTGTAGCCTCTCTTTTGAAATGAACCAGAGATTCACACCTCTGGGGTGTGTTCTTCTCAGCAAATTTTCTGCTGAAGTGTTCAACTATTGGCCGAATTTTATATAGATGATCAAAGTTTGGATCGTATCAGGGAGGACACTGCCCATTATCACTATAATGCAAACATTTTTGGATCGCTTCAAATCGTGTCCTTGTCATGGCCATGCGGAATACCAGTGTACTGTAGAGAATATCCGTACTCCAGTATTGGCGAAGCTTTGGTTTTCGGATTAAGCCCATATGCAGCACAATTCCCAAAAATGTCATCATGTCTGTTGCATTTAAAGGGGTCCATGTGGCATATGAGGACGTGGGATTTTGGGTGAAAAATTGATGGGCATACAGGATTATTTGGGCCACCATACCATTTATTAGTCCCTCACTGAAAAATAATTTGAAGAAGTCAATTTCAGTGAGGCCCGTGGTGTCAAACTGGGGTCCTGAGCTGCCGATGAAATCTGGAATGACGGGCTAATAATTTTCGGGGGGTGCAATCCGTATGGGATCGATTACTGCAGGAGCTGCCTGGGTCCTAGGGTGCCTAGCTTGGGTGTCTTTCCTCACTAGATGAGGAGGAATAGAGAAATGTGGGATCTTCCTCACTGCATGAATACGTGTCGGAGGCAAGAAAGGCGTATGCCTCCTCTGGTGAATAGCGTCTTCTTGACGAATGGGTCATTTTTATTTTTTTTTCCAAACCCCAGGAATGTGTGTACAAGTGGTGCTTTTACACGTGTAATGTGTGGGGTTTCTGTATAGGGTACTATTTATTATTAAAAAAAACAGAGAAAGAGAGAAAGAAAAAATGTGGAAGGAACAAGAAAAAAAATGAAAAGTAAAAGCAAATGTAAAAAAATGAATTTGTTTATAAAAAAAATAGACATTCACTACACTAATGCCCTCCCTGTAAATTTACCCAACGCAAATAATTCTTAGATTTATATTACACCAACATCCTAGACAAGCCAACTAGGACTGGTATGGGTTATACCCAGTGGAGCTCACCACTTAAATTGAAAACAGAAAAGTGAATGGAGCTTACAGTCACCAATCACATCATAATAGTACAAAATATTTAAATAGAAATTGTTTTAAAAAGACAATCCGTCACATATTTCACAAAGCAGTTATCAGAACAGAGAAATTTGAACATGGTTACAGGTATACCCAAAAACAGGTGTCACATCGCAAACACCTAAATGTGGGACGGAATACTCAAAAATAAAGTAGTCCTCTTTCAGAGGAAAAATTTCCCATCCAACGTGACAGTGCACAGGGTTATTACAACCATAATGAAAGGTATCAGAAACTACCCATTAATTCATAAGTATAAAAAAATACGTTTTTCAAGGGTCTATGACCACTAGAGCAATCAGTGCAATAGAGAGGTTAGTGTTTTCCAATTAGAAGTTCTTACCCATGTATATGTATGATGCTTTACTGGTTAATAAAAAGGGGGGAACCCCTATTTTTAATAACCAACAAAGGCTAAATAAACAGACAGCTGGAGGCTGATCTTAATAGGCTGAGAAGGGGCCATGGATATTGACCCCCCTTCCCAGACTAATACCACAAGCTCTTAGCTGCCCCAGAAATGAAGAGCCTTGGCTCTTCCCATTGCCCTGTTGTGTTGGCAAACGGAGTAATAGTTCATGGGGTTGATGTCAGCTGTGTAATGTCCACTGACATCAAGCCCAGAGGTTAGTAATGGAAAGATGTCTGTAAGACATTGTCACACTGGGTGAGGGAGAGTCTGGGTGCATAGGAAGAGGGTGGGGGAGCCCAAACACTAGGAAAGGTGGGAGTGCAGACGCCTAGACTTATGTGATAAACACCCTGTTTGCTCTTACTTTGCTAAATAGGTTACGCACCTATCACCGATCAGGAACCTAATCCCTGACTGCCCCAAGTGATACGCCATGGATAGTGAGAGGACGGGGTAGGCACTAGACAGACCCCACTACAACTAAAGACAAAGCAGGAAGACAAATGAGGGAATACACTTAGCTTGAGACGACACGAGAGCCCACACCAGCAATCCTCCAAGAAGATCCAAGAAGAAACTAGTCGACTTCTAGCACTTCCAACAGAGAGAGATAAATAGAGCAATCACCGGCGCCTTGCTGAAGCGACTAAAGGTATTTAAGCCCTTAGCAGCGGTTTGTTAATCTGCAGCTGACAGTGAAGATCACCGCTAGGTCCTAGAGGGAGAAGGCTATCACTCCACAGCAGAGATGCAATATCCAGAATGTGCCTGCAGAGCCAGGTGCATTGACCTCCTAAAGCCGGATCCAGAATGACAGTCTGACACACCCATGACAGTAGCCCCCCTTCTTCGAGTGGCCTCAGGACACAGTTTCTCAGGGTGAGAAGCATGGAACAAATGAGCCAGCCTAGGGGCATTCACTTCTGATCCAGAAACTCACATCCTCTTTTCTGAACCATAACCCCTCCAGTGCACCAAGTACTGCTGGGAATGATGCTGAAGATGAGAATCAATAATCCTCAAACTCTGGAACTCCAAATTACCATCAGCAATGATTGGGGATGGTAGCGGGGGAAAGGACACGAGGTTCAACATATTTCTTGAGCGAGACCTGTGGAACACATTGTGGATCTTAATAGCCTGGGGTAATTCAAGACGAAAAGCTGCAGGGTTAATGATGGTGGTTATTTTATAGGGGCCAATAAACCTAGGTCCCATAGTCCAGGAAGGGATCTTCAACTTGAAATTTCTGGTAGACAACCACACAGTCATTCACACTTGGATCCGGACCTGGCGAGCCTTTCTTGTCAGCCATACTTTTGTACCTGTGTCCCATGATCTTAAAATTACTCTGAACTCCCTGCCACACAGCAGAGAGCGACAAAGCAAAATGTTCCTCCTCAGGGACTCCCGAAGCCCCTCCCCCACCAAAAGTACAAAACTGTGGATGGAAACCGTATGCACCAAAGAATTGTTATTTCGGTAGATTCTTGACGATGATTATTAATAGCAAACTTGGCCAATGGCAAGTAAGAAGCCTAATCATCCTGGTTTTCGGAGACATCAAAACCTGAGGTAAGGCTCTAAATTCTAATTAATGCACTCGGTTTGTCCATTTGTCTGATGATGGAAAGAAGAGCAAAAAGACAGCTGCACCCCCAGTCGAGAACGGAAATTTTTCCAGAACTTATAAACAAATTGGGTCCTCCGATCTGATGCCAATCGGAGGGAACCCTGTGCAGTTTCACGATCTCACTAATAAAAACCTGAGCAAGAGTCTTGGCATTTGGAAGTGCCGGTGATGCGATGTAATGCACTATTTTACTGAACTGAATGTACGACCACCAGAACCACCGTCTTGCCTGCTGATATCGGTTGGTGAGTGGGTAAGAAGGTGGGTGGGTAAGAAGTGGGGTCTTCCTCGGTCTCCTACCATACAGTCCCTTTTCATTCAAATGCCGACGGATAATACGGGTTGACACTGTTGTACCCTCGGACTGCAGGGCAGCTTGAACTTGTTTGGATGTTAGTCGAGGTTCTTTATCCAAAATCCTCACAATCTTGCATTGAAATCTCTAGTCAATTTTTCTTTTCCGTCCACATCTAGGGAGGTTAGCCACAGTGCCATGGGCTTTAAACTTCTTGATGACACTGCGCACGGTAGACACAGGAACATTCAAGTCTTTAGAGATGGACTTGTAGGCTTGAGATTGCTCATGCTTCCTCACAATTTCAAGTTTCTCAAGTCCCCAGACAGTTCTTTGGTCTTCTTTCTTTTCTCCATGCTCAATGTGGTACACACAAGGACACAGGACAGAGGTTGAGTCAACTTTAATCCATGTCAACTGGCTGCAAGTGTGATTTAGTTATTGCCAACACCTGTTAGGTGCCACAGGTAAGTTACAGGTGCTGTTAATTACACAAATTAGAGAAGCATCACATGATTTTTCGAACAGTGCCAATACTTTTGTCCACCCCCTTTTTTATGTTTGGTGTGGAATTATATCCAATTTGGCTTTAGGACAATTCTTTTTGTGTTTTCATTTAAGACAAACTAAATGAATATAATACCAAATAATTTGTGTTTGCAATCATTATCATGAAGAAAATGAGTATTATCTGACAGAATTGCAGGGGTGTCAATACTTTTGGCCTGACTGTATTACTTCATTATTATTTGCCTCACTCAGCTGAATGGCAGACTGGAGAACACGCCATTTTGATGCCATAATGCCAAAGGCGCACTCCACCAGTCGCCTTGCCCGTGAAAGTCTGACATTAAGTACACGCCGCCGGTGATCCAGGTTTGCGCTGGGGATAAGTGTTATGACCTGGTGGTCAGGACAATAATGGACCTGGTGGTTAAGAGCACACGGAATGACCAGATAGTTACTGATAATATAGGACGAGCTCTTGGACATGGGAACTCTGCTGACCGCAATCCCTAATCCTATCAACCACACTAGAAATAGCCGTGGATTGCGCCTAACACTCCCTATGCAACTCGGCACAGCCTAAGGAATTAGCTAGCCCTGAAGATAGAAAAATAAAGCCTACCTTGCCTCAGAGAAATTCCCCAAAGGAAAAGGCAGCCCCCCACATATAATGACTGTGAGTAAAGATGAAAATACAAACACAGAGATGAAATAGATTAAGCAAAGTGAGGCTCGACTTACTGAACAGACTGAGGATAGGAAAGGTAGCTTTACGGTCAGCACAAAAACCTACAAAAAGACCACGCAGAGGGCGCAAAAAGACCCTCCGCACCGACTCACGGTGCGGAGGCGCTCCCTCTGCGTCCCAGAGCTTCCAGCAAGCAAGACAACAATCAGAATAGCAAGCTGGACAGAAAAATGGCAAACCAGAGAAAAACAAGCAGTCACTTAGCTTCTGCTGGGAAGACAGGTCACAAAAACGATCCAGGAGAGAACTAGACCAATACTGGAACATTGACAGGTGGCATGGAGCAAAGATCTAAGTGGAGTTAAAAAGAGCAGCCAGCTAACGAATTAACCTCGTCACCTGTGGAAGGAAACTCAGAAACACCCACAGCCACCAGAGAAAGTCCATGGACAGAACCAGCCGAAGTACCATTCATGACCACAGGAGGGAGCCCGACAACAGAATTCACAACAGTACCCCCCCTTGAGGAGGGGTCACCGAACCCTCACCAGAGCCCCCAGGCCGACCAGGATGAGCCAAATGAAAGGCACGAACCAGATCGGCAGCATGAACATCAGAGGCAAAAACCCAGGAATTATCTTCCTGACCATAACCCTTCCACTTGACCAGGTACTGGAGTTTCCATCTCGAAATACGAGAATCCAAAATCTTCTCCACCACATATTCCAACTCCCCCTCAACCAACAGCGGGGCAGGAGGATCAACGGATGGAACCACAGGCGCCACGTATCTCCGCAATAACGACCTATGGAACACATTATGGATGGCAAAGGAAGCAGGAAGGGCCAAACGAAATGACACAGGATTGATAACCTCAGAAATCTTATACGGACCAATGAAACGAGGCTTAAACTTAGGAGAGGAAACCTTCATAGGAACATAATGAGACGACAACCAAACCAAATCCCCAACACGAAGTCGGGGACCCACACAACGCCGGCGGTTAGCGAAACGTTGAGCCTTCTCCTGGGACAATGTCAAATTGTCCACCACATGAGTCCAAATCTGCTGCAACCTATCCACCACAGTATCTACACCAGGACAGTCCAAAGACTCAACCTGCCCTGAAGAGAAACGCGGATGGAAACCAGAATTGCAGAAAAATGGCGAAACCAAAGTAGCCGAGCTGGCCCGATTATTAAGGGCGAACTCAGCCAAAGGCAAAAAGGACACCCAATCATCCTGATCAGCAGAAACAAAGCATCTCAGATATGTTTCCAAAGTCTAGAAAAAAAGAGAAGAAAGCAGATGCACTCACCAGATGCAGTTACAAAGCGTCCTTTATTTCAGTGCCAGTCGGCACATAATTCACGGCACGGGGGAGAGGGAAGTGGACACTCTCCCTGTCCACTTCCCTCTCCCCCGTGCCGTGAATTATGTGCCGACTGGCACTGAAATAAAGGACGCTTTGTAACTGCATCTGGTGAGTGCATCTGCTTTCTTCTCTTTTTTTCTGGATTGTCATGGACTATTTTTCTGCAGATTGCACCTCCTGGTTCATTTCTTAGACTGCTACACACCTCGTTGGTTTGTCACCGGTTTTCTCTATTTTTTAGAGCTGTGCCGCTCTCTCTTTCTCTTTTTGGTCGTTATATTCATATATGTTTCCAAAGTCTGATTAGTTCGTTCGGTTTGGCCATTTGTCTGAGGATGGAAAGCCGAGGAAAAAGACAAATCAATGCCCATCCTAGCACAAAAAGATCGCCAAAACCTCGAAACAAACTGGGAACCTCTGTCAGAAACTATGTTCTCCGGGATACCATGTAAACGAACCACATGCTGGAAAAATAATGGCACCAAATCAGAGGAGGAAGGCAATTTAGACAAAGGTACCAAATGGACCATCTTAGAAAAGCGATCACAAACCACCCAAATGACCGACATCTTTTGAGAGACGGGGAGATCCGAAATAAAATCCATAGAAATATGCGTCCAGGGCCTCTTCGGGACCGGCAAGGGCAAAAGCAACCCACTGGCACGAGAACAGCAGGGCTTAGCCCGAGCACAAGTCCCACAGGACTGCACAAAAGAACGCACATCCCGTGACAAAGACGGCCACCAAAAGGATCTAGCCACCAAATCTCTGGTACCAAAGATTCCAGGATGCCCAGCCAACACTGAACAATGAATCTCAGAGATAACTCTACTAGTCCATCTATCAGGGACAAACCGTTTCTCCGCTGGGCAACGGTCAGGTCTATCAGCCTGAAATTTTTGCAGCACCCGCCGCAAATCGGGGGAGATGGCAGACAAAATTACCCCCTCTTTGAGAATACCCGCCGGCTCAGGAACACCCGGAGAGTCAGGCACAAAACTCCTTGACAGGGCATCAGCCTTCACATTCTTAGAGCCCGGAAGGTACGAAACCACAAAATCAAAACGGGAGAAAAATAACGACCATCGAGCCTGTCTCGGATTCAACCTTTTGGCAGACTCAAGATAAGTCAAATTCTTGTGATCTGTCAAGACCACCACGCGATGCTTGGCTCCTTCAAGCCAATGATGCCACTCCTCGAATGCCCACTTCATGGCCAACAACTCTCGATTACCAACATCATAATTGCGCTCAGCAGACGAAAACTTTCTAGAAAAGAAAGCACATGGCTTCATCACCGAGCCATCAGAACTTCTTTGTGACAAAACAGCCCCTGCTCCAATCTCAGAAGCATCAACCTCAACCTGAAACGGGAGCGAAACATCTGGCTGGAACAACTCAGGGGCAGAAGAAAAACGACGCTTCAACTCCTGAAAAGCCTCTACAGCTGCAGAAGACCAATTGACCACATCAGCACCCTTCTTGGTCAAATCAGTCAACGGTTTAGCAACAGTAGAAAAATTAGCGATGAAGCACCGATAAAAATTAGCAAAGCCCAGGAACTTTTGCAGGCTCTTCACAGATGTCGGCTGGGTCCAATCGTAAATGGCTTGGACTTTAACAGGGTCCATCTCGATAGTAGAAGGGGAAAAAATGAACCCCAAAAATGAAACCTTCTGAACTCCAAAGAGACACTTTGACCCCTTCACAAACAAGGAATTCGCATGAAGGACCTGGAACACCATTCTGACCTGCTTCACATGAGACTCCCAATCATCCGAAAAAAACAAAATATCATCCAAATACACAATCAGGAATTTATCCAGGTACTCTCGGAAGATGTCATGCATAAAGGACTGAAATACTGATGGAGCATTGGAAAGCCCGAATGGCATAACCAGGTACTCAAAATGGCCCTCGGGCGTATTAAATGCTGTTTTCCATTCATTGCCTTGTTTAATACGCACAAGATTATACGCCCCTCGAAGATCTATCTTGGTGAACCAACTAGCCTCTTTAATACGAGCAAACAAATCAGACAGCAACGGCAAAGGATACTGAAATTTGACTGTAATTTTATTGAGAAGGTGGTAATCAATACAAGGTCTCAAAGAACCATCCTTCTTGGCCACAAAAAAGAACCCTGCTCCTAACGGTGATGACGACGGGCGAATATGGCCTTTCTCCAAGGATTCCTTTATATAACTCCGCATAGCGGCGTGTTCTGGCACAGATAAATTGAACAATCGGCCCTTAGGAAACTTACTACCAGGAATCAAATTAATTGCACAATCGCAATCCCTATGAGGAGGTAGGGCACTGGCTTTGGGCTCATCAAATACATCCCGATAATCCGACAAAAACTCTGGAACTTCAGAAGGAGTGGAAGACGAAATAGACAAAAATGGAACATCACCATGTACCCCCTGGCAACCCTAGCTGGACACAGACATAGATTTCCAGTCCAATACTGGATTATGAACCTGTAGCCATGGCAACCCCAAAACGACCACATCATGCAGATTATGCAACACCAGAAAGCGGATATCCTCCTGATGTGCAGGAGCCATGCACATGGTCAATTGGGTCCAGTACTGAGGCTTATTCTTGGCCAAAGGCGTAGCATTAATTCCTCTCAATGGAATAGGATACTGCAAGGGCTCCAAGAAAAAAACACAGCGCCTAGCATACTCCAAGTCCATCAAATTCAGGGCAGCGCCTGAATCCACAAATGCCATAACAGAATAGGATAACAAAGAGCAAATCAGAGTAACGGACAATAGAAATTTTGACTGTACCGTACCAATGGTGTCAGACCTAGCGAACCGCTTAGTGCGCCTAGGACAATCGGAGATGGCATGAGTGGAATCACCACAGTAAAAACATAGCCCATTCCGACGTCTGTTCTTGCCGTTCAGCTCTGGTCAAAGTCCTATCACATTGCAGAGGCTCAGGCCCATGCTCAGATAGTACCGCCAAATGGTGCACAGCTTTACGCTCACGCAAGCGTCGAACGATCTGAATGGCCAAAGACATAGACTCATTCAGACCAGCAGGCATGGGAAATCCCACCATGACATCCTTAGGATCTCTCTGAAGCCCTTTTCTGAAGATTGCTGCCAGGGCACATTCATTCCACTGAGTGAGCACAGACCACTTTCTAAACTTCTGACAATATATCTCCGCTTCATCCTGACCCTGCCACAGAGCCAGCAAGATTTTCTCTGCCTGATCCACTGAATTAGGTTCGTCATAAAGCAATCCAAGCGCCAGGAAAAACGCATCAACATCACGCAATGCCGGATCTCCTGGCGCAAGGGAAAATGCCCAGTCTTGAGGGTCACCACGTAACAAAGAAATAATGATCTTTACTTGTTGAACATGGTCACCTGAGGAGCGAGGTTTCAAGGCAAGAAACAATTTACAATTATTTTTGAAATTCAAGAACCTAGATCTATCACCAAAAAACAAATCAGGAATTGGAATCCTAGGCTCTGACATCGGATTCTGAACCACAAAATCTTGAATGTTTTGTACCTTTGTAGTGAGATTATCCATCAAAGAGGACAGACCTTGAATGTCCATGTCTACACCTGTGCTCTGAACCACCCAGATGTAAAGGGGAAAAGAGAGACAAAATACACTGCAAAGAAAAAAAAATGGTCTCAGAACTTCTCTTATCCCTCTATTGAGATGCATTAGTACTTTGGGCCACCTGTACTGTTATGACCTGGTGGTCAGGACAATAATGGACCTGGTGGTTAAGAGTACACGGAATGACCAGATAGTTACTGATAATATAGGACGAGCTCTTGGACGTGGGAACTCTGCTGACCGCAATCCCTAATCCTATCACACACACTAGAAATAGCCGTGGATTGCGCCTAACACTCCCTATGCAACTCGGCACAGCCTAAGGAATTAGCTAGCCCTGAAGATAGAAAAATAAAGCCTACCTTGCCTCAGAGAAATTCCCCAAAGGAAAACGCAGCCCCCCACATATAATGACTGTGAGTAAAGATGAAAATACAAACACAGAGATGAAATAGATTAAGCAAAGTGAGGCCCGACTTACTGAACAGACTGAGGATAGGAAAGGTAGCTTTGCGGTCAGCACAAAAACCTACAAAAAGACCACGCAGAGGGCGCAAAAAGACCCTCCGCACCGACTCACGGTGCGGAGGCGCTCCCTCTGCGTCCCAGAGCTTCCAGCAAGCAAGACAACAATCAGAATAGCAAGCTGGACAGAAAAATAGCTAACCAGAGAAAAACAAGCAGTCACTTAGCTTCTGCTGGGAAGACAGGTCACAAGAACGATCCAGGAGAGAACTAGACCAATACTGGAACATTGACAGGTGGCATGGAGCAAAGATCTAAGTGGAGTTAAAAAGAGCAGCCAGCTAACGAATTAACCTCGTCACCTGTGGAAGGAAACTCAGAAACACCCACAGCCACCAGAGAAAGTCCATGGACAGAACCAGCCGAAGTACCATTCATGACCACAGGAGGGAGCCCGACAACAGAATTCACAACAGATAAGGCCTCATGACATGCCTGGTCAATTGGAAGGCCTCATCTGCCACAAGTACATATGGCACTGGTTCAGCATTGGAGCCTGGGAGGAGTTGTGGTGGTGGGAGGTCCAACAGGTTTTCACGTAGCCGCCGACCCATAGTGAACGCATTGAAGACTCTAGAGTCTCCAGTTCGCCCATAAGCCCCAATATCTACAATTATAAACCTATAGTTACTGTCAACTACAGCTAACAGAACTACAGAGAAAAACTGCTTATAATTATAGAATTGTGTGCCCGTGTTCGGTGGCTTACGCACGTTGATATGTTTCCCAGCCAGGGCTCCAATACAGTGCGGAAATTGACAATAGTGTGAAAAAACACGGGCTATTTTGAGCCAATCTTCCATTTTGGGCTCCAGCATCACAAGTTCATGCAATTTTTCCCAGATTTGAACACGTGTTATGTACAATGCCTGAAATTGTTGACCACCCTATGAGAAATTCAAGATGTAATCCTTCATAAGATAAGCCAGTTGACAGGAATCTGAAAGCACAAAACCAAGAAAATATATATATATACGTTACAATGCTTAGACAAAACCATAGTAAAACAAAGTAATATGAGGGAAAAAAAGGCGGGAGAATAGTGTACCTTCATAAATTTACACTGGATAACAACATTTAACATTTACTACATATTTGTATAGGATAAAACATTTAGTAATCTAATTAAAAAATATGCTAGGTTGTTAAAATTAAAAAAAAATATATCAACATACAGTATATGAGGATGGTGATTACATACCGTAAGGTAAGGAGAAGACGCTCCTCTGCGGATATGCATTTCCGCATCCTGGTATCCTGATGCGTGATTCCTGGACGTACTGTCTCCAACAACATATCAAAGGTGGATATTGTCATCCGAGAGTAGTTGAAGAATTTTCCAGGATGTGTCTGCAGAGCTGAATATAGCCTGTGAAAGTGCCCTTTAGTGGAGCGTTGCTGCTAAAGTGGATGCACCCACATTCTTCTCCTCCTTCGCGGATCAACTATCACGGGGTATGGCTGGCCTAAGCGGCGTGACAAGATCCAATTAAATAACACCCGCTGAGTTGGTGAGAATTGCAGGTGGTCAGACATGTTGCACAAGTACCACCAAAACACCTACACAAGCACAGCAACAAAATAGCCATATGAGAGGGTTTCATCTGTTGTTGAGGCCTTAAATAGGATTAGGCTGATGATTTAAATTATTTTCAGGCCTCAAAACCATTTTGGCGTGTGGTTCCCAGGGTCTGGAGGAGAGGAGACTCTCCTTCAGGCCCTGGGATCCATATTCATGTAAAAAAATAATGAAAAATAAAAAACATGGATATACTCACCCTCGGACGGGCCCTGGATCACAGCGCTGCTAGCGTCTGCCTCTGTTCCTTAGAATGCAGTGAGTGAAGAGCCTTCGATGACGTCGCGGTCACATATATATTTTTTCCTCTCTTGTTCTCCTCTGCATAAACTTCAATGGTAATACATATTTCTCCATTGATAATTTGATCTGGATCTTTGTATACAGTGTCTTAATGCTATCACTGCGTTTTTCTATGAATCATTGTATGTCAATTGTATGTGTACCAATGTTGGGACTTTTAACTAGTGCACCAGTTTTGTTTTTGTTTTTTGTTCGATTCCAATTGCTGCACCTGTTGTTTAATTTTTGTCTATATATGTTTTGTTGCTCTGACCATATACCATACCTTGATTAAGACCTTAACAGGTCAAAACGCGTTGGTCGTATCATGTACCCCATCAATTGCTGTACCTCTGTTCTGTCTTCCTCCACGTAGGATGATGTGTGGATTCCAACATACGGCTAAACCTTCATCCACATCCCAGTAAACAGACTGTGTTGATGCTTAAGTCTTATTTATTAGGGTGATGATAACCAAAACTATAACGTTGAACAGTGGACAGTATTCATAGTAGATGATCGAATAGTGAATGATGTTGATGTACAAAGTGGATGTTCAGTGAATAATCATAGTGGATGACTGATCATAGTGGATGACTGGTGAAAAACTGTAAAGAATAACAGCATTTCAGTATATGCACATACAGGGTGCAATCACATAAATAACTGGGACATTACAGCAAGAATTATACAGAGTGCATTACACAGTAATTCTAACAGCACTGCCCTATTCTATACAAGAATGCATCTATCTACATGCAGAGTACACCTGAACCTAACTGCAAGCTGCAAAGCACATCTGCCTAACTATATCTGACTATAGGAGCTGCATAAGGCTTAAATACTAACACAAACATAAGATGCATTAAACCTTTATAAACGTACCGAGATCCGTTAGGACAGGGGTAAGAAAGTAAGCGAGACAGGAGCACGTGTGCCTCTCTGCAGATCTCAGGAAAAATGGCTACTGAAGCTGGTCTTCACAAGAAGAATGTGGGCGGAACTAACCCATAAGACATTGCTCTTAGGAGGGAAAGGTTGGTAAACAACATGAAAAGTAGGCAACTGATGACCTCCAGTGGCCACAACTTGAATAACATGATAATTAACTCTCTGCACATTAAGATGGGCAGAACACTCCCCGCTTGGCGTCAACAGATGCCACAATTAGGTTCTTTTGGGGAAAATAATAATACAAGCTCGGTAACGGGTCTGAGGAACAGTTTGTTTTCTCCAAGCTTGCACACTCTGACCTCTACTTTCCGCACTTTCCCATCTTTACCGGGCAGGGTCTTAATGACTAGGCCGAGTGGCCACTCGTTCCGATGTGACTGACTGTCTTTGACGAGTACAACATCGCCAGATTGAATGTTTGGGCGGTCTTTCTGCCACTTTGTCCTGCTTTGCAGAGTGGAAAGATACTGTTTCCTCCATCTATTCCAGAAGACGTTGGACACGCTTTGTACCTGCCTCCATTGTCGTCTGTAGAGGTCTTTGTCATTGAATTCTCCGAGTGGAGCTTTCGGGACACAGGTTTTCTGTGTGAGTAACATTGCAGGAGTAAGGATGGATGGATCTCCAGAATCACTAGAAAGTGCTGTCAGTGGCCTGGCATTCATGATGGCTGAGACCTCTGCCAAGAACGTGGATAAACTCTCTTGTGTAAGTCTGGTGTTAGCTTGCAAGAAGATAGAGTCTAATATTCTGCGTGCTATCCCTATCATCCTTTCCCACGCACCTCCCATGTGCGAAGAGTGTGGTGGATTGAAGGTCCAGGTACATCCTTGCTCACCTAGATACCTTTCCACATTATCGATGTCCAGATTGGAAGGGATTTGGAGTTCTCTTGCCGCTCCGACGAAATTCGTACCTCGGTCAGAACGAATATGCTTCACAGGTCCTCTGATTGCGATGAAGCGTCGAAGTGCGTTTATAAAACTTGATGTGTCCATCGATTCGATTACTTCGATATGAACGGCTCTGACGGACAGACACGTGAATAGAACCGCCCAACACTTTGCTTCAGTAAGTATTTTTCTAGTCCGTCGTGTAGCCACAGACCAAGGACCGAATACATCTAGTCCAACGTTGGTGAAGGGAGGTTCAGAACTGAGTCTGTCGGGTGGAAGATTGGCCATCTTCGGATTTTGGAATGTGCCCCGGAGTTTGCGACACATAACACAGTCGAAGATGAGTTTGCTCACTCTTCTCTTAGCTCCAACTATCCATAGTTCAGCTGCCCTTAGATTTCAGTGAACAAACGGCCTTGGTGTCTCACCAAGACATGATGGTGTTGAATCAGCAGGGTTGTTACGTGATGACGTCCAGGAATTATCACCGGGTGCTTCTCTGAAACTTCTACCTCAGCTTCTTGAAGACGACCACCGACTCTCAGCAGCCCTTCTTGATCGACAATCGGATCGAGCTTCCTCAGCCCACTGACCTCAGGAATGGGTTGTCCCTTGTTGAGGTTGTCTATTTCTCTGCCATAGGTTTCTCTTTGTACGGCACGAAGTATTATAACCTTGGCTCTTTCCAGGTCGGGAGCAGTAAACGCAAGCCTGCAGTGATGCCAACCTTTACAACGTCTCTGGCTATCAGGTAGTGCTGACTTGTAGGACTGGGTTACATGAAATAGACAAGCTATAGCTCGAACAAGTGACTTCCATGTGGAGAACCTGCTGAACCGGTGAGATTCGAGGTGGCAGCTTGAAATCTCTGTATGTAGAGCAGACACTTGAGGTCGGATCTCTTCGTCTGTGTCTGGACCCACTAGTTCGAAAGTTTCAGGCCTGCTGATGTGGGACATCGAACGGTACAAAGAGGTAGGACCTGTGAACCATGAAGTGTCCTTCAGATGACTGGGTGCAACGGATCTAGTCACGTGGTCCGCAGGATTGTGATGAGTAGGTACGTAGTGCCACTGATTAGGGTCGGTGGATCTTCTTACCCGAAGTACCCGGTTGCTGACGTAGACGTAGAAGCGTCGTGTCTCGTTACAGATGTACCCCAGTACCACCTTGCTATCGGTGTAGAACTCTGCATCCCCGATCTTCAGGCCCATCGCATCCGAGACCAGCTCGGCCAACTCAACTGCGAGGACAGCAGCACAGAGTTCCAGTCTGGGTATCGTGTGTTCACGAAGTGGCGCCAATTTCGTCCGGCTCATAACGAACCCGATATGGCATTGTCCGCTTACGTCTGTGGATTTGAGGTACGCTACTGCTGCAATCGCTTTGACTGATGCATCACAGAAAATACAAAGTGTTTGCGTTTTGACCTCTGTGGATGGCACAGGAGCATACGGTCGTTTCACACGAAGGTTGGTCAGGGCTTCAAGAGACTTCCTCCACTCTGCCCACAGGTCAGCCTTTCCCGCTGGAAGTGGATCATCCCAATCAGTAGTGTCTTGGGTGAAGTCCCTGAGCATCAGCTTTCCTTGGATGGTTACTGGAGCTACGAACCCCAAGGGGTCGTATAAACTATTCACGAAGGAAAGAACTCCTCTGCGCGTGAAGGGTTTCTCATCCTTGCTGATCTGAAAGGTGAAGGTATCTGTCTTCAGGTCCCACAGCAATCCAAGGCTCCGCTGCATAGGAAGGGGGTCGATGCTGAGGTCTAAATTCTTTAGATCGCTGGAATAGTCTTCAGAGGGAAAGGCTTCCATCAACTCTCGGCTGTTGGAAGAAATCTTGTGTAACCTTAGGTTAGACTGAGCGAGCATGTCACGAGTCCTCTTTAGTAGACTGATTGCGGCCTCACTTGTCGGTGTGGACTTCAAACAGTCATCCACGTAAAAATCCTTTTCCACAAAGGACCTGACGTCCGAGCCATACTCTTCTTCACCCTTTTTGGCAGAATGTCGGAGGCCGTAGATTGCGACCGCTGGGGAAGGACTGTTCCCAAAGATGTGTACCCGCATCCGGTACTCTGCGATGTCTTCGTCCGGGTCGTTGTCACAGTACCAGAAGAACCTCAGGTAGTTTCTGTGTTCCTCTTTGACGAGAAAACAGTGGAACATCTGTTGTATGTCGGCCATAAATGCCACTGAATCTCTACGGAAACAGTAATACTTCCAGAAGTCTGTTGTTGAGGTCTGGGCCCGACAGTAAGACATCATTCAATGACACGTCTTCGCATTTGGCACTTGAGTCGAATACCACTCTAATTTGACCTGGCTTCTTAGGATGGTACACTCCGAAGATGGGCAGGTACCAACACTCCTCTCCGTGTCGAAGTGCAGGTGCAATCTCTGCGTGGTTGTTCTGGAATATCTTTCCCATGAAGGTAAAGAAATGTTCCTTCATCTCAGGTGACTTCTGAAGCTTGTGTCTTAGGGAGATGAATCTGCTGTAGACCAATTCCTTGTTGTTGGGTAGGCGTCTCCTCTGAGGTCGAAATGGTAGAGGTGCGACCCAACTATTCGCCGTATCCTTGACTATTTGTTCGTCCATGATGTCCAGGAATATCTTGTCTTCTATAGACATCGCTACCTTGTTGTCTTCCTTCGTCCTGTGGAAGACTGTACATCCTATGTGGTCTTGTTCACCTTCACAGGCGTGGTCTTCGTTGATAGGAACTGAGAAAGGGCAAGGTAGGGGAGTGCTGCTCGGTAGTTCCTTTACCAGCAGACTATTGTGACACGGCTGGAAGAGCGATGGACGTCCATTTTCTAGTGTGCTGGTAAGCATACTGTTGACTGAGACCGGCTTGTGTGCTCCTCCTAGACAGACATCTCCTACAATGACCCATCCAAGGTCTTGCCTCTGCGCGTATGGAGCATTCAGTGAGCCGTTGATATATTCTCTAGTCTTGTGGACTCGTAGTATATCTCTTCCCAGAAGTAAAGCTATTGGCGCTTCTGGTTCCAACTTGGGTATCAGGTGGGCTATACGCTTCAGGTGGGGGTGATATGTTGCCACCTCTGGTGAAGGTATCTCAGACCTGTTGTCAGGAATCTGGTTGCACTCCAGGATGGTCGGTAGTGACAGACAGGTCTGGCCATCCATGGACTCCACTTTGTATCCGGTTGCTTTCCTCCCCGCCGTCTCGACGGTACCTGAACATGTCCTAAGGGAGTAGGGAGAACTGGGGCCTACAATGCTGAAGTTGTCAAAGAAGATGGACCTGGCTAAAGACCTATTACTTTGGTCATCTAGGATTGCATATATCTTGAGCGCTTTGTCTCTGTGGCCTGTTGGATAGACTCGGACAAGGCAGATTTTTGAGCAGGATCTTCCTCCCTTGAGTCCCTTACAGATCTCCGTACATTGAGAGGTGACCGCAGGGGTGTCTTCGACGGTATTCTTCTGTTTCTCATCGTGCTCCTCTGCTTGTGACAACACTCCTGGAGGTGGTCCAGGATGCAAGGCTGTATTGTGATCCGTGCTGCTGCATTCTGCACATTTCACGCTAGCTCCACAGTTCCTGGCGAAGTGAGAGGTCGTAGCACAGCATTTGAAGCAGATGTTGTTTTCCTTGAGGAAACCTTTGTGATCCTCTAAAGTCTTCTCCCTGAAGGCTCTGCACTTTAGTAGAGGATGTGGTTTCCTGTGTAGAGGACACTGCTTACTGACATCTTGAGGTTTGCTCTCTTCCGTAGGGGGCTTAGTTGTCTTGTGTGGAGGACCTGTGGAATCAATATCAGTTTTATGGACTGCCACGGGTGTGTTACTGGGTTTGACACCAGGGGTAGTGGAACATGACATAGTGAAATTAAAACTAGGGTCATTTCTGATCTTGGCTTGCTGGGTGACAAACTCAACAAATACAGTAAAAGGAGGGAATGGTACGTTATGAATTTGTTTATACCGTGAACCATGTATAATCCACCTTTCTTGAAGATTGTAAGGAAGTTTTTGTACTATTGGATTGACACCCCTAGCAGTGTCTAAGAATGCCAATCCAGCCAAGTGACCTTCCTTCTGGGCGACCTGTAACTCTATCAATAAATCACTCAATTCTCTAAGTCTTTGATAACCCTTGGGCCCTATCTTAGGGAAATCATCAATTCTTTTGAATAAAGCATTCTCTATTACTTCTACGGACCCATAGCATTCGTCAAGTCTTTCCCACACTTTACGTAAACCTATGTGTGGGTATTCTATGTTAATGTCTCTTAGTCTTTTAGCATGCTCGACCGATTCAGTTCCAAGCCACTTTACCAGGAGATCTAACTCCTCACTACTAGAAAGGTCCAGTCCCTGAATGGCGTTCTGGAACGAAGCTCGCCATGACCTGTAGTTTTCGGCTTTGTCAGTGAACTTTACAAGTCCTTTTGTTACCAGTTCTCGGCGGGCAAAGAACTTTGCCAAGTCTATGGTGGCTTGATCAGTGTTGGTACGAGCCGGTATGTTATAGCCATGTCTAGTGTGTGGTGCATCACCATACCTGTGAGACGCTCTTGGCTTCGGACAGTCTGCATAGTACCTTTCTGGTGAAGAAGATGTCTCTTTAAGGTGAGGTGGGAGCTGTACCTTCTTCTCAGTGGAACGATAGCTGTGGCCGACTCCTCTGTGTTGGACGTCTTCTTGTTTGTAGTAGTGAAGTTCGGGGTTGGATCGATGATAATCGGCGTAGGCTGATCGTTGTAGTCTGTCGAGGGTGTTGTCCATGCTGGAGTGTCGATGAACGTACTCTGCGACACGCTGAGCTGGATCTTGCTGCTCTAGGTCTGTTCCAAGAACGTTGCTGCGTCCCTCATAATCAGGATCCTTCATGGCTTCCAAGTACTCTGCCTTAGCTATTGCAGCTGCTGCCGCTTTGTCTACCATAAGTCTTTCTAGAGACACTTGCAGGCGCGCACCTTCTGCTTCTTGCTCTGCCCGCAAACGTGCGGTTTCAGCCTGCAAACGTGCATTTTCTGCTTCATGCTCTGCTTGTCTCAGCTTTAGATGCATTTCTTTCTCGGCAAAGGAGGACCTCGCTTTGGCTGCTTCAGCTTCAGCACGAGCGACAGCGGCCAGCTCTGCTAATGATGACCTGTTAGAGCTTGCTCGTGACCTCGTCTTGAGTGAGGATGTGCTGTTTCGAGACATTGTGCGCTTAGCTGCGTACTGCTGAGTGTTTTGGCGGGAAACTGAGTCTAGGTGCGGTGAGCTTCCGCGTTGCGGGAATGATGTAGCTTCTCTTGGCGGGCTGCAGTATAGTGTCGCGGCTGTATGGCGGCTGCAGTGATACCCGAATGCAGAGCAGTGTGGGTGTTAGCGGTTCCGTACAGTCTGAACAACTACAGCCTGCGACCGGCTATCAGTTTCGCTGAAGGCAGCTAATCTGTTCTTACTTTACAATCACCGCCTGCGACTGGCGGTCTCGTTTTTCACTGTTCTGTCTTCCTCCACGTAGGATGATGTGTGGATTCCAACATACGGCTAAACCTTCATCCACATCCCAGTAAACAGACTGTGTTGATGCTTAAGTCTTATTTATTAGGGTGATGATAACCAAAACTATAACGTTGAACAGTGGACAGTATTCATAGTAGATGATCGAATAGTGAATGATGTTGATGTACAAAGTGGATGTTCAGTGAATAATCATAGTGGATGACTGATCATAGTGGATGACTGGTGAAAAACTGTAAAGAATAACAGCATTTCAGTATATGCACATACAGGGTGCAATCACATAAATAACTGGGACATTACAGCAAGAATTATACAGAGTGCATTACACAGTAATTCTAACAGCACTGCCCTATTCTATACAAGAATGCATCTATCTACATGCAGAGTACACCTGAACCTAACTGCAAGCTGCAAAGCACATCTGCCTAACTATATCTGACTATAGGAGCTGCATAAGGCTTAAATACTAACACAAACATAAGATGCATTAAACCTTTATAAACGTACCGAGATCCGTTAGGACAGGGGTAAGAAAGTAAGCGAGACAGGAGCACGTGTGCCTCTCTGCAGATCTCAGGAAAAATGGCTACTGAAGCTGGTCTTCACAAGAAGAATGTGGGCGGAACTAACCCATAAGACATTGCTCTTAGGAGGGAAAGGTTGGTAAACAACATGAAAAGTAGGCAACTGATGACCTCCAGTGGCCACAACTTGAATAACATGATAATTAACTCTCTGCACATTAAGATGGGCAGAACAACCTCTATGAAATAAGGATTTTAATAGATCATAAACTAAACATGAGTCAACAGTGTGATGCAACAGCAACAAAGGCAAATGTAATTCTGGGATGTATTAACAGAACCATACAGTGTAGATCACGCAAAGTCATTATTGCCCTCTACTCCTCTTTGGGCAGACCTCACCTGGAATACTGTGTCCAGTTTTGGGCACCACATTTAAAAAAGACATCAACAAACTGGAGCAAGTTCAGAGAAGAGCGACCAGAATGGTGACTGGTCTGCTAGCCTTGTCCTATGAGGAACGGTTACAGGATTTGGGAATGTTTAGCTTGCAGAAAAGAAGACTGAGAGGAGACATACGGTAATAGCTGTCTACAAATATCTCAAGGACTGTCACATTGTAGAAGGATCATCTGTATTCTCATTTGCACTAGGAAAGACTAGAAGCAATGGGATGAAACTGAATGGGGGGAGACACAGATTAGATATTAGAAAAACTTTTTGACAGGTTGATCAATGAGTGGAACAGGCTGCCACAAGAGGTGGTGAGTTCTCCTTCCATGGAAGGGATGATTTAGTGAATCCTGCTTTGAGCAAGGGGCTGGACCAGATGGCCCAGGATGTCCCTTCCAACTCTACCATTCTATGATTAAAAAGAAAAAAAATCAAATAAAGATTAGTTTTAAGCGGTGCTATACTCTGAAGTGCTATACTCTATACTATGTTTTTTTCTTAAATACCATTATTGGTATTGACTGCGACAATATGAAGTTAAATTGTTTTGATCAGAGCTACCTCAGAACACAGCAAACACAAGCAGGAGTTAGCCGTATAATAATATATATGGGGTGTCTCTCCGCACCTGAGCCAGATATACAGTTGTGGCAAAAAGCATTGACACCCCTGCAATTCTGTCAGATAATACTCAGTTTCTTCCTGAAAATGATTGCAATCACAAATTATTTGGTATTATTATCTTCATTTAATTTGTCTTAAATGAAAAAACACAAAAGAGAATGAAGCAAAAAGCAAAACATTGATCATTTCACACAACTCCAAAAATGGGCCAGACAAAAGTATTAGCACCCTCAGCCTAATACTTGGTTGCACAACCTTTAGCCAAAATAACTGCGACCAACTGCTTCCGGTAACCATCAATGAGTTTCTTACAATGCTCTGCTGGAATTTTAGACCATTCTTCTTTGGCAAATTGCTCCAGGTCCCTGATATTTGAAGGGTGCCTTCTCCAAACTGCCATTTTTAGATCTCTCCACAGGTGATCTATGGGATTCAGGTCTGGACTCATTGCTGGCCAAGTCTGGAAGTCTCCAGTGCTTTCTCTCAAACCATTTTTTAGTGCTTTTTGAAGTGTGTTTTGGGTCATTGTCCTGCTGGAAGACCCATGACCTCTGAGGGAGACCCAGCTTTCTCACACTGGGCCCTACATTATGCTGCAAAATGTGTTGGTAATCTTCAGACTTCATAATGCCATGCACACGGTCAAGCAGTCCAGTGCCAGAGGCAGCAAAGCAACCCCAAAACATCAGGGAACCTCTGCCATGTTTGACTGTAGGGACCGTGTTCTTTTCTTTGAATGCCTCTTTTTTTCTCCTGTAAACTCTATGTTGATGCCTTTGCCCAAAAAGCTCTACTTTTGTCTCATCTGACCAGAGAACATTCTTCCAAAACGTTTTAGGCTTTTTCAGGCAAGTTTTGGCAAACTCCAGCCTGGCTTTTTTATATCTCTGGGTAAGAAGTGGGGTCTTCCTGGGTCTCCTACCATACAGTCCCTTTTCATTCAGATGCCGATGGATAGTACGGGTTGACACTGTTGTAACCTCGAACTGCAGGGCAGCTTGAACTTGTTTGGATGTTAGTCGAGGTTCTTTATCCAACATCCGCACAATCCTGTGTTGAAATCTCTTGTCAATTTTTCTTTTCCGTCCACATCTAGGGAGGTTAGCCACAGTGCCATGGGCTTTAAACTTCTTGATGATACTGCGCACGGTAGACGCAGGAACATTCAGGTCTTTGGAGATGGACTTGTAGCCTTGAGATTGCTCATTCTTCCTCACAATTTGGTTTCTCAAGTCCTCAGACAGTTCTTTGGTCTTCTTTCTTTTCTCCATGCTCAATGTGGTACACACAAGGACACAGGACAGAGGTTGAGTCAACTTCAATCCATGTCAACTGGCTGCAAGTGTGATTTAGTTATTGCCAACACCTGTTAGGTGCCACAGGTAAGTTACAGGTGCTGTTAATTACACAAATTAGAGAAGCATCACATGATTTTTCGAACAGTGCCAATACTTTTGTCCACCCCTTTTTTTATGTTTGGTGTGGTATTATATCCAATTTGGCTTTAGGACAATTCTTTTTGTGTTTTTTCATTTTATACCAATTAAATGAAGATAATAACAAAGAATTTGTGTTTGCAATCATTTTCAGGAAGAAACTGAGTATTATCTGACAAAATTGCAGGAGTGTCAATACTTTTGGCCACAACTGTAACTATACCTGTGTGTGTGTGTATAGATAGAGCTAGTAAAATAGTTTTCTTTTAACAGAACAGTATATAAATTCTTATATGATTCAACAATCTTTTTTCTTCTGTTCTGTTTTCAGGCCAGGTTCATCTGATCTCTCCCTGACTAGTCCTTGGTCAGCTGTATGGGTGAAGATTTCCTCCAGCTGGGTTGGGCTCCTTCTTTACTTCTGGACACTAATGGCACCCTTGATTTTTCCTGACAGGGAATTCAGATAATCTGTGAAGTCATGCTGTGGGTTTGAAGGATTTATTTTTTTAGTATGAAATGTTCTGTGCCTGACACCAGACATCATATATTAAGTGCTGAGTATATGATGAGTCTGAATAAGCAGACATGCTGACCCAATAAACTGTAAGAAAAGGTTCATTCAGCTCACCCTTAGGCTGCCGTCACACTAGCAGTATTTGGTCAGTATTTTACATCAGTATTTGTAAGCCAAAACCAGGAGTGGGTGATAAATACAGAAGTGGTGCATATGTTTCTATTATACTTTTCCTCTATTTGTTCCACTCCTGGTTTTGGCTTACACATACTGATGTAAAATACTGACCAAATACTGCTAGTGTGACGGCAGCCTTTGAGAGCACTTCATTAGTTCCATGAGCGGGGCATGGGATGTCATCTCTGCCAGACATGGAGGCAAGGATCCAGCTCCAGCAGATAAAATGATGAATCATTATTCAAATCACTATCGAAAATTGTTGGCATTGTTGTGACAAACAAATTAAAAGTGGTTGGAGTGTGAAAGAAACATGGTATGAACCGAACGCGGATCCTTGCTTCTATTCACGCATGCTATCCCAATGCAGTGTCCCTACATGGCAGTCTAGGGCACAAGGCTCTGTTTTAATACAGGAAATATAATGGCATAGGGGATCCAGGTCATATAATGATCCCAGTCACACTGTCAGACACTATTGTATAATGCCACTATCATCAGAAGCCTTATTGGGAAGTGATTCTCACAAGTCATTTTATAAATCTGTGCCTTAAATAGTATTCACCAAATGATGTATATGAGTGTCTCTGTCTTGGCAGCATGTTCTATGCATAACAGGGTTGAGTGTGATCTCTCCCCGACAACTCCTGAGAGAAACCACACATTATAGTTTTTGAATGGTTTTACAAGCCCTTTTGTATAACATAACCAGGACATTGTTTATTGCTCTACTGCTTTGTATTTTCTTTTGTAAAATATTTTTATATGATTAATATTTTGTCTTGTATTTCACACTTGTTACTCTATAAATAAAATGTTTAAAAGTTATATCATTCTTTATTATGCATATGTATAGAATATATGGTGCAATAATATTCCTCAGCGCTTTACGGACATCATCCCTGTCCTCATTGGAGCTCACAATCGAAATTCCCTATCAGTATGGTATGTCTTTGGAATGTGGGAGAACATACAAACTCCTTACAGATGTTGTCCTTGGGGGTATATGAACCTGGGATCCCAGTGATGCATGGCTGTAGTGCTAACCACTGAGCCACCGTGCTGCCCAAAGCTTTCTTTTTCCCTGTTGGACATTGAAATGTTTGTATATTTGGATTTTGTGTTTCTCATAGTTATTACAATCTTCTCAAACATGTACTATTGGGTTTGTTTTATTGATTTTTCCAGGATCTGTGAGTCTTAAGTAATCACATACTGGTAGGTAGATTTTTCTCTGTATCACAAGGGGACGACAAAGTGCAGCTCAATTAAATAATATTTTAGTTGTGGATGGGCTATATGAAATGTGACAAACAGATGGCAGCAGTGATAACACCATGGAGAATGCAGAGTGCCAATCATTCCAGGTCAGTCCTCTGAGGTGTGATGAGACAAAGACGCAATGGAGAGGGCTGACTATTTTTTCAACCAGATGATTTATTTTTTTAACCTATGCTTTGAATACATAGATATCCTCCTTGTACCTGAAGGGAGCTGATCTTCGTACAGTAAAAAAGATAGTATAAAACTGATGCCCGGAAGATGCAGCTGTAGACAAGCACTGAGCAAGTGTATGGCCAGTGCCATTATCAAAGACCGTTTACAGGGTGGACATCTCCTGTAGGTAATTGTGGTTGCCCCTGACATTCCTATGAGCAGCAGTCATTCTTTATAAGCCGTGCCCAAGGTTTAATGAATCATCCGCCTTTTTAATCATAGGCTCTATGCTGTGTTTTTCTACCTTATCTTGCTGCTGGAAACAACAATTACAAAGCTGATTCATATATTCTCTGTCTCCACTGTATAATGCCACACAAAAGACCTTTCTTTCATCTCTTATTTTGGTTTAAAATACCATATATAGATATTTCAATGTCAGTCTGATGTATAACCCAAATATGATGTCACTGTGCAGGAGGCTTGTGCATGAGAATGCTCACGTAACATGTGCTACGTGTGTGATCTGGTATTTCTTCAGAAACTGTCTGTTCAGATACCTGAAGTGGTTAGCATAAAAGTAATTTCACACAAGCTTTTCTTTTTTTGGTGCATTCTGTCAGTGTGTGCAATGCACTGCATATGGACCAACTATGGCCTATATGCAAGTGTATATATGGACAATTGTGCACATGGACCTCCGATTTACCAGGAACAAAATAGCAGCAAGTGCTAATGTTTCCAGACCAGACTAGTGCTTGTATGTTTCAGGCAGCTTCTGCCCACAAACTGCACACCGATGTTATTCAATAGGGCGTGCAGGACTGAATGAATGTCCATGTGACAAAATCTCAGCATGCATTGTTCTCTTTCGATTTGAGAATAGACTAGACTATTCTACTCTCTGGCTGCACAACAAAATCAGATGCCATACAGGTCATTAATATACTTTGTGCAGATACATTGCAGTTAATTAACATAGAAAACTGTTTGCTCTTTACAAATTTTTAAAATTGTGGTATATAAAGTGGATGATTTTTTATATATGAGCTGACATAAAATTATAGGTTACCAAGAATAGGGGGGGGGGTTTGAAGTGCTGTATGACACGAATACACAACACAGAGGTTTTTTTATGCATTATTATAATAACAAATGTCAGAATATGTACTTGGACCAGCATTCACTAAGTACTTAAGGCACAAATGACTACTTCTTGAATTTTGTGCGAAATGTACAACTTTTGTCTTGCAAAATTTGAAAAGTAACAATAGGTGGATGTGCTCTCTAGAGAGACTAGTCAAGAATAGTGTTGAGCATTCCGATACTGAAAATATTGGGTATCGGACGATATTTGCAGTATCGGAGTTCCGATACCGAGTTCCGATGCTTTTGCAATATCGAATACCGGAATCGGAAGTTCCCATAATGCTATGAGCCAGTTTGATTTAATTCAGCCAATGAGGAATCTTAAGAAGTGTGGGCACATCCTGCTATGCATGTTAGGCATGTAACTAATGGCATGGCTGTGATTGGCTGCTGAAATTATGTCATGATGCACTATAAAAGCCGCCGCCGCTATTTTGGGTTCACTCTGCTGTGAATTCAGTACGGGACAGGACGCTGCTGTTCTGACTGAGGGACAGTTTGAGATAGTGATTTGCTTCATTGTGCTTTACCCAGGTTACTGTAGCAACCGCTGTGTGAGAAGCTTTTTTTTGCCTTGCAGCGCTGTTCACGGCTGTCTGCAAGGTCTCTGTGTGTGAGTGCAGCTCACGCTGCAGTGTGTTCTGCAGCCACATCTGGTTGTAGTCCGCTCCACGTGCGTCACTGCCCCATACTGTTACATTGTCCTTTTTTGCATTTGTGCTGCTGCACACTTTTCCTGATTTCTCCTATTAGTGTGTTTCCATCCGTGTCCAGCTAGATTGCGTGCAAACATTATATAGGAGTAGATAGGAGCTTTTTTGCAGCCTTGCAGCGCCATTCACGGCGGTCTGTGAGGTCTCTGTGCGTGAGTGCAGCTCACGCTGTAGTCTGTTGTGCAGCCACATCTGGTTGTAGTCCGCTCAGAGTGCGTCACTGCCTCATACTGTTACATTGTCCTTTTTTTCATTAGTGCTGCTGCCCATTTTTCCTGATTTCTCCTCTTAGTGTATTTCCATCTGTATCCAGCTAGATTGCGTGCAAACACTATATAGGAGTAGATAAAGGAGCCTTTCTGCAGCCTTTTGCCCTGCAGCCCCAGCCAGATTAGTATTAGCCTATTTTTTGGAGCCTCATCTATTGCATTGTAGGTTACCTTCCTGCATTGTAATAGCTACAAATTGTTTGTGATATTATCAGTTTGACATCTTTGAGCACATCCATTTTTTTGTAAAAAAAAAAACACAAATAAAGTTCATCAAACACTCCACTTTACAGTTGTGTAGGCCACATTAGCCCATATTAAAGTCTAGTCCACACTTTATAAAATTAGTGTTTCTTATACCTGTTAGCAGCTGTTCAGGAATAAGCACACTAAGCCCTTAGTACTTTTCTGCCTATCTTTATCAGTCTACCAAGATGAAGAAGGCAGGGAGTAAGGCACGTGGGTGTGGAGTTTCTGCAGGGAGAGGACGTGGGGATTCTGTGCCTGCTGCGGGCACCAGTGATTCAGCATCCCCCAGTTTTACCAGGGAACAGTCCTTTATGCGCAGCTTTGTAGGAGCTCGCCGTACTCCACTGCTGCGGTATGAACAAATTAAAGCCGTTGTCGGATGGATGGCAGCTAACGCATCGACTTCAATTAGTGCAACATTCTCTCAGGTCCAGAGCACTGAAGCGCACCCATCTGTCTGCCAAATTGCCCAGGCAGTCAGAGAGCCCTGGACAGGAGCCATATCTACTTCTGTTCTCTGAATCTCTTGGCTTGGAAAGAGGGGGCCAGCCAAGCAGCATTCGAGAAATTGAAGAATAGGCAGTATGCAGTGATGCGCAACTGCTTTCTCTCTCTGAATCTGAAGAGGCAGGTGGGCCAATGCCTCCGGTCAGAACACCTCAGTACGCATCTGATGATGAGATTCAGGTGCCACTTTCTGGTGCGTACTGTGCTGCCGAGATAACCCAGGAGAAGCAGTTGTTGGAAGAGGGTAGTGTAGATGAGGTCCTTGACCCATCCTGGCGTGAGGTACAGGAAGGTGGTGGGAGCAGCTCTGAGGAAGAGATTCCCCGAATGGCCCAAAAAGGAGGGAGAGGGAGGGGGCAGACTGGGTTGCCTGTAGCCTCCACTTCGGCACCCATTAGGAGCATGCCTCTTCCAAAACCCAAAACGGGTGCTCCCAAGACTTGCAGTGCCTGGTCCTTTTTTGACGCAGTTGCAGATGACATTTGCTTTGTCAAATGCAAGCTGTGTAATCTGAAAGCGAAAAGAGGGAAAAGTGGCAGCAACCTCAATACCACAAATATGTGGAAACATGTGCGGACCAAGCACGTGGTGGAGTTACAAAAACACACTGAAGACCTAGGCCAACCTACAGCGCCACCTACCACCTCTTCAGCTCGTGTTGTAGCCTCTTCCTCCAGCTCACACACAGCTGGTTTGGCTTCCTCACAGGATCGCCATGGAAGAACCTCTGGCACTGTTGTACAGAGACCCAGTGTAATTCCACCCACACCACCAGGTTCCCTGTCATCCTCACACTCCCAGGCCAGTCTACAGCCATCGGTAGCACAGGCATGGGAGAAAAGGCGCCAATACTCGGCAAACCACCCCCGAGCACAGACTCTGAATGCTGGTATTGCAAAACTACTGTCCCTTGAAATGCTCTCATTCAGGCTGGTGGAGACTAACACCTTCCGTAACTTGATGGATTGGCAGTCGCACAATGCAATGTGCCCAGCCGCTTTTATTTCAGCAGGCAAGCCATCCCTGCCCTGCAAAAGCATGTGGATGGAAACATTAAATGTGCGCTACTAAACGCCGTCAGTAGCAAGGTCCACCTGACCACCGATGCGTGGACCAGTAACCATGAACAGGGTCGATACCTTTCCCTCACTGCCCATTGGGTAAATGTTGTGGAGCCGGGTACAGATCTTGAGTGGCGCTGTACGTGTTCTGTCAACTCCAAGGATTGCAGGAATCCAGTCTGTACACATTGACTCCTCCTCATACTCCAGTTCCTCTGAATGAGCACTGCAGGAGCCGTCACAGTCTACCTCCACATTGACCCGTGAACGCTTACCTGTTACGACCGATGTGAGCACAGCCGTGGCCAAACACCAACAGACCATATTGAAATTAATTTGTTTGGGGAATCTAAGCCACACAGCGCAGGAGCTCTGATATGCCATCAAGCAGGAGAGCGACGGGCCAGCGAATCTCCAGCCAGGCATGGTAGTGTGTGACAATGGCCGAAATCTGGTGGCAGCTCTGGGCCTAGGCAACCTCACTCACATCCCATGTCTGGCACATGTGCTCAACTTGGTCACGCAGAGTTTTTTGAGGGACTATCCAGATCTTGATGCACTGCTGCACAAGGTCCGCCTAGAGCAGGGGTGTCAAACTGCATTCCTCGAGGGCTGCAAACAGGTCATGTTTTCAGGATTTCCTTGTACTGCACAGGTGATAATTTAATCACCTACACACATAATGATTGCAGCACCTTGTGCAATGCTAAGGAAATCTTGAAAACACGCATGGTTTGCGGCCCTCGAGGAATGCAGTTTGACACCCCTGGCCTAGAGTGTGCTCCCTTCTAGCGTCCCAGCATGGCAAGATCGCGCATTGCAGCTCTGCAGCGCCAATTCCGCCTTCAGGAACATCGTATCATATGTGACCTACCCACCAGGTGGAATTCAACGTTACATATGTTGGAGCGGCTGTGTGAGCAGCAGGCTGCAGTTATGGAGTACCAGCTGCATCAGGCACAAACAAGTCGCACTGCGCGCCATTCACACTTCACCACCGAGTGGGCCTCTATAAAGGACATCTGCCACGTTTTGCGTGCCTTCGATGATTCCACACGGATGGAGAGTGCAGATGAAGCACTAGTCAGCATGACTATCCCCCTTATCTGCCTGCTTGAAAAAACACTGCAAGCCCTAAGGGAGGAGGTTGTGGAAGAGGTGGAGGATGAGGAGTCACAAATGCCATCTGCTTCTGGAAAGTCTGCGCAACATGGTTCCTCACAAAGTCCTAGGCAGGGGACACTTTGTGAGGAGGATGAGGAGGAGTCAATGGAGGAGGAAGACATCTGTCCAGAGGAGGGAGTTACCCTGCTCTAGTAGTCAGTATGTAGAGCGAGGGTGGGGTGATGCAGAGCAGGCAGAGATGATACCTCAAGCAGGGGACAGCGTTTCTTGGCCAGTTTGGAGTCTGCAGCACATGGTTGATTTCATGCTGCAGTGCCTGAGAAACAACCGCCGCATTGCCGACATTCTCAACACTGCTGATTATTGGGTGTACACCCTCCTAGATCCTTGCTACTGGGACAACTTACAAAGCCTCATAACACTGTTGAACCGGGAGAGTAAAATGCGGGAGTACCAAGACACACTGGTGCATTCCATCATCTTCTCCAGTCCAACCAAGAGCAGTGCTGCTAGTGCTTTACAAAGCAGCTCAGTGCGTCGAGGCAGTGGAGGAAGCTCTGCACAAAGGGAGCAGCAGCAGCGCCTCAGCACAAGGCAAGACCAGTATGGCCCAAATATGGCAAAGTTTTGTGTCCCCGCCACAAATGTCTACACCATCACAGACGGCTCCAGTCAGCAGGAGGCAACGTTTCCATCAGATGGTGAAAATGTCCTGTCTTGCCCTCTGTGTTCTCCCACACGGCTCTTCCCCCTTCAAGTTTTGGGTCTCTAAGCTGGATACATGGCCAGAGCTTAGCCAGTATGCATTGGAGGTGCTGGCTTGCCCTGCTGCTAGTGTATTATCGGAACGCATCTTTAGTGCCGCAGGTGGTGTACTAACAGACCGTCGCATGCGACTATCCTCCGATAACGTTGACTGGCTTACTTTTCTGAAAATGAACAAGGCCTGGATCTCGCAGGAATTTGAAACTCCTCTTCCAGATTAAATAATTGGTTGGCAACAGTATCCAGGTCTCCTATTGTGTTCAAGTTTCTACCACTTGAACAGTAAACCCTGGTCTGCAACACCGCCAGTTGCTGCTCAGAATTTCCATCTACACAGTCAACACTTGCTGTCGTGTTATTGGGGTTCAGTAACGTCAGCTGATCCCCTGCTGTGTATCCGGCAATTTCTCCTGCTCCGTCCACACTCACACTACAACAGATATTAAACTTGCTTCAATTAGGCCTCTGGCTACACTCTGTTTCTAGCATTGACCCTGGGCTCCAACACTGCCAGTTGCTGCTCAGAAGTGCTGTCTGCATAGTCAACACTTGCTGCCGTGTTATTGGGGTTCAGTAACGTCCGCTGATACCCTGCTGTGTATCCGGCAATTTCTCCTGCTCCCTACCCATTCCCACTACTACAGATTTTAAACTTGCTCCAATTAGGCCTTAGCCTACACTCTGTTTCTCCTGTAATCCCTGGGCTCCAACACTGCCAGTTGTTGCTCAGAAGTGCCGTCTGCACAGTCAACACATGCTCCAGTGTTATTGGGGTTCAGTAACGTCAGCTGATCCCCTGCTGTGTGTGCGGCAATTTCTCCTGCTCCCTCCACATTCACACTACTACAGATATTAAACTTGCTCCAATTAGGCCTCGGCCTACACTCTGTTTCTCCTGTAATCCCTGGTCTCCAACACCGCCAGTTGCTGCTCAGAAGTGTCTTTGGCACGGGTACTCCCTCCTGCCCAGCCTGGTTCCAGCACGCCAGCTGTTTCCGGGTAGTGTCAAGGTCACTTTGCCTCCAATACGTTGTCCTGTCGGGTTGCGATCGGGTTAGCCGACTCTATGGTGCCGCAAGTTTTGGTGCTTCCTATGTGAGCTGCGGGATCTGGCAATCAAGGCTGGTTCCGTAGTGCCAATAGGACAAGCTCCCCCTGTAGGACTGTGGGTTTTTGGTAACTCTGGCCGGCTCGCGGCCTTTCAATTTTTTTTTCCTGTGGACCTTCTGCTGCCTGAGTTCCAGCACCATTAGCTGGTTCTTTTGAAGTCCATCTTTAATAGGTCCCCCTGTGTTGTGAATTCTGTGGCAGAGTTCATTCCTGTGGTCACAAGTGGTACTTCGGCTGATTCTCTCTGGGATCTTCCGTTTGTGGAGGAAAGTGGTACTGCAGCTTCTGAGTTTCCTCCCTCAGGTGATCTGGTGAGCTCGTTAGCTTCTTCTCTACTTAACTCCACCTGATGCTTTGATCTATGCTTCCTGTCAATGTTTCAGTGTGGGACTTGTTTTTTCCCTGGATCATTCCTGTGGCCTGCTGCTCTGCAAAGCTAAGTTTTGCTTATGTTATTTTGTTGCTATTTTTCTGTCCAGCTTGCTTTATTGGTTTTTCTCGCCTGCTGGAAGCTCTGAGACGCAGAGGGACCACCTCCGTACCGTTGTTCGGTGCGGAGGGTCTTTTTGTCCCCTCTGCGTGGTTTTTTATAGGTTTTTGTGCTGACCGCAAAGTTATCTTCCCTATCCTCGTTCTGTTCAGCTAGTCGGGCCTCACTTTGCTAAATCTGTTTCATCTCTGTTTGTGTTTTCATCTTACTCACAGTCATTATATGTGGGGGGCTGCCTTTTCCTTTGGGGAATTTCTCTGAGGCAAGGTAGGCTTATTTTTCTATCTTCAGGATTAGCTAGTTTCTCAGGCTGTGACGAGGCGCCTAGGTTCTGGTCAGGAGCGCTCCATGGCTACCTTTAGTGTTGTTTGATAGGCTTAGGGATTGCGGTCTGCAGAGTTCCCACGTCTCAGAGCTCGTTCTATTTTGGGTTATTGTCAGTTCACTGTATGTGCTCTGACCTCCATGTCCATTGTGATTCTGAATTGCCTTTCATAACACCCCTGGGTTCCAGTACCGTCAGCTGGTTCCAGGCAGAGCCTTTGGCTTAGGTGCCTCCTTCTTGGTATCCGAGTTCCACCAACGTCTGATGGTCCTTGGTAGTGCTTTCTGGCACAGGTACCTCCTGCTTAGTAACCGGGTTTCAGTACAGTCAGCTGGTCCTCGGTAGTTCCATTGGCTCTTGTACCTTCTGCTACCCATCCAGGTTCCAGTACCATCAGCTGGTTCTCGGCAGTTCCTCAGCCTTCTTGTACCCTCTGCTACATTTCCAAGTTCAAGCTTTTTGAAATGGTTTTTGGTAATCACTCTGGATCTCCCTGATGACGACCCTAAAGGCGACGACCCTGAAGATCACCCCGAAGAAGACTATGATCCCGGAGACGACGACCCTGGAGATGACGACCCTGAAGACCACCCCAAAGAAGACGACGACCCCGGAGACTATGACCCTGGAGACGATGACCCTGAAGACCACCCCGAAGAAGACGACGACCCCGGAAATGACGACCCCGGAGACAACGACCCTGGAGACTATGACCCTGAAGACCACCCCGAATAAGACCAAGAAGATGACCCTGAAGATGACCAAAAGGACAAAGAACAAGAAGACAACCACCAAGATACAGAAGAACAAGAGACAGAAGACCAAGAAGCAGAAGAACAAAAAGCTACAGAACAAAAAACAGAAGAACCTTAAGCATAAGACTAAAAATCAGAGCAAAAGATATTATCTAAATTATAAGTAGAAGACTAAGCAGTGTATAGGGGTGAATCCGTTCCTTCTCGTATCTCTTTGATAGGGTCTTTCACAGTGATCAAAATTAAAAAAATAGTATAGCAAACCCCCTTTATCACCCCTTATTTAATAAATTAAAAAAATAAATTTATTTCCATTAGGGTTAAGGTTGGGCTAAAGCTAGGGTTAGCTTTGGGCTAAAATTAGGGTTAGCATTGGGCTAAAGTTAGGGTTGTGGTTAGGGTTGGGATTAGGGTTAGGGGTGTGTTGGGTTAGGGTTGAAGTTAGAATTGGGGGGTTCCTCTGTTTAGGTACACTACTGTTCAAAAGTTTAGGGTCACCCAGACAATTTTGTGTTTTCCATGAAAACTCATACTTTTCTTAACCAAATGAGTTGCCAAATGAATTGAAAATCTAGTCCAGACATTGACCAGGTTCGAAAAAATGATTTTTATTTGAAATAATTTTCTCCTTCAAACTTTGCTTTCTTCAAAGATTGCTCCCTTGCAATAATTACATTGCAGACATTTGGCATTCTAGCAGTTAATTTGCTGAGGTAATCTGGAGAAATGTCACCCCATGCTTCCAGAGCCCCTCCCACAAGTTGGTTTGGCTTTATGGGCACTTTTTGCGTACCATATGGTCAAGCTGCTCCCACAACAGCTCAATGGGGTTGAGATCTGGTGACTGCGCTGGTCACTCTGTTGCAGATAGAATACCAGCTGCCTGCTTCTTCCCTAAATAGTTCTTGCATAATTTGGAGGTGTGATTTTAGTCATTGTCCTGTTGTAAGATGAAATTGGCTCCAATCAAGCATTGTCCACAGGGTATGGCATTGCAAAATGGAGTGATGGCTTTCCTTATTCAAAATCCCTTTTATCTTGTATAAATCTTCCACTTTACTAGCACCAAAGCAACCCCAGATCATCACATTTCCTCCACCATGCTTGACAGATGGTGTCAGGCACTCTTCCAGCATCTTTACAGTTGTTCTGCGTCTCACAAATGTTCTTCTGTGTGATCCAAGGACCTCAAACTTGGATTCGTCTGTCCATAACACTTTTTTCCAATCTTCCTCTGTCCAATGTCTGTGTTCTTTTGCCCATATTAATCTTTTCCTTTTATTAGCCAGTCTCAGATATGGCTTTTTCTTTGCCACTCTGCCCTGAAGGCCAGCATCCCGGAGTCGCCTCTTCATTGTAGACATTGACACTGGCGTTTTGCCTGTATTATTTAATGAAGTTGCCAGTTGAGGACCTGTGAGGCGTTGATTTCTCAAAATTCAGACTCTAGTGTACTTGTCTTGTTGCTCAGTTGTGCAGCATGGCCTCCCACTTCTCTTTCTACTCTGGTTGTGCTCTCCTCTGAAGGGAGTAGTACACACCGTTGTAAGAAATCTTCAGTTTCTTGGCAACTTCTTGCATGGAATAGCCTTTATTTCTAAGAACAAGAATTGACTGTCGAGTTTCACATGAAAGTTCTTTTTTTCTGGCCATTTTGAGTGTTTAATGGAACCAACAAATGTAATGCTCCAGATTTTCAACTAACTCAAAGGAAGGTCAGGTTTATAGGTTCTCTAATCAGCCAAACTGTTTTAAGCTGTGCTAACATACTTGCACAAGGGTTTTCAAGGGTATTCTAACCATCCATTAGCCTTCTTACACAGTTAGCAAACACAAAGAACCATAAGAACACTGGAGTGATGGTTGTTGGAAATGGGCCTCTATACCTATGAAGATATTGCATTACAAACCAAACGTTTGCAGCTACAATAGTCATTTACCACATTAACAATGTATAGAGTGTATTTCTGAATTATTTAATGTTAGCTTCATTGGAAAAATCTGTGCTTTTCTTTAAAAAATATGGAAATTTCTAAGTGACCCTAACCTTTTGAACTGTAGTGTACATCAGGGGGTTTCAAAACACGACGTGGCGCGCGCCATGGATTCCAGCCAAATTTGAGTTCAAAAAGTCTAATGGTGTTCTCTACCTTCTGAGCCCTGTGATGCACCCAAACAGTGGATTAACCCCACATATAGGGTATCGGCATCCTCGGGAGAAATTGCACAACAAATTTCTTGGTCCATTTTCTCCAGATACCCTTGTAAAAGAAAAAAAAAATGGTTCCTAAGTAATTTTTTTTGTGAAAAAAGTAAAATGTTTTGTCACGCCGTAAGCGCCGATAAAGGGGCAGGATGGCGTACTGGGACCCGCACCTGTCCCTACCACTATAATGGGGCCCTGGCTTTCCCTTATCTCAGGGGTACCCATGATGGTTAGGAGACCTGAACCGCCAGCATATCCCTGTCTCCTGTGCAGGCCCTATCAGTGGCCCCTCTCCCTGTTATGATTAGGTAATTCAGAACCACAATGGACCTTGAAGTTCAGAGCACACAAAGTGACCTGACAATAACCAAAGACATAGGATGAGCTCTGAGACGTGGGAATTCTGCTGACCGCAATCCCTAATCCTATCCAACCACACTAGAGGCAGCCGTGGATTGCGCCTAACACTCCCTATGCAACTCGGCACAGCCTGAGAAACTAGCTAGGCCTAAGATAGAAAAACAAGCCTACCTTGCCTCAGAGAAATACCCCAAAGGAAAAGGCAGCCCCCCACATATAATGACTGTGAGTAGAGATGAAAATACAAACGCAGAGATGAAATAGATTTAGCAAAGTGAGGCCCAACTTACTGAACAGACCGAAGATAGGAAAGATAACTTTGCGGTCAACACAAAACCCTACAAACAACCACGCAGAGGGGCAAAAAGACCCTCCACACCGACTAACGGTACGGAGGTGCTCCCTCTGCGTCCCAGAGCTTCCAGCAAGCAAGAAAAACCAATAAAGCAAGCTGGACAGAAAAAATAGCAAAACAAAAAATAACACAAGCAAAACTTAGCTTATGCAGAGCAGACGGGCACAGGAACGATCCAGGAGGAAGCAAGACCAATACTAGAACATTGACTGGAAGCCAGGAGCAAAGCACTAGGTGGAGTTAAATAGAGCAGCACCTAACGACTTCACCACATCACCTGAGGAAAGAAACTCAGAAGCCGCAGTACCACTCGTGACCACAGGAGGGAGCTCTGCCACAGAATTCACAACAGTACCCCCCCCCTTGAGGAGGGGTCACCGAACCCTCACCAGAGCCCCCAGGCCGACCAGGATGAGCCATATGAAAGGCACGAACAAGATCGGCAGTATGGACATCAGAGGCAAAGACCCAGGAATTATCTTCCTGACCATAACCCTTCCACTTAACCAGATACTGGAGTTTCCGTCTCGAAACACGAGAATCCAAAATCTTCTCCACAATATACTCCAACTCCCCCTCCACCAAAACCGGGGCAGGAGGATCAACAGATGGAACCATAGGTGCCACGTATCTCCGCAACAATGACCTATGGAATACGTTATGGATGGAAAAAGAATCTGGAAGGGTCAAACGAAAAGACACAGGATTAAGAACCTCAGAAATCCTATACGGACCAATGAAACGAGGCTTAAACTTAGGAGAGGAAACCTTCATAGGAATATGACGAGATGACAACCAAACCAAATCCCCAACACGAAGTCGGGGACCCACACAGCGTCTGCGATTAGCGAAACGTTGAGCCTTCTCCTGGGACAAGGTCAAATTGTCCACTACATGAGTCCAAATCTGCTGTAACCTGTCCACCACCGTATCCACACCAGGACAGTCCGAAGACTCAACCTGCCCTGAAGAGAAACGAGGATGGAACCCAGAGTTGCAGAAAAACGGCGAAACCAAGGTAGCCGAGCTGGCCCGATTATTAAGGGCGAACTCAGCCAAAGGCAAGAAGGACACCCAGTCATCCTGATCAGCAGAAACAAAGCATCTCAGATATGTTTCCAAGGTCTGATTGGTTCGTTCGGTCTGGCCATTAGTCTGAGGATGGAAAGCCGAGGAAAAAGACAAATCAATGCCCATCCTAGCACAAAAAGCTCGCCAAAACCTCGAAACAAACTGGGAACCTCTGTCAGAAACTATGTTCTCTGGAATGCCACGTAAACGAACCACATGCTGGAAGAACAATGGCACCAAATCAGAGGAGGAAGGTAATTTAGACAAGGGTACCAAATGGATCATCTTAGAGAAGCGATCACAAACCACCCAAATGACCGACATTTTTTGAGAGACGGGGAGATCCGAAATAAAATCCATAGAGATATGTGTCCAAGGCCTCTTCGGGACCGGCAAGGGCAAAAGCAACCCACTGGCACGAGAACAGCAGGGCTTAGCCCGAGCACAAATCCCACAGGACTGCACAAAAGAACGCACATCCCACGACAGAGATGGCCACCAAAAGGATCTAGCCACTAAATCTCTGGTACCAAAGATTCCAGGATGACCAGCCAACACCGAACAATGAACCTCAGAGATAACTTTATTCGTCCACCTACAAAGGACAAACAGTTTCTCCGCTGGGCAACGATCTGGTTTATTAGCCTGAAATTTTTGCAGCACCCGCCGCAAATCAGGGGAGATGGCAGACAAAATTACTCCCTCTTTGAGAATACCTGCCGGCTCAGACAAACCCGGAGAGTCGGGCACAAAACTCCTAGACAGGGCATCCGCCTTCACATTTTTAGAGCCCGGAAGGTACGAAACCACAAAGTCAAAACGGGAGAAAAACAGCGACCAACGAGCCTGTCTAGGATTCAACCGTTTGGCAGACTCGAGATAAGTCAAGTTCTTGTGATCAGTCAAGACCACCACGCGATGCTTGGCTCCTTCAAGCCAATGACGCCACTCCTCGAATGCCCACTTCATGGCCAGCAACTCTCGATTGCCAACATCATAATTTCGCTCAGCAGGCGAAAACTTCCTGGAAAAGAAGGCGCATGGTTTCATCACCGAGCAATCAGAACTTCTCTGCGACAAAACAGCCCCTGCTCCAATTTCAGAAGCATCAACCTCGACCTGGAACGGAAGCGAAACATCTGGTTGACACAACACAGGGGCAGAAGAAAAACGACGCTTCAACTCTTGAAAAGCTTCCACAGCAGCAGAAGACCAATTGACCACATCAGCACCCTTCTTGGTCAAATCGGTCAATGGTTTAGCAATACTAGAAAAATTACAGATGAAGCGACGATAAAAATTAGCAAAGCCCAGGAACTTTTCCAGACTCTTCAGAGATGTCGGCTGAGTCCAATCATAGATGGCCTGGACCTTAACAGGGTCCATCTCGATAGTAGAAGGGGAAAAAATGAACCCCAAAAATGAAACCTTCTGCACACCAAAGAGACACTTTGATCCCTTCACAAACAAAGAATTAGCACGCAGGACCTGGAACACCATTCTGACCTGCTTCACATGAGACTCCCAATCATCCGAGAAGACCAAAATATCATCCAAGTATACAATCAGGAATTTATCCAGGTACTCTCGGAAGATGTCATGCATAAAGGACTGAAACACCGATGGAGCATTGGCAGGTCCGAAAGGCATAACTAGGTACTCAAAATGGCCCTCGGGCGTATTAAATGCAGTTTTTCATTCATCGCCCCGCTTAATACGCACAAGATTATACGCACCACGAAGATCTATCTTGGTGAACCAACTAGCCCCCTTGATCCGAGCAAACAAATCAGATAGCAGCGGCAAGGGGTACTGAAATTTGACCATGATTTTATTTAGAAGGCGGTAATCTATACAAGGTCTCAGCGAACCATCCTTCTTGGCCACAAAAAAGAACCCCGCTCCCAATGGCGACGATGACGGGCGAATATGACCCTTCTCCAAGGACTCCTTCACGTAACTCCGCATAGCGGCATGCTCAGGTACAGATAAATTAAACAGTCGACCTTTAGGAAACTTACTACCAGGAATCAAATCGATAGCACAATCACAATCCCTATGCGGAGGTAGGGCATTGGACTTGGGCTCATCAAATACATCCCGGTAATCAGACAAGAACTCTGGGACCTCAGAAGGGGTGGATGACGAAATAGACAGAAATGGGACATCACCATGTACCCCCTGACAACCCCAGCTGGACACAGACATTGATTTCCAATCTAATACTGGGTTATGGACTTGTAGCCATGGCAACCCCAACACGACCACATCATGCAGATTATGCAACACCAGAAAGCGAATATCCTCCTGATGTGCAGGAGCCATGCACATGGTCAGCTGGGTCCAGTACTGAGGCTTATTCTTGGCCAAAGGCGTAGCATCAATTCCTCTCAATGGAATAGGACACTGCAAGGGCTCCAAGAAAAACCCACAACGCCTAGCATACTCCAAGTCCATCAAATTCAGGGCAGCGCCTGAATCCACAAATGCCATGACAGAATAAGATGACAAAGAGCAGATCAAAGTAACGGACAAAAGAAATTTTGACTGTACCGTACCAATGGTGGCAGACCTAGCGAACCGCTTAGTGCGCTTAGGACAATCGGAGATAGCATGAGTGGAATCACCACAGTAGAAACACAGCCCATTCTGACGTCTGTGTTCTTGCCGTTCAACTCTGGTCAAAGTCCTATCGCACTGCATAGGCTCAGGTTTATGCTCGGATAATACCGCCAAATGGTGCACAGATTTACGCTCACGCAAGCGTCGACCAATCTGAATGGCCAAAGACATAGACTCATTCAGACCAGCAGGCATGGGAAATCCCCACCATGACATCCTTAAGGGCTTCAGAGAGACCCTTTCTGAAAATAGCTGCCAGCGCACCTTCATTCCATTGAGTGAGCACGGACCACTTTCTAAACTTCTGACAATATACCTCTATCTCATCCTGACCCTGACACAGAGCCAGCAAATTTTTCTCTGCCTGATCCACCGAATTAGGTTCATTGTACAGCAATCCGAGCGCCAGGAAAAATACATCAATATTGCATAATGCAGGATCTCCTGGCGCAAGGGAAAATGCCCAGTCTTGAGGGTCGCCACGTAATAAAGAAATAATGATCCTAACTTGTTGAACTGGGTCACCAGAGGAGCGAGGTTTCAAAGCCAGAAACAGTTTACAATTATTTTTGAAACTCAGAAATTTTGCTCTATCTCCAGAAAACAAATCAGGAATAGGAATTCTTGGTTCTAACATAGAATTCTGAACCACAAAGTCTTGAATATTTTGTACTCTTGCAGTGAGATGATCCACACATGAAGACAGACCTTTAATGTCCATCACTACACCTGTGTCCTGAACCACCCAAATGTCTAGGGGAAAAAAAGGCAAAACACAGTGCAAAGAAAAAAAAATGGTCTCAGAACTTTTTTTCCCTCTATTGAGAAGCATTAGTACTTTGGGCCTCCAGTACTGTTATGATTAGGTAATTCAGAACCACAATGGACCTTGAAGTTCAGAGCACACAAAGTGACCTGACAATAACCAAAAGACATAGGACGAGCTCTGAGACGTGGGAACTCTGCTGACCGCAATCCCTAATCCTATCCAACCACACTAGAGGCAGCCGTGGATTGCGCCTAATGCTCCCTATGCAACTCGGCACAGCCTGAGAAACTAGCTAGGCCTAAGATAGAAAAACAAGCCTACCTTGCCTCAGAGAAATACCCCAAAGGAAAAGACAGCCCCCCACATATAATGACTGTGAGTAGAGATGAAAATACAAACGCAGAGATGAAATAGATTTAGCAAAGTGAGGCCCAACTTACTGAACAGACCGAAGATAGGAAAGATAACTTTGCGGTCAACACAAAACCCTACAAACAACCACGCAGAGGGGCAAAAAGACCCTCCGCACTGACTAACGGTACGGAGGTGCTCCCTCTGCGTCCCAGAGCTTCCAGCAAGCAAGAAAAACCAATAAAGCAAGCTGGACAGAAAAAATAGCAAAACAAAAAATAACACAAGCAAAACTTAGCTTATGCAGAGCAGACGGCCACAGGAATGATCCAGGAGGAAGCAAGACCAATACTAGAACATTGACTGGAGGCCAGGAGCAAAGCACTAGGTGGAGTTAAATAGAGCAGCACCTAACGACTTCACCACATCACCTGAGGAAGGAAACTCAGAAGCCGCAGTACCACTCGTGACCACAGGAGGGAGCTCTGCCACAGAATTCACAACATCTCCCCCCAAAGGAGGTGGACTGCACCAGTGTGATAATACAACAAATAACAGGGTATACAGACAAGGTAATTAAAAGTCTCAAACTCACCAAATGCTCACACAACAACAGAGGAAACACAGAGAAGGGAAGAGAAAGAATAAACTAGGAAGGAAAACAGGTTTAACATGCAACCAAAACAGCAGACACCAATCTCTGTAAATAAACCTCCAACACCAACACTATGCTCCTTCAACCTCCAAGCCAGGCAGTAGAACTGATCACTGACAATAGCTGAAGTCAGGACTATATAGAGGATCAGATTACAAAATCCACTTCAGCTGAGAGAGACCCAGCTCTCAGCAACTCAGCAATAAGGTTAACTCCTGCACTGCTGGCACAAAGCAGCCAGGTCAGAATACAGGTGAAGAGCTTCTGTCCACTGTGTGTGAACGAAGCCCAGAGCCCTGCGGTTCTCTGGAACCTATGTCGCGGTAGCCCCGTGACATGTTCATTTTGTTTCCTTCCACATTGCTTTAAAGACGTTCCATGATGCATTGCACTGGCTTCTAAGTGGATCCTAGCACACCCACTCCAAAACACACCTAAACCCCTCCCTCCTCTCCCTCCTCTATCTTCAAAAAGATTTGTGATGTCATTTCTTGTCCAACCTCTTCTTTTACATTTGTCCAACCCACACTCCATTAGACACAGATAGGTAGATAGCTAGATAGATAGATAATAGATAAGATAGATACATACAGAGATAGATCTATATATCTATTTCCATAGATATGTCCATATCCCTGTTTCTAAACCCCTTCACACCTGGAGCTTTTTTAGTTTTTTTCGTTTATTGCTCGTCTTTCCAGAACCATAATGTTTCCGTCAATATGGCCATGTGAGGGCTTATCTTTTGCGGCACTAGTTCTACTTTTGAACGACACCATTCGTTTTACCATGTCGTGTAACAGAAAAAGGGAAAAAAATTCAAAGTGTTATGAAATTGCAAAAAAAGAGCAATCCCACACTTGTTTTTTGCTTGGCTTTTTTGCTAGGTTCACTAAATGCTAAGGCTGTGTGCACACATTGTGGATTTGATTGCAGATCCGCAGCATTTTTTGCCGCTCGGAATTGCATCAAATCCGCACTGTAGTGCACAACCAGTGTAAGTCTACGGGAACCGCAGACTTGTTGTGCACATGCTGCGGAAAAAGCCGCACCGAAATGCAGCTTTTTTTATTTCGCACCATGTCACTACTTTTGTGCGCAACTGCAGCCTTTCTGCACTCTTAGACTTGCATTGAGTCGAGCACATCCGTAGCAAAACCACACATGTAAAAAAGATCTGCAGTTTTTGCTGTGGATGTGGGTCCAAGAAACGCTGCATTTAGGGAGGAGGAAAGTGTGTGGGCAGTGACTGTGTGCGTGTATGTGTGTGCGGGCGGGGTCTGTGGGCTGTTCGGATGTGAGCGGGACTGTTCGGGTGTGTGCGGGGCTGTCAGGGTGTGCGCGGGTCTGTGCATCACAGCATCCAATCTGCAGCTAATACGGATATAATCTGGACAGTGGACACGCACCCTACACTATACATACATCTATCAATAGATACAGTTAGGTCCATATATATTTGGACAGACAACATTTTTTTAATTTTGGTTATAGACATTACCACAATGAATTTTAAACAAACAATTCAAATGCAGTTGAAGTTCAGACTTTCAGCTTTCATTTGAGGGTATGCACATTAAAATTGGATGAAGGGTTTAGGAGTTTCAACTCCTTAACATGTGCCACCCTATTTTTAAAGGGACCAAAAGTAATTGGACAATTCACTCCAAGGCTATTTCATGGACAGGTTTGGGCAATCTTTTCGTTTTGTCATTCTCAATTAAGCAGATAAAAGGCCTGGAGTTGATTTGAGGTGTGGTGCTTGCATTTGGAAGGTTTTGCTGTGAAGTAAACATGCGGTCAAAGGAGCTCTCCATGCAGGTGAAACAAGCCATCCTTAAGTTGCAAAAACAGAAAAAACCCATCTGAGAAATTGCTACAATATTAGGAGTGGCAAAATCTACAGTTTGGTACATCCTAAGAAAGAAAGAAAGCACTGGTGAACTCATCAATGCAAAAAGACCTGGGCAACCACGGAAGACAACAGTGGTGGATGATAGGAGAATAACCTCCATGGTGAAGAGAAACAAGTAGGGTTGGTGAGCACTTGGGAGACATTAGGAACAAGAGGGATACTGCCATTGCCCGTCATGTTAATGAAATACATGGTGGCCATCTGGAGGAGATCTCCTTCTGCATGATTGAGCTGATAAGACCAAAACCAAGAGGTGGAGACTTTGATAAAGATATTTTGAAACGTGAGGCAGAGTGGCTTTTCACGATGCAATCTGTGGAACCAGGGGTGCTAAATGACTCCCTTACATATGCATGCTTCTTGTAGAACAATTATTCTTAATTTCCCACTTTTGTTATTCTGTTGGAGGGACTATGTATGGGTCCTGCTGTCCCTAAGGTCCTGATGGGGGTTGCAGTGGTCTTGCCTTTATTTGGACACACCTGCCAAACTAATTTGCTTTCAGTGATTATAAAGAGCCCTGACACACATCATCATCAATAAGTTTAAATGACAAACAAAAAAATTCTAACCTGATCACTCCTAAACTCTTTGTGCATAATAATTTGGAACACAGTGTATATAAAGACCCTATAGAGCCGCGGCACTTGGAAATAGGCCGTGGCTATGGGCACTTGCAGTAAATTATAAGAGACTTGTATTGTGATTACACTCGGTGCATTATGGGAGAATGGGTGTGTTCTGAATGGGGACAGCGATTGGACCTTTTGACTTCATGGTGGGATAATTAAACAAGCCCTACACGAGTCCAGACAGGTCTGTCCTCTCATCATGGCACCTCATATCCACTGATTAGCTGGCTCTGCATTGTTTGCCTCCTGATGAACCGTATGGACGGGGAAACGCATCGAGGCTGGAAGGTAAGTGAGGCTGGAAGATGAGTTTGGGTTAAACCCCAACTTTGTTTATCTTTTCATTTTTTTTCTCTTAATAGCCGCGAATTGTATATCTGTGTATTTTTTGCACTCAATGTGGAAAATTGTTTGCGTATAAACCATGCTGAAAAGCTAGTCTTATGGCCCCTTGGTTTTTGTGTGCAGGTCTCAACTAGTTGTAAAGGGTCCATGATGTATATCTATTGTATATGGGTCCCATAAGAGTTATTTTGGATCTTTCTGTAGATTAGTATACGTCATTGGTATATAAGGGTGCCAATTGGTACAATAACCTATGTTTCTTCTAATATATAATTGCCTAGAATACTACTTCCTGCAATTTGTGCCAACTTCCGTGGCTTTGTCCGGAGCTAATGTCCGGAGCTAATGTCCGGAGCTAATGTCCGGAGATAAGTGACGTCAACAGTGCCCAGTGTCTGATTGGTTGCCGCCTGCTGCGAGCGACCAATCAGAAACATGCTGTACTGTGACGCACTCCGCCCGCCATTTTGGTGTGATTTTTGAATTTTTACCTCCCAGCAAGTTTCTACTGCGTGGAGGCGGGCCCAGTGATGTTGCTCTTCAAGCTCCTGCCGAATTTCAAGTATATATGGAATCTAGACTCCCGATTCTTTAGAATCGGGCTGCCATCTAGTTAATCAATAAGCACCATCCCTTCATCTCTTTTATGTGCTTGCTGTTTTCTCACATATAGCATATTAGGGAACTATCAGGGCTATATTTTGGGACAGCTGCCGTGGAGTGGGGGTGCCAAAAAAAGTATCTAATAGGGTGCCAACCCCCGCTGATAGGAAGGGAGAGCAGGCAAGATTAGGGTTTTGGTAGGTTATTGTTAGACCTTTTATTATATTGTGTTGTTTTGCATTGGGAGGGTATTTTTAATACTTTTTTTCATTAAAGATATTTTTAAAGGGATTACATGATACACAAGTTCAGACTTTCAGCTTTCATTTGAGGGTATCCACATTAAAATTGGATGAAGGGTTTAGGAGTTTCAGCTCCTTAACATGTGCCACCCTGTTTGTAAAAGGACAAAAACGTAATTGGACAATTGACTCCAAAGCTATTTTATGGACAGGTGTGGGCAATCCTTTCGTTATGTCATTCTCAATTAGGAAAGATACTTGGCCTGGAGTTGATTTGAGGTGTGGTGCTTGCATTTGGAAGGTTTTGCTGTGAAGTAAACATGCGGTCAAAGGAGCTCTCCATGCAGGTGAAACAAGCCATCCTTAACCCCTTCCCGACCTTTAACGCATACGCTGCGTCATGAAAGTCGGTGCCATTCCGACCCATGACGCACCGTATGCGTCATGGCGGAATCGCGTTCCTGCAGGCCGGGTGAAAGGGTTAACCGTAATTTCACCCGGCGTGCAGGGACAGGAGGAGTTGTACTTTAGCCCAGGGGGGTGGCTTCACCCCCACCCCCCTCCCCCCACCCCCTCCGTGGCTACGATCGCTCTGATTGGCTGTTGAAAGTGAAACTGCCAATCAGAGCGATTTGTAATATTTCACCTAAAAAACTGGTGAAATATTACAATCCAGCCATGGCCGATGTTGCAATATCATCGGCCATGGCTGGAAACACTAATGTGCCCCCACCCCACCGATCGCCCCCCCAGCCCTCCGATCTGTGGTCCGCTCCCCTCCGTCCTGTGCTCCGCTCCCCCGTCCTCCTGTCCGCTCCCCCCGTGCTCCAATCCCACCCCACTGCACTCCGATCCACCCCCCCGCACTGCGATCCACCCCCCCCGTTCTCCGATCCACCCCCCCGTGTTACGATCCCCCCCCATGCTCCGATCCACCCCCCGTGCTCCGACGCCCCACCCGTGCCCTGATCTCCCCCCCCCCCCTTATACTTACCTAGCCTCCCGGGGTCCGTCCGTCTTCTTTCCTGGGCGCCACCATCTTCCAAAATGGTGGGCGCATGCGCAGTGCGCCCGCCGAATCTGCCGGCCGGCAGATTCGTTCCAGAGTGAATTTTGATCACTGTGATAAAACCTCAGTGATCAAAATAAAAAAAAACAGTAAATGACCCCCCCTTTGTCACCCCCATAGGTAGGGACAATAATAAAATAAAGAATTTTTTTTTCCCCACTAAGGTTGAAGTTAGGGTTAGGGTTAGCGGTAGGGTTAGGAATGTGCACACATATTCTGGTCCTCTGCGGATTTTTCCGCAGCGGATTTCATAAATCCGCAGTGCTAAACCGCTGTGGATTTATCGCGGATTTACCGCGGTTTTTCTGCGCATTTCACTGCGGTTTTACAACTGCGATTTTCTATTGGAGCAGCTGTAAAACCACTGCGGAATCCGCAGAAAGAAGTGACATGCTGCGGAATGTAAACCCCTGCGTTTCCGTGCAGTTTTTCTGCAGCATGTGCACAGCGATTTTTGTTTCCCATAGGTTTACATTGAACTGTAAACTCATGGGAAACTGCTGCGGATTGGCCGCTGCGGATCCGCAGCAGAGTTCCATCAGGTTTACAGTACCATGTAAACATATGGAAAACCAAATCCGCTGTGCCCATGGTGCGGAAAATACCACGCGGAAACACTGCGTTGTATTTTCCGCAGCATGTCAATTCTTTGTGCGGATTCCGCAGCGTTTCACACCTGTTCCTCAATAGGAATCCCCAGGTGAAATCCGCACAAAAAACACTGGCAATCCGCAGGTAAAACGCAGTGCCTTTTACCCGCGGATTTTTCAAAAATGGTGCTGAAAAATCTCACACGAATCCGCAACGTGGGCACATAGCCTTAGGGTTAGGGTTGGGTTGGAATTAGGGTTGTGGTTAGGGTTAGGTGTGTTGGGGTTAGGGTTGTGGTTAGGGGTGTGTTGGGGTTAGGGTTGTGATTAGGGTTACGGCTACAGTTGGGATTAGGGTTAGGGGTGTGTTGGGGTTAGTGTTGGAGGTAGAATTGAGGGGTTTCCACTGTTTAGGCACATCAGGGGGTCTCCAAACGCAACATGGCGCCACCATTGATTCCAGCCAATCTTGTATTCAAAAAGTCAAATGGTGCTCCCTCACTCCCGAGCCCCGACGTGTGCCCAAACAGTGGTTTACCCCCACATATGGGGTACCAGCATACTCAGGACAAACTGCGCAACAATTACTGGGGTCCAATTTCTCCTGTTACCCTTGGGAAAATAAAAAATTGCGGGCTAAAAAAATCATTTTTGAGGAAAGAAAACGTATTTATTATTTTCACTGCTCTGTGTTATAAACTTCTGTGAAGCACTTGGGGGTTTAAAGTGCTCACCTCACATCTAGATAAGTTCCTTTCGGGGTCTAGTTTCCAAAATGGGGTCACTTGTGGGGGGTTTCTACTGTTCAGCCACATCAGGGGCTCTGCAAACGCAACGTGACGCCCGCAGAGCATTCCATCAAAGTCTGCATTTCAAAACGTCACTACTTCACTTACGAGCCCCAGCATGTGCCCAAACAGTGGTTTACCCCCACATATGGGGTATCCGCGTACTCAGGAGAAACTGGACAACAACTTTTGGGGTAAAATTTCTCCTGTTACCCTTGGGAAAATAAAAAATTGCGGGCTAAAAAATCATTTTTGAGAAAAGAAAATTTTTATTTTATTTTCATGGCTCTGCGTTATAAACTTCTGTGAAGCACTTGAGGGTTCAAAGTGCTCACCACACGTCTAGATTAGTTCCTTTGGGGGTCTAGTTTCCAAAATGTGGTCATTTGTGGGGGATCTCCAATGTTTAGGCACACAGGGGCTCTCTAAACGCGGCATGGTGTCTGCTAAGGATTGGAACTAATTTTCCATTTAAAAAGCCAAATGGCGTGCCTTCCCTTCTGAGCCCTGCCGTGCGCCCAAACAGTGGTTTACCCCCACATATGGGGTATCTGCGTACTCAGAACAAACTGGACAACAAAATTTGTGGTCCAATTTCTCCTATTACCGTTGGCAAAATAGGAAATTCCCGGCTAAAAAATCATTTTTGAGGAAAGAAAAATTATTTTTTATTTTCATGGCTCTGCGTTATAAACTTCTGTGAAGCAGCTGGGGGTTTAAAGTGCTCAGTATGTATCTAGATAAGTTCCTTGGGGGGTCTAGTTTCCAAAATGGGGTCACTTGTGGGGGAGCTCCAATGCATAGGCACACAGGGGCTCTCCAAACGCGACATGGTGTCCGCTAACAATTGGAGCCAATTTTCCATTCAAAAAGTCAGAAGGCGCGCCTTCCCTTCCGAGCCCTGCCGTGTGCCCAAACAGTGGTTTACCCCCACATATGAGGTATCGGCGTACTCGGGAGAAATTGCCCAACAAATTATAGGATCTATTTAATCCTATTGCCCATGTGAAAATGAAAAAATTGAGGCGAAAAGAAATTTTTTGTGAAAAAAAGTACTTTTTCATTTTTACGGATCAATTTGTGAAGCACCTGGGGGTTTAAAGTGCTCACTATGCATCTAGATAAGTTCCTTGGGGCGTCTAGTTTCCAAAATGGGGTCACTTGTGGGGAGCTCCAATTTTTAGGCACACGGGGGCTCTCCAAATGTGACATGGTGTCCGCTAAAGAGTGCAGCTAATTTTTCATTCAAAAAGTCAAATGGCGCTCCTTCCCTTCCAAGCCCTGCCGTGCGCCCAAACAGTGGTTTACCCCAACATATGAGGTATCAGCGTACTCAGGACAAATTGGACAATAAAAAAATTGTTGCTGAAAGATCATTTTTGTGACTAAAAAGTTAAATGTTCATTTTTTCCTTCCATGTTGCTTCTGCTGCTGTGAAGCACCTGAAGGGTTAATAAACTTCTGGAATGTGGTTTTGTGCACCTTGAGGGGTGCAGTTTTTAGAATGGTGTCACTTTTGGGTATTTTCAGCCATATAGACCCCTCAAACTGACTTCAAATGTGAGGTGGTCCCTAAAAAAAATGGTTTTGTAAATTTCGTTGTAAAAATGAGAAATCGCTGGTCAAATTTTAACCCTTATAACTTCCTAGCAAAAAAAAATGTTGTTTCCAAAATTGTGCTGATGTAAATTACACGTGTGGGAAATGTTATTTGTTAACTATTTTGTGTCACAGAACTCTCTGGTTTAACAGAATAAAAATTCAAAATGTGAAAATTGCAAAATTTTCAAAATTTTCGCAAAATTTCCGTTTTTATCACAAATAAACACAGAATTTATTGACCTAAATTTACCACTAACATGAAGCCCAATATGTCACGAAAAAACAATCTCAGAATCGCTAGGATCCTTTGAAGCGTTCCTGAGTTATTACCTCATAAAGGGACACTGGTCAGAATTGCAAAAAATGGCAAGGTCTTTAAGGTCAAAATAGGCTGGGTCATGAAGGGGTTAAGCTGCGAAAACAGAAAAAACCCATCCGAGAAATTGCTACAATATTAGGAGTGGCAAAATCTACAGTTTGATACATCTTGAGAAAGAAAGAAAGCACTGGTGAACTCATCAATGCAAAAAGAACCCATGGAAGACAACAGTGGTGGATGATCGCAGAATAATCTCCATGATGAAGAGAAACCCCTTCACAACAGCCAACCAAGTGACCAACACTCTCCAGGAGGTCGGCATATCAATATCCAAATCTACCATAAAGAGAAGACTGCATGAAAGTAAATACAGAGGGTTCACTGCACAATGCAAGCCACTCATAAGTATCAAGAATAAAAAGGCTAGACTGGACTTGGGTAAAAAAAATCTAAAAAAGCCATCATAGTTCTGGAAGAACATTCTTTGTACAGATGAAACCGAGATCAACCTCTACCAGAATGATGGAAAGAGAAAAATATGGCGAAGGCATGGTACAGCTCATGATCCAAAGCATACCACATCATCTGTAAAACACGTCAGAGGCAGTGCAATGGCTTGGGCATGCATGGCTGCCAGTGGCACTGGGTCACTAGTGTTTATTGGTGATGTGACACAGGACAGAAGCAACCAAATGAATTCTGAGTTATTCAGAGACATACTGTGTGCTCAGATCCAGCCAAATGCAGCAAAACTGATTGGTCATCGTTTCATACTACAGATGGACAGTGACCCAAAACATAAAACCAAAGCAACCCAGGAGTTTATTAAAGCAAATAAATGGAATATTCTTGAATGGCCAAGTCAGTCACCTGATCTCAATTGAGCATGCATTTCACTTGTTAAAGACTAAACTTCAGACAGAAAGGCCTACAATCAAACAGCAACTGAAGTGAAGGCCTGGCAGAGCATCAAAAAGGAGGAAACAGCCTCTGGTGATGTCCATGAGTTCAAGACTTCAGGCAGTCATTGCCAACAAAGGGTTTTCAACCAAGTACTAAAAATGAACATTTTATTTAAAATAATTGAATCTGTCCAATTACTTTTGGTCCCTTTTAACCCCTTTCTGCCAATGGACGTACTATTCCGTCCATGTGGGGTGGGCCCTACTTCCCAAGGACGGAATAGTACGTCCAGCGCGATCGGCCGCGCTCATGGGGGGAGCGCGGCCGGGTGTCAGCTGCCTATCGCAGCTGACATCCGGCACTATGTGCCAGGAGCGGTCACGGACCGCCCCCGACACATTGACCCCCGGCACATCGCGATCAAACATGATCGCGGTGTGCCGGCGGTACAGGGAAGCATCGTGCAGGGAGGGGGCTCCCTGCGGGCTTCCCTGAGCCCCCCGCAGCAACGCGATGTGATCGCGTTGCTGCGAGGGTCTCCTCACCTCCCGCCCTGCTCCAGATCCTGATCCAATATGGCCACGGCATCCGGATCCTGCAGGGAGGGAGGTGGCTTACCAAATGCCTGCTCAGAGCAGGCGCTTGGTAAGCCTGCAGTGCTGCAAGTCAGATCGTTTTTCTGACAGAGTGCTGTGCACACTGTCAGATCACCGATCTGTGATTTAAGGGGCGCAATAAGTGACAAAAAGAAAGCATTTAGAGAATTAAAGGAAGTAGGTAGTGAGGAGGCATTAAATAAATACAAAAAATTTAATAAATTCTGTAAAAAGCAAATCAAGACAGCAAAGATTGAGACAGAGAGAGTAAAAATAATCCCAAAATATTCTTTAACTACATAAATAGTAAGAAACTAAAAAATGATAGTGTTGGCCCCCTTAAAAATAGTCTGGGTGAAATGGTGGATGAGGATGAGGAAAAAGCCAATATGCTAAATGACTTTTTTTCATCAGTATTTACACAAGAAAATCCCATGGCAGACAAAATGACTAGTGATAAAAATTCCCCATTAAATGTCACCTGCTTAACCCAGCAGGAAGTGCGGCGGCGTCTAAAAATCATTAAAATTGACAAATTTCCGGGCCCGGATGGGATACACCCTCGAGTACTGCAGGAATTAAGTACAGTCATTGATAGACCATTATTTTTAATCTTTAAAGACTCCATAATAACAGGGTCTGTACCACAGGACTGGCGTATAGCAAATGGGGTGCCAATATTCAAAAAGGGGACAAAAACTGAACTCGGAAATTATAGGCCAGTAAGCTTAACCTCTACTGTGGGTAAAATCCTGGAGGGCATTCTAAGGGATGCTATGCTGGAGTATCTGAAGAGGAATAACCTCATGACCCAGTATCAGCACGGGTTTACTAGGGACCGTTCATGTCAGACTAATTTGATCAGTTTCTATGAAGAGGTAAGTTCCGGACTGGACCAAAGGAACCCAGATGTAGTGTATATGGACTTTTCAAAAGCTTTTGATACGGTGCCACACAAAAGGTTGATACATAAAATGAGAATAATGGGGATAGGGGAGAATATGTGCAAGTGGGTTGAGAACTGGCTCAGGGATAGGAAACAAAGGGTGGTTATTAATGGAGCACACTCGGACTGGGTAGCGGTTAGCAGTGGGGTACCACAGGGGTCAGTATTGGGCCCTCTTCTCCTTAACATATTTATTAATGACCTTGTAGGGGGCATTCAGAGTAGAATTTCAATATTTGCAGATGACACTAAACTCTGCAGGGTAATCAATACAGAGGAGGACAATTTTATATTACAGGATGATTTATGTAAACTATAAGCTTGGGCTGATAAATGGCAAATGAGCTTTAATGGGGATAAATGTAAGGTCATGCACTTGGGTAGAAGTAATAGGATGTATAATTATGTGCTTAATTCTAAAACTCTGGGCAAAACCGTCAATGAAAAAGACCTGGGTGTATGGGTGGATGACAAACTCATATTCAGTGGCCAGTGTCAGGAAGCTGCTACAAAGGCAAATAAAATAATGGGATGCATTAAAAGAGGCATAGATGCTCATGAGGAGAACATAATTTTACCTCTATACAAGTCACTAGTTCGACCACACTTAGAATACTGTGCACAGTTCTGGTCTCCGGTGTATAAGAAAGACATAGCTGAACTAGAGCGGGTGCAGAGAAGAGCGACCAAGGTTATTAGAGGACTGGGGGGTCTGCAATACCAAGATAGGTTATTACACTTGGGGCTATTTAGTTTGGAAAAACGAAGACTAAGGGGTGATCTTATGTTAATGTATAAATATATGAGGGGACAGTACAAAGACCTTTCTGATGATCTTTTTAATCATAGACCTGAAACAGGGACAAGGGGGCATCCTCTACGTTTGGCGGAAAAAAGATTTAAGCATAATAACAGATGCGGATTCTTTACTGTAAGAGCAGTGAGACTATGGAACTCTCTGCCGTATGATGTTGATGTATGAGTGATTCATTACTTAAATTTAAGAGGGGACTGGATGCCTTTCTGGAGAAGTATAATGTTACAGGGTATATACACTAGATTCCTTGATAGGGTGTTGATCCAGGGAACTAGTCTGATTGCCGTATGTGGAGTCGGGAAGGAATTTTTTTCCCCAAGGTGGAGCTTACTCTTTGCCACATGGTTTTTTTTTGCCTTCCTCTGGATCAACATGTTAGGGCAAGTTAGGTTAGGCTATGGGTTGAACTAGATGGACTTAAAGTCTTACTTCAACCTTAATAACTATGTAACTATGTCCCCACCTGGGACAAAGTAAAAAAGTTTAAAAAAAAAATTTCCACACGTATAAAAAAAAAAAATAAAAAAAAAATTCCTAAATGAAAAAAAAAAAAATATTCCCATAAATTCATTTCTTTATCTAAATAAAAAAAACAAACAATAAAAGTACACATATTTAGTATCGCCGTGTCCGTAATGACCCCACATATAACACTATATCACTAGTTAACCCCTTCAGTAAACACCGTCAGAAGAAAAAAATGAGGCAAAAAACAACGCTTTATTATCATACCGCCGAACAAAAAGTGGAATAAAAAAAAGACAGATATAAATAACCATGGTACCGCTGAAAGCGTCATCTTGTGCCGCAAAAAACGAGCCGCCATACAGCATCATCAGCAAAAAAATAAAAAAGTTATAGTCCTCAGAATAAAGCGATGCAAAAATAATTATTTTGTCTATAAAATAGTTTTTATCGTATAAAAGCGCCAAAACATAAAAAAAGATATAGATGAGGTATCGCTGTAATCATACTGACCCGAAGAATAAAACTTCTTTATCCATTTTACCAAACGCGGAACGGTATAAACACCTCCCCCAAAAGAAATTCATGAATAGCTGGTTTTTGGTCATTCTGCCTCACAAAAATCGGAATAAAAAGCGATCAAAAAAGGTCACGTGCCCGAAAATGTTACCAATAAAGACGTCAACTCGTCCCGCAAAAAACAAGACCTCACATGACTCTGTGGACCAAAATATGGAAAAATTATAGCTCTCAAAATGTGGTAACGCAAAAAATATTTTTTGCAATAAAAAGCGTCTTTTAGTGTGTGACAGCTGCCAATCATAAAAATCCGCTAAAAAGCCCTCTATAAATAGTAAATCAAACCCCCCTTCATCACCCCCTTAGTTAGGGAAAAATTTAAAAATTTAAAAAATGTATTTATTTCCATTCTCCGGTTAGGGCTAGGGTTAAGGCTAGGGTTAGGGTTGGGGCTAGGGTTAAGGCTACAGTTAGGGTTGGGGCTAAAGTTAGGATTAGGGTTTGGATTACATTTACAGTTGGGAATAGGGTTGGGATTAGGGTTAGGGGTGTGTCTGGGTTAGAGGTGTGGTTAGGGTTACCGTTGGGATTAGGGTTAGGGGTGTGTTTGGATTAGGGTTTCAGTTATAATTGGGGGGTTTCCACTGTTTAGGCACATCAGGGGCTCTCCAAACGCGACATGGCGTCCGATCTCAATTCTAGCCAATTCTGCGTTGAATAAGTAAAACAGTGCTCCTTCCCTTCCGAGCTCTCCCGTGTGCCCAAACAGGGGTTTATCCCAACATATGGGGTATCAGCGTACTCAGGACAAATTGGACAATAACTTTTGGGGTCCAATTTCTCCTGTTACCCTTGGGAAAATACAAAACTGGGGGCTAAAAAATAATTTTTGTGGGAAAAAAAGGATTTTTTATTTTCACGGCTCTGCGATATAAACTGTAGTGAAACACTTGGGGGTTCAAAGCTCTCACATCATATCTAGATGAGTTCCTTAGGGGGTCTACTTTCCAAAATGGTGTCACTTGTGGGGGGTTTCTACTGTTTAGGTACATTAGGGGCTCTGCAAACGCAATGTGACGCCTGCAGACCATTCAATCTAAGTCTGCATTCCAAATGGCGCTCATTCCCTTCCGAGCCCTCCCATGTGCCCAAACGGTGGTTCCCCCCCCCCCACATATGAGGTATCAGCGCACTCAGGACAAATTGGACAACAACTTTTGGGGTCCAATTTCTCCTGTTAGCCTTGGGAAAATACAAAACTGGGGGCTAAAAAATAATTTTTGTGGGAAAATTTTTTTTTATTTTTACGGCTCTGCATTATAAACTTCTGTGAAGCCCTTGGTGGGTCAAAGTGCTCACCACACATCTAGATAAGTTCCTTAGTGGGTTTACGTTTCAAAATGGTGTCACTTGTGGGGGGTTTCAATGTTTAGGCACATCAGTGGCTCTCCAAACGCAACATGGCGTCCAATCTCAATTCCTGTCAATTTTGCATTGAAAAGTCAAATGGCGCTCCTTCCCTTCCGAGCTCTCCCATGCGCCCAAACAGTGGTTTACACCCACATATGGGGTATCAGCGTACTCAGGACATATTGTACAACAACTTTTGGGGTCCAATTTCTTCTCTTACCCTTGGGAAAATAAAAAAATTGGGGGCAAAAATATAATTTTTGTGAAAAAAAAAAGATTTTTTATTTTTACGGTTCTGCATTATAAACTTCTGTGAAGCACTTGGTGGGTCAAAGTGCTCACCACACTTCTAGATAAGTTCTTTAGGGGGTCTACTTTCCAAAATGGTGTCACTTGTGGGGGGTTTCAATGTTTAGGCACATCAGTGGCTCTCCAAACGCAACATGGTGTCCCATCTCAATTCCAGTCAATTTTGCATTGAAAAGTCAAATGGCGCTCCTTCGATTCCGAGCTCTGTCATGCGCCCAAACAGTGGTTTACCCCCACATGTCGGGTATCGGCATACTCAGGACAAATTGTACAACAACGTTTGGGGTCCATTTTCTCCTGTTAACCTTGGTAAAATAAAACAAATTGGAGCTGAAGTAAATTTCTTGTGAAAAAAAGTTAAATGTTCATTTTTATTTAAACATTCCAAAAATTCCTGTGAAACACCTGAAGAGTTAATAAACTTCTTGAATGTGGTTTTGAGCACCTTGAGGGGTGCAGTTTTTAGAATGGGTATTTTCTATCACATAGACCCCTCAAAATGACTTCAAATGAGATGTGGTCCCTAAAAAAAAATGGTGTTGTAAAAATGAGAAATTGCTGGTCAACTTTTAACCCTTATAACTCCCTAACAAAAAAAAATTTTTGGTTCCAAAATTGTGCAGATGTAAAGTAGACATGTTGGAAATGTTACTTATTAAGTATTTTGTGTGACATATCTGTGATTTAATTGCATAAAAATTCAAAGTTGGAAAATTGCAAAATTTTCAAAATTTTCGCCAAATTTCCATTTTTTTTCACAAATAAACGCAGGTAATATCAAAGAAATTTTACCACTATCATGAAGTACAATATGTCTCGAGAAAACAATGTCAGAATCACCAGGATCCGTTGAAGCGTTCCAGAGTTATAACCTCATAAAGGGACAGTGGTCAGAATTGTAAAAATTGGTCTGGTCCATAACGTGCAAACCACCCTTGGGGGTAAAGGGGTTAAAAACGGTGGCACATGTTAAGGAACTGAAACTCCTAAACCCTTCATCCAATTTTAATGTGGATACCCTCAAATGAAAGCTGAAAGTCTGAACTTCAACTGCATCTGAATTGTTTTGTTTAAAATTCAATGTGGTAATGTCTAGAACCAAAATTAGAAAAATGTTGTCTCTGTCCAAATATATATGGACCTAACTGTATATCTATCCAGATATATCTATAGATAGATATATGAATAGATAAATGTATGCATCTATAGATCTATCTATATGTAGCTCTATCTATCCATCTCATCTATCATCTATCTGTCTATCTGTGTGTGTAATGGAGTGTGGGTTGGACAAATGTAAAAGAGGAGGTTGGACAATAATAACATCACAAATCTTTTTTTTATTGTTCAATAATACATCTTTATTTAGCTTTCAAAAACGCATACAAAAACGCATAAAAACGGCACGAAAACCGCACAAAAAATGAATAAAAAAATGCATCAAAAACGCATTAAAACCATGCAAAAACTGCACCCAAAACTGCATCAAAACCGTGTAAAAACCGCACCAAAACCTGCATAAAAAACGCATCAGAACTGCACCAAAAACTGCATAGAAACGCATCAAAACTGCACCAAAAACGAATAAAAAATGCATTGAAACCGTGCAAAAACCGCACCAAAAACTGCATCAAAACTGCACCAAACTACATCAAAAACTGCATCAAAACTGCACCAAAAACTGCATCAAAACTGCACCAAAACTGCATCAAAAACTGCACCAAAAACTGCATAAGGCTATGTGCACACGTTGCAGATTCGCCTGTGGAATTTTCTGCACTGAATCCGCAGCAAACGCAGATGCGTTTTTTGCTCGGTTTTGATGCCTTTTTATATATGATATATGGATAGTTAGGCTACTTTCACACATCAGGTTTTTGCCGTCAGGCATAATCTGGCGAGTTTTGAAAAAGTCGGATCCGTTTTTTTTTACGCCGGATCCGTTTTTTTCTCAGAGTTGTATTAGCACTGGATTGCCCCTGATGGCTTCACGTTTCATCCGTTTTTTGCCAGATCCATCAAAAGAAACGGTTTCCTGCGGACAGAGAAAATGTACAGAGGAAAGTTTTTTCTGTCCGGCGAAAAAACGCGCAGCGATGGATCCGGTGAAAAACGTATGAAATTGAGATGTGAAATGATGAATCCAGCCTCCGAATCCGGTTTCTCATGCATTTTTTCCCATTTGAAATCATGCACATCTTCCATTCTCTCTCTCTAAAAAAAAAACAAACGGATCAGTTGCATCAGTTTTTCACTCTTTGCAACGGATCCGTTTTTTCAAAAATTCGCCTGATCGTGCCTGACGGAAACAAACTGTGTGAAAGTAGCCTAGCTATCCATATATCTATCTACATCTATCCATCAGGCAGGATCCGGCGAATTTTTGAAAAAACGGATCCATTGCAAATAGTGAAAAACTGATGCAACTGATCCATTTTTTTTTTGAGAGAGAGAACGGAAAATGTGCATGATTTCAATGGAAAAATGCATGAAAAACCAGATTCAGAGGCTGGATTTCATCATTTCACATCTCTGTTTCATAAGTTTTTCGCCGGACAGAAAACGTTTTTCTGTACATTTTCTCCGTCTGCTGGAAACAGCTGATCTGACGGATCCGGCAAAAAATGGATGAAACGTGTAGCCATCTGGCGTAATCCGACACTAATACAACTCTATGAGAAAAAAACTGATCCAGCGGAAAAAAAAACAAGGATCCATTTTTTCAAAACTCGCCGGATTGTGCCTGACGGCAAAAACCTGATGTGTGAAAGTAGCCAGATAGATATATGGATAGATATATCTATGTACCTACAGATTTATCTATCTATAAATATATCTATAGATCGATATAGCCATAGTTATATCTATAGATATATCCATAGTTATATCTATAGATATATCTATACAAATATCCATAGTTATCCATGTATAGATATATAGATTTATCTATGGATATATCTATAGATATATACATAGATATATAATAGCGAGGCCTATGTTTCTTACTGAACATTTAATTAAAAAGGAAAAACACAGAAAAAATGGCGTGGGCCAGAAAGGCTAAGCAGACAGCTGCGGGCTGATATTCATAGCCTAGAGAGGGGCCATGGATATTGCTTCCCCCCCGGCTACAAAAAGCAGCTCCCAGCCGCCCCAGAAATAGCGTATCTGTGAGATGCGCCAATTCCGGCACTTAGTACCTCTCTTCCCACTCCCGAGTAGCGGTGGGATATGGGGTAATAATGGGTTAATGTCACCTTGCTAATGTAAGGTGACAGTAAGCCCGGTTAATAATGGAGAGGCGTCAATAAGACGCCTATCCATTATTAATCCTAGAGTAGTGAAAGAGTTAAAAAAAAAATAAAGACAGCCCGAAGTATTTTAATGTTCTTAACTTAACCATACCATACTCAATCGCCTGCAAAAAATTAAAAATGATAAACCGTATGCTCTCTGTCCGACGCAGTCCAATTTATAACGAGTGTCCTACAGCGATCTCCCCTATAGAACAGTGACATCGGGTGATGTCACTGCTCTATAGACCTCCAGTGACACACTGACAGGAGACAATGGCTCCTGCAGTGTATCACTGAGGTTACCTGAGTTCATTGGTCTCACTTTATGGCATTGCTGCGTGGGAACTTTCTCACACAGCAGTGCCACAAGTGAGACTAGGGACTATTTTTTACAGTGGTGGAGGGATACAGTGCGGAAGGATACCTTCCGTCATTGTATTCCTGGAGCCCCTGGAGAGCAGTCGCAACAGCTGATGCTGCTGCTCTCCACGGGAGATCGTCGTCGGACACTCATTTTAATTAGATTTCTGCAGATCAGGGAGTATATTGTTTGTTTATTATTTTAGTATTTTTTACAGGTGACACTGGCTTTGGGGATCAAAGTGACAAGTGACAGTGAGTATGTACTCTATGTTGTATGTACTGTATGTCTAGATGTTGTATGTATGTTGTATGTAGTAGTATGTTATATGTAGTAGTATGTTGTATGTATGTAGTATGTTGTATGTATGTAGTATGTTGTATGTAATATGTTGCATGTATGTAGTATGTTATATGTATGTAGTGTGTTGTATGTATGTAGTATGTTTTATGTTGCATGCTGTATGTATGTAGCATGTTGTATGTATGTTACATGTAATGTGTTGCATGTATGTAGTATATTGCATGTATGTAGTATGTTGTATGTATTTAGTGTGTTGCATGTATGTATGTTGCATGTATGTAGTATGTTTTATGTTGCATGCATGTAGTATGTTGCATGTATGTAGTATGTTGCATGCATGTAGTATGTTGCATGTATGTAGTATGTTGCATGTATGTAGTGTGAAGCTGCCATCCTGTATCGCGCTCCTGCGCAGGTGTACTTATCTGCCCTGTTGAGGGCAGAGCAAAGTACTGCAGTGTGCAGATGCCGGGAAAGGTCAGAAGGCCCAGCGCCTGCGCACTACAGGAATTTGCTATGCCCTCAACAGGGCCCATATGCCTGCGCAGGAGCGCGATGCCAGGGAGCCATGAAGCAGGCAGGAGGGCGGCGATCATAAGATGGTAGTTGCCGGATCAGAAGTTTTGACACCCAGGTAATAAAAAGGTATCAATCACGGAGGACTCTGAATTCTAAATATTTTTCCAGTCCAAATGAAATTTAAAGAGACTGCTTGAAAAGCATGTAAATCTCTGAGTGCGACTGATATGGGTAAAGTTTCAAAAAAATATAACATTTTTGGGAGAATAGTCGTTTTAATTGCTGAAATGTATCCAAATAGTAAGAGAGGGAGTGATTTCCATTTCGTCAATAAGGATCACATTTCTGTATATAATGGACGGAAATTGTTCTTGCATAGAGTGGAGTACCAGGTTGTGAGATTAATTCCTAGGTATTTGAGAGAGGTGGTGCACCAGTGGTAATGGGAGTCATTTATGTTAAGTGGAAGGGCTTCAGTTTGACTTGTATTTGTTTTATACCCAGATAATTGGCCAAATTTTAAAAGCAATGAATGGAGGCTAGAGAGTGATGTATGAGGCTTTGTGAGTAGGGTTGAGCGAAACGGATCGGACATTTTCAAAAGTCGCTGACTTTCGGCAAAGTCGGGTTTCGTGAAACCTGATCCGATCCTAGTGTGGGATCGGCCATGAGGTCGGCGATCTTCACGCCAAAGTCGCGTTTCGTATGACGCTTTCAGCACCATTTCTCATCCAATGAAGGAGGACGCAGAGTGTGGGCAGCATGATGATATAGGTCTCGGTCCCCACCCTCTTAGAGAAGGGCATTACAGTGATTGGCTTGCTTTCTGCGGCGTCACAGGGGCTATAAAGGGGCGTGAACGCTGACCGCCATCTTACTTCTGCCGATCCTGGCATAGGGAGAGGTTGGTGCAGCTTCATCAGAAGAAGGGATATAGTTAGGGTGGGAAGATTAACCCCAAAACTGCTTGTGCTGTACAGATTTCCACTGTCTAACACCACCTTTTCTTTGCAGGGACAGTGGAGTTTATTTTTTGTGCATCAACGCTGTAGCTTATTAGGCTGCCCTATAAGGCTCCCTGATAGCTGCATTGCTGTTTGTACGCCGCTGTGCAAACCAACTGCTTTTTTAAAGGCAAAAATCCTGTTGCTCCTTTCTGCACAGTTCTCTTGTTTCTTTGTCCACACTTTTGTGTGCAGCAGTCCTTTTTATTGCTGCCATACTTGTCCTGAGATCAATGTAGGGAGATTGAAATTGTACTACAGCCCTTTTTTATATATATATATATATATATATATATATATATATATATATATATATATAAAAATCTTCCAGCCACGTTCTGCCACTTACATTGTGTAGTGTAATACACTGGGCCTGAGTTTTGTTGCAGTCCCCCACCCCAAAAAAAAAAGGGAGATTGAAATTGGCACTAAGTGGATCTACGTCACAGTTCTGTTAGTTTGTCGTACATCTTCCAGCCACGTTCTGCCACTTACCGTATATACTCGAGTATAAGCCGAGATTTTCAGCCCAAAATTTTGGGCTGAAAGTGCCCCTCTCGGCTTATACTCGAGTCAAGGTGGGTGGCAGGGTCGGCGGGTGAGGGCGCTGAGGTATACTTACCTAGTCCCAGCGATCCTCGCGCTGTCCCTGCCGTCCCACGGTCTTCTGTGTTGCAGCTTCTTCCCCTCTTCAGCAGTCACGTGGGACCGCTCATTACAGAAATGAATAAGCGGCTCCACCTCCCATAGGGGTGGAGCCGCCTATTCATTCCTCTAATCAGCGGTGCCGGTGACCGCTGATAGAGAAAGAGGCTGCGGCACCGAAGACCAGGCAGAGGGACAGCGCGAGGATCGTCAGGACTAGGTAAGTATAGCATATTCACCTGTCCTCGTTCCAGCCGCCGAGCGTCGCTCCATCTTCCCGGCCGGCGCCTCCATCTTCCCGGCGTCTGCGCTCTGACTGTTCAGGTCAGAGGTTGCGATGACGCATATAGTGTGCGCGGCGCCCTCTGCCTGATCAGTCAGAGCAGAGACGCCGGGAAGATGGAGGCGCCGGAACGAGACGCCGGGAGCTGCAAGCAAGAGAGGTGAGTATGTGTTTGTTTGTTTTTTATTGCAGCAGCGGCGGCGGCAGAAATTTATGTGGAGCATCTATGGGGACAGTGAACGGTGCAGAGCACCGTATATGGCACAGCTATGGGGCACAATGAACGGTGCAGAGCACCGTATATGGCACATCTATGGGGCACAGTGAACGGTGCAGAGCACCGTATATGGCACATCTATGGGGCACAGTGAACGGTGCGGAGCACCGTATATGGCACATCTATGGGGCACAGTGAACGGTGCGGAGCACCGTATATGGCACATCTATGGGGCACAGTGAACGGTGCGGAGCACCGTATATGGCACATCTATGGGGCACAGTGAACGGTGCGGAGCACCGTATATGGCACATCTATGGGGCACAGTGAACGGTGCGGAGCACCGTATATGGCACATCTATGGGGCACAGTGAACGGTGCGGAGCACCGTATATGGCACATCTATGGGGCACAGTGAACGGTGCGGAGCACCGTATATGGCACATGTATGGGGCACAGTGAACGGTGCGGAGCACCGTATATGGCACATCTATGGGGCACAGTGAACGGTGCGGAGCACCGTATATGGCACATGTATGGGGCACAGTGAACGGTGCGGAGCACCGTATATGGCACATCTATGGGGCACAGTGAACGGTGCGGAGCACCGTATATGGCACATCTATGGGGCACAGTGAACGGTGCGGAGCACCGTATATGGCACATCTATGGGGCACAGTGAACGGTGCGGAGCACCGTATATGGCACATCTATGGGGCACAGTGAACGGTGCAGAGCACCGTATGGGGCACAGTGAACGGTGCATAGCACCGTATATGGCACATCTATGGGGCACAATGAACGGTGCAGAGCACCGTATATGGCACAGCTATGGGGAAATATGAACGGTGCAGAGCACTGTATGGCACAGCTATGGGGAAATAATGATCTATTTTTATTTTTGAAATTCACCGGTAAATGCTGCATTTCCACCCTAGGCTTATACTCGAGTCAATAAGTTTTCCCAGTTTTTTGTGGCAAAATTAGGGGGGTCGGCTTATACTCGGGCATATACGGTACATTGTGTAGCCTGAGTTTTGTTGCAGTCTCCCCCAAATAAAAGGGAGATTTAAATTGGCACTAAGTGGATCTACGTCACAGTTCTGTTAGTTTGTCGTACATCTTCTAGCCACGTTCTGCCACTTACATTGTGTAGTGTAATACACTACGCCTGAGTTTTGTTGCAGTCCCCCCTCCCAAAAAAAAAGAGATTTAAATTCTCCACAAGTTTATATACACCTTCTACCTTGTTTCACAGTACCATATAACAGTTGTATTTTGGTTAGATTTTTCCAAAAATGAGGAAGTCTGGTGGAAGAGGCCGTGGGCGGGCGTTGCCAGTTGGTACTGATGGTGGTGGTGGTGGAGCATCTGGTGGTAGTGGGAAAAGCAAAATGGCACCAAAGGCTAGAGGTGTTGAGCCAGCGTCATCGTCTGGCTATACAAGGCCTCGAAGGCTTCCTTATCTGGGAGTAGGAAAACAGGTTTTAATGCCGGAGCAGCAGGAAAAAGTTTTGGCTTTCCTTGCTGACTCAGCTTTTAGCTCTTTCGCCTCCTCTTCAGAAGGTTCGAAATCTAAAAGCAGCGAGTCGTCAGTGGATGCTCCCGGTCAGGAACAAGTCACTTCCTTGTGTCCTTCACCCAAACCAAAAGTAAAGGATGCGGCAGGCGAAACTACAGTTTGGAGGTCTTTACACATACCGTGCCTGGGTTAGAGAGGGAATTTGTTAAAAGCCCATTACAAGATGAATCGGACACGGAGTGCACTGATGCACAGCCACAGCTAGATTATTCTGCTGTTCCATTGACTCAGATCACTACATTGCCCTCGCAGTGTACTGAGCCAGAATCTGACCCTGATGAGACTATGGTGCCCCATCACGAACGCTATAGCACCTTACACGGTGACACAGAGGAAGGTGCACATGAAATTGAAGAGGAGGTGATAGATGACCCAGTTGTTGACCCAGATTGGCAGCCATTGGGGGAAGAGGGTGCCGATGCCAGTAGCTCAGAAGCGGAGGAGGATGATCCGCAGCAGCCATCTACATCGCATCAGCTTTCGTCTGGCAGGCCCGTATCTGGCCAAAAATGTTTTTCAAATCCAAAAACAGTTTTAGGACACCGTGGCCATCCAGTGAAAGTAGCACAGCGTGCAATGCCTGAAAAGGTAATCCATAGTAGGAAGAGTGCAGTGTGGGCATTTTTTAACCAAGATCTGAATGATCAGTGCAAAGTTATCTGTAAGAAATGCTCAAAGACCTTTAGCAGAGGGAAGAATCTCCTAAATTTAAATACAACGTGCATGCGTAGACATTTAACCGGCATGCACTTGCAAGTCTGGACTAACTACCAAATGTCCAGTACCATTGGTGCACCTGCTCAGAATGAAGGTAGTCAGCAATGCTACATTGCTTCCCTCACAGTAAGCCCACTGGTTAGGACACCACCAGCAGCAAATGTGGAGGTATCGTCGCAAGGCCAAAGCAGTCAGGGAATCACAAGGTTCTTGGTTGGAAACACTGTAGGTAGGCCAACATCAAGAATTCCATCACCAACCCTCTCTCAATGTGCCTCCCCCGCTAGTTCCACCATATGCAGCTCTCCAGTCCAGCTCACCCTACAAGAGACTCTTGTTAGGAATAGAAAGTACTCATCCTGTCATCCGCGTACACAGGGTTTAAACGCCCACATTGCTAGACTAATCTCGTTAGAGATGATGCCTTACCGTTTGATTGAAAGCGAAGCTTTCAAAGACCTGATGGCCTACGCAGTACCACGCTATGACCTAACCAGTCGACACTTCTTTGCAAGAAAAGCCATCCCAGCCCTCCACCAGAATGTCAAAGACCACATTGTCCATGCACTGAGGCAATCAGTCAGTAGAAAGGTGCACCTCACAACAGATGCATGGACCAGTAGGCATGGCCAGGGACGTTACATGTCCATCACAGCGCACTGGGTTAATGTGGTGGATGCAGGGTCCACAGGGGACAGCCATAGTGGGACAGTTCTGCCTAGCCCAAGGCCTAGGAAACAGTTGGCTGTAGGCGTTCGCCACCCCTCCTCCTCCTCCAGAAGTGAAAGCTTGTCCACAGAGCGCAGTCACACGACCACTCCATCCGCAGCTGCCAGTGTTGCACACGAGGTGTCTCATTATGGAACAGCCAGTGGTAAGCGTCAGCAGGCTGTGCTACAAATGAAGTGTTTGGGCGACAATAAACACACCGCGGAAGTACAGGCCGAGTACTTGCAGCAAGAAACTCAGTCATGGCTGGGCAGTGTATATCTTGAGGCAGGCAAGGCAGTCCGTGATAACGGAAAGAATTTTATGGCTGCCATAGCCCTTGCAGAACTGAAACACATTCCTTGCCTGGCTCACACCTTGAACCTGGTGGTGCAGTGCTTCCTGAAAAATTATCCGGAGTTACCAGCCCTGCTCCAAAGGTGCTAAGACTTAGCTCGCATATCCGCCGGTCGCCCGTACACTCCAGCCGTATGCAGAACCATCAGCCATCGCTGAATCTTCCCCAGCACCGCCTAATAATCGACGTTGCAACAAGGTGGAACTCCACACTGCACATGCTTCAGAGGCTGTGCGAACAGAGGCGTGCTGTCATTTATTTGTGGGAGGATACACATACACGGGCAGGCAGTTGCATGGCAGACATGGTGTTGTCTGGTGTGCAGTGGTCAAAGCTCCAAGACCTCTGTCAAGTCCTTCAGTGTTTTGAGGAATGCACATGGCTGGTAAGTGCAGACGACGCCATCATAAGCATGAACATCCCACTAATGCTTCTGCTGATGCAAAGTTTGACGCACATCAAGGAGCAGGCGTCTGCAGCCGAGGAGGGAAGCCTTGATGACAGTCAGCCATTGTCTGGTCAGGGAACTCTCCTGGACGAGGTGGCGGACGAAGAGGAAGAGGAGGAGAAGGAGGATCATGGGGATGAATATTTATGGGAGGAGGATGCTTCTCAGGGGGCAATAGAAACTGGTGGCTTTGCAAGGACAGGTACAGGGTTTTTGCGGGCCACAAGTGATGTTGATTTGCAAGAAAGTGCTCCTCAACCCAGCACAAGCAGTGAATTGACACCTGGAACATTGGCCCACATGGCAGAGTATGCCTTGCGTATCCTAAAAAGGGACCCCCGCATTATCAAAATGATGACCGATGACAATTACTGGTTGGCCTGCCTCCTGGATCCACGATACAAAAGGAAAATTACAAAATATCATGCCACATGAGAACCTTGAGCAAATATTGGCTACCAAACAAGCAACTCTTGTAGACCGTTTGGTTCAGGCATTCCCAGCACACAGAGGCGGTGATGGTTCTCACACGAGCTGTAGGGGGAAACATGGCAGAGGTGTTAGAGGTGCACAAATCCAAAGTGGCGTTGGACAGAGGGGTTTTATGACCAGGTTGTGGAGTGATTTCACAATGACCACAGACACGACAGGTACTGCTGCATCAATTCAAAGTAACAGGAGACAGCATTTGTCCAGTATGGTTACCAACTATTTTTCCTCCCTTATCGATGTTCGCCCTCACAGGTCATTCCCCTTTGATTACTGGGCATCTAAAATAGACACCTGGCCTGAATTGGCAGAATATGTGCAGCGCCCCAGAGTCCTGGTCGTTGCAGTAATGTTATTCTTCCACCAGGGGGAGTGATATTATGTCTGATGGCACTAAAGGAGTTCACCCTGCCAGGTATCACAAACCATACACTACACTTCACACTCCAGTCCACCAGGGGGAGCCTTGCTCCTATCTAATAGGGCACTCCTCACATTAGGGCAAAACTGATGGGCTGGATAGAAAGTTAGTCAGACGCTGCCTGGGCTTCACCCAGGGAGTTCCTGTCAGGCAGACAGCGGGAAAGGAGGAACACCACAAAGCTGCAGACAGAGGGCCCCAGACAGGGGTGGGATCCTGTCAGAGGCCTAGATAGAAAGACACGGAGCAGCACCTGCCCCACGTGTGGCAGCATCCTAAGAAAGGATATGAAGAGAATTGTATTGTAGAGAGTGAGACACGAAGTCATAGCACAAGGAGAAGAAAACCAGAAGGAGTTCTGCCCTGAGAGAGGCTGCCTCCTTCTGAGGTGCATAGCCAGTGGCCAGAACACCGAGGGAGTAATAGACTCTACGCTTTAGTTCAGAGACCGGCAGGACAGTCAATTCCAAGTTGGCTGCCCGATCTTAATACCTAAGAAGACACGGTGGCAAATTGTGGGGGGTCAGGGCGTCTCTAGGGTCCCTATAAACAAGCCTCAGGCCATCAGTCATACGGGTTTGTCCTATCCACACCATCTGGGGGACAGAGAGGAAGGAATAACATCTAGAACATCTACAACAGTTGTGAGGACCTTACCGAGTTGCTCAGCAGGGAGGTACTACAACACCCAGGCACTAGTAGGAAGACTACTGAATTCCATCTGGATAAGGGGACTCTGGATGTGCCTTCAGACCGGCCGGACTCTGCCTACCCTGTGGTCTGGTGCCCTGGACTGTGGATGTTGAAGCCTTCAGTAAAGGTAAAGAGAATGCAACCTTGTGTCCTCGTTATTCTCTGCGCCTTACAACATCCACCATCTACCAACTACACTCTGGGAAGCCCTGGGGACACACTTCACCTGTGGGAAGGTATACCATCTAGCTGCCATAACATCACCCCAGCGGACCCCTAAGCAGCGTCGGTCACCCTGACCGAATACCACAGGTGGCGTCATGAACACTATCCCTTTAAAGACCTTGCCCATATATAAACTCTTTTACTGGACTGAGGGCCACGGACCGGGTAAGCCACCGTGACATCCCCCGAACCGCAGGACCCAGTGCCGAGTACCCCATTGCCTTACTCTGGGGGCAATCCATATGCATTACTGGAGCTCGCTTGCCCAGCTGCTAGTGTGCCATCAGAAAGAGTCTTCAGTGCTGCTGGTTCAATACTGACCGAAAAAAGGACACGTCTGGCTACCCGACATGTTGATGATCTAACCTTCATTAAAATGAACCAATTATGGATTTCAAATTATTTTGCCCCACCTTCCCCTGCTGACACGTAGCTTGCCTTCAAATTGTATTGCTTTTGGCCTCCTCTTACTGATTGCTCCAATTCCTCCATTTGCAGCTGCTGAATGTCCACCATAAGCCATTTTTATACCTCCCTAAATGGGCTGACTCCCCCCACAGGGCCGTGGTCACTACTTGGCGCAAGCACCTGTGCGAGTGCCGTTTGCCTGGACAGGTGGGTGTGCCCACTCTTGGGTGACGGCACTGGCACAGGGTCCCTCATAGTACAATGAAGCGTCTCTGATGGTGGTGGTGCACAACCAACGTCAGACACACTGTCATAATATGAGGGGCTCTGTGCCAGTACAGCCACCCACGAGAGAGTGTTCCCCCCCCAGCTTGAACAGTGCTCTACCACTTGCAAAACTTACCTCTCCCTACTCCACCACTGTGTAGTCTGTGCTGTTAAATCCTTCAATGGCACTGCCAATACAAATTTGTGGAAATGATAGATGATAGTAAAAATATACAGGGGCCCTGGCCTCAATTTAGACAAGTTAATACTTTGCGCCAACTTCCACTGTCTACTACTCAGCAGAGGAGCCCACCCCTGTACCTAGCTATGCCACCAGTTTATTTATGAACATTTTTTTGGCTGACATTTAGCCCACTTTATTATTTGGGCCTACTAACTGTGTCAGCCACTTATTACAGTTGTCCTCCACTGAACAAAGCAATGCCGCCTGTGTACTCCTCTTACCTATTTTGAACTGCATTTGGCCTACTTTTTTATTTTAGGCCTACTAAGTCTGTCTGAGCCACTTATTACAGTTGTCCTCCACTGAACAAAGCTATGCCGCCTGTGAACTCCTGTTACCAATTTTGAACTGCATTTAGCCTACTTTTTTTTTTATTTTAGGCCTACTAAGTGTGTCTGAGCCACTTATTACAGTTGTCCTCCTCCACTGAACAAAGCAATGCCGCCTGTGAACTCCTGTTACCAATTTTGAACTGCATTTAGCCAACTTTTATTTTAGGCCTACTAAGTCTGTGTGAGCCTCTCATAACAGTTGTCCTCCTCTGCTGAAAAAAAGCTATGCCGCCTGTGTTCTCCTCTTACCAATTTTGAGCTGCATTTAGCCTACTTACTTACTTGGGCCTAGTAACTGTGTGAGCCTCTCATAACAGTTGTCCTCCGCTGAACAAAGCAATGCCGCCAGTTTAGTCCTGTTACCAATTTTGAACTGCATTTAGCATACTTACTTACTAGGGCCTAGTAACTGTGTGAGCCTCTCATAACAGTTGTCCTCCTCCGCTGAAAAAAGCTACGCCGCCTGTGTACTCCTCTTACCAATTTTGAACTGCATTTAGCCTACTTTATTATTGGGGCCTACTAACTGTGTCTGCCACTCATTACAGTTGTCCTCCACTGAATAAAGCAATGCCGCCTGTTTAGTCCTGTTACCAATTATGAACTACACTTAGCCTACTTTATTATTGGGGCCTACTAACTGTGTTTCCTCCTCATCCTGCCCATTGCCCAGCCACTGCTAGATGAGTCTGCTGGTACATTGACCCAGACCACTACATTTCCTTTGCACTCTACACAGCCAGAATCTGACCCTGCTGAAAGTCAGGTTCCCTTTCCCGCATACTATACCACCTTACATGGGGACAAAGAGGAAGGTGCAGATGAAAGTGCAGGTTCCTTCATCAGGTAAGGGGGGGGCATACTCATTGGCACTGGCACAGGGCCCCTCATAGTAAGCAAAAGTGTCTCTGGCAGTGGGAGGTGCCGCCCGCCGTCAAACACACCGCCGTACTATGAGGGGCCCTGTGCCAGTGCCAACTAGTGGCCCCCCCCTGATTGCTCAGGATCACAGCACTTGCAAAGTTGAAATACTTACCTCTCCCTGCTCCACGCCGTGATGTATTCCGTGTTTCCTGGGCCCACGAAAATCTTGAGCCAGCCCTACCCCCCCACAACTTTAGCCAAATGAGCCCCTGTTTTCAATGCCTAACTATTATTATAAAGTAAATTAAGATTGACAAGCTTAAGAAATACGAATTGATGTTTTTGGCATTAAAATGGGCACTGTAGGTGTTTTCCTGTCCTCCACTCACTGCCGACTTTGATTCCCCATTGACTTGCATTGGGTTTCGTGTTGCGGCCGATCCCCGACTTTTCGCAATAATCGGCCGATTTCACCCAACCCGACTTTTGAGAAACTTGGGTTTCACGAACCCCAAAAAGATCCTAAAGAAGTAAAAGTCGCTCAACTCTATTTGTGAGTGTTAGGAGGATATCGTCAGCATAAAGGGATAATTTAAATTATTCGCCTTTAAACCTTTAAACTGAACTCCTTTAATGTCCCCATTAACGCTTCCCTCTCAGCTGCCACTAGACTCCTATCCAAGGGGACGTCTCTGTTGCGGAGATCCCCCTCTCATCATTGGGACTAAGGAACCCTAGTTCCTTCAATCCACCTTAGATGTTTCATGCCACCGAAACTTTTATTTCTTTTGTGGATAAAAAGATTAAGGATTTGTCACACCAACATCGTTTAGGTTTTTTCCCCACACGTACAAATCTCACATTGTCTGAAAAACAAGCACTCACATCACTTCAGAACAACAAAGCCATTATCATTAAAACAGCGGATAAGGGAGGGGTGTTGTGAATTCCGCTCTTGGGCTCCCTCCGGTGGTTGTAAGTGGCACTTTTGTGAGTTCTGCTCTTGGGCTCCCTCTTGTGGTTTCAAGTGGTATGGCTGCTCCTTGGAGTTAGCTGTCATCAGCTGCCTCCACTTATCTTCTCTTCTGCTCGGCTATTTAGGTCTGGCTGTTCCTTCAGCTAGTGCCACTTGTAAATGGTTTCTGGTTGGATTCACATCTCTTTGGATTTCCCTGTTTTCCTGACCAGTTCAGCAAAGCTAAGTTCTTACTTGCTCTGTTCTGTTCACAGATTGTGGACTTATCCGTTCAGTGCTTTCTATGTTTGTCCAGCTTATCAGTATGAATTAATTCTGTCTTGCTGGAAGCTCTGGGAAGCAGATTTACCCTCCACACCTTTAGTCAGGTGTGGAGATTTTTAGTAAACTCTGCGTGGATTTTTGTAGTGTTTTATACTGACCGCACAGTATTCCATCCTGTCCTATCTATCAAGCTAGACTGGCCTCCTGTGCTCATCCTGGTTTCATTCTGTGTATGTCTTTTTCCCTCTCCACTCACAGTCATTATTTGTGGGGGGCTAATCTATCCTTTGGGGATTTTCTCTGAGGCAAGATAGTTTTCCTGCTTCTGTATTTAGGGGTAGTTAGCTCTTAGGCTGTGACGAGATGCATAGGGAGAGTTAGGAGCATTCCACGGCTGCTTCTAGTGTTGTGTTGAGCTTAGGGACAGCGGTCAGTACAGTTACCACTTCCTTCAGAGCTCGTTCCATGTTGCTCCTAGACCACCGCATCATAACAGAGGGGCCACGGTCATTATGGACCGTTCTCTATACTCCGATGAGATATTACGCCAACTAGCTGATTATAATACGTACAGAGTCATCTCGAGGGACCCCACCTTTGAAATCCACAGAAAAATCCAGTCAGTACTCAATACCTATGTGGACAAAGGCACTATTGATCAAAAGACAGCTAAATTTCTCTCCAACCCTCATCCAATAACGCCAGTTTTTTATGTCCTTCCCAAGATCCACAAGTCACTAACTAATCCCCCGGGCCGCCCCATCGTGGCATCCACAGATTCCATACTTTCACCCCTCTCGATCTTCTTAGAGAAGATCCTAACACCTTTAGTTAAGACCACTAGGTCATTTTTACTGGACACTGGACATTTCCTCGACGTGATTAGACACCTCCACACCATATCACCAGATAGTCTTCTAGTCACCATGGATGTCAATAGTCTCTATACCTCTGTCTCCCATGAGAAAGGCATCGCAGCTTCCAAATCGCTGTTGGAGGCTTCCAACATGTCTACCAACTCTATACAACTTTGCCTGGATCTATTAAGACTAGTCCTATATGAGAACTTCTTATATGAGGACACTTATTACATCCAACAACAAGGGACCGCGATGGGCTCAAATGTCGCACCCGCGTACGCTAATGCGTTCATGAATGCATTCGAGCTGGGCTTTGTCTACACAGATGATAGGTTCAAACACCACGTGAATTGCTACCATCGCTATATAGACGATATCTTCTTCGTCTGGACAGGACCATTAGAATCACTATTAGCATTTCATCAGTCTCTCAACGGGATCTACCCTAAACTTCAATTCACCATGCATTACGACACAAAGCAGATTTCCTTCTTGGATACCCTTGTATGTAAAGACAACCAGGGCCATCTCTCCACTGATTTATACTCCAAACCAACAGACTGCAATAGTCTGCTACATTACTTAAGCAGCCATCCCAAGACGACACGTAATAGTCTCCCCCGCTCGCAGTTCACTAGAGTAGCCAAAATTGTCTCTAACCCTGACATTCTTCCTATACGCCTTGAAAACATGTCAGAAAAGTTTAGGGAGAGAAATTACCCCCAACATCTGCTCGATCATGAAAAACTAATGGCACTTCAACCCCAACCACTACCCCTGAGGCAAACCAACACAGACAGGGTGCCTTTTGTCCACACCTTTCACCCTTTCATGCCAAAGATTGAGTCTGTCATTAAAAAAACACTGGCCATTGCTGGCCAGAGCCTACCTTAACATTGATAGTTTCTCCCGTCCAGCTCTCATGTTTAACAGGAGAGCCTCCAATATTAGAGACCGGTTGGTCTGGGCAGATATTGGAAGCTCACGTCCAACTACCAGCCAAAGCGTAAACTCAACATGCCGCCACGGAACATCCCCCTGTCTAAGCTGTGCCTCCTGTTCAAACATCATCAAATCTGACAACGTCACTCACCCCAGAACAGGCAAATCTTACCTCATTCAGGGTTACTACACATGTGAGTCCAACTTCGTGATTTATGTCATAAAATGTCCCTGTGGCCTCCTCTACGTAGGGGAAACTCTGCAACATGTCAAGGACCGCATAGGGAGCCACAGATCTACCATCCTTTGTGGGAAAACATGGCTGCCCATCCCGGAACACTTTATTAAATTCAGACACACGGTAGCACAACTGAAATACCAGATAATTGAGCAGGTTATCAACACCTTATCAAGCGTGGCACAGCTGTGCTGCTCTCACTGGATGCCAAGTATACCGCAGGTACCCCAGCTCTCTTTTTTCGCTGTACCACCAATGTCCCCTCTTACCTCCTTACTATATATCATTTCCCTGCAGGCCCAACAATTCTGACACAACGGTACCCCAGGCGGCACATATATCCGCCATCTCCCTTCATCTAACTAGACACAGGAGCGCCACTTTTATATGGTATCCAAGCCTCTACAGGTATCCCTATTACCTACTTACGCTGTGCCACTGCTTCCTTGCATCCCTTCATCCCATTGCAACATACAGTTATACACCTGCAGGCCCACCACAGACGATACGGCTACCCTGCCTGGATGTCTACTAATAATTAGGAGTTCTACTTTCTCTCAACGCCTCACACTAAGGTATATCACAAATACCCTCTACTAGGGGACACCTATACGTACAATGGGGATATCCTTGCCCAACAGGTTTTATTATTTTTACCTCTCCTTACTGTATCTCACTATAGTCGTCTATACCCCGGCCTATACTTACGATGGGGTTATCTTTACCTAACAGGTTTTGCCTTTTTACCCCTCCATAACGTACCTAATCATAGTTGCCTATACCAGGGACTCTAGGGCACAGGCCGCAGTTAGACATCCCCACCATCTACTATTTTTAATGATGCTACCTTATCTATCACAGTGACAGGTTCTACAATAGAGGGATTGTCCTCCAGCCTTCTTCTTCTTCTTTATTTGCCACTTGTCTGTATACATCTGGAAACCAAGGTAATCAGCATATACTCCTATCCTCCCGTCCCGCCCTACATTTCCCACCCTAGCTTATACCCCCTTACTTTGAGATATCCTTTAGTGAACACCTACATTTTGTGACTAATTTTATATTTTATTTTCTATTAATTTGTATTTTCTGTTGTGTATTTATTTGTGCTTATTCCCCTTACTTTGGTGCTTGTATATAATTTTGATCCCCTATTTTCACTATAAACTTGTCCCCTTTTATAATTGTTGCTATACTATGACCAGTGATTGATACTGTTTCTTTGTCTCCTTAGTAACCACATGAATAAGACCCTGGTGGGTCGAAACGTTGGGTTCTTTCTACTCGTACGGCTCATATTACCTTGTGGCAACACTTTCTGTTATAACAATAAACTTGTTGAACACTTTTGCATCGTATCAACTCTGAGTGTGAGGTAATTTATTGGTATATGACTCTTTGGGCCGCATGGTCCGTCTTACCAGCACCTCCTTATTTTTGACCTGAGTGCACACCATTACTTTTTTCTTCTACTAAACTCCTATCTCTCACTTCCTCCTTCGGCCTCACTCAATGGTCTTCTACAGCCACCCACAAAGATGGCCACACACGACCTCATCTTCACCCACCTCTGCTCCCTATCTAACCTCTCTAACTCACCTCTTCCTCTCTCTGACCACAACCTTCTCACATTCTCTTCCCTTTCCACTCCATGTCTACAATCCCCACCCCACAAACTTTCACACCCTCGCAGAAATCTTAAACACCTTGACCTTCTCATTCTCTGAATCCCTCCTCCCTTTCACAGATATAAGTTCCTTACACAATGCGGATGACGCTGCCGCTCTATACAAGACCACAATAGCTGTAGCTTTGGAATCTGCTGCCCCACTTACACATACCAAAGCTCGAAAAATCAACAGACAGCCCTGGCACACCAGCCTGACCAAAGAACTGAGGTGAGCTTCCAGGGCTGCTGAGCGCAGATGGAAAAGATCCAACTCCAATGAGCACTTCATCGCATTCAAACAGTCCCTCACTACTTTCAAGACCACACTCTCCACAGCTAAACAAACCTACTTCTCATCTCTCGCATCCTCCCTGTCTCACAACCCTAAACAGTTATTCAACACCTTCAATTCTCTCTTCCATCCCCCAGCACCTCCTCCCTCCCCACTCATCTCAGCTGAAGACTTTGCCTCATTTTTCAAGCAGAAGATTGAGAACAGCTTTGGTCAACAACCCCCAGAGCCTTTCCTCCCGACTTCCCAGGCCTCCACCTCCAAAACCAACTTCTCCACCATTACAGAAGATCGACTCTCCACTCTACTCTCAAGATCACATCTCACTACCTGTGCACTTGACCCGATCCCATCCCACTTCATCCCAAACCTCACCACAGTCTTCATCCCAACCTTATCCCATCTCTTCAACCTATCACTAACAATTGGTGTTTTCCCCTCAAGCTTTAAACATGCCTCCATCACACCTATCCTCAAAAAGCCCTTTCTTGACCCATCCTCTGTATCTAGCTATCGCCCTATATCATTTCTCCCCTATGCCTCCAAGCTACTGGAGCAACACGTCTACCTTGAACTGTTCTCCCATCTCTCTTCTTCCTCCCTCTTCAACCGCTTACAATCTGGCTTCTGGTCACACCACTCCACTGAAACTGCCCTAACTAAGGTCACCAATGACCTCTTAACCGCCAAGAGCAAGCGACACTACTCTATCCTCCTCCTCCTGGACCTGTCGGCTGCCTTTGACACAGTGGACCATTCCCTATTATTACAGACCATCTCATCCCTTGGCATCACAGACTTGGCCCTATCCTGGATCTCATCATATCTAACAGACCGGACATTCAGCGTCTCCCACTCACACACCACCTCCTCACCTCGCCCCCTATCTGTCAGAGTCCCACAAGGTTCAGTCCTAGGGCCCCTGCTCTTTTAAACCTTTGGCCTGGGACAGCTCATAGAATCTCATGGCTTTCAGTATCATCTCTATGCTGATGACACACAGATCTACATCTCTGGACCAGATATCACCTCCCTACTAACCAGAATCCCTCAATGTCTGTCCACTATTTCATCCGTCTTCTCCGCTAGATTTCTGAAACTTAACATGGACAAAACAGAATTCATCATCTTTCCCCCATCTCATGTGACCCCCCAATGAACCTATCCATTACAATAAATGGCTGCCCACTCTCCCCAGTCCCACAAGCTCGCTGCCTCGGGGTAATCCTTGACGCTGATCTCTCCTTCAAACCACATATCCAAGCCCTTTCCACTTCCTGCCGACTTCAACTCAAAAATATTTCACGAATCCGTTCATTCCTCAACCAAAAATCTGCAAAAACCCTAGTCCTTGCCCTCTTCATCTCTCGCCTTGACTACTGCAACCTCCTGCTCTGTGGCCTCCCCTCGAACACTCTCGCACCCCTCCAATCTATTCTAAACTCTGCTGCCTGACTAATCCACCTGTCCCCCCGCTATTAATAATAATCTTTATTTATATAGCGCCAACATATTCTGCAGCGCTTTACAGTTTATTCCCCAGCTTCTACCCTCTGTCAATCCCTTCACTGGCTCTCCATTGCCCAGAGACTCCAGTACAAAACCCTAACCATGACGTACAAAGCCATCCACAACCTGTCTCCTCCATACATCTGTGACCTCGTGTCCCAGTACTTAACTACACGCAACCTCTGATCCTCACAAGACCTCCTCCTCTGCTCCCCTCTTATTTCCTCTTCCCACAATCGTATACAAGATTTCTCTCGCGCATCACCCCTACTCTGGAACCCTCTACCACAACACATCAGACTCTCGCCTACCATCGAAACCTTCAAAAAGAGCCTGAAGACCCACCTCTTCCGACAAGCCTATAAACTGCAGTAACCACCGATCGACCAAACTGCTGCATGACCAGCTCTACCCTCGCCTACTGTATTCTCATCCATCCCTTGTAGATTGTGAGCCTTCGCGGGCAGGGTCCTCTCTCCTCCTGTACCAGTTATGACTTGTATTGTTTAAGATTATTGTACTTGTTTTTATTATGTATATCCCTCCTTACATGTAAAGCACCATGGAATAAATGGCGCTATAACAATAAATAATAATAATGTCTGATGATGCTCTAATGTCAGCAGCCAAAGGCTCAATGCAAAGGATAAAAAGTAGAGGGCGAAAGTGGGCAACCCTGTTTGGTGCCATGTTTTATCTTAGAGGAGCTATGAGGAAGATATATCATAGCTGGGGGACTAGAGTATAATCCGTCTACAGCTTTTAAAAAAGGACTTTCTAAGCCATATGCTCTAAGGGCCATAAAGGGAAGCTGTCAGCAGGATTGTGCACAGTAACCTACAGACCGTGTCAGGTCGACACCATTATACTGATTACAATGATATCTTGATTGATGAAATCCATCTTGTGGTTGTTTCTTAATCTTTATTTTTAATTTTGTGTTAATGAGATTCTCGTGCCCTAAGGCAGGGTTGGGTATGTGTTGCTCTGATTAGGTATTCATAATGCAGACTGCTGACAGGTCACTGATCCCTCACTGACCCGCCCCATAGTTTACATAATGAATACCTAACATACTGAATGCAAAAAAAGCACTTCTGCAGGCTGGTGCCGGCCGTGGTACCTGTGCTGCAGCATAATCGCATAGTTTCTTTGCACTTAATCCTTTTTTGCTTATTTGAGCGAAGAAAAAAAAAAAAGTAAATTTGAAAATAGCACCCGCCCCACCTGCGTAGTAGCAGATATCTGTGTGTATAGAGATCGGATAGCTACTATTGCGCAGGCGGCGCAATAGCAGCTGTCGACTATCTCCTACAGATACAACAATTCCCACATATATTAATGTGGAAAAAATCCCCTATATAGTAATCATAAAACCATATTTATTAATAATTAATTAAAACAATTTAAAAGGTAAAAAAAAGCAAAAAATTGCCGTAGGGTGAGGGGACGCCATGAGCACCAGTACCGACACCAGTATAAGGTATAGCCTTTTACTATTTTTTTTATTGCACTAGCAGGGTTTTATTTCCCTTTTCTGGGTTTATACGGCACATTTGTCCTTGCACATGAGGATTGCTGCTCTTGGAGAATTTACAGTTTTGGTTACGGAGGGTCTGCATGTATGGGGGTATTTTCATAAATTTAAAGATGGTTTTTCTACTATAATTATTACAATGAAAATTACATACCCTCTTTATGGATATATGTATGATACCCTATGTCTACTGTGCATATAATTATGGCCTGTAATCTACCTTGTTAGGCCTCTTTCACACGTCAGTGTTTCCGGTACATGTACTGACAGTTTTCTAACGTATCGGAGACATTGACACAAGTAGACCCATTCAAATTAATGGGTCTATGCATATGGCTCCGTGTTTTCACAGACCGTGTGTCCGTGTGCAAAACACGGAGACATGTCCGCTTTTCTCCGGCAGCACGTACCGCAATACATCCTGCACACGTGCACACGGAGAACAGTGTGAACTCTCCTCCGTGTGCACGTACCGCTTTGCAGCGTTCACTGGAGAGAAGGAATTAAAAATCAAGGGTTTTTTTTTGGTTTGTTAAAAATAAAGTTTGGGGTCACCTCCCGCCTCCCATCCCCTGTGCGCCCGCCCGCTTGCCGAGAAATACTCACCCAGCTCCTGCGATGTATGCTGTCAGCGCCGGCAGCCTGTCCTGTGTGAGCGGTCACGTGGTACCGCTCATTACAGTGATGAATATGCGCATATAGAGAAGGAGAAGGAATGAATGCCGGCTTCAGCACCACAAGCAGGGGACAGCGCTTAACTGTAGCACTGTCTCCTGCACGGTCCATGTGGTTCTCAGTCAGCACACAGGCGGCACACGGCTGCCACACGTGTGCCACACTGATGTGCTACGTGAGCACACGGAAACACGGACACGGATAACTCCGGCATTGATTTCTCCGGTACCGGAATTATCTGGACGTGTGAAACCGGCCTTAAGGCCACTTTGTATATTCTATACGCTGTGATTACATAGGATTTGTTGGTCTGGTATCCTGTTGTCCCCTACGGAATTTTGTTTGCTTTTTTTACCTTTTAAATTGTTTAATTAATCTACTATATAATTGTCTAAGGGTCACTTCCGTCTGTCTTTCTGTCTGTCTTTCTGTCACGGATATTCATTGGTCGCGGCCTCTGTCTGTCATGGAAATCCAAGTCGCTGATTGGTCGTGGCAAAACGCCCACGACCATTGCCACGACCAATCCGCGACGGGCGCAGTCTGGCGGCAACATGGCCGCTCCTTCCTCCCTACTATTGATGATGCGTATGCAGCATCAATAGTAAAAAGATCTACGGTTACAAATAATAATAATAAAAAAAAGTTATTCTCACCCTCCGATGTGTCGTCCTGTCCTCGGCAGTGCAAGCGGCAGGTTCCGGTGCTAAGGATGCTATGCGACAAGGACCTGCCATGACGTCATGGTCATGTGACTGCGACGTCATCACAGGTCCTGCGCTCATACCAAACCTGGGACCGGAAGCTGCCGCGTGCACCGCACACAGGCGACAGGACTACAAGGGGCCCGTCAGAAGGTGAGTATGTTTATTTTTTATTTTTTAACCTGTTACATATGTGGCTGGGCAATATACTACGTGACTGGCCAATATACTACGTGTCTGTGCTGTATACTACGTGGCTCTGTGCTGTATACTATGTGGCTCTGTGCTGCATACTACATGGCTGGGCAATATACTACATGGCTGGGCAATATACTACGTGACTGGGCAATATACTACGTGCCTGGGCAATATACTACGTGGCTGGGCAATATACTACATCACTGGGCAATATACTACGTAACTGGGCAATATACTACGTGGCTCTGTGCTGTATACTACGTAGCTGGGCAATATACTATGTAGCTGGGCAATATACTAAGTGACTGGCCAATATACTACGTGTCTGTTCTGTATACTACGTGGCTCTGTGCTGTATACTACGTGGCTCTGTGCTGTATACGTGGCTCTGTGCTGTATACTACGTGGCTGGGCAATATACTACATGGCTGGGCAATATACTACATGACTGGGTAATATACTACATGACTGGGCAATATACTATGTGGCTGGGCAATATACTATGTGGCTGGGCAATATACTACGTGGCTGGGCAATATACTACGTCACTGGCCAATATACTACATAGCTGGGCAATATACTACGTGGCTGGGCAATATACTACATGGACATGCATATTCTAGAATACCTGATGCGTTAGAATCGGGCCACCATCTAGTTATTAATAAATATGGTTTTATAATTACTATATGTGGGATCTCTTCTTTTTTCCACATTAATATATATGTGGGAATTGTTGTGTCAGTAATTTGAAGTGCTCCTTATTAGGACAAGCATTGTATTGATTATCTCCTACAAATGCTACTGCGCAGGTACAGGCGGTGCCATCTTAGAGGAGGACATTTTTTTTTCTTCTCCAGCAAGATGGGGCCACCAGTGCCTGCGCAATAGCAGCTATAGGATCTTTATTAGTGATGAGCGAGTGTAATCGTTGCTTGGGTTTTCCCGAGCACGCTCGGGTGACCTCCGAGTATTTATGACTACTCGGAGGTGGGGCCATGATAGCACTGGAGAACACTGGGCAGCTGACATATCTACTACATACAGAAGAGCAGTCACCACAATAATGGCGCCATGAGAACACTGGAAAACACTGGGCAGCTGACATATCTACTACATATAGAAGAACAGTCACCCTAATAATGGGGCCATGATATCACTGGAGAACACTGGGCAGCTGACATATCTACTACATACAGAAGAGCAGTCACCCCAATAATGGGGCCATGATAACACTGGAGAACACTGGGCAGCTGTCATATTTGCTACATACAGAAGAGAAGTCACCCCAATAATGGGGCCATGATAACACTGGGCAGCTGACATATCTACTACATACAGAAAAGCAGTCACCCCACTAATGGGGCCATGAGAACACTGAGCAGCTGACATATTTACTACATACAGAAGAACAGTCACCCTAATAATGGGGTCATGAGAACACTGGGCAGCTGACATATTTACTACATACAGAAGAGCAGTCACCCTAATAATGGGGCCATGAGAACACTGGAGAACACTGGGCAGCTGTCATATTTGCTACATACAGAAGAGAAGTCACCCCAATAATGGGGCCATGAGAACACTGAGCAGCTGACATATTTACTACATACAGAAGAACAGTCACCCTAATAATGGGGCCATGAGAACACTGGGCAGCTGACATATTTACTACATACAGAAGAGCAGTCACCCTAATAATGGGGCCATGAGAACACTAGGCAGCTGACATACAGGTTCATCTCACAAAATTAGAATATCATAAAAAAATTAATTTATTTCAGTTCTTGAATACAAAGTGAAACTCATATTATATAGTCATTACAAACAGTGATCTATTTCAAGTGTTTATTTCTGTTAACCCCTTAATACCATACTATCCGTCGAGGTGACCTGGGACTTAATTCCCAGTGATGGGATAGTACGTCATATGCGATCGGCCGCGCTCACGGGGGGAGCGTGGCCGATCGCAGCCGGGTGTCAGCTGACTATCACAGCTGACATCCGGCACTATGTGCCAGGAGCGGTCATGGACCGCTCCCGCCACATTAACCCCCGGCACACTGCGATCAAACATGATTGCAGTGTTCCAGGAGCATAGGGAAGCATCGCTTACCTGAGATGATCGGTACAAGGTGATGTGCTCACCTTGTACCGAGCGTCTCTTCCCTGCTGGCCCCGGATCCAAAATGGCCGTGGGGCTACTTCCGGGTCCTGCAGGGAGGTGGCTTACCAAGCGCCTGCTCAGAGCAGACGCTGGTAAGCCCGGAGCAGGGCACGCCAGATCGCTGATCTGACACAGTGCTCTGCAAAGTGTCAGATCAGCGATCTGTCACTATACAGTGATGTCCCCCCTGGGACAAAGTAAAAAAGTAAAAAAAAATTTTTTAGATGTGTGAAAAAAAAAATTACTTAATACAGAAAAAAAAAATATTGTTCCCATAAATACATTTCTTTATCTAAATAAAAAAGAACAATAAAAGTACACATATTTAGTATCGCCGCGTCCGTAACGACCCGACCTATAAAACGGTTTCACTAGTTAACCCCTTCAGTGAACACAGTTAAAAAAAAAAAAAAAAAACAGGCAAAAAACAATGCTTTATTATCATACTGCCGAACAAAAAGTGGAATTACACGCAATCAAAAAGACAGATATAAATAACCATGGTACCGCTGAAAACGTGCTGCGATACAGCATCATCAGTAAAAAAATAAAAAAAAGTTACAGTCCTCAGAGTAAAGCGATGCAAACATAATTATTTTTTCTATAAAATAGTTTTTATCGTATAAAAGCGCCAAAACATAAAAAAAATGATGTAAATGAGGCATCGCTGTAATCGTACTGACCCGAAGAATAAAACTGCTTTAACCATTTTCATAACGCCCATAAACAATAACCAAAGATTTTTGACTAAAATATAAATTTTATTATAAACATAATGATCCCAAGTGTTAAAATTAGGGAAAGGACCACCAGGTGGCAATAGAGTGAGGATTATCATCAAAGAGTATGTCTAGTAAATTATATACTCCAATTTAATAATAATCAAATTCTAGGGTAAACACAAATCAAATCATACCATGGACACAAAAACCTCACCATAAATAAATAAATTAATAAAGGTTGAGGTATATTTTCTTTCATTACACTGTTCACATTTCATAGTATATTACATATATATATATATATATATTACATATTACATATGTATATTACATATAGCAAAATAAAAAATAAGGTGAACGTTGTGCATATATCAAAATAAATGTTACAGGTGAGTACCCAAATCAAAATAGATACAGTGTAAAAATCTAAATAAAATTTACCCGAATAAATCTAAATAAATTATCAATTAAAGTCACATGGAAAACAGGGGAGTAGAATCAAAAGAGTAACTAAATGCCTCTAGAGTGTACCAAGTAAATTATATTATATTGCACTGCGTGTTCATAGTTCAATATAAAGTTCAATATAAAGTGCATATATCGGGTAAGTACCCAGTTTAAAGTGAACACTGTGCATAGGTAAAAAATATATATAAATAATGTACCCTCAAATAAATATAGTAAAGTATCATTCACAATAAGTATAAAGGAGGGGAACAAAGAGACAAATAAGGTCTAATAATTATAAAGTGCACCAAACATGATTGTATGAAATGTTTCCATGATCAAACATACCCTGATGATAAGCCCGCACGGCCCAACGCGCGTTTCGCTTCAGCTTTGACGAGGGAGACTGAAGGTAAGCCCGTCGCATTGCATTATATATCCAAGGGGACCAATCAGAAAAAGTGTATCGTGCAAATCAACAAATTGATGGCGAGACTGAGTTACCATGCATGGTAACGCCGCCGTCATCTTCCGGGAGCCAGGGACGCGTCTCCATGGAGCGCGTCACATGACCGGAGATGACGAGAGTCAGAATCACGGAGCCTAGCGCCTGAATCAAAAACACCAATCAGGTGACCGAAAACAAGGGGATGGGTCTGAACCAGGTAAATATGTATGTAGGCGTTATACATTTATACAGATACACACATATAGTTATTTATTTGGTTGATCTGCTTTATCCATTTTACCAAACGTGGAACGGTATAAATGCCCCCCCAAAAGAAATTCATGAATAGCTGTTTTTGGTCATTCTGCCTCACATAAATCGGAAAGCAATCAAAAAATGTCACGTGCCCGAAAATATTACCAATAAAAACGTCAACTCGTCCCGCAAAAAACAAGACCTCACATGACTCTGTGGACCAAAATCTGGAAAATTATAGGTCTCAAAATGTGGTAACGCAAAAAATATTTTTTGCAATAAAAAGCGTCTTTTAGTGTGTGACAGCTGCCAACCATAAAAATCTGCTAAAAAACCCGCTATAAAAGTAAATCAAACCCCCTTCATCACCCCCTTAGTTAGGGAAACATAAAAAACATAAAAAAATTAAAAACATTTATTTATTTCCATTTTCACATTGGGGTTAGGGCTAGGGGTAGGGCTGGGGTTAGGGCTAAGGTTGGGGCTAGGGTTGGGACTAGGGTTAGGGTTGGGGCTAGGGTTAGGGCTACAGTTAGGGTTGGGACTAAAGTTAGGATTAGGGCTGGGCTAAAGTTAGGGCTTGGGCTAAAGTTAGGGTTGAGGCTAAAATTAAGGTTAGGGCTACAGTTAGGGTTGGGGCTAAAGTTAGGGTTAAGGTTGGGGCTAAAGTTAGGGTTAGGGTTTGGATTACATTTACGGTTGGGATTAGGGTTGGGGGTATGTCAGGGTTAGGGGTGTGGTTAGGGTTATGGTTGGGATTAGGGTTAGGGGTGTGTTTGGGATAGGGTTTCAGTTGAAATTGGGGTTTCCACTGTTTAGGCACATCAGGGCTCTCCAAACGCGACATGGCGACCGATCTCAATTCCAGCCAATTCTGCGTTGAAAAAGTAAAACAGTGCTCCTTCTCTTCCGAGGTCTCCTGTGCACCCAAACAGGGGTCTACCCCAAAATATGGGGTATCAGCATAGTCAGGACAAATTGGACAACAACTATTGGGGTCCAATTTCTCTTGTTACCCGTGGGAAAATAAAAATTTGGAGGGCTAAAAAAAACATTTTTGTGGGAAAAAAAAATGTATTTTTATTTTCACGACTCTGCGTTATAAACTGTAGTGAAACACTTGGGGGTTCAAAGCTGTCTGAACACATCTAGATAAGTTCCTTGGTCTAGTTTCGAAAATGGTGTCACTTGTGGGGGGTTTCTACTGTTTAGGTGCATCAGGGGCTCTGCAAATGAAACGTGACACCTGTAGTCTGCATTCCAAATGGCGCTCCTTCCCTTCCGAGCTCTGCCATGCGCCCAAACGGTGGTTCCCCCCCACATATGGGGTATCAGCGTACTCAGGACAAATTGGACAACAACTTTTGGAGTCCAATTTCTCCTGTTACCCTTGGGAAAATACAAAACTGGGGGCTAAAAAATAATTTTTGTGAAAAAAAAAAAAGAATTTTTATTTTTACGGCTTTGCATTATAAACTGTAGTGAAACACTTGGGGGTTCAAAGTTGTCAAAGCACATCTACATAAGTTCCTTAGGGGTCTACTTTCCAAAATAGTGTGTCTTGTGGGGGGTTTCAATGTTTAGGCCCATCAGGGGCTCTCCAAACGTGACATGGTGTCCCATCTCAATTCCAGTCAATTTTGCATTGAAAAGTCAAACGGCGCTCCTTCCCTTCCGAGCTTTGCCTTGCGCCCAAACAGTGGTTTACACCCACATGTGGAGTATCGGCGTACTCAGAACAAATGGCACAACAACTTTTGGGGTCCAGTTTCTTCTTTTACCCTTGGGAAAATATAAAATTGGGGGCGAAAATATATTTGTGAAACAATATGATTTTTCAATTTTATGTCTCTGCATTATAAACTTCTGTGAAGCACTTGGTGGGTTAAAGTGCTCACCACATATCTAGATAAGTTCCTTAGGGGGTCTACTTTTCAAAATGGTGTCACTTGTGGGGGGTTTCAATTTTTAGGCACATCAGGGGTAACAATAATTTCCAAAAGGATAACACGTCACTCCTATAATGGTAATGGTGCTCAGATGAGGGTTGCCAACCCCTAATACAAATAATCTTGAAAAAATCCGGCACTCAAAGAAAAAAATCTTTTCAATATATTCTTTATTTAGTCATAAATCCCAGTATATATATATAACGTTTCGGTCATTATGACCTTCATCAGACTAGGGAAAAAAATTACAAAAAAGAAAACTCAATAACATAGTCATAATATACAATCCAATATATACATAATCATAGATATATATCCCTTATTTTTGTCTCTATTAGTACATATATATATATATATATGCAAATCATATAATCATCATTTTTATTATAAGAAAAATTCGCTCATTTGCATAAAGTCCAATGTCATACGAAGGCTTTTCCCTCTCCATATAAATATCCATGATAGATTTTAGTGAAAAACCCCCATTTCTTACAAATAAACACAATAACAAAAAGACAAAAAAATGCTTACCAAAGATTTATATAAAATACGAGCAACACTGTAATTAAAGTGGGCCCAATAATCAGATGGAGGGCTCCAAGGAATTACTGAAACAAAGAAGCATTATAAGAATATAATATAGACAGCCCCAATAGCTACCGAAAAGCTCCCTATTATGTATCACTATGCCTTACCACTATAGGTGCCGTTTAACAAATATCCGGGCTGTGACAAGGGAAACCCACATATACGTTAGTTAAACTCCAAATAGGAGCGCTGTAATAAAGAACCAAGGGCAAAAATCAAAATGAAAAGTATGACGCTTGTCAGATACAAAAGAAAACCCCTGTGTATCGCAAAAAAGCTTACCGTTAGAACCTCCTGTGGTAAGTGACACAGCCGACCGCATGCAGAGTCCAGGGAGATCACCTGCATACTAATTGCAGGACCGCGCGCGCTCCCATTATAAGCTAACCCGCCCGGAAGTGACATCTCTACTTAGTGCCTGGAACGCTGTGACCCGCAGAGAGAATCGGCGCAACCAGAAATACGTCACCCGGGTAGGACACATCTCGGTGGAACGCAGTGGTGGAACGCGGAAGTGCAATGTCAGTCCGAATCTATGCAGTGAGAAATATTCAACGCTGGAGCGTGCGGATCGGGTGAAGTATAACAAACATGGATGCAAGATGGAATAATCAATTGGCTGCCTAGAAATACAGGAAAGAAGAAACAATAATGAATAAAAAGAAAAGGATAAAGTAAAAAATATATACACAAAAGAGAGGGGGTCATTAATCACTATTATCTAAATTACACACTTTATATTGTCAGAATATTTAATAAAAGAGACCTGTGAGATTGTAGTCCCTATTTAACCCTTTCGGTTCCAAACACTGTAGGAAATGGATCCAATAGGCCTCCCTACGTAAAAGTTGTTTATTAATATCGCCTCCCATCCTATTCAGATTGACCTGCTCCAGAACCAAAAATCTCAATTGAGTGACCGAATGTCCTGCTTCCTGAAAGTGATACGGAATTGGTAAATAGTTCTTTCCACAACGTATATCCGATTTGTGATGGGAAATGCGCTCTTTTATAGTCTGCATAGTTTCACCAACATAAACTTTACCACAAGGGCATTTTATCGCATATGTAACTTGTTTAGAATTACATGTAAAAAAAACCCGTATCGGAATGTCAGCCCCTGTCTGTGGATGTGAAATTTTGGGGCCCTTTAGTACGTTCGCACATTGTGCGCATTGTAAGCAGGGAAAAGTACCTTTCTTCTGTGTACGTAAAAACAATTGTTTGGGCATAGTCAACCGTGAGCCAATGTCTGCTCTGACTACTTTATTCCTCAAATTATTTGGACGTCTAAAACATGGCATGAATGGTATTTGAAACTCTGGTACTTCAGGAAAACTATCCCGCAGGATATGCCAGTGCTTACGTATCTTATTGTGGAACCTATACAGAAAAGGATGGAAAGTGTGTACCAGAGGAATACGTGGAGGAGAACCAGAATCTTTTTTAGAACTTATAGTATTCCGACATTGTTTTAAAATACGAGGTGGATAACTACTTAATGAAAATTTTCCTTCCATTTCATTCAAACGCTGGGAACGTACTATAGGGTCACTAACGATTCTACGTACCCTTTCAAATTGTGAGCAGGGAATGGATTTTTTAACTGCTGTTGGATGGCAACTCTGATAGAGTAGGAGGTTATTTCGGTCAGTCTCTTTTACATAAAGATCAACCATAATTGACCCATCAGGCTGTTGGATGACCATTGTGTCCAAAAAAGTTAATTTGTGTGGTACTATAATTTAATGTGAAGGACAATTCGGGCCATACTGAATTAATATGTTCCAAGAATCCCAGCAATGTGTCTTGTGAACCCCTCCACAGACAGAACACGTCATCTATATAACGACGCCACAATAAACAATGTGTTTGAAATAATTCATTATTGTATATATGGTCGGATTCAAAAACAGACATGAAACAATTAGCATAAGGTGGGGCCACATTGGACCCCATTGCCGAACCCTGTGCCTGAACGTAAAAAGTGTCTTCAAATAAGAAAAAATTCTCTGTTAGAACTAATTCTAATAAATTGAGTAAAAAAGAAATTACATTCGGGTCTTTATGGGAGTCTCTAAGTATGCGTTCAGTTGCCCTAATTCCCTTCACATGTTGAATGGACGTGTATAGATTGTTAACATCCAGGGTCACCAACAGTGTACCCTCAGGGAGTGTACCAATATCTTTTATAATTTTCAGAAAGCCCCCCGTGTCTAGTAAAAAGGCCTGTGTGTCCTTGACTAGGGGTGTCAATACTTTTTCTAACAGGATCGATAATGGAGACAAAATTGAGTCCGTCGATGCAACTATCGGCCTACCGGGGGGCTTAGTCATATTTTTATGTATTTTTGGCAATACATAGAATACAGGAATAATAGGGTATTCCTTTGTCAAAAAATCTTTTGTCTTTCTATCAATAATGTGTGATGCCAAGGCTTTCTCTAAGACAAAAACTATTTTTTCTTTGACTATTGATGTAGGATTATTATCTAACGGTAAATAGACCTCCCTATTAGACAATTGAGATAGTATTTCAGAACGATAAAAGGAATAATCCATAATCACTATAGCACCCCCTTTATCCGCCGGTTTGATAATTATGTCTTTATCGTCCATAAGGGTCTTTAAAGCAGTAAATTCGGCAGGTTCTAGATTAGAATGGAGAATAAAATTGCCTCTTATAATCTGCTTATAAAATTCCGATGCTTCCCTCTCAATCAACCCAATAAAAGTTTCGACAGGTGGACTATTCTTAGGAGGGGAAAATTTACTAGGGACCCTCAGACCCAAATCCTTTAAATTGATGGGTGTTGTCTGTATAATCGGGGGGTGTATATCAACCGATGTTAATTCAGAAAAATGGGCCTTCAGTTGTACATTCCTATAAAATCTTTGAAGATCGATATCAAACTGAAAGGAATCAAAACGATAAGTAGGACAAAAAGATAGGCCCTTTTGTAACAAACGTAATTGTGATACCCCAAGTGATTTCTGCGATATATTAACAACTAAATTTGATTTATTACCTGTGACCTGGTATTCATCACATGGCGATTTGTGTCTGAAACACTGCCCCCCCCTCCTCGTCCTCTTTTTGAGTGGAATTGGCTGCCTAGAAATTTTGGGGCCCTTTAGTACGTTCGCACATTGTGCGCATTGTAAGCAGGGAAAAGTACCATAGTGATTAATGACCCCCTCTCTTTTGTGTATATATTTTTTACTTTATCCTTTTCTTTTTATTCATTATTGTTTCTTCTTTCCTGTATTTCTAGGCAGCCAATTGATTATTCCATCTTGCATCCATGTTTGTTATACTTCACCCGATCCGCACGCTCCAGCGTTGAATATTTCTCACTGCATAGATTCGGACTGACATTGCACTTCCGCGTTCCACCACTGCGTTCCACCGAGATGTGTCCTACCCGGGTGACGTATTTCTGGTTGCGCCGATTCTCTCTGCGGGTCACAGCGTTCCAGGCACTAAGTAGAGATGTCACTTCCGGGCGGGTTAGCTTATAATGGGAGCGCGGTCCTGCAATTAGTATGCAGGTGATCTCCCTGGACTCTGCATGCGGTCGGCTGTGTCACTTACCACAGGAGGTTCTAACGGTAAGCTTTTTTGCGATACACAGGGGTTTTCTTTTGTATCTGACAAGCGTCATACTTTTCATTTTGATTTTTGCCCTTGGTTCTTTATTACAGCGCTCCTATTTGGAGTTTAACAAACGTATATGTGGGTTTCCCTTGTCACAGCCCGGATATTTGTTAAACGGCACCTATAGTGGTAAGGCATAGTGATACATAATAGGGAGCTTTTCGGTAGCTATTGGGGCTGTCTATATTATATTCTTATAATGCTTCTTTGTTTCAGTAATTCCTTGGAGCCCTCCATCTGATTATTGGGCCCACTTTAATTACAGTGTTGCTCGTATTTTATATAAATCTTTGGTAAGCATTTTTTTGTCTTTTTGTTATTGTGTTTATTTGTAAGAAATGGGGGTTTTTCACTAAAATCTATCATGGATATTTATATGGAGAGGGAAAAGCCTTCGTATGACATTGGACTTTATGCAAATGAGCGAATTTTTCTTATAATAAAAATGATGATTATATGATTTGCATATATATATATATATGTACTAATAGAGACAAAAATAAGGGATATATATCTATGATTATGTATATATTGGATTGTATATTATGACTATGTTATTGAGTTTTCTTTTTTGTATTTTTTTCCCTAGTCTGATGAAGGTCATAATGACCGAAACGTTATATATATATATATACTGGGATTTATGACTAAATAAAGAATATATTGAAAAGATTTTTTTCTTTGAGTGCCGGATTTTGTCAAGATTATAGGCACATCAGGGGCTCTCCAAACGCAACATGGCGTCCCATCTCAATTCCAGTCAATTTTGCATTGAAAAATCAAACGGCGCTCCTTCCCTTCCGAGCTCTGCCATGCGCCCAAACAGTGGTTTACCCCAACATTTGGGGTATCAGCGTACTCAGAACTAATGGCAGAACAACTTTTGGGTCCAATTTCTTCTCTTACTCTTGGTAAAATAAAAAATTGGGGGCGAAAAGATCATATTTGTGAAAAAATGATTTTTTATTTTTATGGCTCTGCATTATCAACTTATGTGAAGCACTTGGTGGGTTAAAGTGCTCACCACACATCTAGATAAGTTCCTTAGGGGGTCTACTTTCCAAAATGGTTTCACTTGTGGGGGTTTCAATTCCAGTCAATTTTGCATTGAAAAGTTAAACGGCGCTCCTTCCCTTCCGAGCTCTGCCATGTGCCTAAACAGTGGTTTACCCCCACATATGGGGTATTAGCGTATTCAGAACAAATTGTACAACAACTTTTGTGGTCCATTTTCTCCTGTTACCCTTGGTAAAATAAAACAAATTGGAGCTGAAATAACATTTTTGTGAAGAAAAGTTAAATGTTAATTTTTTTAAAACATTCCAAAAATCCTGTAAAACACCTGAAGGGTTAATAAACTTCTTGAATGTGGTTTTGAGCACCTTGAGGGGTGCAGTTTTTAGAATGGTGTCACACACTGGCTATTTTCTATCATATAGACCCCTCAAAATGACTTCAAATGTGATGTGGTCCCTAAAAAATATTGGTGTTGTAAAAATAAATAATTGTTTGTCAAATTTTAACCCTTATAACTCCCTAACAAAAAAAAATTTTGGTTCCAAAATTGTGCTGATGTAAAGTAGGCATGTGGGAAATGTTACTTATTAATTATTTTGTGTGACATATCTCTGTGATTTAAGGGCATAAAAATTCAAAGTTGGAAAATTGCAAAATTTTCAAAACTTTCGCCATATTTCCGTTTTTTTCACAAATAAACGCAAGTTATATCGAAGAAATTTTACCACTACCATGAAGTACAATATGTCACGAGAAAGCAATGTCAGAATCGCCAAGATGGGGCTTAAGGGGTTAATGTTGATGATTATGGCTTACAGCCAATGAAAACCCAAAAGTCATTATCTCAGTAAATTAGAATACTTTATAACACTAGCCTAAAAAAAATGATTTTAACAACCGAAATGTTGGCCTACTGAAATGTATATTCAATAAGTGCAGTCAATACTTGGTTGCAGCTCTTTTTGCATCAATTACTGCATCAATGCGGTGTGGCATGGAGGCGATCAGTCTACGGCACTGCTGAGGAAGCCCAGGTTGCTTTAATAGCATCCTTCAGCTCATCTGCATTGTTGGGTCTGTAGGTCCACTGTGTTTTATCAAGACCAAAGTCAGCGCAGCCGTCTACCAGGAAATTTTAGAGCACTTCATGCTTCCCTCTGCAGACAAACTTTTTGGAAGTGGAAATTTGAGGGTAAGTTCACACAGGGCGTTTTTGCTGCGTTTTTGTATGCTAATTTTCAGCTGCATTTTACAGTACCAGCAAAGCCTACGAGATTTCATAAATCTCATACACACAGATTGGGTTTTTGTTTGATCAGTATTTTGTGCTTTGCAGCATTTTTTTTACATAGGGCATGTCACTTCTTTTAATCTTTTTTTTTTAGCATTTTTCACCCATTAACTTGAATGGGTGGTGAAGAAACGCTGCAAATACTCTAGGTTGACTTTTCTTGCAGCGTATTTGCTGCAGAAGGTTCCCTGAAAATTGCCCACAGGAAAATTCCCCACACAGAAAATTGCCAATTACAGCATCACAAAGGTTTCAGATCTATGATATTTCAGTTGCAAGGGGAGGATGTTCACATATGTGATCAACTTGTGATTTACAGTTGACCTAGCATCTCACCTATAATTCTATATTATTCTCCTGCCCTGCAGAGCATCTCACCTATAATTCTATATTATTCTCCTGCCCTGCAGAGCATCTTACCTATAATTCTATATTATTCTCCTGATCTGCAGAGCATCTCACCTATAATTCTATATTATTCTCCTGCCCTGCAGAGCATCTTACCTATAATTCTATATTATTCTCCTGATCTGCAGAGCATCTCACCTATAATTCTATATTATTCTCCTGATCTGCAGAGCATCTCACCTATAATTCTATATTATTCTCCTGCCCTGCAGAGCATCTCATCTATAATTCTATATTATTCTCCTGCCCTGCAGAGCATCTCACCTATAATTCTATATTATTCTCCTGCCCTGCAGAGCACCTCACCTATAATGCTATATTATTCTCCTGCCCTGCAGAGCATCTCACCTATAATTCTATATTCTCCTGATCTGCCGAGCATCTCACCTATAATTCTATAATGTTCTCCTGATCTGCAGAGCATCTCACTTATTATTCTATATTATTCTCCTGCCCTGCAGAGCATCTCACCTATACCTGCATACTATCCCCCTGTCCTGCAGAGCATTTAGCCTATAGCTCTATGCTATTCTTGGTCCTGCAGAGCATCTCACCTATAAGTCTCTACTGTTTTCCTGTGAGTATTCATGTCTGTGGGCACTTTTCACATATCATGTGAACACCTTGCACCTGAAATATCATAGATCTGTGATAATGCAATTGGCAATTTTCCGTGTGGGGAATTTTCCGTGTGGGCAATTTTCCTGTGTGCAATTTTCCTGTGTGCATTTTTCTGGTCACCAATGAGACTGAGCGGACGCAGGCTCAGTAACAAGCAGTGACGTCACCGAGCCTGCTCTCCCTCACAGCCTGACCTGAAGTTACCTCTGGACCGTGGGAAAATGCCAGGGAAGAGGATACCACAGGTAAAGTATCTATTCTATCCTATCCATTCTATTCTATCCATGCTATTCTATCCCTACAGGAAGTTGTTTTTTTTTTTCCCTGTGTGCACTCAACTTTATTGGCATGCACAAAGAGAAAAAAACGCACCAAAAACACACCTAAACCTGCGTTTTTGGCACAGATTCTTTCTTGCCAAAACAATCAGGTTTTGCTGCGAAAAAAAAAAACGCCCTGTGTGAACTTACCCTCATTCTCCAGCAGGACTTGGCACCTGTCCACACTGCCAAAAGTACAAATACCTGGTTTAAAAATAACATTATCACTGTTCTTGGTTGGCCAGCAAACTCACCTGACCTTAACCCCATATAGAATCTTTGGGGTATTGTCAAGAGGAAGATGAGAGACACCAGACCCAACAAGGCAGACAAACTGAAGGCTGCTATCAAAGCAACCTGGGCTTCCATAACACCTCAGTAGTGCCACAGGCTGATCGCCTCCATGCCATGCCACATTGATGCAGTAATTGATACAAAAAAAGCTTGTGTTATAAAGTATTCTAATTTACTGAGATAATGACTTTTGGGTTTTCATTGGCTGTAAGTATTGAAGAACTGAAATACCGTATATACTCGAGTATAAGCCGAGATTTTCAGCCCATTTTTTGGGCTGAAAGTCCCCTTCTCGGCTTATACTCGAGTCATACCCGGGGTCGGCAGGGGAGGGGGAGCGGGGGCTGTCTAATTATACTTACCTACTCCCGGCGCGGTCCCTGCAGTCCTGGTTCTTCCACCGCTGCATCTTCTTCCTGTACTGAGCGGTCACATGGTCCCTATCATTACAGTCATGAATATGCGGCTCCACCTCCCATAGGGGTGGAGCCGCATATTCATTACTGTAATGAGCGGTAACGGTGACCGCTCAGTACAGGAAGAATATGCAGCGCCGGGAGAAGCAGGGACTGCACCGGGCCAGGAGCAGGTAAGTATACGGGGAGGGGGAGCGCTGCGCGATATTTACCTCTCCTCGTTCTGGTGCGGCTCCGTCATCAGCGTCCTCTGGCTGTGATGCTCAGGTCAGAGGGCGCGGTGACGTTGTCAGTGCACGCCCTCTGCTGAACGTTAGTGCTAGACGGAGCCGCACCCGAACGAGGAGCAGGTGAAAGTGCCGGGGTCCTGAGCGACGGAGAGGTGAGTATGTGATTTTTTTTTTTTATCGCAGCCACAGCAAATGGGGCAAGTGACTGTATGGAGCATCTGTATGGGGCCATAACGATTGTACAGCACTATAAGGGGCAGTGACTGTATGGAGCATCTTATGGGGCCCTTATTACCCTTTATGCAGGATTATATGGGGCATATTTTAATATGCAGCATCTAATGTGGCCCATCAAACATTATGGAGCATTATATGGGGCTCCTGATTCAATATGGATATTCAAAAACACTTAACCTACTGATGTCTCAATTAATTTTACTTTTATTGGTATCTATCTTTATTTTTGACATTTACCGGTAGCTGCTGCTTTTTCCTACCCTAGGCTTATACTCGAGTCATTAAGTTTTCCCAGTTTTTTGTGGCAAAATTAGGGGGGTCGGCTTATACTCGGGTCAGCTTATACTCGAGTATATACGGTATATTAACTTTTTGATTATATTCTAATTTTGTAAGATGCACCTGTATCTATTACATAGAAGAAGAACCAACAACCCTATGGACTGCCAGAGAAACTCCACGCATGTATTATATCACAGAATATCTTTATTACAAATTACTCATGGCAACAATTTTAAAAAACAATAGATCTGTACACACAACAGGACATATAAAATTTTAATTCATAAGGTATTATTGACAACCCAGTGTAACAGGCCAGATTAACCCCCCCGCCCAGAATATACCAGGGGTTAAAGTGGCCTAGGCCAGATTATAGCCCGGGTATATTCTGGCCTAGCCTAAACTATACCCCGGGGTATAAATTGGACTAGTCCAGTTTATACCCCTCTGGGCCAGATTATACCCTGGGTATATTCTGGCTTAGCCCAAACTATACCCCGGGGTATAAATTGAACTAGTCCAGATTATACCCCTCCAGGTCAAAATATACCCCAGTTGCTGTTGATCAGATTTTCCAGCCTTTTGAGAACCATTGAGTGATATAATCAATAACAGAGCCCCAGGCAGCAAACGGGGCCCCAGGCAGCGTACAGGGCCCAAGGCAGCGCACAGGGCCCCAGGCAGCACACGAAGCTCCAGGCAGCACATGGGGCCTCAGGCAGAGCACAAGGCCCCATACAGCGCACAGGGCCCCAGGCAGTGCACAGGACCCCAGGCAGTCCGCAGGGCCCCAGGCAAGGCACAGGGGCCCCAGGTAGCGCACAAGGCCCCAGGTAGCGCACATGGCCCCAGGCAGCGCACAGGAGCCCCAGGTAGCGCACAGGGCCCCAGGCAGCACACAGGGGCCCCAGGCAGCGCACAGGGCCCCAGGCAGCACAGAGGCCCCAGGCAGTGCACGGGGCCCCAGGCAACACACAGGGGCCCCAGGCAGCGCACAGGGCCCCAGGCAGCACAGAGAGGCCCCAGGCAGCACACAGGGGCACCAGGCAGTGCACGGGGCCCCAGGCAGCACACAGGGGCACCAGGCAGTGCACGGGCCCAAGGCAGAGCACAGGACCCCAGGCAGCGCACAGGAGCCCCAGGTAGCGCACAGGGCCCCAGGAAGTGCACAGGGCCCCAGGCAGCACACAGGGGCCCCAGGCAGCGCACAGGGCCCCAGGCAGCACAGAGAGGCCGCAGGCAGTGCACGGGGCCACGGGCAACACACAGGGGCCCCAGGCAGTGCACAGGGCCCCAGGCAGCACAGAGAGGCCCCAGGCAGCACACAGGGGCACCAGGCAGTGCACGGGGCCCCAGGCATCACAGAGAGGCCCCAGGCAGTGCACGGAGCCCCAGGCAGAGCACAGGGGCCACAGGAAGCGCACGGGACCCCAGGCAGTGCACAGGACCCCAGGCAGCCCACAGGGGCCCCAGGCAGCACACAGAGCCCCAAGCAGCGCACAAGGTCCCAGGCAGCACAGAGAGGCCCCAGGCAGAACACAGGACCCCAGGCAGCCCACAGGGACCCCAGGCAGCCCATAGGGCCCCAGGCATCACACAGGGCTCCAGGCAGCCCACAGGAGCCCCAGGCAGCCCACAGGGGGTCCCAGATAGTGCACAGGGGGGCAGAGACAGTGAGCAAGGGGGTAAGAGGGGGGAAATAGACAGAGCGCATGTCCCTGTGCGCTGTCTGGGACCCTCCGTGTGCTCTCTGGGACCCACTGTACGCTGTCTGGGGCCCCCTTTGTGATGCCTGGGGCCCTGCTCTTGAGTATATCGCTCAATCCTGTAAGGCTAGTTTCACATTTGCGTACAGCCGTGCGCATGCGTACGCTCTCAGTGAAGCCTTGACCACTGCTGCGCCCCGCCCGGTTAAGCTCCGCCCACATTCTTTTGATGGTGCTGCAACCCGCGGCGGAGGCAACAAGTTGGATTTTCTTGCATTCACCGAATCGTCAAAACAACGCATGCGGACGCAAACGCAAACATTCGCAGGGCCTGCTTACCTAATGATAAAGATAGGGTACGCAGGCCGCATGCGGCCGCATGCGTACCTGGGCGGAGCTTAACTGGCGGGCGCAGCGGTGGGCGGGGCTTCACTAAGAGCGTACACAGCTGTGCGCAAACATGAAACTAGCCTAAGATGTCTAGGGCCCCTGTGCGATGTGCGATGTCTGGGGCCCCTGTGCGATGTCTGGGGCCCAGTTCTTGAGTACATCACTCAATAGTTCTCATAAGCGTGAAAAATCTGATCTACAGCAGCAGGGGTATATTCTGGCCCGGAGGAGTATAATCTGGCCTAGGTATAATATACCCATGGTCTATACTCCTCTAGGGCAGAATATTAGTGCGTTTTTGCTGCTTTAGTGCTACAGTATATATAGATGCACATACACAAACCATATACCATTTCATGCGGCTTTTATCAGATTTTCATGCAGTCTGCAGCAGATTTCCCTCTTCCAAATGACACGGAGAAATCTGCTGTGCTTCTGCATAAAAAAATCCACATAATTGGGATGTGAATTTTGATGCAGACTGACTGCTGATTTTTTTTTCCCTGTTGAAAATCCATAGATAGAACTATGATCACCGTGAGTAGACCAGGTAAGTGAGACGGTGATGGCAGACCGGAATAAAAGTGGAGATGGGTCGCAGTCATGCGGTACTGCAATACCCGTCATCAGAACTGAGCGGGGGTGCGGGAAAAACGGGGAGCATAATGGAGATAGGTGAAAAGGTATGAATGAAGGAATGTGAATTGCATGAGTGTATCTCTAGATGACTGGGACTTAATGTGATAGTAAAATGACCCAATTAAGCGTATATAGTGGAATGTACGTGACAATTTCAAAAAGATGAAGTGCCCATATTGTTGTCATTATACATAATTATGAACATTTTAAATAATGATAAACATTATTAGTCCATGTTTAATGGACTAATGTTCTGATGACGGGTATTGCAGTACCGCATGACTGCGACCCATCTCCACTTTTATTCCGGTCTGCCATCAGTGTATGCGCCGTCTCACTTACCTGGTCTACTCACGGTGATCATAGTTCTATCTATGGATTGAGGCTTCCGTTCATGTGTGCACTGTTATTAGATCACAGATTCGGGCTGCCGTCTATGCGTGCGTTGTTGCCAGTTACCATGGTAACTACTCACGCATGCGTGGCTGGTTCCGTCATATACACCCAGGTATAACACTGCCGTTTGGTGTTAGTTGTTGCCATTTGTTAGCGATTACTATTAACGCATGCGCTGTGAACAACTCACTATCTATTTAGGTATCATATCAGCGCTTTCTTCCCTTTCTACGCATGCGCAGCAGTCTTTGTTAGTTTACACACGGACCTTTAGCGCAGCCGCAATGAGGATTTTCTTTCACACACGTAGGGCAAATACTTATGCTAGTAATACCGCATCCCCTTACACCAGTTTAATGCGGGAACTTTTAGTCAATCACTTTAATACACTGTATAAGTGTTATGGAGTTGAAATCGCTGTAGTTATAAATCGGAAATGAACACATCCCATCCCCGCCTCCTTTCTTTACACCTCCAATCAGCACGGTATCTCCTTATATGTAAATAGGCTTTCCCCCTGCCTAGACACGCCTCCTGAAGAAGCAATTAGTGAAACGCACGTCGAGGCAGAGGGACGCCGAGGAAAGCCACACTGCACGCTACAGGTAAACTTTTATCACTTTATCTTGCGGAGCTTTACCCACATGAGAACTATTTTTGTTACAGGGGTTTATTATACCATACTATACTCACCTGCTGTCATCTAGCACAGTTGTCTGGCATAGAGATATCACTCTTAACATGGGCAGCATGGTTTATTGGTTTTCCCCTATGGGACATATTTTGTAGTCTCAGCATGTGGTATCTAGCCCTTTCTCTACACAGCTAAATTGAAGTGCAATAATTTGGTGGTTTTCCTATGGTTATATGACCCTCTCTTTTGGATCCAGCACCTTTTTTTTTTTTTTTTTTTGGTACTGCATGTTATTTTTAATTGTGTGTTTAATAAAAAATATGTTATCTCAAGTACCACTTGTTTTGGGATTTGCGGTGTACTAAAATCACCAAAAAATGTGATATATGTATCTGTATAGTGGTTCTTGTTCTCTTGTTAAAAGGAACGTATTTATTTAGGGGCAATTTTTGTGATTTACATTAGTCCCATATAGAGCCTGATGCCTAGTGGTATTTTTCGCCCGATTGTAGCCTTTTTTAATCGATCGTCGGCTATACCCTCGTTCTAAAAATCTATCTTTAAGGTCAGAAGCCTGTTTTTCAAACTCAGTTTCATCAGAGCAAATCCTTCGCAACCGCAAAAACTGTCCAATAGGTATAGAGTTTATCATTGTAGAAGGATGCGAAGATGTTGCGTGTAGGAGTGAATTTACTGCCGTAGTCTTACGAAATATGTTGGTATATAGGCAGTTATCGTCCCCTCTATACACTCACATCCAGGAATTCCATCACGTTTACATTAAATTTAAACATCAAGCGTAGGTTGCGAGTATTCTGATTTATTTGTGACATAAAATCCTGCAGGGATTCCACCGAGCCCTGCCAGATAAAAAATATGTCATCAATGAAACACACCCACAATGGGATGCGATCCATTGACGGCATGGGTTCAGACATAAAGAGGTCCCTCTCCCACAGCCCCAGGAATAAATTTGCGTAAGCTGGCGCAAAAGCCGCGCCTATTGCTGTGCTCTGGAGCTGCAGGTAGAGGGACCCATTAAATAGAAAAAAAATTTTTGTTAATGAAAATTCAAGCAACTGATGATTCCAAAAAATACTTCACAGCCTGAACCCCATCATTATGTCGGATGTTTGTGTACAGGCTTTCAACAGGCTTTCAACATCACACGACACCAAAAGAGTGTCAGCACCAATGTGTAGGCCATCAACTTTTTTTAGGAACTCATTGGTATCCTTTATAAATGATGGTAGGGAATATCTGCACTCGTAATCCTCTAGGGGTGAGGTTCTGTTTCTTATACTCCTCTAGCGTCTTGATATTCCACCATGTCTTAGTCAAATTCCTGTGTAAATTGGTAATATCAGAGGTCAAAACCTCAAAATCATCGCCCGAAATGCTCGTCCCTGATGCAACATTCCTTTCTCCAAAAATATCAGTGTCCTGACTACGCCACGCTGCTTCCCTGGCATTTAAATCCATATTGATATAAATACAATATATACCAAGATGTGCCACCACTCCAGAAAACCAGCAAAAGAAACCAGTTATAAAAGTAACAATCAAAAGACACTAGGCCGAGTGGGCACCATCTACATCTATAAAAGACCTAAAGGGATCACCACATGCATACTAAAGATCAATAGAGACCAGCAGAGCAAAGTGTATGCATACAAATTGGGATCACCACATAAATATAGAAAATGTACAAAGGTATCTTTATATGTGGAACACAACACAAAAACATAAAAACATTTTAAAAACCCCCAATGAGACCTGGGGTAACGGGTCCATACAAATAACAGATAAATGCCATAATAGAACATACAACACTGCACAGCAAATATACATAAAGAAACATTACAATAAGAAAGGACACAAACCCATTGTCCATTAGAAATACAGAGAGGATAAGCTATAGTGTACTCTAACCCACAAACCTATACCATAATAGGCAAGCCATATGAGTAACAAGCAATACAAAGGTCACTATGTGTGACTCCACGAGGTGGTCTGATCATGCGCCTTGGATCTAGCTCTATGACGTTAGTACTGTGGGATTTTACTGTCGGGCTGCGTGCCTCTTACCCTCTCTTTGACGTATATATGTGGGGGTCTTTACAGACAGGCACGGTAGTATGTACACCACTTATTTTGAGTGTGCAGCTGCCTTGGTGCGCTGGTTTTGTTACCGGTGCCCTCATAAGCACTTTATAAATAACTGTATATGTCATCTCTCTCTGCCTATTGGCGCATGTTTATAACCGCACTTATCTGCTATTTCTATTGTTTGCCTCAATACATTCTTGTACTGAACGTGGGGCTTTGAGTCCTCTGTCATTCTGTAGGGCTCAAAAATACTACATGCGGCTGGCGTGGAGACTTTCTCCTCCACCCTGCATAGTAGTGCGGATCTTCTATGCACAGGCAGCAACGCCTGAACCGCTGGCACGTCCAGCAAATACATTGGGTATGGAGACACGGACTTTGGTCACGTGCCTTAGTGACGGCAGATTTGTGTTTACATGGAGGCGGAGCCGCCCTTAGGACTCAGTGCGCATGCGCTGACCATAGACGTCACATCATGACAGGAGACATTGCTGCGCTTGCGCAGTGGTTCCCGGTAGACGCCGAGAATGGTGTCCCTCTGCTGCTGTAGCTGCTCACACCTGGTAGGTGTCATTAGGAAGTATTTCTCTATTTAAGTTGGGGAACATGCCACTTGTTCATTATCGACCTTGAGGAAGACGCTATAGGCGTCGATACGCGTGGGTCTCTGCAACCGCACAGCTCACTAAGCCCACAAACCCATTTTTTCCAGAAGCTGTACTACCAGCCTTATCTCTAGATAGGTTAAGATCACAGGATAGGGGCATATATCCCCCGGTGTACTAGTGGGGTCTGGTACTTTTTGGATCAGACCACCTCGTGGAGTCACACATAGTGACCTTTGTATTGCTTGTTACTCATATGGCTTGCCTATTATGGTATAGGTTTGTGGGTTAGAGTACACTATAGCTTATCCTCTCTGTATTTCTAATGGACAATGGGTTTGTGTCCTTTCTTATTGTAATGTTTCTTTATGTATATTTGCTGTGCAGTGTTGTATGTTCTATTATGGCATTTATCTGTTATTTGTATGGACCCGTTACCCCAGGTCTCATTGGGGGTTTTTAAAATGTTTTTATGTTTTTGTGTTGTGTTCCACATATAAAGATACCTTTGTACATTTTCTATATTTATGTGGTGATCCCAATTTGTATGCATACACATCTACAACATACAGAAGAGCAGTCACCCCAATAATGGGGCCATGATAACACTGGAGAACACTGGGCAGCTGACACATCTACTACATACAGAAGAGCAGTCACCCCAATAATGGGGCCATGATAACACTGGAGAACACTGGGCAGCTGACACATCTACTACATACAGAAGAGCAGTCACCCCAATAATGGGGCCATGATAACACTGGAGAACACTGGGCAGCTCACACATCTACTACATACAGAAGAGCAGTCACCCCAATAATGGGGCCATGATAACACTGGAGAACACTGGGCAGCTGACATATCTACTACATACAGAAGAGCAGTCACCCCAATAATGGGGGCATGATAACACTGGGCAGCTGACATATCTACTACATACAGAAGAGCAGTCACCCCAATAATGGCGCCATGATAACACTGGAGAACATTGGGCAGCTGACACATCTACTACATACAGAAGAGCAGTCACCCCAATAATGGGGCCATGATAACACTGGAGAACACTGGGCAGCTGACATATCTACTACATACAGAAGAGCAGTCACCCCAATAATGGGGCCATGATAACACTGGAGAACACTGAGCAGCTGACATATCTACTACATACAGAAGAGCAGTCACCCCAATAATGGGGCCATGATATCACTGGGCAGCTGACATATCTACTACATACAGAAGAGCAGTCACCCCAATAATGGGGCCATGAGAACACTGGAGAACACTGGGCAGCTGACATATCTACTACATACAGAAGAGCAGTCACCCCAATAATGGGGCCATGAGAACACTGGAGAACACTGGGCAGCTGACATATCGAATACATACAGAAGAGCAGTCACCCCAATAATGGGGCCATGATAACACTGGAGAACACTGAGCAGCTGACATATCTACTACATACAGAAGAGCAGTCACCCAATAATGTGGCCATGAGAACACTGGGCAGCTGACATATCTACTACATACATAAGAGCAGTCACCCCAATAATGGGGCCATGATAACACTGGAGAACACTGGGCAGCTGACACATCTACTACATACAGAAGAGCAGTCACCCAATAATGGGGCCATGAGAACACTGAGCAGCTGACATATCTACTACATACATAAGAGCAGTCACCCCAATAAAGGGGCCATGATAACACTGGAGAACACTGGGCAGCTGACATATCTACTACATACAGAAGAGCAGTCAGCCCAATAATGGGGCCATGATAACACTGGAGAACACTGAGCAGCTGACATATCTACTACATACAGAAGAGCAGTCACCCAATAATGGCGCCATGAGAACACTGGGCAGCTGACACATCTACTACATACAGAAGAGCAGTCACCCAATAATGGGGCCATGAGAACACTGAGCAGCTGACATATCTACTACATATAGAAGAGCAGTCACCCCAATAATGGGGCTATGAGAACACTGAGCAGCTGACATATCTACTACATATAGAAGAGCAGTCACCCCAATAATGGGGCCATGAGAACACTGAGCAGCTGACATATCTACTACATATAGAAGAGCAGTCACCCCAATAATGGGGCCATAAGAACACTGGAGAACTCTGGGCAGCTGACATATCTACTACATACATAAGAGCAGTCACCCCAATAATGGGGCCATGATATTACTGGGCAGCTGACATATCTACTACATACAGAAGAGCAGTCACCCCAATAATGGGGCCATGAGAACACTGGAGAACACTGGGCAGCTGACATATCTACTACATACAGAAGAGCAGTCACCCCAATAATGGGGCCATGAGAACACTGGAGAACACTGGGCAGCTGACATATCTACTACATACAGAAGAGCAGTCACCCCAATAATGGGGCCATGATAACACTGGAGAACACTGAGCAGCTGACATATCTACTACATACAGAAGAGCAGTCACCCAATAATGGGGCCATGAGAACACTGGGCAGCTGACATATCTACTACATACATAAGAGCAGTCACCACAATAATGGGGCCATGATAACACTGGAGAACACTGGGCAGCTGACACATCTACTACATACAGAAGAGCAGTCACCCAATAATGGGGCCATGAGAACACTGAGCAGCTGACATATCTACTACATACATAAGAGCAGTCACCCCAATAATGGGGCCATGATAACACTGGAGAACACTGGGCAGCTGACATATCTACTACATACAGAAGAGCAGTCAGCCCAATAATGGGGCCATGATAACACTGGAGAACACTGAGCAGCTGACATATCTACTACATACAGAAGAGCAGTCACCCAATAATGGCGCCATGAGAACACTGGGCAGCTGACACATCTACTACATACAGAAGAGCAGTCACCCAATAATGGGGCCATGAGAACACTGAGCAGCTGACATATCTACTACATATAGAAGAGCAGTCACCCCAATAATGGGGCTATGAGAACACTGAGCAGCTGACATATCTACTACATATAGAAGAGCAGTCACCCCAATAATGGGGCCATGAGAACACTGAGCAGCTGACATATCTAGTACATATAGAAGAGCAGTCACCCCAATAATGGGGCCATAAGAACACTGGAGAACTCTGGGCAGCTGACATATCTACTACATACATAAGAGCAGTCACCCCAATAATGGGGCCATGATAACACTGGAGAACACTGGGCAGCTGACATATCTACTACATACAGAAGAGCAGTCACCCCAATAATGGGGCCATGATAACACTGGAGAACACTGAGCAGCTGACATATCTACTACATACAGAAGAGCAGTCACCCCAATAATGGGGCCATGATAACACTGGAGAACTCTGGGCAGCTGACATATCTACTACATACAGAAGAGCAGTCACCCCAATAATGGGGCCATGATAACACTGGAGAACTCTGGGCAGCTGAAATATCTACTACATACATAAGAGCAGTCACCCCAATAATGGGGCCATAATAACACTGGAGAACACTGGGCAGCTGACATATCTACTACATATAGAAGAGCAGTCACCCCAATAAAGGGGCCATGAGAACACTGGGCAGCTGACATATCTACTACATATAGAAGAACAGTCACCCTAATAATGGGGCCATGATATCACTGGAGAACACTGGGCAGCTGACATATCTACTACATATAGAAGAGCAGTCACCCCAATAATGGGGCCATGAGAACACTGAGCAGCTGACATATCTACTACATATAGAAGAGCAGTCACCGCAATAATGGGGCCATGAGAACACTGGAGAACACTGGGCAGCTGACATATCTACTACATACATAAGAGCAGTCACCCCAATAATGGGGCCATGATAACACTGGAGAACACTGGGCAGCTGACATATCTACTACATACAGAAGAGCAGTCACCCCAATAATGGGGCCATGATAACACTGGAGAACACTGAGCAGCTGACATATCTACTACATACAGAAGAGCAGTCACCCCAATAATGGGGCCATGATAACACTGGAGAACTCTGGGCAGCTGACATATCTACTACATACAGAAGAGCAGTCACCCCAATAATGGGGCCATGATAACACTGGAGAACTCTGGGCAGCTGACATATCTACTACATACATAAGAGCAGTCACCCCAATAATGGGGCCATAATAACACTGGAGAACACTGGGCAGCTGACATATCTACTACATATAGAAGAGCAGTCACCCCAATAATGGGGCCATGAGAACACTGGGCAGCTGACATATCTACTACATATAGAAGAACAGTCACCCTAATAATGGGGCCATAATAACACTGGAGAACACTGGGCAGCTCACATATCTACAACATATAGAAGAGCAGTCACCCCAATAATGGGGCCATGAGAACACTGTGCAGCTGACATATCTACTACATATAGAAGAACAGTCACCCTAATAATGGGGCCATGATATCACTGGAGAACACTGGGCAGCTGACATATCTACTACATATAGAAGAACAGTCACCCTAATAATGGGGCCATGATATCACTGGAGAACACTGGGCAGCTGACATATCTACTACATATAGAAGAGCAGTCACCCCAATAATGGGGCCATGAGAACACTGGAGAACACTGGGCAGCTGACATATCTACTACATATAGAAGAGCAGTCACCCCAATAATGGGGCCATGAGAACACTGGGCAGCTGACATATCTACTACATATAGAAGAACAGTCACCCTAATAATGGGGCCATGATATCACTGGAGAACACTGGGCAGCTGACATATCTACTACATACAGAAGAGCAGTCACCCCAATAATGGGGCCATGATAACACTGGAGAACTCTGGGCAGCTGACATATCTACTACATACATAAGAGCAGTCACCCCAATAATGGGGCCATAACAACACTGGAGAACACTGGGCAGCTGACATATCTACTACATATAGAAGAGCAGTCACCCCAATAATGGGGCCATGAGAACACTGGGCAGCTGACATATCTACTACATATAGAAGAACAGTCACCCTAATAATGGGGCCATGATATCACTGGAGAACACTGGGCAGCTGACATATCTACTACATATAGAAGAGCAGTCACCCCAATAATGGGGCCATGAGAACACTGGAGAACACTGGGCAGCTGACATATCTACTACATACAGAAGAGCAGTCACCCCAATAATGGGGCCATGATAACACTGGAGAACACTGGGCAGCTGACATATCTACTACATACAGAAGAGCAGTCACCCCAATAATGGGGCCATGAGAACACTGGAGAACACTGGGCAGCTGACATATCTACTACATATAGAAGAGCAGTCACCCTAATAATGGGGCCATGATATCACTGGAGAACACTGGGCAGCTGACATATCTACTACATACAGAAGAGCAGTCACCCTAATAATGGGGCCATAATAACACTGGAGAACACTGGGCAGCTGACATATCTACTACATACAGAAGAGCAGTCACCCCAATAATGGGGCCATGAGAACACTGGGCAGCTGACATATCTACTACATACAGAAGAACAGTCACCCTAATAATGGGGCCATGATATCACTGGAGAACACTGGGCAGCTGACATATCTACTACATACAGAAGAGCAGTCACCCTAATAATGGGGCCATAATAACACTGGAGAACACTGGGCAGCTGACATATCTACTACATACAGAAGAGCAGTCACCCCAATAATGGGGCCATGAGAACACTGGGCAGCTGACATATCTACTACATACAGAAGAACAGTCACCCTAATAATGGGGCCATGAGAACACTGGAGAACACTGGGCAGCTGACATATCTACTACAAACAGAAGAGCAGTCACCCCAATAATGGGGCCATAATAACACTGGAGAACACTGGGCAGCTGACATATCTACTACATACAGAAGAGCAGTCACCCCAATAATGGGGCCATGATAACACTGGAGAACACTGCGCAGCTGACATATCTACTACATATAGAAGAGCAGTCACCCTAATAATGGGGCCATAATAACACTGGAGAACACTGGGCAGCTGACATATCTACTACATACAGAAGAGCAGTCACCCCAATAATGGGGCCATGATAACACTGGAGAACACTGGGCAGCTGACATATCTACTACATACAGAAGAGCAGTCACCCTAATAATGGGGCCATGATAACACTGTGCAGCTGACATATTTACTACATACAGAAGAGCAGTCACCCCAATAATGGCGCCATGATAACACTGGAGAACACTGGGCAGCTGACATATCTACTACATATAGAAGAGCAGTCACCCCAATAATGGGGCCATGATAACACTGGAGAACACTGGGCAGCTGACATATCTACTACATATAGAAGAACAGTCACCCTAATAATGGGGCCATGATATCACTGGAGAACACTGGGCAGCTGACATATCTACTACATACAGAAGAGCAGTCACTCCAATAATGGGGCCATAATAACACTGGAGAACACTGGGCAGCTGACATATCTACTACATACAGAAGAGCAGTCACCCCAATAATGGGGCCATGATAACACTGGAGAACACTGGGCAGCTGACATATCTACTACATACAGAAGAGCAGTCACCCCAATAATGGGGCCATGATAACACTGGAGAACACTGGGCAGCTGACATATCTACTACATACAGAAGAGCAGTCACCCTAATAATGGGGCCATGATAACACTGTGCAGCTGACATATTTACTACATACAGAAGAGCAGTCACCCCAATTATGGGGCCATGATAACACTGGAGAACACTGGGCAGCTGACATATCTACTACATACAGAAGAGCAGTCACCCCAATAATGGGGCCATGATAACACTGGAGAACACTGGGCAGCTGACATATCTACTACATACAGAAGAGCAGTCACCCCAATAATGGGGCCATGATAACACTGGAGAACACTGGGCAGCTGACATATCTACTACATACAGAAGAGCAGTCACCCCAATAATGGGGCCATGATAACACTGGAGAACACTGGGCAGCTGACATATCTACTACATACAGAAGAGCAGTCACACTAATAATGGGGCCATGATAACACTGGGCAGCTGACATATCTACTACATATAGAAGAGCAGTGACCCCAATAATGGGGCCATGATAACACTGGAGAACACTGGGCAGCTGACATATCTACTACATATAGAAGAACAGTCACCCTAATAATGGGGCCATGATAACACTGGAGAACACTGGGCAGCTGACATATCTACTACATACAGAAGAGCAGTCACCCCAATAATGGGGCCATGATAACACTGGAGAACACTGGGCAGCTGACATATCTACTACATACAGAAGAGCAGTCACCCCAATAATGGGGCCATGAGAACACTGGAGAACACTGGGCAGCTGACATATCTACTACATACAGAAGAACAGTCACCCTAATAAGGGGGCCATGAGAACACTGGAGAACACTGGGCAGCTGATATATCTACTACATACAGAAGAGCAGTCACCCCAATAATGGGGCCATAATAACACTGGAGAACACTGGGCAGCTGACATATCTACTACATACAGAAGAGCAGTCACCCCAATAATGGGGCCATGATAACACTGGAGAACACTGGGCAGCTGACATATCTACTACATACAGAAGAGCAGTCACCCCAATAATGGGGCCATGATAACACTGGAGAACACTGGGCAGCTGACATATCTACTACATACAGAAGAGCAGTCACCCTAATAATGGGGCCATAATAACACTGGAGAACACTGGGCAGCTGACATATCTACTACATACAGAAGAGCAGTCACCCCAATAATGGGGTCATGATAACACTGGAGAACACTGGGCAGCTGACATATCTACTACATACAGAAGAGCAGTCACCCCAATAATGGGGCCATGATAACACTGGAGAACACTGGGCAGCTGACATATCTACTACATATAGAAGAACAGTCACCCTAATAATGGGGCCATGATAACACTGGAGAACACTGGGCAGCTGACATATCTACTACATATAGAAGAACAGTCACCCTAATAATGGGGCCATGATATCACTGGAGAACACTGGGCAGCTGACATATCTACTACATATAGAAGAACAGTCACCCTAATAATGGGGCCATGATATCACTGGAGAACACTGGGCAGCTGACATATCTACTACATATAGAAGAGCAGTCACCCCAATAATGGGGCCATGAGAACACTGGAGAACACTGGGCAGCTGACATATCTACTACATATAGAAGAGCAGTCACCCCAATAATGGGGCCATGATAACACTGGAGAACACTGGGCAGCTGACATATCTACTACATATAGAAGAACAGTCACCCTAATAATGGGGCCATGATATCACAGGAGAACACTGGGCAGCTGACATATCTACTACATATAGAAGAACAGTCACCCTAATAATGGGGCCATGATATCACTGGAGAACACTGGGCAGCTGACATATCTACTACATATAGAAGAACAGTCACCCTAATAATGGGGCCATGATATCACTGGAGAACACTGGGCAGCTGACATATCTACTACATACAGAAGAGCAGTCACCCCAATAATGGGGCCATAATAACACTGGAGAACACTGGGCAGCTGACATATCTACTACATACAGAAGAGCAGTCACCCCAATAATGGGGCCATGATAACACTGGAGAACACTGGGCAGCTGACATATCTACTACATACAGAAGAGCAGTCACCCCAATAATGGGGCCATGAGAACACTGGAGAACACTGGGCAGCTGACATATCTACTACATATAGAAGAGCAGTCACCCCAATAATGGGGCCATGATAACACTGGAGAACACTGGGCAGCTGACATATCTACTACATACAGAAGAGCAGTCACCCCAATAATGGGGCCATGAGAACACTGGAGAACACTGGGCAGCTGACATATCTACTACATACAGAAGAGCAGTCACACTAATAATGGGGCCATGAGAACACTGGAGAACACTGGGCAGCTGACATATCTACTACATATAGAAGAGCAGTCACCCTAATAATGGGGCCATGAGAACACTGGAGAACACTGGGCAGCTGACATATCTACTACATACAGAAGAGCAGTCACCCTAATAATGGGGCCATGAGAACACTGGAGAACACTGGGCAGCTGACATATCTACTACATATAGAAGAACAGTCACCCCAATAATGGGGCCATGATAACACTGGAGAACACTGGGCAGCTGACATATCTACTACATACAGAAGAGCAGTCACCCCAATAATGGGGCCATGAGAACACTGGAGAACACTGGGCAGCTGACATATCTACTACATACAGAAGAGCAGTCACCCCAATAATGGGGCCATGAGAACACTGGAGAACACTGGGCAGCTGACATATCTACTACATACAGAAGAGCAGTCACCCCAATAATGGGGCCATGATAACACTGGAGAACACTGGGCAGCTGACATATCTACTACATATAGAAGAGCAGTCACCCTAATAATGGGGCCATAATAACACTGGAGAACACTGGGCAGCTGACATATCTACTACATACAGAAGAGCAGTCACCCCAATAATGGGGCCATGATAACACTGGAGAACACTGGGCAGCTGGCATATCTACTACATACAGAAGAGCAGTCACCCTAATAATGGGGCCATGATAACACTGTGCAGCTGACATATTTACTACATACAGAAGAGCAGTCACCCCAATAATGGCGCCATGATAACACTGGAGAACACTGGGCAGCTGATATATCTACTACATATAGAAGAGCAGTCACCCCAATAATGGGGCCATGATAACACTGGAGAACACTGGGCAGCTGACATATCTACTACATATAGAAGAACAGTCACCCTAATAATGGGGCCATGATAACACTGGAGAACACTGGGCAGCTGACATATCTACTACATATAGAAGAACAGTCACCCTAATAATGGGGCCATGATATCACTGGAGAACACTGGGCAGCTGACATATCTACTACATATAGAAGAACAGTCACCCTAATAATGGGGCCATGATATCACTGGAGAACACTGGGCAGCTGACATATCTACTACATATAGAAGAGCAGTCACCCCAATAATGGGGCCATGAGAACACTGGAGAACACTGGGCAGCTGACATATCTACTACATATAGAAGAGCAGTCACCCCAATAATGGGGCCATGATAACACTGGAGAACACTGGGCAGCTGACATATCTACTACATATAGAAGAACAGTCACCCTAATAATGGGGCCATGATATCACAGGAGAACACTGGGCAGCTGACATATCTACTACATATAGAAGAACAGTCACCCTAATAATGGGGCCATGATATCACTGGAGAACACTGGGCAGCTGACATATCTACTACATATAGAAGAACAGTCACCCTAATAATGGGGCCATGATATCACTGGAGAACACTGGGCAGCTGACATATCTACTACATACAGAAGAGCAGTCACCCCAATAATGGGGCCATAATAACACTGGAGAACACTGGGCAGCTGACATATCTACTACATACAGAAGAGCAGTCACCCCAATAATGGGGCCATGATAACACTGGAGAACACTGGGCAGCTGACATATCTACTACATACAGAAGAGCAGTCACCCAATAATGGGGCCATGAGAACACTGAGCAGCTGACATATCTACTACATATAGAAGAGCAGTCACCCCAATAATGGGGCTATGAGAACACTGAGCAGCTGACATATCTACTACATATAGAAGAGCAGTCACCCCAATAATGGGGCCATGAGAACACTGAGCAGCTGACATATCTACTACATATAGAAGAGCAGTCACCCCAATAATGGGGCCATAAGAACACTGGAGAACTCTGGGCAGCTGACATATCTACTACATACATAAGAGCAGTCACCCCAATAATGGGGCCATGATATTACTGGGCAGCTGACATATCTACTACATACAGAAGAGCAGTCACCCCAATAATGGGGCCATGAGAACACTGGAGAACACTGGGCAGCTGACATATCTACTACATACAGAAGAGCAGTCACCCCAATAATGGGGCCATGAGAACACTGGAGAACACTGGGCAGCTGACATATCTACTACATACAGAAGAGCAGTCACCCCAATAATGGGGCCATGATAACACTGGAGAACACTGAGCAGCTGACATATCTACTACATACAGAAGAGCAGTCACCCAATAATGGGGCCATGAGAACACTGGGCAGCTGACATATCTACTACATACATAAGAGCAGTCACCACAATAATGGGGCCATGATAACACTGGAGAACACTGGGCAGCTGACACATCTACTACATACAGAAGAGCAGTCACCCAATAATGGGGCCATGAGAACACTGAGCAGCTGACATATCTACTACATACATAAGAGCAGTCACCCCAATAATGGGGCCATGATAACACTGGAGAACACTGGGCAGCTGACATATCTACTACATACAGAAGAGCAGTCAGCCCAATAATGGGGCCATGATAACACTGGAGAACACTGAGCAGCTGACATATCTACTACATACAGAAGAGCAGTCACCCAATAATGGCGCCATGAGAACACTGGGCAGCTGACACATCTACTACATACAGAAGAGCAGTCACCCAATAATGGGGCCATGAGAACACTGAGCAGCTGACATATCTACTACATATAGAAGAGCAGTCACCCCAATAATGGGGCTATGAGAACACTGAGCAGCTGACATATCTACTACATATAGAAGAGCAGTCACCCCAATAATGGGGCCATGAGAACACTGAGCAGCTGACATATCTAGTACATATAGAAGAGCAGTCACCCCAATAATGGGGCCATAAGAACACTGGAGAACTCTGGGCAGCTGACATATCTACTACATACATAAGAGCAGTCACCCCAATAATGGGGCCATGATAACACTGGAGAACACTGGGCAGCTGACATATCTACTACATACAGAAGAGCAGTCACCCCAATAATGGGGCCATGATAACACTGGAGAACACTGAGCAGCTGACATATCTACTACATACAGAAGAGCAGTCACCCCAATAATGGGGCCATGATAACACTGGAGAACTCTGGGCAGCTGACATATCTACTACATACAGAAGAGCAGTCACCCCAATAATGGGGCCATGATAACACTGGAGAACTCTGGGCAGCTGAAATATCTACTACATACATAAGAGCAGTCACCCCAATAATGGGGCCATAATAACACTGGAGAACACTGGGCAGCTGACATATCTACTACATATAGAAGAGCAGTCACCCCAATAAAGGGGCCATGAGAACACTGGGCAGCTGACATATCTACTACATATAGAAGAACAGTCACCCTAATAATGGGGCCATGATATCACTGGAGAACACTGGGCAGCTGACATATCTACTACATATAGAAGAGCAGTCACCCCAATAATGGGGCCATGAGAACACTGAGCAGCTGACATATCTACTACATATAGAAGAGCAGTCACCGCAATAATGGGGCCATGAGAACACTGGAGAACACTGGGCAGCTGACATATCTACTACATACATAAGAGCAGTCACCCCAATAATGGGGCCATGATAACACTGGAGAACACTGGGCAGCTGACATATCTACTACATACAGAAGAGCAGTCACCCCAATAATGGGGCCATGATAACACTGGAGAACACTGAGCAGCTGACATATCTACTGCATACAGAAGAGCAGTCACCCCAATAATGGGGCCATGATAACACTGGAGAACTCTGGGCAGCTGACATATCTACTACATACAGAAGAGCAGTCACCCCAATAATGGGGCCATGATAACACTGGAGAACTCTGGGCAGCTGACATATCTACTACATACATAAGAGCAGTCACCCCAATAATGGGGCCATAATAACACTGGAGAACACTGGGCAGCTGACATATCTACTACATATAGAAGAGCAGTCACCCCAATAATGGGGCCATGAGAACACTGGGCAGCTGACATATCTACTACATATAGAAGAACAGTCACCCTAATAATGGGGCCATAATAACACTGGAGAACACTGGGCAGCTCACATATCTACAACATATAGAAGAGCAGTCACCCCAATAATGGGGCCATGAGAACACTGTGCAGCTGACATATCTACTACATATAGAAGAACAGTCACCCTAATAATGGGGCCATGATATCACTGGAGAACACTGGGCAGCTGACATATCTACTACATATAGAAGAACAGTCACCCTAATAATGGGGCCATGATATCACTGGAGAACACTGGGCAGCTGACATATCTACTACATATAGAAGAGCAGTCACCCCAATAATGGGGCCATGAGAACACTGGAGAACACTGGGCAGCTGACATATCTACTACATATAGAAGAGCAGTCACCCCAATAATGGGGCCATGAGAACACTGGGCAGCTGACATATCTACTACATATAGAAGAACAGTCACCCTAATAATGGGGCCATGATATCACTGGAGAACACTGGGCAGCTGACATATCTACTACATACAGAAGAGCAGTCACCCCAATAATGGGGCCATGATAACACTGGAGAACTCTGGGCAGCTGACATATCTACTACATACATAAGAGCAGTCACCCCAATAATGGGGCCATAACAACACTGGAGAACACTGGGCAGCTGACATATCTACTACATATAGAAGAGCAGTCACCCCAATAATGGGGCCATGAGAACACTGGGCAGCTGACATATCTACTACATATAGAAGAACAGTCACCCTAATAATGGGGCCATGATATCACTGGAGAACACTGGGCAGCTGACATATCTACTACATATAGAAGAGCAGTCACCCCAATAATGGGGCCATGAGAACACTGGAGAACACTGGGCAGCTGACATATCTACTACATACAGAAGAGCAGTCACCCCAATAATGGGGCCATGATAACACTGGAGAACACTGGGCAGCTGACATATCTACTACATACAGAAGAGCAGTCACCCCAATAATGGGGCCATGAGAACACTGGAGAACACTGGGCAGCTGACATATCTACTACATATAGAAGAGCAGTCACCCTAATAATGGGGCCATGATATCACTGGAGAACACTGGGCAGCTGACATATCTACTACATACAGAAGAGCAGTCACCCTAATAATGGGGCCATAATAACACTGGAGAACACTGGGCAGCTGACATATCTACTACATACAGAAGAGCAGTCACCCCAATAATGGGGCCATGAGAACACTGGGCAGCTGACATATCTACTACATACAGAAGAACAGTCACCCTAATAATGGGGCCATGATATCACTGGAGAACACTGGGCAGCTGACATATCTACTACATACAGAAGAGCAGTCACCCTAATAATGGGGCCATAATAACACTGGAGAACACTGGGCAGCTGACATATCTACTACATACAGAAGAGCAGTCACCCCAATAATGGGGCCATGAGAACACTGGGCAGCTGACATATCTACTACATACAGAAGAACAGTCACCCTAATAATGGGGCCATGAGAACACTGGAGAACACTGGGCAGCTGACATATCTACTACAAACAGAAGAGCAGTCACCCCAATAATGGGGCCATAATAACACTGGAGAACACTGGGCAGCTGACATATCTACTACATACAGAAGAGCAGTCACCCCAATAATGGGGCCATGATAACACTGGAGAACACTGCGCAGCTGACATATCTACTACATATAGAAGAGCAGTCACCCTAATAATGGGGCCATAATAACACTGGAGAACACTGGGCAGCTGACATATCTACTACATACAGAAGAGCAGTCACCCCAATAATGGGGCCATGATAACACTGGAGAACACTGGGCAGCTGACATATCTACTACATACAGAAGAGCAGTCACCCTAATAATGGGGCCATGATAACACTGTGCAGCTGACATATTTACTACATACAGAAGAGCAGTCACCCCAATAATGGCGCCATGATAACACTGGAGAACACTGGGCAGCTGACATATCTACTACATATAGAAGAGCAGTCACCCCAATAATGGGGCCATGATAACACTGGAGAACACTGGGCAGCTGACATATCTACTACATATAGAAGAACAGTCACCCTAATAATGGGGCCATGATATCACTGGAGAACACTGGGCAGCTGACATATCTACTACATACAGAAGAGCAGTCACTCCAATAATGGGGCCATAATAACACTGGAGAACACTGGGCAGCTGACATATCTACTACATACAGAAGAGCAGTCACCCCAATAATGGGGCCATGATAACACTGGAGAACACTGGGCAGCTGACATATCTACTACATACAGAAGAGCAGTCACCCCAATAATGGGGCCATGATAACACTGGAGAACACTGAGCAGCTGACATATCTACTACATACAGAAGAGCAGTCACCCTAATAATGGGGCCATGATAACACTGTGCAGCTGACATATTTACTACATACAGAAGAGCAGTCACCCCAATTATGGGGCCATGATAACACTGGAGAACACTGGGCAGCTGACATATCTACTACATACAGAAGAGCAGTCACCCCAATAATGGGGCCATGATAACACTGGAGAACACTGGGCAGCTGACATATCTACTACATACAGAAGAGCAGTCACCCCAATAATGGGGCCATGATAACACTGGAGAACACTGGGCAGCTGACATATCTACTACATACAGAAGAGCAGTCACCCCAATAATGGGGCCATGATAACACTGGAGAACACTGGGCAGCTGACATATCTACTACATACAGAAGAGCAGTCACACTAATAATGGGGCCATGATAACACTGGGCAGCTGACATATCTACTACATATAGAAGAGCAGTGACCCCAATAATGGGGCCATGATAACACTGGAGAACACTGGGCAGCTGACATATCTACTACATATAGAAGAACAGTCACCCTAATAATGGGGCCATGATAACACTGGAGAACACTGGGCAGCTGACATATCTACTACATACAGAAGAGCAGTCACCCCAATAATGGGGCCATGATAACACTGGAGAACACTGGGCAGCTGACATATCTACTACATACAGAAGAGCAGTCACCCCAATAATGGGGCCATGAGAACACTGGAGAACACTGGGCAGCTGACATATCTACTACATACAGAAGAACAGTCACCCTAATAAGGGGGCCATGAGAACACTGGAGAACACTGGGCAGCTGATATATCTACTACATACAGAAGAGCAGTCACCCCAATAATGGGGCCATAATAACACTGGAGAACACTGGGCAGCTGACATATCTACTACATACAGAAGAGCAGTCACCCCAATAATGGGGCCATGATAACACTGGAGAACACTGGGCAGCTGACATATCTACTACATACAGAAGAGCAGTCACCCCAATAATGGGGCCATGATAACACTGGAGAACACTGGGCAGCTGACATATCTACTACATACAGAAGAGCAGTCACCCTAATAATGGGGCCATAATAACACTGGAGAACACTGGGCAGCTGACATATCTACTACATACAGAAGAGCAGTCACCCCAATAATGGGGTCATGATAACACTGGAGAACACTGGGCAGCTGACATATCTACTACATACAGAAGAGCAGTCACCCCAATAATGGGGCCATGATAACACTGGAGAACACTGGGCAGCTGACATATCTACTACATATAGAAGAACAGTCACCCTAATAATGGGGCCATGATAACACTGGAGAACACTGGGCAGCTGACATATCTACTACATATAGAAGAACAGTCACCCTAATAATGGGGCCATGATATCACTGGAGAACACTGGGCAGCTGACATATCTACTACATATAGAAGAACAGTCACCCTAATAATGGGGCCATGATATCACTGGAGAACACTGGGCAGCTGACATATCTACTACATATAGAAGAGCAGTCACCCCAATAATGGGGCCATGAGAACACTGGAGAACACTGGGCAGCTGACATATCTACTACATATAGAAGAGCAGTCACCCCAATAATGGGGCCATGATAACACTGGAGAACACTGGGCAGCTGACATATCTACTACATATAGAAGAACAGTCACCCTAATAATGGGGCCATGATATCACAGGAGAACACTGGGCAGCTGACATATCTACTACATATAGAAGAACAGTCACCCTAATAATGGGGCCATGATATCACTGGAGAACACTGGGCAGCTGACATATCTACTACATATAGAAGAACAGTCACCCTAATAATGGGGCCATGATATCACTGGAGAACACTGGGCAGCTGACATATCTACTACATACAGAAGAGCAGTCACCCCAATAATGGGGCCATAATAACACTGGAGAACACTGGGCAGCTGACATATCTACTACATACAGAAGAGCAGTCACCCCAATAATGGGGCCATGATAACACTGGAGAACACTGGGCAGCTGACATATCTACTACATACAGAAGAGCAGTCACCCCAATAATGGGGCCATGAGAACACTGGAGAACACTGGGCAGCTGACATATCTACTACATATAGAAGAGCAGTCACCCCAATAATGGGGCCATGATAACACTGGAGAACACTGGGCAGCTGACATATCTACTACATACAGAAGAGCAGTCACCCCAATAATGGGGCCATGAGAACACTGGAGAACACTGGGCAGCTGACATATCTACTACATACAGAAGAGCAGTCACACTAATAATGGGGCCATGAGAACACTGGAGAACACTGGGCAGCTGACATATCTACTACATATAGAAGAGCAGTCACCCTAATAATGGGGCCATGAGAACACTGGAGAACACTGGGCAGCTGACATATCTACTACATACAGAAGAGCAGTCACCCTAATAATGGGGCCATGAGAACACTGGAGAACACTGGGCAGCTGACATATCTACTACATATAGAAGAACAGTCACCCCAATAATGGGGCCATGATAACACTGGAGAACACTGGGCAGCTGACATATCTACTACATACAGAAGAGCAGTCACCCCAATAATGGGGCCATGAGAACACTGGAGAACACTGGGCAGCTGACATATCTACTACATACAGAAGAGCAGTCACCCCAATAATGGGGCCATGAGAACACTGGAGAACACTGGGCAGCTGACATATCTACTACATACAGAAGAGCAGTCACCCCAATAATGGGGCCATGATAACACTGGAGAACACTGGGCAGCTGACATATCTACTACATATAGAAGAGCAGTCACCCTAATAATGGGGCCATAATAACACTGGAGAACACTGGGCAGCTGACATATCTACTACATACAGAAGAGCAGTCACCCCAATAATGGGGCCATGATAACACTGGAGAACACTGGGCAGCTGGCATATCTACTACATACAGAAGAGCAGTCACCCTAATAATGGGGCCATGATAACACTGTGCAGCTGACATATTTACTACATACAGAAGAGCAGTCACCCCAATAATGGCGCCATGATAACACTGGAGAACACTGGGCAGCTGATATATCTACTACATATAGAAGAGCAGTCACCCCAATAATGGGGCCATGATAACACTGGAGAACACTGGGCAGCTGACATATCTACTACATATAGAAGAACAGTCACCCTAATAATGGGGCCATGATAACACTGGAGAACACTGGGCAGCTGACATATCTACTACATATAGAAGAACAGTCACCCTAATAATGGGGCCATGATATCACTGGAGAACACTGGGCAGCTGACATATCTACTACATATAGAAGAACAGTCACCCTAATAATGGGGCCATGATATCACTGGAGAACACTGGGCAGCTGACATATCTACTACATATAGAAGAGCAGTCACCCCAATAATGGGGCCATGAGAACACTGGAGAACACTGGGCAGCTGACATATCTACTACATATAGAAGAGCAGTCACCCCAATAATGGGGCCATGATAACACTGGAGAACACTGGGCAGCTGACATATCTACTACATATAGAAGAACAGTCACCCTAATAATGGGGCCATGATATCACAGGAGAACACTGGGCAGCTGACATATCTACTACATATAGAAGAACAGTCACCCTAATAATGGGGCCATGATATCACTGGAGAACACTGGGCAGCTGACATATCTACTACATATAGAAGAACAGTCACCCTAATAATGGGGCCATGATATCACTGGAGAACACTGGGCAGCTGACATATCTACTACATACAGAAGAGCAGTCACCCCAATAATGGGGCCATAATAACACTGGAGAACACTGGGCAGCTGACATATCTACTACATACAGAAGAGCAGTCACCCCAATAATGGGGCCATGATAACACTGGAGAACACTGGGCAGCTGACATATCTACTACATACAGAAGAGCAGTCACCCCAATAATGGGGCCATGAGAACACTGGAGAACACTGGGCAGCTGACATATCTACTACATATAGAAGAGCAGTCACCCCAATAATGGGGCCATGATAACACTGGAGAACACTGGGCAGCTGACATATCTACTACATACAGAAGAGCAGTCACCCCAATAATGGGGCCATGAGAACACTGGAGAACACTGGGCAGCTGACATATCTACTACATACAGAAGAGCAGTCACACTAATAATGGGGCCATGAGAACACTGGAGAACACTGGGCAGCTGACATATCTACTACATAAAGAAGAACAGTCACCCCAATAATGGGGCCATGATAACACTGGAGAACACTGGGCAGCTGACATATCTACTACATACAGAAGAGCAGTCACCCCAATAATGGGGCCATGAGAACACTGGAGAACACTGGGCAGCTGACATATCTACTACATACAGAAGAGCAGTCACCCCAATAATGGGGCCATGAGAACACTGGAGAACACTGGGCAGCTGACATATCTACTACATACAGAAGAGCAGTCACCCCAATAATGGGGCCATGATAACACTGGAGAACACTGGGCAGCTGACATATCTACTACATATAGAAGAGCAGTCACCCTAATAATGGGGCCATAATAACACTGGAGAACACTGGGCAGCTGACATATCTACTACATACAGAAGAGCAGTCACCCCAATAATGGGGCCATGATAACACTGGAGAACACTGGGCAGCTGGCATATCTACTACATACAGAAGAGCAGTCACCCTAATAATGGGGCCATGATAACACTGTGCAGCTGACATATTTACTACATACAGAAGAGCAGTCACCCCAATAATGGCGCCATGATAACACTGGAGAACACTGGGCAGCTGATATATCTACTACATATAGAAGAGCAGTCACCCCAATAATGGGGCCATGATAACACTGGAGAACACTGGGCAGCTGACATATCTACTACATACAGAAGAGCAGTCACCCCAATAATGGGGCCATGATAACACTGGAGAACACTGGGCAGCTGACATATCTACTACATACAGAAGAGCAGTCACCCCAATAATGGGGCCATGATAACACTGGAGAACACTGGGCAGCTGACATATCTACTACATACAGAAGAGCAGTCACCCCAATAATGGGGCCATGATAACACTGGAGAACACTGGGCAGCTGACATATCTACTACATACAGAAGAGCAGTCACCCCAATAATGGGGCCATGATAACACTGGAGAACACTGGGCAGCTGACATATCTACTACATACAGAAGAGCAGTCACCCCAATAATGGGGCCATGATAACACTGGAGAACACTGGGCAGCTGACATATCTACTACATACAGAAGAGCAGTCACCCTAATAATGGGGCCATGATAACACTGTGCAGCTGACATATTTACTACATACAGAAGAGCAGTCACCCCAATAATGGCGCCATGATAACACTGGAGAACACTGGGCAGCTGACATATCTACTACATACAGAAGAGCAGTCACCCCAATAATGGGGCCATGATAACACTGGAGAACACTGGGCAGCTGACATATCTACTACATACAGAAGAGCAGTCACCCAATAATGGGGCCATGATAACACTGGAGAACACTGGGCAGCTGACATATCTACTACATACAGAAGAGCAGTCACCCCAATAATGGGGCCATGATAACACTGGAGAACACTGGGCAGCTGACATATCTACTACATACAGAAGAGCAGTCACCCTTATAATGGGGCCATGATAACACTGGAGAACACTGGGCAGCTGACATATCTACTACATACAGAAGAGCAGTCACCCCAATAATGGGGTCATGATAACACTGGAGAACACTGGGCAGCTGACATATCTACTACATACAGAAGAGCAGTCACCCCAATAATGGGGCCATGATAACACTGGAGAACACTGGGCAGCTGACATATCTACTACATATAGAAGAGCAGTCACCCCAATAATGGGGCCATGAGAACACTGGAGAACACTGGGCAGCTGACATATCTACTACATATAGAAGAACAGTCACCCTAATAATGGGGCCATGATATCACTGGAGAACACTGGGCAGCTGACATATCTACTACATATAGAAGAACAGTCACCCTAATAATGGGGCCATGATATCACTGGAGAACACTGGGCAGCTGACATATCTACTACATATAGAAGAGCAGTCACCCCAATAATGGGGCCATGAGAACACTGGAGAACACTGGGCAGCTGACATATCTACTACATATAGAAGAGCAGTCACCCCAATAATGGGGCCATGATAACACTGGAGAACACTGGGCAGCTGACATATCTACTACATATAGAAGAGCAGTCACCCCAATAATGGGGCCATGAGAACACTGGGCAGCTGACATATCTACTACATATAGAAGAACAGTCACCCTAATAATGGGGCCATGATATCACAGGAGAACACTGGGCAGCTGACATATCTACTACATATAGAAGAACAGTCACCCTAATAATGGGGCCATGATATCACTGGAGAACACTGGGCAGCTGACATATCTACTACATATAGAAGAACAGTCACCCTAATAATGGGGCCATGATATCACTGGAGAACACTGGGCAGCTGACATATCTACTACATACAGAAGAGCAGTCACCCCAATAATGGGGCCATAATAACACTGGAGAACACTGGGCAGCTGACATATCTACTACATACAGAAGAGCAGTCACCCCAATAATGGGGCCATGATAACACTGGAGAACACTGGGCAGCTGACATATCTACTACATACAGAAGAGCAGTCACCCCAATAATGGGGCCATGATAACACTGGAGAACACTGGGCAGCTGACATATCTACTACATATAGAAGAGCAGTCACCCCAATAATGGGGCCATGAGAACACTGGAGAACACTGGGCAGCTGACATATCTACTACATATAGAAGAACAGTCACCCTAATAATGGGGCCATGATATCACTGGAGAACACTGGGCAGCTGACATATCTACTACATATAGAAGAACAGTCACCCTAATAATGGGGCCATGATATCACTGGAGAACACTGGGCAGCTGACATATCTACTACATATAGAAGAGCAGTCACCCCAATAATGGGGCCATGAGAACACTGGAGAACACTGGGCAGCTGACATATCTACTACATATAGAAGAGCAGTCACCCCAATAATGGGGCCATGATAACACTGGAGAACACTGGGCAGCTGACATATCTACTACATATAGAAGAGCAGTCACCCCAATAATGGGGCCATGAGAACACTGGGCAGCTGACATATCTACTACATATAGAAGAACAGTCACCCTAATAATGGGGCCATGATATCACTGGAGAACACTGGGCAGCTGACATATCTACTACATATAGAAGAACAGTCACCCTAATAATGGGGCCATGATATCACTGGAGAACACTGGGCAGCTGACATATCTACTACATACAGAAGAGCAGTCACCCCAATAATGGGGCCATAATAACACTGGAGAACACTGGGCACCTGACATATCTACTACATACAGAAGAGCTGTCACCCCAATAATGGGGCCATGATAACACTGGAGAACACTGGGCAGCTGACATATCTACTACATACAGAAGAGCAGTCACCCCTATAATGGGGCCATGAGAACACTGGAGAACACTGGGCAGCTGACATATCTACTACATATAGAAGAGCAGTCACCCCAATAATGGGGCCATGATAACACTGGAGAACACTGGGCAGCTGACATATCTACTACATACAGAAGAGCAGTCACCCCAATAATGGGGCCATGAGAACACTGGAGAACACTGGGCAGCTGACATATCTACTACATACAGAAGAGCAGTCACCCTAATAATGGGGCCATGAGAACACTGGAGAACACTGGGCAGCTGACATATCTACTACATATAGAAGAGCAGTCACCCTAATAATGGGGCCATGAGAACACTGGAGAACACTGGGCAGCTGACATATCTACTACATACAGAAGAGCAGTCACCCTAATAATGGGGCCATGAGAACACTGGAGAACACTGGGCAGCTGACATATCTACTACATATAGAAGAACAGTCACCCTAATAATGGGGCCATGAGAACACTGGAGAACACTGGGCAGCTGACATATCTACTACATACAGAAGAGCAGTCACCCCAATAATGGGGCCATGATAACACTGGAGAACACTGGGCAGCTGACATATCTACTACATACAGAAGAGCAGTCACCCCAATAATGGGGCCATGATAACACTGGAGAACACTGGGCAGCTGACATATCTACTACATATAGAAGAACAGTCACCCTAATAATGGGGCCATGATAACACTGGAGAACACTGGGCAGCTGACATATCTACTACATCCAGAAGAGCAGTCACCCCAATAAGGGGGCCATGATAACACTGGAGAACACTGGGCAGCTGACATATCTACTACATACAGAAGAGCAGTCACCCAATAATGGGGCCATGATAACACTGGAGAACACTGGGCAGCTGACATATCTACTACACACAGAAGAGCAGTCACCCCAATAATGGGGCCATGAGAACACTGGAGAACACTGGGCAGCTGACATATCTACTACATACAGAAGAGCAGTCACCCCAATAATGGGGCCATGAGAACACTGGAGAACACTGGGCAGCTGACATATCTACTACATACAGAAGAGCAGTCACCCCAATAATGGGGCCATGATAACACTGGAGAACACTGGGCAGCTGACATATCTACTACATATAGAAGAGCAGTCACCCTAATAATGGGGCCATAATAACACTGGAGAACACTGGGCAGCTGACATATCTACTACATACAGAAGAGCAGTCACCCCAATAATGGGGCCATGATAACACTGGAGAACACTGGGCAGCTGGCATATCTACTACATACAGAAGAGCAGTCACCCTAATAATGGGGCCATGATAACACTGTGCAGCTGACATATTTACTACATACAGAAGAGCAGTCACCCCAATAATGGCGCCATGATAACACTGGAGAACACTGGGCAGCTGACATATCTACTACATATAGAAGAGCAGTCACCCCAATAATGGGGCCATGATAACACTGGAGAACACTGGGCAGCTGACATATCTACTACATACAGAAGAGCAGTCACCCCAATAATGGGGCCATGATAACACTGGAGAACACTGGGCAGCTGACATATCTACTACATACAGAAGAGCAGTCACCCCAATAATGGGGCCATGATAACACTGGAGAACACTGGGCAGCTGACATATCTACTACATACAGAAGAGCAGTCACCCCAATAATGGGGCCATGATAACACTGGAGAACACTGGGCAGCTGACATATCTACTACATACAGAAGAGCAGTCACCCTAATAATGGGGCCATGATAACACTGTGCAGCTGACATATTTACTACATACAGAAGAGCAGTCACCCCAATAATGGCGCCATGATAACACTGGAGAACACTGGGCAGCTGACATATCTACTACATACAGAAGAGCAGTCACCCCAATAATGGGGCCATGATAACACTGGAGAACACTGGGCAGCTGACATATCTACTACATACAGAAGAGCAGTCACCCAATAATGGGGCCATGATAACACTGGAGAACACTGGGCAGCTGACATATCTACTACATACAGAAGAGCAGTCACCCCAATAATGGGGCCATGATAACACTGGAGAACACTGGGCAGCTGACATATCTACTACATCCAGAAGAGCAGTCACCCCAATAATGGGGCCATGATAACACTGGAGAACACTGGGCAGCTGACATATCTACTACATACAGAAGAGCAGTCACCCAATAATGGGGCCATGATAACACTGGAGAACACTGGGCAGCTGACATATCTACTACATACAGAAGAGCAGTCACCCCAATATTGGGGCCATGATAACACTGGAGAACACTGGGCAGCTGACATATCTACTACATACAGAAGAGCAGTCACCCAATAATGGGGCCATGATAACACTGTGCAGCTGACATATCTACTACATACAGAAGAGCAGTCACCCCAATAATGGGGCCATGATAACACTGGAAAACACTGGGCAGCTGACATATCTACTACATACAGAAGAGCAGTCACCCCAATAATGGCGCCATGATAACACTGGAGAACACTGGGCAGCTGACATATCTACTACATACAGAAGAGCAGTCACCCCAATAATGGGGCCATGATAACACTGGAGAACACTGGGCAGCTGACATATCTACTACATACAGAAGAGCAGTCACCCAATAATGGGGCCATGATAACACTGGAGAACACTGGGCAGCTGACATATCTACTACATACAGAAGAGCAGTCACCCCAATAATGGGGCCATGATAACACTGGAGAACACTGGGCAGCTGACATATCTACTACATACAGAAGAGCAGTCACCCAATAATGGGGCCATGATAACACTGTGCAGCTGACATATCTACTACATACAGAAGAGCAGTCACCCCAATAATTGGGCCATGATATCACTGGAGAACACTGGGCAGCTGACATATCTACTACATATAGAAGAACAGTCAACCTAATAATGGGGCCATGATATCACTGGAGAACACAGGGCAGCTGACATATCTACTACATATAGAAGAACAGTCACCCTAATAATGGGGCCATGATATCACTGGAGAACACTGGGCAGCTGACATATCTACTACATACAGAAGAGCAGTCACCCCAATAATGGGGCCATGATAACACTGGAGAACACTGGGCAGCTGACATATCTACTACATACAGAAGAGCAGTCACCCCAATAATGGGGCCATGATAACACTGGAGAACACTGGGCAGCTGACATATCTACTACATACAGAAGAGCAGTCACCCTAATAATGGGGCCATGATAACACTGGGCAGCTGACATGTCTACTACATATAGAAGAGCAGTCACCCCAATAATGGGTCCATGATAACACTGGAGAACACTGGGCAGCTGACATATCTACTACATATAGAAGAACAGTCACCCTAATAATGGGGCCATGATAACACTGGAGAACACTGGGCAGCTGACATATCTACTACATACAGAAGAGCAGTCACCCCAATAATGGGGCCATGATAACACTGGAGAACACTGGGCAGCTGACATATCTACTACATACAGAAGAGCAGTCACCCCAATAATGGGGCCATGAGAACACTGGAGAACACTGGGCAGCTGACATATCTACTACATACAGAAGAACAGTCACCCTAATAATGGGGCCATGAGAACACTGGAGAACACTGGGCAGCTGATATATCTACTACATACAGAAGAGCAGTCACCCCAATAATGGGGCCATAATAACACTGGAGAACACTGGGCAGCTGACATATCTACTACATACAGAAGAGCAGTCACCCCAATAATGGGGCCATGATAACACTGGAGAACACTGGGCAGCTGACATATCTACTACATATAGAAGAGCAGTCACCCTAATAATGGGGCCATAATAACACTGGAGAACACTGGGCAGCTGACATATCTACTACATACAGAAGAGCAGTCACCCCAATAATGGGGCCATGATAACACTGGAGAACACTGGGCAGCTGACATATCTACTACATACAGAAGAGCAGTCACCCCAATAATGGGGCCATGATAACACTGGAGAACACTGGGCAGCTGACATATCTACTACATATAGAAGAGCAGTCACCCCAATAATGGGGCCATGAGAACACTGGAGAACACTGGGCAGCTGACATATCTACTACATATAGAAGAACAGTCACCCTAATAATGGGACCATGATATCACTGGAGAACACTGGGCAGCTGACATATCTACTACATACAGAAGAGCAGTCACCCCAATAATGGGGCCATGATATCACTGGAGAACACTGGGCAGCTGACATATCTACTACATACAGAAGAGCAGTCACCCCAATAATGGGGCCATGAGAACACTGGAGAACACTGGGCAGCTGACATATCTACTACATATAGAAGAGCAGTCACCCCAATAATGGGGCCATGATAACACTGGAGAACACTGGGCAGCTGACATATCTACTACATATAGAAGAGCAGTCACCCCAATAATGGGGCCATGAGAACACTGGGCAGCTGACATATCTACTACATATAGAAGAACAGTCACCCTAATAATGGGGCCATGATATCACTGGAGAAAACTGGGCAGCTGACATATCTACTACATATAGAAGAACAGTCACCCTAATAATGGGGCCATGATATCACTGGAGAACACTGGGCAGCTGACATATCTACTACATATAGAAGAACAGTCACCCTAATAATGGGGCCATGATATCACTGGAGAACACTGGGCAGCTGACATATCTACTACATACAGAAGAGCAGTCACCCCAATAATGGGGCCATGATAACACTCGAGAACACTGGGCAGCTGACATATCTACTACATACAGAAGAGCAGTCACCCCAATAATGGGGCCATGATAACACTGGAGAACACTGAGCAGCTGACATATCTACTACATACAGAAGAGCAGTCACCCAATAATGGGGCCATGATAACACTGTGCAGCTGACATATCTACTACATACAGAAGAGCAGTCACCCTAATAATGGGGCCATGATAACACTGGAGAACACTGGGCAGCTGACACATCTACTACATACAGAAGAGCAGTCACCCCAATAATGGGGCCATGATAACACTGGAGAACACTGGGCAGCTGACATATCTACTACATACAGAAGAGCAGTCACCCCAATAATGGGGCCATGAGAACACTGGAGAACACTGGGCAGCTGACATATCTACTACATATAGAAGAGCAGTCACCCCAATAATGGGGCCATGATAACACTGGAGAACACTGGGCAGCTGACATATCTACTACATACAGAAGAGCAGTCACCCCAATAATGGGGCCATGATAACACTGGAGAACACTGGGCAGCTGACATATCTACTACATATAGAAGAGCAGTCACCCTAATAATGGGGCCATAATAACACTGGAGAACACTGGGCAGCTGACATATCTACTACATACAGAAGAGCAGTCACCCCAATAATGGGGCCATGATAACACTGGAGAACACTGGGCAGCTGACATATCTACTACATACAGAAGAGCAGTCACCCCAATAATGGGGCCATGATAACACTGGAGAACACTGGGCAGCTGACATATCTACTACATATAAAAGAGCAGTCACCCCAATAATGGGGCCATGAGAACACTGGAGAACACTGGGCAGCTGACATATCTACTACATATAGAAGAACAGTCACCCTAATAATGGGACCATGATATCACTGGAGAACACTGGGCAGCTGACATATCTACTACATACAGAAGAGCAGTCACCCCAATAATGGGGCCATGATATCACTGGAGAACACTGGGCAGCTGACATATCTACTACATACAGAAGAGCAGTCACCCCAATAATGGGGCCATGAGAACACTGGAGAACACTGGGCAGCTGACATATCTACTACATATAGAAGAGCAGTCACCCCAATAATGGGGCCATGATAACACTGGAGAACACTGGGCAGCTGACATATCTACTACATATAGAAGAGCAGTCACCCCAATAATGGGGCCATGAGAACACTGGGCAGCTGACATATCTACTACATATAGAAGAACAGTCACCCTAATAATGGGGCCATGATATCACTGGAGAACACTGGGCAGCTGACATATCTACTACATATAGAAGAACAGTCACGCTAATAATGGGGCCATGATATCACTGGAGAACACTGGGCAGCTGACATATCTACTACATATAGAAGAACAGTCACCCTAATAATGGGGCCATGATATCACTGGAGAACACTGGGCAGCTGACATATCTACTACATACAGAAGAGCAGTCACCCCAATAATGGGGCCATGATAACACTGGAGAACACTGGGCAGCTGACATATCTACTACATACAGAAGAGCAGTCACCCCAATAATGGGGCCATGATAACACTGGAGAACACTGAGCAGCTGACATATCTACTACATACAGAAGAGCAGTCACCCAATAATGGGGCCATGATAACACTGTGCAGCTGACATATCTACTACATACAGAAGAGCAGTCACCCTAATAATGGGGCCATGATAACACTGGAGAACACTGGGCAGCTGACACATCTACTACATACAGAAGAGCAGTCACCCCAATAATGGGGCCATGATAACACTGGAGAACACTGGGCAGCTGACATATCTACTACATACAGAAGAGCAGTCACCCCAATAATGGGGCCATGAGAACACTGGAGAACACTGGGCAGCTGACATATCTACTACATATAGAAGAGCAGTCACCCCAATAATGGGGCCATGAGAACACTGGAGAACACTGGGCAGCTGACATATCTACTACATACAGAAGAGCAGTCACCCTAATAATGGGGCCATGAGAACACTGGAGAACACTGGGCAGCTGACATATCTACTACATATAGAAGAGCAGTCACCCTAATAATGGGGCCATGAGAACACTGGAGAACACTGGGCAGCTGACATATCTACTACATACAGAAGAGCAGTCACCCTAATAATGGGGCCATGAGAACACTGGAGAACACTGGGCAGCTGACATATCTACTACATATAGAAGAACAGTCACCCTAATAATGGGGCCATGAGAACACTGGAGAACACTGGGCAGCTGACATATCTACTACATACAGAAGAGCAGTCACCCCAATAATGGGGCCATGATAACACTGGAGAACACTGGGCAGCTGACATATCTACTACACACAGAAGAGCAGTCACCCCAATAATGGGGCCATGAGAACACTGGAGAACACTGGGCAGCTGACATATCTACTACATACAGAAGAGCAGTCACCCCAATAATGGGGCCATGAGAACACTGGAGAACACTGGGCAGCTGACATATCTACTACATACAGAAGAGCAGTCACCCCAATAATGGGGCCATGATAACACTGGAGAACACTGGGCAGCTGACATATCTACTACATATAGAAGAGCAGTCACCCTAATAATGGGGCCATAATAACACTGGAGAACACTGGGCAGCTGACATATCTACTACATACAGAAGAGCAGTCACCCCAATAATGGGGCCATGATAACACTGGAGAACACTGGGCAGCTGGCATATCTACTACATACAGAAGAGCAGTCACCCTAATAATGGGGCCATGATAACACTGTGCAGCTGACATATCTACTACATACAGAAGAGCAGTCACCCTAATAATGGGGCCATGATAACACTGTGCAGCTGACATATTTACTACATACAGAAGAGCAGTCACCCCAATAATGGCGCCATGATAACACTGGAGAACACTGGGCAGCTGACATATCTACTACATACAGAAGAGCAGTCACCCCAATAATGGGGCCATGATAACACTGGAGAACACTGGGCAGCTGACATATCTACTACATACAGAAGAGCAGTCACCCCAATAATGGGGCCATGATAACACTGGAGAACACTGGGCAGCTGACATATCTACTACATACAGAAGAGCAGTCACCCCAATAATGGGGCCATGATAACACTGGAGAACACTGGGCAGCTGACATATCTACTACATACAGAAGAGCAGTCACCCTAATAATGGGGCCATGATAACACTGTGCAGCTGACATATTTACTACATACAGAAGAGCAGTCACCCCAATAATGGCGCCATGATAAAACTGGAGAACACTGGGCAGCTGACATATCTACTACATACAGAAGAGCAGTCACCCCAATAATGGGGCCATGATAACACTGGAGAACACTGGGCAGCTGACATATCTACTACATACAGAAGAGCAGTCACCCAATAATGGGGCCATGATAACACTGGAGAACACTGGGCAGCTGACATATCTACTACATACAGAAGAGCAGTCACCCCAATAATGGGGCCATGATAACACTGGAGAACACTGGGCAGCTGACATATCTACTACATCCAGAAGAGCAGTCACCCCAATAATGGGGCCATGATAACACTGGAGAACACTGGGCAGCTGACATATCTACTACATACAGAAGAGCAGTCACCCAATAATGGGGCCATGATAACACTGGAGAACACTGGGCAGCTGACATATCTACTACATACAGAAGAGCAGTCACCCCAATAATGGGGCCATGATAACACTGGAGAACACTGGGCAGCTGACATATCTACTACATACAGAAGAGCAGTCACCCCAATAATGGGGCCATGATAACACTGGAGAACACTGGGCAGCTGACATATCTACTACATACAGAAGAGCAGTCACCCCAATAATGGGGCCATGATAACACTGGAGAACACTGGGCAGCTGACATATCTACTACATACAGAAGAGCAGTCACCCCAATAATGGGGCCATGATAACACTGGAGAACACTGGGCAGCTGACATATCTACTACATACAGAAGAGCAGTCACCCCAATAATGGGGCCATGATAACACTGGAGAACACTGGGCAGCTGACATATCTACTACATACAGAAGAGCAGTCACCCTAATAATGGGGCCATGATAACACTGTGCAGCTGACATATTTACTACATACAGAAGAGCAGTCACCCCAATAATGGCGCCATGATAACACTGGAGAACACTGGGCAGCTGACATATCTACTACATACAGAAGAGCAGTCACCCCAATAATGGGGCCATGATAACACTGGAGAACACTGGGCAGCTGACATATCTACTACATACAGAAGAGCAGTCACCCAATAATGGGGCCATGATAACACAGGAGAACACTGGGCAGCTGACATATCTACTACATACAGAAGAGCAGTCACCCCAATAATGGGGCCATGATAACACTGGAGAACACTGGGCAGCTGACATATCTACTACATACAGAAGAGCAGTCACCCAATAATGGGGCCATGATAACACTGTGCAGCTGACATATCTACTACATACAGAAGAGCAGTCACCCCAATAATGGGGCCATGATATCACTGGAGAACACTGGGCAGCTGACATATCTACTACATATAGAAGAACAGTCAACCTAATAATGGGGCCATGATATCACTGGAGAACACAGGGCAGCTGACATAACTACTACATATAGAAGAACAGTCACCCTAATAATGGGGCCATGATATCACTGGAGAACACTGGGCAGCTGACATATCTACTACATACAGAAGAGCAGTCACCCCAATAATGGGGCCATGATAACACTGGAGAACACTGGGCAGCTGACATATCTACTACATACAGAAGAGCAGTCACCCCAATAATGGGGCCATGATAACACTGGAGAACACTGGGCAGCTGACATATCTACTACATACAGAAGAGCAGTCACCCTAATAATGGGGCCATGATAACACTGGGCAGCTGACATGTCTACTACATATAGAAGAGCAGTCACCCCAATAATGGGTCCATGATAACACTGGAGAACACTGGGCAGCTGACATATCTACTACATATAGAAGAACAGTCACCCTAATAATGGGGCCATGATAACACTGGAGAACACTGGGCAGCTGACATATCTACTACATACAGAAGAGCAGTCACCCCAATAATGGGGCCATGATAACACTGGAGAACACTGGGCAGCTGACATATCTACTACATACAGAAGAACAGTCACCCTAATAATGGGGCCATGAGAACACTGGAGAACACTGGGCAGCTGATATATCTACTACATACAGAAGAGCAGTCACCCCAATAATGGGGCCATAATAACACTGGAGAACACTGGGCAGCTGACATATCTACTACATACAGAAGAGCAGTCACCCCAATAATGGGGCCATGATAACACTGGAGAACACTGGGCAGCTGACATATCTACTACATACAGAAGAGCAGTCACCCCAATAATGGGGCCATGATAACACTGGAGAACACTGGGCAGCTGACATATCTACTACATATAGAAGAGCAGTCACCCCAATAATGGGGCCATGAGAACACTGGAGAACACTGGGCAGCTGACAGATCTACTACATATAGAAGAACAGTCACCCTAATAATGGGACCATGATATCACTGGAGAACACTGGGCAGCTGACATATCTACTACATACAGAAGAGCAGTCACCCCAATAATGGGGCCATGATATCACTGGAGAACACTGGGCAGCTGACATATCTACTACATACAGAAGAGCAGTCACCCCAATAATGGGGCCATGAGAACACTGGAGAACACTGGGCAGCTGACATATCTACTACATATAGAAGAGCAGTCACCCCAATAATGGGGCCATGATAACACTGGAGAACACTGGGCAGCTGACATATCTACTACATATAGAAGAGCAGTCACCCCAATAATGGGGCCATGAGAACACTGGGCAGCTGACATATCTACTACATATAGAAGAACAGTCACCCTAATAATGGGGCCATGATATCACTGGAGAAAACTGGGCAGCTGACATATCTACTACATATAGAAGAACAGTCACCCTAATAATGGGGCCATGATATCACTGGAGAACACTGGGCAGCTGACATATCTACTACATATAGAAGAACAGTCACCCTAATAATGGGGCCATGATATCACTGGAGAACACTGGGCAGCTGACATATCTACTACATACAGAAGAGCAGTCACCCCAATAATGGGGCCATGATAACACTCGAGAACACTGGGCAGCTGACATATCTACTACATACAGAAGAGCAGTCACCCCAATAATGGGGCCATGATAACACTGGAGAACACTGAGCAGCTGACATATCTACTACATACAGAAGAGCAGTCACCCAATAATGGGGCCATGATAACACTGTGCAGCTGACATATCTACTACATACAGAAGAGCAGTCACCCTAATAATGGGGCCATGATAACACTGGAGAACACTGGGCAGCTGACACATCTACTACATACAGAAGAGCAGTCACCCCAATAATGGGGCCATGATAACACTGGAGAACACTGGGCAGCTGACATATCTACTACATACAGAAGAGCAGTCACCCCAATAATGGGGCCATGAGAACACTGGAGAACACTGGGCAGCTGACATATCTACTACATATAGAAGAGCAGTCACCCCAATAATGGGGCCATGATAACACTGGAGAACACTGGGCAGCTGACATATCTACTACATACAGAAGAGCAGTCACCCCAATAATGGGGCCATGATAACACTGGAGAACACTGGGCAGCTGACATATCTACTACATATAGAAGAGCAGTCACCCTAATAATGGGGCCATAATAACACTGGAGAACACTGGGCAGCTGACATATCTACTACATACAGAAGAGCAGTCACCCCAATAATGGGGCCATGATAACACTGGAGAACACTGGGCAGCTGACATATCTACTACATACAGAAGAGCAGTCACCCCAATAATGGGGCCATGATAACACTGGAGAACACTGGGCAGCTGACATATCTACTACATATAAAAGAGCAGTCACCCCAATAATGGGGCCATGAGAACACTGGAGAACACTGGGCAGCTGACATATCTACTACATATAGAAGAACAGTCACCCTAATAATGGGACCATGATATCACTGGAGAACACTGGGCAGCTGACATATCTACTACATACAGAAGAGCAGTCACCCCAATAATGGGGCCATGATATCACTGGAGAACACTGGGCAGCTGACATATCTACTACATACAGAAGAGCAGTCACCCCAATAATGGGGCCATGAGAACACTGGAGAACACTGGGCAGCTGACATATCTACTACATATAGAAGAGCAGTCACCCCAATAATGGGGCCATGATAACACTGGAGAACACTGGGCAGCTGACATATCTACTACATATAGAAGAGCAGTCACCCCAATAATGGGGCCATGAGAACACTGGGCAGCTGACATATCTACTACATATAGAAGAACAGTCACCCTAATAATGGGGCCATGATATCACTGGAGAACACTGGGCAGCTGACATATCTACTACATATAGAAGAACAGTCACCCTAATAATGGGGCCATGATATCACTGGAGAACACTGGGCAGCTGACATATCTACTACATATAGAAGAACAGTCACCCTAATAATGGGGCCATGATATCACTGGAGAACACTGGGCAGCTGACATATCTACTACATACAGAAGAGCAGTCACCCCAATAATGGGGCCATGATAACACTGGAGAACACTGGGCAGCTGACATATCTACTACATACAGAAGAGCAGTCACCCCAATAATGGGGCCATGATAACACTGGAGAACACTGAGCAGCTGACATATCTACTACATACAGAAGAGCAGTCACCCAATAATGGGGCCATGATAACACTGTGCAGCTGACATATCTACTACATACAGAAGAGCAGTCACCCTAATAATGGGGCCATGATAACACTGGAGAACACTGGGCAGCTGACACATCTACTACATACAGAAGAGCAGTCACCCCAATAATGGGGCCATGATAACACTGGAGAACACTGGGCAGCTGACATATCTACTACATACAGAAGAGCAGTCACCCCAATAATGGGGCCATGAGAACACTGGAGAACACTGGGCAGCTGACATATCTACTACATATAGAAGAGCAGTCACCCCAATAATGGGGCCATGATAACACTGGAGAACACTGGGCAGCTGACATATCTACTACATACAGAAGAGCAGTCACCCCAATAATGGGGCCATGAGAACACTGGAGAACACTGGGCAGCTGACATATCTACTACATACAGAAGAGCAGTCACCCTAATAATGGGGCCATGAGAACACTGGAGAACACTGGGCAGCTGACATATCTACTACATATAGAAGAGCAGTCACCCTAATAATGGGGCCATGAGAACACTGGAGAACACTGGGCAGCTGACATATCTACTACATACAGAAGAGCAGTCACCCTAATAATGGGGCCATGAGAACACTGGAGAACACTGGGCAGCTGACATATCTACTACATATAGAAGAACAGTCACCCTAATAATGGGGCCATGAGAACACTGGAGAACACTGGGCAGCTGACATATCTACTACATACAGAAGAGCAGTCACCCCAATAATGGGGCCATGATAACACTGGAGAACACTGGGCAGCTGACATATCTACTACACACAGAAGAGCAGTCACCCCAATAATGGGGCCATGAGAACACTGGAGAACACTGGGCAGCTGACATATCTACTACATACAGAAGAGCAGTCACCCCAATAATGGGGCCATGAGAACACTGGAGAACACTGGGCAGCTGACATATCTACTACATACAGAAGAGCAGTCACCCCAATAATGGGGCCATGATAACACTGGAGAACACTGGGCAGCTGACATATCTACTACATATAGAAGAGCAGTCACCCTAATAATGGGGCCATAATAACACTGGAGAACACTGGGCAGCTGACATATCTACTACATACAGAAGAGCAGTCACCCCAATAATGGGGCCATGATAACACTGGAGAACACTGGGCAGCTGGCATATCTACTACATACAGAAGAGCAGTCACCCTAATAATGGGGCCATGATAACACTGTGCAGCTGACATATTTACTACATACAGAAGAGCAGTCACCCCAATAATGGCGCCATGATAACACTGGAGAACACTGGGCAGCTGACATATCTACTACATATAGAAGAGCAGTCACCCCAAAATTGGGGCCATGATAACACTGGAGAACACTGGGCAGCTGACATATCTACTACATACAGAAGAGCAGTCACCCCAATAATGGGGCCATGATAACACTGGAGAACACTGGGCAGCTGACATATCTACTACATACAGAAGAGCAGTCACCCCAATAATGGGGCCATGATAACACTGGAGAACACTGGGCAGCTGACATATCTACTACATACAGAAGAGCAGTCACCCCAATAATGGGGCCATGATAACACTGGAGAACACTGGGCAGCTGACATATCTACTACATACAGAAGAGCAGTCACCCTAATAATGGGGCCATGATAACACTGTGCAGCTGACATATTTACTACATACAGAAGAGCAGTCACCCCAATAATGGCGCCATGATAAAACTGGAGAACACTGGGCAGCTGACATATCTACTACATACAGAAGAGCAGTCACCCCAATAATGGGGCCATGATAACACTGGAGAACACTGGGCAGCTGACATATCTACTACATACAGAAGAGCAGTCACCCAATAATGGGGCCATGATAACACTGGAGAACACTGGGCAGCTGACATATCTACTACATACAGAAGAGCAGTCACCCCAATAATGGGGCCATGATAACACTGGAGAACACTGGGCAGCTGACATATCTACTACATCCAGAAGAGCAGTCACCCCAATAATGGGGCCATGATAACACTGGAGAACACTGGGCAGCTGACATATCTACTACATACAGAAGAGCAGTCACCCAATAATGGGGCCATGATAACACTGGAGAACACTGGGCAGCTGACATATCTACTACATACAGAAGAGCAGTCACCCCAATAATGGGGCCATGATAACACTGGAGAACACTGGGCAGCTGACATATCTACTACATACAGAAGAGCAGTCACCCCAATAATGGGGCCATGATAACACTGGAGAACACTGGGCAGCTGACATATCTACTACATACAGAAGAGCAGTCACCCCAATAATGGGGCCATGATAACACTGGAGAACACTGGGCAGCTGACATATCTACTACATACAGAAGAGCAGTCACCCCAATAATGGGGCCATGATAACACTGGAGAACACTGGGCAGCTGACATATCTACTACATACAGAAGAGCAGTCACCCCAATAATGGGGCCATGATAACACTGGAGAACACTGGGCAGCTGACATATCTACTACATACAGAAGAGCAGTCACCCTAATAATGGGGCCATGATAACACTGTGCAGCTGACATATTTACTACATACAGAAGAGCAGTCACCCCAATAATGGCGCCATGATAACACTGGAGAACACTGGGCAGCTGACATATCTACTACATACAGAAGAGCAGTCACCCCAATAATGGGGCCATGATAACACTGGAGAACACTGGGCAGCTGACATATCTACTACATACAGAAGAGCAGTCACCCAATAATGGGGCCATGATAACACAGGAGAACACTGGGCAGCTGACATATCTACTACATACAGAAGAGCAGTCACCCCAATAATGGGGCCATGATAACACTGGAGAACACTGGGCAGCTGACATATCTACTACATACAGAAGAGCAGTCACCCAATAATGGGGCCATGATAACACTGTGCAGCTGACATATCTACTACATACAGAAGAGCAGTCACCCCAATAATGGGGCCATGATATCACTGGAGAACACTGGGCAGCTGACATATCTACTACATATAGAAGAACAGTCAACCTAATAATGGGGCCATGATATCACTGGAGAACACAGGGCAGCTGACATAACTACTACATATAGAAGAACAGTCACCCTAATAATGGGGCCATGATATCACTGGAGAACACTGGGCAGCTGACATATCTACTACATACAGAAGAGCAGTCACCCCAATAATGGGGCCATGATAACACTGGAGAACACTGGGCAGCTGACATATCTACTACATACAGAAGAGCAGTCACCCCAATAATGGGGCCATGATAACACTGGAGAACACTGGGCAGCTGACATATCTACTACATACAGAAGAGCAGTCACCCTAATAATGGGGCCATGATAACACTGGGCAGCTGACATGTCTACTACATATAGAAGAGCAGTCACCCCAATAATGGGTCCATGATAACACTGGAGAACACTGGGCAGCTGACATATCTACTACATATAGAAGAACAGTCACCCTAATAATGGGGCCATGATAACACTGGAGAACACTGGGCAGCTGACATATCTACTACATACAGAAGAGCAGTCACCCCAATAATGGGGCCATGATAACACTGGAGAACACTGGGCAGCTGACATATCTACTACATACAGAAGAGCAGTCACCCCAATAATGGGGCCATGAGAACACTGGAGAACACTGGGCAGCTGACATATCTACTACATACAGAAGAACAGTCACCCTAATAATGGGGCCATGAGAACACTGGAGAACACTGGGCAGCTGATATATCTACTACATACAGAAGAGCAGTCACCCCAATAATGGGGCCATAATAACACTGGAGAACACTGGGCAGCTGACATATCTACTACATACAGAAGAGCAGTCACCCCAATAATGGGGCCATGATAACACTGGAGAACACTGGGCAGCTGACATATCTACTACATATAGAAGAGCAGTCACCCTAATAATGGGGCCATAATAACACTGGAGAACACTGGGCAGCTGACATATCTACTACATACAGAAGAGCAGTCACCCCAATAATGGGGCCATGATAACACTGGAGAACACTGGGCAGCTGACATATCTACTACATATAGAAGAGCAGTCACCCTAATAATGGGGCCATAATAACACTGGAGAACACTGGGCAGCTGACATATCTACTACATACAGAAGAGCAGTCACCCCAATAATGGGGCCATGATAACACTGGAGAACACTGGGCAGCTGACATATCTACTACATACAGAAGAGCAGTCACCCCAATAATGGGGCCATGATAACACTGGAGAACACTGGGCAGCTGACATATCTACTACATATAGAAGAGCAGTCACCCCAATAATGGGGCCATGAGAACACTGGAGAACACTGGGCAGCTGACATATCTACTACATATAGAAGAACAGTCACCCTAATAATGGGACCATGATATCACTGGAGAACACTGGGCAGCTGACATATCTACTACATACAGAAGAGCAGTCACCCCAATAATGGGGCCATGATATCACTGGAGAACACTGGGCAGCTGACATATCTACTACATACAGAAGAGCAGTCACCCCAATAATGGGGCCATGAGAACACTGGAGAACACTGGGCAGCTGACATATCTACTACATACAGAAGAGCAGTCACCCCAATAATGGGGCCATGATAACACTGGAGAACACTGGGCAGCTGACATATCTACTACATATAGAAGAGCAGTCACCCCAATAATGGGGCCATGAGAACACTGGGCAGCTGACATATCTACTACATATAGAAGAACAGTCACCCTAATAATGGGGCCATGATATCACTGGAGAACACTGGGCAGCTGACATATCTACTACATATAGAAGAACAGTCACCCTAATAATGGGGCCATGATATCACTGGAGAACACTGGGCAGCTGACATATCTACTACATATAGAAGAACAGTCACCCTAATAATGGGGCCATGATATCACTGGAGAACACTGGGCAGCTGACATATCTACTACATACAGAAGAGCAGTCACCCCAATAATGGGGCCATGATAACACTGGAGAACACTGGGCAGCTGACATATCTACTACATACAGAAGAGCAGTCACCCCAATAATGGGGCCATGATAACACTGGAGAACACTGAGCAGCTGACATATCTACTACATACAGAAGAGCAGTCACCCAATAATGGGGCCATGATAACACTGTGCAGCTGACATATCTACTACATACAGAAGAGCAGTCACCCTAATAATGGGGCCATGATAACACTGGAGAACACTGTGCAGCTGACACATCTACTACATACAGAAGAGCAGTCACCCCAATAATGGGGCCATGATAACACTGGAGAACACTGGGCAGCTGACATATCTACTACATACAGAAGAGCAGTCACCCCAATAATGGGGCCATGATAACACTGGAGAACACGGGGCAGCTGACATATCTACTACATACAGAAGAGCAGTCACCCCAATAATGGGGCCATGATAACACTGGAGAACACTGGGCAGCTGACATATCTACTACATACAGAAGAGCAGTCACCCAATAATGGGGCCATGATAACACTGGAGAACACAGGGCAGCTGACATATCTACTACATACAGAAGAGCAGTCACCCCAATAATGGGGCCATGATAACACTGGAGAACACTGGGCAGCTGACATATCTACTACATATAGAAGAACAGTCACCCTAATAATGGGGCCATGATAACACTGGAGAACACTGGGCAGCTGACACATCTACTACATACAGAAGAGCAGTCACCCCAATAATGGGGCCATGATAACACTGGAGAACACTGGGCAGCTGACATATCTACTACATACAGAAGAGCAGTCACCCCAATAATGGGGCCATGATAACACTGGAGAACACTGGGCAGCTGACATATCTACTACATACAGAAGAGCAGTCACCCCAATAATGGGGCCATGATAACACTGGAGAACACTGGGCAGCTGACATTTCTACTACATACAGAAGAGCAGTCACCCCAATAATGGGGCCATGATAACACTGGAGAACACTGGGCAGCTGACATATCTACTACATACAGAAGAGCAGTCACCCCAATAATGGGGCCATGATAACACTGGAGAACACTGGGCAGCTGACATATCTACTACATATAGTAGAGCAGTCACCCCAATAATGGGGCCATGATAACACTGGAGAACACTGGGCAGCTGACATATCTACTACATACAGAAGAGCAGTCACCCCAATAATGGGGCCATGATAACACTGGAGAACACTGGGCAGCTGACATATCTACTACATACAGAAGAGCAGTCACCCCAATAATGGGGCCATGATAACACTGGAGAACACAGGGCAGCTGACATATCTACTACATACAGAAGAGCAGTCACCCCAATAATGGGGCCATGATAACACTGGAGAACACTGGGCAGCTGACATACCTACTACATATAGAAGAGCAGTCACCCCAATAATGGGGCCATGATAACACTGGAGAACACTGGGCAGCTGACATATCTACTACATACAGAAGAGCAGTCACCCCAATAATGGGGCCATGATAACACTGGAGAACACTGAGCAGCTGACATATCTACTACATACAGAAGAGCAGTCACCCAATAATGGGGCCATGATAACACTGGAGAACACTGGGCAGCTGACATATCTACTACATACAGAAGAGCAGTCACCCCAATAATGGGGCCATGATAACACTGGAGAACACTGGGCAGCTGACATATCTACTACATACAGAAGAGCAGTCACCCAATAATGGGGCCATGATAACACTGTGCAGCTGACATATCTACTACATACAGAGGAGCAGTCACCCAATAATGGGGCCATGATAACACTGGGCAGCTGACATATCTACTACATACAGAAGAGCAGTCACCCTAATAATGGGGCCATGATAACACTGGAGAACACTGGGCAGCTGACATATCTACTACATACAGAAGAGCAGTCACCCCAATAATGGGGCCATGATAACACTGGAGAACACTGGGCAGCTGACATATCTACTACATACAGAAGAGCAGTCACCCCAATAATGGGGCCATGAGAACACTGGAGAACACTGGGCAGCTGACATATCTACTACATACAGAAGAGCAGTCACCCCAATAATGGGGCCATGATATCACTGGAGAACACTGGGCAGCTGACATATCTACTACATACAGAAGAGCAGTCACCCCAATAATGGGGCCATGATAACACTGGAGAACACTGGGCAGCTGACATATCTACTACATACAGAAGAGCAGTCACCCCAATAATGGGGCCATGATATCACTGGAGAACACTGGGCAGCTGACATATCTACTACATACAGAAGAGCAGTCACCCCAATAATGGGGCCATGATAACACTGGAGAACACTGGGCAGCTGACATATCTACTACATACAGAAGAGCAGTCACCCCAATAATGGGGCCATGATAACACTGGAGAACACTGGGCAGCTGACATATCTACTACATACAGAAGAGCAGTCACCCCAATAATGGGGCCATGATAACACTGGAGAACACTGGGCAGCTGACATATCTACTACATACAGAAGAGCAGTCACCCAATAATGGGGCCATGATAACACTGTGCAGCTGACATATCTACTACATACAGAAGAGCAGTCACCCTAATAATGGGGCCATGATAACACTGGAGAACACTGGGCAGCTGACACATCTACTACATACAGAAGAGCAGTCACCCCAATAATGGGGCCATGATAACACTGGAGAACACTGGGCAGCTGACATATCTACTACATACAGAAGAGCAGTCACCCCAATAATGGGGCCATGATAACACTGGAGAACACTGGGCAGCTGACATATCTACTACATACAGAAGAGCAGTCACCCCAATAATGGGGCCATGATAACACTGGAGAACACTGGGCAGCTGACATATCTACTACATACAGAAGAGCAGTCACCCCAATAATGGGGCCATGATAACACTGGAGAACACTGGGCAGCTGACATATCTACTACATACAGAAGAGCAGTCACCCCAATAATGGGGCCATGATAACACTGGAGAACACTGGGCAGCTGACATATCTACTACATACAGAAGAGCAGTCACCCCAATAATGGGGCCATGATAACACTGGAGAACACTGAGCAGCTGACATATCTACTACATACAGAAGAGCAGTCACCCAATAATGGGGCCATGATAACACTGTGCAGCTGACATATCTACTACATACAGAAGAGCAGTCACCCTAATAATGGGGCCATGATAACACTGGAGAACATTGGGCAGCTGACACATCTACTACATACAGAAGAGCAGTCACCCCAATAATGGGGCCATGATAACACTGGAGAACACTGGGCAGCTGACATATCTACTACATACAGAAGAGCAGTCACCCCAATAATGGGGCCATGATAACACTGGAGAACACTGGGCAGCTGACATATCTACTACATACAGAAGAGCAGTCACCCCAATAATGGGGCCATGATAACACTGGAGAACACTGGGCAGCTGACATATCTACTACATACAGAAGAGCAGTCACCCAATAATGGGGCCATGATAACACTGGAGAACACAGGGCAGCTGACATATCTACTACATACAGAAGAGCAGTCACCCCAATAATGGGGCCATGATAACACTGGAGAACACTGGGCAGCTGACATATCTACTACATATAGAAGAACAGTCACCCTAATAATGGGGCCATGATAACACTGGAGAACACTGGGCAGCTGACACATCTACTACATACAGAAGAGCAGTCACCCCAATAATGGGGCCATGATAACACTGGAGAACACTGGGCAGCTGACATATCTACTACATACAGAAGAGCAGTCACCCCAATAATGGGGCCATGATAACACTGGAGAACACTGGGCAGCTGACATATCTACTACATACAGAAGAGCAGTCACCCCAATAATGGGGCCATGATAACACTGGAGAACACTGGGCAGCTGACATATCTACTACATACAGAAGAGCAGTCACCCCAATAATGGGGCCATGAGAACACTGGAGAACACTGGGCAGCTGACATATCTACTACATACAGAAGAGCAGTCACCCCAATAATGGGGCCATGATATCACTGGAGAACACTGGGCAGCTGACATATCTACTACATACAGAAGAGCAGTCACCCCAATAATGGGGCCATGATAACACTGGAGAACACTGGGCAGCTGACATATCTACTACATACAGAAGAGCAGTCACCCAATAATGGGGCCATGATATCACTGGAGAACACTGGGCAGCTGACATATCTACTACATACAGAAGAGCAGTCACCCCAATAATGGGGCCATGATAACACTGGAGAACACTGGGCAGCTGACATATCTACTACATACAGAAGAGCAGTCACCCCAATAATGGGGCCATGATAACACTGGAGAACACTGGGCAGCTGACATATCTACTACATACAGAAGAGCAGTCACCCCAATAATGGGGCCATGATAACACTGGAGAACACTGGGCAGCTGACATATCTACTACATACAGAAGAGCAGTCACCCAATAATGGGGCCATGATAACACTGTGCAGCTGACATATCTACTACATACAGAAGAGCAGTAACCCTAATAATGGGGCCATGATAACACTGGAGAACACTGGGCAGCTGACACATCTACTACATACAGAAGAGCAGTCACCCCAATAATGGGGCCATGATAACACTGGAGAACACTGGGCAGCTGACATATCTACTACATACAGAAGAGCAGTCACCCCAATAATGGGGCCATGATAACACTGGAGAACACTGGGCAGCTGACATATCTACTACATACAGAAGAGCAGTCACCCCAATAATGGGGCCATGATAACACTGGAGAACACTGGGCAGCTGACATATCTACTACATACAGAAGAGCAGTCACCCCAATAATGGGGCCATGATAACACTGGAGAACACTGGGCAGCTGACATATCTACTACATACAGAAGAGCAGTCACCCCAATAATGGGGCCATGATAACACTGGAGAACACTGGGCAGCTGACATATCTACTACATACAGAAGAGCAGTCACCCCAATAATGGGGCCATGATAACACTGGAGAACACTGAGCAGCTGACATATCTACTACATACAGAAGAGCAGTCACCCAATAATGGGGCCATGATAACACTGTGCAGCTGACATATCTACTACATACAGAAGAGCAGTCACCCTAATAATGGGGCCATGATAACACTGGAGAACATTGGGCAGCTGACACATCTACTACATACAGAAGAGCAGTCACCCCAATAATGGGGCCATGATAACACTGGAGAACACTGGGCAGCTGACATATCTACTACATACAGAAGAGCAGTCACCCCAATAATGGGGCCATGATAACACTGGAGAACACTGGGCAGCTGACATATCTACTACATACAGAAGAGCAGTCACCCCAATAATGGGGCCATGATAACACTGGAGAACACTGGGCAGCTGACATATCTACTACATACAGAAGAGCAGTCACCCAATAATGGGGCCATGATAACACTGGAGAACACAGGGCAGCTGACATATCTACTACATACAGAAGAGCAGTCACCCCAATAATGGGGCCATGATAACACTGGAGAACACTGGGCAGCTGACATATCTACTACATATAGAAGAACAGTCACCCTAATAATGGGGCCATGATAACACTGGAGAACACTGGGCAGCTGACACATCTACTACATACAGAAGAGCAGTCACCCCAATAATGGGGCCATGATAACACTGGAGAACACTGGGCAGCTGACATATCTACTACATACAGAAGAGCAGTCACCCCAATAATGGGGCCATGATAACACTGGAGAACACTGGGCAGCTGACATATCTACTACATACAGAAGAGCAGTCACCCCAATAATGGGGCCATGATAACACTGGAGAACACTGGGCAGCTGACATATCTACTACATACAGAAGAGCAGTCACCCCAATAATGGGGCCATGATAACACTGGAGAACACTGGGCAGCTGACATATCTACTACATACAGAAGAGCAGTCACCCCAATAATGGGGCCATGATAACACTGGAGAACACTGGGCAGCTGACATATCTACTACATATAGAAGAGCAGTCACCCCAATAATGGGGCCATGATAACACTGGAGAACACTGGGCAGCTGACATATCTACTACATACAGAAGAGCAGTCACCCCAATAATGGGGCCATGATAACACTGGAGAACACTGGGCAGCTGACATATCTACTACATACAGAAGAGCAGTCACCCCAATAATGGGGCCATGATAACACTGGAGAACACAGGGCAGCTGACATATCTACTACATACAGAAGAGCAGTCACCCCAATAATGGGGCCATGATAACACTGGAGAACACTGGGCAGCTGACATATCTACTACATATAGAAGAGCAGTCACCCCAATAATGGGGCCATGATAACACTGGAGAACACTGGGCAGCTGACATATCTACTACATACAGAAGAGCAGTCACCCCAATAATGGGGCCATGATAACACTGGAGAACACTGGGCAGCTGACATATCTACTACATACAGAAGAGCAGTCACCCCAATAATGGGGCCATGATAACACTGGAGAACACTGGGCAGCTGACATATCTACTACATACAGAAGAGCAGTCACCCCAATAATGGGGCCATGATAACACTGGAGAACACTGGGCAGCTGACATATCTACTACATACAGAAGAGCAGTCACCCCAATAATGGGGCCATGATAACACTGGAGAACACTGGGCAGCTGACATATCTACTACATACAGAAGAGCAGTCACCCCAATAATGGGGCCAAGATAACACTGGAGAACACTGGGCAGCTGACATATCTACTACATATAGAAGAGCAGTCACCCCAATAATGGGGCCATGATAACACTGGAGAACACTGGGCAGCTGACATATCTACTACATACAGAAGAGCAGTCACCCCAATAATGGGGCCATGATAACACTGGAGAACACTGGGCAGCTGACATATCTACTACATACAGAAGAGCAGTCACCCCAATAATGGGGCCATGATAACACTGGAGAACACTGGGCAGCTGACATATCTACTACATACAGAAGAGCAGTCACCCCAATAATGGGGCCATGATAACACTGGAGAACACTGGGCAGCTGACATATCTACTACATACAGAAGAGCAGTCACCCCAATAATGGGGCCATGATAACACTGGAGAACACTGGGCAGCTGACATATCTACTACACACAGAAGAGCAGTCACCCCAATAATGGGGCCATGATAACACTGGAGAACACTGGGCAGCTGACATATCTACTACATATAGAAGAGCAGTCACCCCAATAATGGGGCCATGATAACACTGGAGAACACTGGGCAGCTGACATATCTACTACATACAGAAGAGCAGTCACCCCAATAATGGGGCCATGATAACACTTGAGAACACTGGGCAGCTGACATATCTACTACATACAGAAGAGCAGTCACCCCAATAATGGGGCCATGATAACACTGGAGAACACTGGGCAGCTGACATATCTACTACATATAGAAGAGCAGTCACCCCAATAATGGGGCCATGATAACACTGGAGAACACTGGGCAGCTGACATATCTACTACATACAGAAGAGCAGTCACCCCAATAATGGGGCCATGATAACACTGGAGAACACTGGGCAGCTGACATATCTACTACATATAGAAGAGCAGTCACCCCAATAATGGGGCCATGAGAACACTGGAGAACACTGGGCAGCTGACATATCTACTACATACAGAAGAGCAGTCACCCCAATAATGGGGCCATGATAACACTGGAGAACACTGAGCAGCTGACATATCTACTACATACAGAAGAGCAGTCACCCCAATAATGGGGCCATGATAACATTGGAGAACACTGGGCAGCTGACATATCTACTACATACAGAAGAGCAGTCACCCTAATAATGGGGCCATGATAACACTGGAGAACACTGGGCAGCTGACACATCTACTACATACAGAAGAGCAGTCACCCCAATAATGGGGCCATGATAACACTGGAGAACACTGGGCAGCTGACATATCTACTACATACAGAAGAGCAGTCACCCCAATAATGGGGCCATGATAACACTGGGCAGCTGACATATCTACTACATACAGAAGAGCAGTCACCCTAATAATGGGGCCATGATAACACTGGAGAACACTGGGCAGCTGACATATCTACTACATACAGAAGAGCAGTCACCCTAATAATGGGGCCATGATAACACTGGAGAACACTGGGCAGCTGACATATCTACTACATACAGAAGAGCAGTCACCCCAATAATGGGGCCATGATAACACTGGAGAACACTGGGCAGCTGATATATCTACTACATACAGAAGAGCAGTCACCCTAATAATGGGGCCATGATAACACTGGAGAACACTGGGCAGCTGACATATCTACTACATACAGAAGAGCAGTCACCCTAATAATGGGGCCATGATAACACTGGAGAACACTGGGCAGCTGACACATCTACTACATACAGAAGAGCAGTCACCCCAATAATGGGGCCATGATAACACTGGAGAACACTGGGCAGCTGACATATCTACTACATACAGAAGAGCAGTCACCCTAATAATGGGGCCATGAGAACACTGGAGAACACTGGGCAGCTGACACATCTACTACATACAGAAGAGCAGTCACCCCAATAATGGGGCCATGATAACACTGGAGAACACTGGGCAGCTGACATATCTACTACATACAGAAGAGCAGTCACCCCAATAATGGGGCCATGATAACACTGGAGAACACTGGGCAGCTGACATATCTACTACATACAGAAGAGCAGTCACCCCAATAATGGGGCCATGATAACACTGGAGAACACTGGGCAGCTGACATATCTACTACATACAGAAGAGCAGTCACCCCAATAATGGGGCCAAGATAACACTGGAGAACACTGGGCAGCTGACATATCTACTACATATAGAAGAGCAGTCACCCCAATAATGGGGCCATGATAACACTGGAGAACACTGGGCAGCTGACATATCTACTACATACAGAAGAGCAGTCACCCCAATAATGGGGCCATGATAACACTGGAGAACACTGGGCAGCTGACATATCTACTACATACAGAAGAGCAGTCACCCCAATAATGGGGCCATGATAACACTGGAGAACACTGGGCAGCTGACATATCTACTACATACAGAAGAGCAGTCACCCCAATAATGGGGCCATGATAACACTGGAGAACACTGGGCAGCTGACATATCTACTACATACAGAAGAGCAGTCACCCCAATAATGGGGCCATGATAACACTGGAGAACACTGGGCAGCTGACATATCTACTACACACAGAAGAGCAGTCACCCCAATAATGGGGCCATGATAACACTGGAGAACACTGGGCAGCTGACATATCTACTACATATAGAAGAGCAGTCACCCCAATAATGGGGCCATAATAACACTGGAGAACACTGGGCAGCTGACATATCTACTACATACAGAAGAGCAGTCACCCCAATAATGGGGCCATGATAACACTTGAGAACACTGGGCAGCTGACATATCTACTACATACAGAAGAGCAGTCACCCCAATAATGGGGCCATGATAACACTGGAGAACACTGGGCAGCTGACATATCTACTACATATAGAAGAGCAGTCACCCCAATAATGGGGCCATGATAACACTGGAGAACACTGGGCAGCTGACATATCTACTACATACAGAAGAGCAGTCACCCCAATAATGGGGCCATGATAACACTGGAGAACACTGGGCAGCTGACATATCTACTACATATAGAAGAGCAGTCACCCCAATAATGGGGCCATGAGAACACTGGAGAACACTGGGCAGCTGACATATCTACTACATACAGAAGAGCAGTCACCCCAATAATGGGGCCATGATAACACTGGAGAACACTGAGCAGCTGACATATCTACTACATACAGAAGAGCAGTCACCCCAATAATGGGTCCATGATAACATTGGAGAACACTGGGCAGCTGACATATCTACTACATACAGAAGAGCAGTCACCCTAATAATGGGGCCATGATAACACTGGAGAACACTGGGCAGCTGACACATCTACTACATACAGAAGAGCAGTCACCCCAATAATGGGGCCATGATAACACTGGAGAACACTGGGCAGCTGACATATCTACTACATACAGAAGAGCAGTCACCCCAATAATGGGGCCATGATAACACTGGGCAGCTGACATATCTACTACATACAGAAGAGCAGTCACCCTAATAATGGGGCCATGATAACACTGGAGAACACTGGGCAGCTGACATATCTACTACATACAGAAGAGCAGTCACCCTAATAATGGGGCCATGATAACACTGGAGAACACTGGGCAGCTGACATATCTACTACATACAGAAGAGCAGTCACCCCAATAATGGGGCCATGATAACACTGGAGAACACTGGGCAGCTGACATATCTACTACATACAGAAGAGCAGTCACCCTAATAATGGGGCCATGATAACACTGGAGAACACTGGGCAGCTGACATATCTACTACATACAGAAGAGCAGTCACCTTAATAATGGGGCCATGATAACACTGGAGAACACTGGGCAGCTGACACATCTACTACATACAGAAGAGCAGTCACCCCAATAATGGGGCCATGATAACACTGGAGAACACTGGGCAGCTGACATATCTACTACATACAGAAGAGCAGTCACCCTAATAATGGGGCCATGAGAACACTGGAGAACACTGGGCAGCTGACACATCTACTACATACAGAAGAGCAGTCACCCCAATAATGGGGCCATGATAACACTGGAGAACACTGGGCAGCTGACATATCTACTACATACAGAAGAGCAGTCACCCTAATAATGGGGCCATGATAACACTGGAGAACACTGGGCAGCTGACATATCTACTACATACAGAAGAGCAGTCACCCCAATAATGGGGCCATGAGAACACTGGAGAACACTGGGCAGCTGACATATCTACTACATACAGAAGAGCAGTCACCCTAATAATGGGGCCATGAGAACACTGGAGAACACTGGGCAGCTGACATATCTACTACATACAGAAGAGCAGTCACCCTAATAATGGGGCCATGATAACACTGGAGAACACTGGGCAGCTGACATATCTACTACATACAGAAGAGCAGTCACCCCAATAATGGGGCCATGAGAACACTGGAGAACACTGGGCAGCTGACATATCTACTACATACAGAAGAGCAGTCACCCTAATAATGGGGCCATGATAACACTGGAGAACACTGGGTAGCTGACATATCTACTACATATAGAAGAGCAGTCACCCCAATAATGGGGCCATGATAACACTGGAGAACACTGGGCAGCTGACATATCTACTACATACAGAAGAGCAGTCACCCCAATAATGGGGCCATGATAACACTGGAGAACACTGGGCAGCTGACATATCTACTACATACAGAAGAGCAGTCACCCCAATAATGGGGCCATGAGAACACTGGAGAACACTGGGCAGCTGACATATCTACTACATATAGAAGAGCAGTCACCCCAATAATGGGGCCATGATAACACTGGAGAACACTGGGCAGCTGACATATCTACTACATATAGAAGAGCAGTCACCCCAATAATGGGGCCATGAGAACACTGGGCAGCTGACATATCTACTACATATAGAAGAACAGTCACCCTAATAATGGGGCCATGATATCACTGGAGAACAGTGGGCAGCTGACATATCTACTACATATAGAAGAACAGTCACCCTAATAATGGGGCCATGATATCACTGGAGAACACTGGGCAGCTGACATATCTACTACATATAGAAGAACAGTCACCCTAATAATGGGGCCATGATATCACTGGAGAACACTGGGCAGCTGACATATCTACTACATACAGAAGAGCAGTCACCCCAATAATGGGGCCATAATAACACTGGAGAACACTGGGCAGCTGACATATCTACTACATACAGAAGAGCAGTCACCCCAATAATGGGGCCATGATAACACTGGAGAACACTGGGCAGCTGACATATCTACTACATACAGAAGAGCGGTCATCCCAATAATGGGGCCATGAGAACACTGGAGAACACTGGGCAGCTGACATATCTACTACATACAGAAGAGCAGTCACCCGAATAATGGGGCCATGATAACACTGTGCAGCTGACATATTTACTACATACAGAAGAGCAGTCACCCCAATAATGGCGCCATGATAACACTGGAGAACACTGGGCAGCTGACATATCTACTACATATAGAAGAGCAGTCACCCCAATAATGGGGCCATGATAACACTGGAGAACACTGGGCAGCTGACATATCTACTACATACAGAAGAGCAGTCACCCCAATAATGGGGCCATGATAACACTGGAGAACACTGGGCAGCTGACATATCTACTACATACAGAAGAGCAGTCACCCCAATAATGGGGCCATGATAACACTGGAGAACACTGGGCAGCTGACATATCTACTACATACAGAAGAGCAGTCACCCCAATAATGGGGCCATGATAACACTGGAGAACACTGGGCAGCTGACATATCTACTACATACAGAAGAGCAGTCACCCCAATAATGGGGCCATGATAACACTGGAGAACACTGGGCAGCTGACATATCTACTACATACAGAAGAGCAGTCACCCTAATAATGGGGCCATGATAACACTGTGCAGCTGACATATTTACTACATACAGAAGAGCAGTCACCCCAATAATGGCGCCATGATAACACTGGAGAACACTGGGCAGCTGACATATCTACTACATACAGAAGAGCAGTCACCCCAATAATGGGGCCATGATAACACTGGAGAACACTGGGCAGCTGACATATCTACTACATACAGAAGAGCAGTCACCCCAATAATGGGGCCATGATAACACTGGAGAACACTGGGCAGCTGACATATCTACTACATACAGAAGAGCAGTCACCCCAATAATGGGGCCATGATAACACTGGAGAACACTGGGCAGCTGACATATCTACTACATACAGAAGAGCAGTCACCCAATAATGGGGCCATGATAACACTGTGCAGCTGACATATCTACTACATACAGAGGAGCAGTCATCCAATAATGGGGCCATGATAACACTGGGCAGCTGACATATCTACTACATACAGAAGAGCAGTCACCCTAATAATGGGGCCATGATAACACTGGAGAACACTGGGCAGCTGACATATCTACTACATACAGAAGAGCAGTCACCCCAATAATGGGGCCATGATAACACTGGAGAACACTGGGCAGCTGACATATCTACTACATACAGAAGAGCAGTCACCCCAATAATGGGGCCATGAGAACACTGGAGAACACTGGGCAGCTGACATATCTACTACATACAGAAGAGCAGTCACCCCAATAATGGGGCCATGATATCACTGGAGAACACTGGGCAGCTGACATATCTACTACATACAGAAGAGCAGTCACCCCAATAATGGGGCCATGATAACACTGGAGAACACTGGGCAGCTGACATATCTACTACATACAGAAGAGCAGTCACCCCAATAATGGGGCCATGATATCACTGGAGAACACTGGGCAGCTGACATATCTACTACATACAGAAGAGCAGTCACCCCAATAATGGGGCCATGATAACACTGGAGAACACTGGGCAGCTGACATATCTACTACATATAGAAGAGCAGTCACCCTAATAATGGGGCCATGATAACACTGGAGAACACTGGGCAGCTGACATATCTACTACATACAGAAGAGCAGTCACCCCAATAATGGGGCCATGATAACACTGGAGAACACTGGGCAGCTGACATATCTACTACATACAGAAGAGCAGTCACCCAATAATGGGGCCATGATAACACTGTGCAGCTGACATATCTACTACATACAGAAGAGCAGTCACCCTAATAATGGGGCCATGATAACACTGGAGAACACTGGGCAGCTGACACATCTACTACATACAGAAGAGCAGTCACCCCAATAATGGGGCCATGATAACACTGGAGAACACTGGGCAGCTGACATATCTACTACATACAGAAGAGCAGTCACCCCAATAATGGGGCCATGATAACACTGGAGAACACTGGGCAGCTGACATATCTACTACATACAGAAGAGCAGTCACCCCAATAATGGGGCCATGATAACACTGGAGAACACTGGGCAGCTGACATATCTACTACATACAGAAGAGCAGTCACCCCAATAATGGGGCCATGATAACACTGGAGAACACTGGGCAGCTGACATATCTACTACATACAGAAGAGCAGTCACCCCAATAATGGGGCCATGATAACACTGGAGAACACTGGGCAGCTGACATATCTACTACATACAGAAGAGCAGTCACCCCAATAATGGGGCCATGATAACACTGGAGAACACTGAGCAGCTGACATATCTACTACATACAGAAGAGCAGTCACCCAATAATGGGGCCATGATAACACTGTGCAGCTGACATATCTACTACATACAGAAGAGCAGTCACCCTAATAATGGGGCCATGATAACACTGGAGAACACTGGGCAGCTGACACATCTACTACATACAGAAGAGCAGTCACCCCAATAATGGGGCCATGATAACACTGGAGAACACTGGGCAGCTGACATATCTACTACATACAGAAGAGCAGTCACCCCAATAATGGGGCCATGATAACACTGGAGAACACTGGGCAGCTGACATATCTACTACATACAGAAGAGCAGTCACCCCAATAATGGGGCCATGATAACACTGGAGAACACTGGGCAGCTGACATATCTACTACATACAGAAGAGCAGTCACCCAATAATGGGGCCATGATAACACTGGAGAACACAGGGCAGCTGACATATCTACTACATACAGAAGAGCAGTCACCCCAATAATGGGGCCATGATAACACTGGAGAACACTGGGCAGCTGACATATCTACTACATATAGAAGAACAGTCACCCTAATAATGGGGCCATGATAACACTGGAGAACACTGGGCAGCTGACACATCTACTACATACAGAAGAGCAGTCACCCCAATAATGGGGCCATGATAACACTGGAGAACACTGGGCAGCTGACATATCTACTACATACAGAAGAGCAGTCACCCCAATAATGGGGCCATGATAACACTGGAGAACACTGGGCAGCTGACATATCTACTACATACAGAAGAGCAGTCACCCCAATAATGGGGCCATGATAACACTGGAGAACACTGGGCAGCTGACATATCTACTACATACAGAAGAGCAGTCACCCCAATAATGGGGCCATGATAACACTGGAGAACACTGGGCAGCTGACATATCTACTACATACAGAAGAGCAGTCACCCCAATAATGGGGCCATGATAACACTGGAGAACACTGGGCAGCTGACATATCTACTACATATAGAAGAGCAGTCACCCCAATAATGGGGCCATGATAACACTGGAGAACACTGGGCAGCTGACATATCTACTACATACAGAAGAGCAGTCACCCCAATAATGGGGCCATGATAACACTGGAGAACACTGGGCAGCTGACATATCTACTACATACAGAAGAGCAGTCACCCCAATAATGGGGCCATGATAACACTGGAGAACACAGGGCAGCTGACATATCTACTACATACAGAAGAGCAGTCACCCCAATAATGGGGCCATGATAACACTGGAGAACACTGGGCAGCTGACATATCTACTACATATAGAAGAGCAGTCACCCCAATAATGGGGCCATGATAACACTGGAGAACACTGGGCAGCTGACATATCTACTACATACAGAAGAGCAGTCACCCCAATAATGGGGCCATGATAACACTGGAGAACACTGGGCAGCTGACATATCTACTACATACAGAAGAGCAGTCACCCCAATAATGGGGCCATGATAACACTGGAGAACACTGGGCAGCTGACATATCTACTACATACAGAAGAGCAGTCACCCCAATAATGGGGCCATGATAACACTGGAGAACACAGGGCAGCTGACATATCTACTACATACAGAAGAGCAGTCACCCCAATAATGGGGCCATGATAACACTGGAGAACACTGGGCAGCTGACATATCTACTACATATAGAAGAGCAGTCACCCCAATAATGGGGCCATGATAACACTGGAGAACACTGGGCAGCTGACATATCTACTACATACAGAAGAGCAGTCACCCCAATAATGGGGCCATGATAACACTGGAGAACACTGGGCAGCTGACATATCTACTACATACAGAAGAGCAGTCACCCCAATAATGGGGCCATGATAACACTGGAGAACACTGGGCAGCTGACATATCTACTACATACAGAAGAGCAGTCACCCCAATAATGGGGCCATGATAACACTGGAGAACACTGGGCAGCTGACATATCTACTAGATACAGAAGAGCAGTCACCCCAATAATGGGGCCAAGATAACACTGGAGAACACTGGGCAGCTGACATATCTACTACATATAGAAGAGCAGTCACCCCAATAATGGGGCCATGATAACACTGGAGAACACTGGGCAGCTGACATATCTACTACATACAGAAGAGCAGTCACCCCAATAATGGGGCCATGGTAACACTGGAGAACACTGGGCAGCTGACATATCTACTACATACAGAAGAGCAGTCACCCCAATAATGGGGCCATGATAACACTGGAGAACACTGGGCAGCTGACATATCTACTACATACAGAAGAGCAGTCACCCCAATAATGGGGCCATGATAACACTGGAGAACACTGGGCAGCTGACATATCTACTACATACAGAAGAGCAGTCACCCCAATAATGGGGCCATGATAACACTGGAGAACACTGGGCAGCTGACATATCTACTACATACAGAAGAGCAGTCACCCCAATAATGGGGCCATGATAACACTGGAGAACACTGGGCAGCTGACATATCTACTACATACAGAAGAGCAGTCACCCCAATAATGGGGCCATGATAACACTGGAGAACACTGGGCAGCTGACATATCTACTACATATAGAAGAGCAGTCACCCCAATAATGGGGCCATGAGAACACTGGAGAACACTGGGCAGCTGACATATCTACTACATACAGAAGAGCAGTCACCCCAATAATGGGGCCATGATAACACTGGAGAACACTGAGCAGCTGACATATCTACTACATACAGAAGAGCAGTCACCCCAATAATGGGGCCATGATAACATTGGAGAACACTGGGCAGCTGACATATCTACTACATACAGAAGAGCAGTCACCCTAATAATGGGGCCATGATAACACTGGAGAACACTGGGCAGCTGACACATCTACTACATACAGAAGAGCAGTCACCCCAATAATGGGGCCATGATAACACTGGAGAACACTGGGCAGCTGACATATCTACTACATACAGAAGAGCAGTCACCCCAATAATGGGGCCATGATAACACTGGGCAGCTGACATATCTACTACATACAGAAGAGCAGTCACCCTAATAATGGGGCCATGATAACACTGGAGAACACTGGGCAGCTGACATATCTACTACATACAGAAGAGCAGTCACCCTAATAATGGGGCCATGATAACACTGGAGAACACTGGGCAGCTGACATATCTACTACATACAGAAGAGCAGTCACCCCAATAATGGGGCCATGATAACACTGGAGAACACTGGGCAGCTGACATATCTACTACATACAGAAGAGCAGTCACCCCAATAATGGGGCCATGATAACACTGGAGAACACTGGGCAGCTGACATATCTACTACATACAGAAGAGCAGTCACCCTAATAATGGGGCCATGATAACACTGGAGAACACTGGGCAGCTGACACATCTACTACATACAGAAGAGCAGTCACCCCAATAATGGGGCCATGATAACACTGGAGAACACTGGGCAGCTGACATATCTACTACATACAGAAGAGCAGTCACCCTAATAATGGGGCCATGAGAACACTGGAGAACACTGGGCAGCTGACACATCTACTACATACAGAAGAGCAGTCACCCCAATAATGGGGCCATGATAACACTGGAGAACACTGGGCAGCTGACATATCTACTACATACAGAAGAGCAGTCACCCTAATAATGGGGCCATGATAACACTGGAGAACACTGGGCAGCTGACATATCTACTACATACAGAAGAGCAGTCACCCCAATAATGGGGCCATGAGAACACTGGAGAACACTGGGCAGCTGACATATCTACTACATACAGAAGAGCAGTCACCCTAATAATGGGGCCATGAGAACACTGGAGAACACTGGGCAGCTGACATATCTACTACATACAGAAGAGCAGTCACCCTAATAATGGGGCCATGATAACACTGGAGAACACTGGGCAGCTGACATATCTACTACATACAGAAGAGCAGTCACCCCAATAATGGGGCCATGAGAACACTGGAGAACACTGGGCAGCTGACATATCTACTACATACAGAAGAGCAGTCACCCTAATAATGGGGCCATGATAACACTGGAGAACACTGGGTAGCTGACATATCTACTACATATAGAAGAGCAGTCACCCCAATAATGGGGCCATGATAACACTGGAGAACACTGGGCCGCTGACATATCTACTACATACAGAAGAGCAGTCACCCCAATAATGGGGCCATGATAACACTGGAGAACACTGGGCAGCTGACATATCTACTACATACAGAAGAGCAGTCACCCCAATAATGGGGCCATGATAACACTGGAGAACACTGGGCAGCTGACATATCTACTACATATAGAAGAGCAGTCACCCCAATAATGGGGCCATGATAACACTGGAGAACACTGGGCAGCTGACATATCTACTACATACAGAAGAGCAGTCACCCCAATAATGGGGCCATGATAACACTGGAGAACACTGGGCAGCTGACATATCTACTACATACAGAAGAGCAGTCACCCCAATAATGGGGCCATGATAACACTGGAGAACACTGGGCAGCTGACATATCTACTACATACAGAAGAGCAGTCACCCCAATAATGGGGCCATGATAACACTGGAGAACACTGGGCAGCTGACATATCTACTACATACAGAAGAGCAGTCACCCCAATAATGGGGCCATGATAACACTGGAGAACACTGGGCAGCTGACATATCTACTACATACAGAAGAGCAGTCACCCCAATAATGGGGCCATGATAACACTGGAGAACACTGGGCAGCTGACATATCTACTACACACAGAAGAGCAGTCACCACAATAATGGGGCCATGATAACACTGGAGAACACTGGGCAGCTGACATATCTACTACATATAAAAGAGCAGTCACCCCAATAATGGGGCCATGATAACACTGGAGAACACTGGGCAGCTGACATATCTACTACATACAGAAGAGCAGTCACCCCAATAATGGGGCCATGATAACACTGGAGAACACTGGGCAGCTGACATATCTACTACATACAGAAGAGCAGTCACCCCAATAATGGGGCCATGATAACACTGGAGAACACTGGGCAGCTGACATATCTACTACATATAGAAGAGCAGTCACCCCAATAATGGGGCCATGATAACACTGGAGAACACTGGGCAGCTGACATATCTACTACATACAGAAGAGCAGTCACCCCAATAATGGGGCCATGATAACACTGGAGAACACTGGGCAGCTGACATATCTACTACATACAGAAGAGCAGTCACCCCAATAATGGGGCCATGATAACACTGGAGAACACTGGGCAGCTGACATATCTACTACATACAGAAGAGCAGTCACCCTAATAATGGGGCCATGATAACACTGGAGAACACTGGGCAGCTGACACATCTACTACATACAGAAGAGCAGTCACCCCAATAATGGGGCCATGATAACACTGGAGAACACTGGGCAGCTGACATATCTACTACATACAGAAGAGCAGTCACCCCAATAATGGGGCCATGATAACACTGGAGAACACTGGGCAGCTGACATATCTACTACATACAGAAGAGCAGTCACCCCAATAATGGGGCCATGAGAACACTGGAGAACACTGGGCAGCTGACATATCTACTACATACAGAAGAGCAGTCACCCCAATAATGGGGCCATGATAACACTGTGCAGCTGACATATCTACTACATACAGAAGAGCAGTCACCCCAATAATGGGGCCATGATAACACTGGAGAACACTGGGCAGCTGACATATCTACTACATACAGAAGAGCAGTCACCCCAATAATGGGGCCATGAGAACACTGTGCAGCTGACATATCTACTACATACAGAAGAGCAGTCACCCCAATAATGGGGCCATGATAACACTGTGCAGCTGACATATCTACTACATACAGAAGAGCAGTCACCCCAATAATGGGGCCATGATAACACTGGAGAACACTGGGCAGCTGACATATCTACTACATACAGAAGAGCAGTCACCCCAATAATGGGGCCATGATAACACTGGAGAACACTGGGCAGCTGACATATCTACTACATACAGAAGAGCAGTCACCCCAATAATGGGGCCATGATAACACTGGAGAACACTGGGCAGCTGACATATCTACTACATACAGAAGAGCAGTCACCCCAATAATGGGGCCATGAGAACACTGGAGAACACTGGGCAGCTGACATATCTACTACATACAGAAGAGCAGTCACCCCAATAATGGGGCCATGATAACACTGTGCAGCTGACATATCTACTACATACAGAAGAGCAGTCACCCCAATAATGGGGCCATGATAACACTGTGCAGCTGACATATCTACTACATACAGAAGAGCAGTCACCCCAATAATGGGGCCATAATAACACTGGAGAACACTGGGCAGCTGACATATCTACTACATATAGAAGAGCAGTCACCCCAATAATGGGGCCATGATAACACTGGAGAACACTGGGCAGCTGACATATCTACTACATACAGAAGAGCAGTCACCCCAATAATGGGGCCATGATAACACTGTGCAGCTGACATATCTACTACATACAGAAGAGCAGTCACCCTAATAATGGGGCCATGATAACACTGGAGAACACTGGGCAGCTGACACATCTACTACATACAGAAGAGCAGTCACCCCAATAATGGGGCCATGATAACACTGGAGAACACTGGGCAGCTGACATATCTACTACATACAGAAGAGCAGTCACCCCAATAATGGGGCCATGATAACACTGGGCAGCTGACATATCTACTACATACAGAAGAGCAGTCACCCTAATAATGGGGCCATGATAACACTGGAGAACACTGGGCAGCTGACATATCTACTACATACAGAAGAGCAGTCACCCTAATAATGGGGCCATGATAACACTGGAGAACACTGGGCAGCTGACATATCTACTACATACAGAAGAGCAGTCACCCCAATAATGGGGCCATGATAACACTGGAGAACACTGGGCAGCTGACATATCTACTACATACAGAAGAGCAGTCACCCCAATAATGGGGCCATGATAACACTGGAGAACACTGGGCAGCTGACATATCTACTACATACAGAAGAGCAGTCACCCTAATAATGGGGCCATGATAACACTGGAGAACACTGGGCAGCTGACACATCTACTACATACAGAAGAGCAGTCACCCCAATAATGGGGCCATGATAACACTGGAGAACACTGGGCAGCTGACATATCTACTACATACAGAAGAGCAGTCACCCTAATAATGGGGCCATGAGAACACTGGAGAACACTGGGCAGCTGACACATCTACTACATACAGAAGAGCAGTCACCCCAATAATGGGGCCATGATAACACTGGAGAACACTGGGCAGCTGACATATCTACTACATACAGAAGAGCAGTCACCCTAATAATGGGGCCATGATAACACTGGAGAACACTGGGCAGCTGACATATCTACTACATACAGAAGAGCAGTCACCCCAATAATGGGGCCATGAGAACACTGGAGAACACTGGGCAGCTGACATATCTACTACATACAGAAGAGCAGTCACCCTAATAATGGGGCCATGAGAACACTGGAGAACACTGGGCAGCTGACATATCTACTACATACAGAAGAGCAGTCACCCTAATAATGGGGCCATGATAACACTGGAGAACACTGGGCAGCTGACATATCTACTACATACAGAAGAGCAGTCACCCCAATAATGGGGCCATGAGAACACTGGAGAACACTGGGCAGCTGACATATCTACTACATACAGAAGAGCAGTCACCCTAATAATGGGGCCATGATAACACTGGAGAACACTGGGTAGCTGACATATCTACTACATATAGAAGAGCAGTCACCCCAATAATGGGGCCATGATAACACTGGAGAACACTGGGCAGCTGACATATCTACTACATACAGAAGAGCAGTCACCCCAATAATGGGGCCATGATAACACTGGAGAACACTGGGCAGCTGACATATCTACTACATACAGAAGAGCAGTCACCCCAATAATGGGGCCATGATAACACTGGAGAACACTGGGCAGCTGACATATCTACTACATATAGAAGAGCAGTCACCCCAATAATGGGGCCATGATAACACTGGAGAACACTGGGCAGCTGACATATCTACTACATACAGAAGAGCAGTCACCCCAATAATGGGGCCATGATAACACTGGAGAACACTGGGCAGCTGACATATCTACTACATACAGAAGAGCAGTCACCCCAATAATGGGGCCATGATAACACTGGAGAACACTGGGCAGCTGACATATCTACTACATACAGAAGAGCAGTCACCCCAATAATGGGGCCATGATAACACTGGAGAACACTGGGCAGCTGACATATCTACTACATACAGAAGAGCAGTCACCCCAATAATGGGGCCATGATAACACTGGAGAACACTGGGCAGCTGACATATCTACTACATACAGAAGAGCAGTCACCCCAATAATGGGGCCATGATAACACTGGAGAACACTGGGCAGCTGACATATCTACTACACACAGAAGAGCAGTCACCACAATAATGGGGCCATGATAACACTGGAGAACACTGGGCAGCTGACATATCTACTACATATAAAAGAGCAGTCACCCCAATAATGGGGCCATGATAACACTGGAGAACACTGGGCAGCTGACATATCTACTACATACAGAAGAGCAGTCACCCCAATAATGGGGCCATGATAACACTGGAGAACACTGGGCAGCTGACATATCTACTACATACAGAAGAGCAGTCACCCCAATAATGGGGCCATGATAACACTGGAGAACACTGGGCAGCTGACATATCTACTACATATAGAAGAGCAGTCACCCCAATAATGGGGCCATGATAACACTGGAGAACACTGGGCAGCTGACATATCTACTACATACAGAAGAGCAGTCACCCCAATAATGGGGCCATGATAACACTGGAGAACACTGGGCAGCTGACATATCTACTACATATAGAAGAGCAGTCACCCCAATAATGGGGCCATGAGAACACTGGAGAACACTGGGCAGCTGACATATCTACTACATACAGAAGAGCAGTCACCCCAATAATGGGGCCATGATAACACTGGAGAACACTGGGCAGCTGACATATCTACTACATACAGAAGAGCAGTCACCCCAATAATGGGGCCATGATAACACTGGAGAACACTGGGCAGCTGACATATCTACTACATATAGAAGAGCAGTCACCCCAATAATGGGGCCATGATAACACTGGAGAACACTGGGCAGCTGACATATCTACTACATACAGAAGAGCAGTCACCCCAATAATGGGGCCATGATAACACTGGAGAACACTGGGCAGCTGACATATCTACTACATACAGAAGAGCAGTCACCCCAATAATGGGGCCATGATAACACTGGAGAACACTGGGCAGCTGACATATCTACTACATACAGAAGAGCAGTCACCCCAATAATGGGGCCATGATAACACTGGAGAACACTGGGCAGCTGACATATCTACTACATACAGAAGAGCAGTCACCCCAATAATGGGGCCATGATAACACTGGAGAACACTGGGCAGCTGACATATCTACTACATACAGAAGAGCAGTCACCCCAATAATGGGGCCATGATAACACTGGAGAACACTGGGCAGCTGACATATCTACTACACACAGAAGAGCAGTCACCCCAATAATGGGGCCATGATAACACTGGAGAACACTGGGCAGCTGACATATCTACTACATATAGAAGAGCAGTCACCCCAATAATGGGGCCATGAGAACACTGGAGAACACTGGGCAGCTGACATATCTACTACATACAGAAGAGCAGTCACCCCAATAATGGGGCCATGATAACACTGGAGAACACTGAGCAGCTGACATATCTACTACATACAGAAGAGCAGTCACCCCAATAATGGGGCCATGATAACACTGGAGAACACTGGGCAGCTGACATATCTACTACATACAGAAGAGCAGTCACCCTAATAATGGGGCCATGATAACACTGGAGAACACTGGGCAGCTGACACATCTACTACATACAGAAGAGCAGTCACCCCAATAATGGGGCCATGATAACACTGGAGAACACTGGGCAGCTGACATATCTACTACATACAGAAGAGCAGTCACCCCAATAATGGGGCCATGATAACACTGGGCAGCTGACATATCTACTACATACAGAAGAGCAGTCACCCTAATAATGGGGCCATGATAACACTGGAGAACACTGGGCAGCTGACACATCTACTACATACAGAAGAGCAGTCACCCCAATAATGGGGCCATGATAACACTGGAGAACACTGGGCAGCTGACATATCTACTACATACAGAAGAGCAGTCACCCCAATAATGGGGCCATGATAACACTGGAGAACACTGGGCAGCTGACATATCTACTACATACAGAAGAGCAGTCACCCCAATAATGGGGCCATGATAACACTGGAGAACACTGGGCAGCTGACATATCTACTACATACAGAAGAGCAGTCACCCTAATAATGGGGCCATGATAACACTGGAGAACACTGGGCAGCTGACATATCTACTACATACAGAAGAGCAGTCACCCTAATAATGGGGCCATGATAACACTGGAGAACACTGGGCAGCTGACACATCTACTACATACAGAAGAGCAGTCACCCCAATAATGGGGCCATGATAACACTGGAGAACACTGGGCAGCTGACATATCTACTACATACAGAAGAGCAGTCACCCTAATAATGGGGCCATGATAACACTGGAGATCACTGGGCAGCTGACATATCTACTACATACAGAAGAGCAGTCACCCTAATAATGGGGCCATGATAACACTGGGCAGCTGACATATCTACTACATACAGAAGAGCAGTCACCCTAATAATGGGGCCATGAGAACACTGGAGAACACTGGGCAGCTGACATACCTACTACATACAGAAGAGCAGTCACCCCAATAATGGGGCCATGAGAACACTGGAGAACACTGGGCAGCTGACATATCTACTACATACAGAAGAGCAGTCACCCTAATAATGGGGCCATGATAACACTGGAGAACACTGGGCAGCTGACATATCTACTACATACAGAAGAGCAGTCACCCTAATAATGGGGCCATGATAACACTGGGCAGCTGACATATCTACTACATATAGAAGAGCAGTCACCCTAATAATGGGGCCATGATAACACTGGAGAACACTGGGCAGCTGACATATCTACTACATACAGAAGAGCAGTCACCCCAATAATGGGGCCATGATAACACTGGAGAACACTGGGCAGCTGACATATCTACTACATACAGAAGAGCAGTCACCCTAATAATGGGGCCATGAGAACACTGGAGAACACTGGGCAGCTGACATATCTACTACATACAGAAGAGCAGTCACCCTAATAATGGGGCCATGATAACACTGGAGAACACTGGGCAGCTGACATATCTACTACATATAGAAGAGCAGTCACCCCAATAATGGGGCCATGATAACACTGGAGAACACTGGGCAGCTGACATATCTACTACATACAGAAGAGCAGTCACCCCAATAATGGGGCCATGAGAACACTGGAGAACACTGGGCAGCTGACATATCTACTACATACAGAAGAGCAGTCACCCCAATAATGGGGCCATGATAACACTGGAGAACACTGGGCAGCTGACATATCTACTACATACAGAAGAACAGTCACCCCAATAATGGGGCCATGAGAACACTGGAGAACACTGGGCAGCTGACATATCTACTACATACAGAAGAGCAGTCACCCCAATAATGGGGCCATGATAACACTGTGCAGCTGACATATCTACTACATACAGAAGAGCAGTCACCCCAATAATGGGGCCATGATAACACTGGAGAACACTGGGCAGCTGACATATCTACTACATACAGAAGAGCAGTCACCCCAATAATGGGGCCATGAGAACACTGTGCAGCTGACATATCTACTACATACAGAAGAGCAGTCACCCCAATAATGGGGCCATGATAACACTGTGCAGCTGACATATCTACTACATACAGAAGAGCAGTCACCCCAATAATGGGGCCATGATAACACTGGAGAACACTGGGCAGCTGACATATCTACTACATACAGAAGAGCAGTCACCCCAATAATGGGGCCATGATAACACTGGAGAACACTGGGCAGCTGACATATCTACTACATACAGAAGAGCAGTCACCCCAATAATGGGGCCATGATAACACTGTGCAGCTGACATATCTACTACATACAGAAGAGCAGTCACCCCAATAATGGGGCCATGATAACACTGGAGAACACTGGGCAGCTGACATATCTACTACATATAGAAGAACAGTCACCCCAATAATGGGGCCATGATAACACTGGAGAACACTGGGCAGCTGACATATCTACTACATATAGAAGAGCAGTCACCCCAATAATGGGGCCATGATAACACTGGAGAACACTGGGCAGCTGACATATCTACTACATACAGAAGAGCAGTCACCCCAATAATGGGGCCATGATAACACTGGAGAACACTGGGCAGCTGACATATCTACTACATACAGAAGAGCAGTCACCCTAATAATGGGGCCATGATAACACTGGAGAACACTGGGCAGCTGACATATCTACTACATACAGAAGAGCAGTCACCCTAATAATGGGGCCATGATAACACTGGGCAGCTGACATATCTACTACATACAGAAGAGCAGTCACCCTAATAATGGGGCCATGATAACACTGGAGAACACTGGGCAGCTGACATATCTACTACATACAGAACAGAAGTCACCCCAATAATGGGGCCATGATAACACTGGAGAACACTGGGCAGCTGACATATCTACTACATACAGAAGAGCAGTCACCCTAATAATGGGGCCATGAGAACACTGGAGAACACTGGGCAGCTGACATATCTACTACATACAGAAGAGCAGTCACCCTAATAATGGGGCCATGATAACACTGGAGAACACTGGGCAGCTGACATATCTACTACATATAGAAGAGCAGTCACCCCAATAATGGGGCCATGATAACACTGGAGAACACTGGGCAGCTGACATATCTACTACATACAGAAGAGCAGTCACCCCAATAATGGGGCCATGAGAACACTGGAGAACACTGGGCAGCTGACATATCTACTACATACAGAAGAGCAGTCACCCCAATAATGGGGCCATGATAACACTGGAAAACACTGGGCAGCTGACATATCTACTACATACAGAAGAGCAGTCACCCCAATAATGGGGCCATGAGAACACTGGAGAACACTGGGCAGCTGACATATCTACTACATACAGAAGAGCAGTCACCCCAATAATGGGGCCATGATAACACTGTGCAGCTGACATATCTACTACATACAGAAGAGCAGTCACCCCAATAATGGGGCCATGATAACACTGGAGAACACTGGGCAGCTGACATATCTACTACATACAGAAGAGCAGTCACCCCAATAATGGGGCCATGAGAACACTGTGCAGCTGACATATCTACTACATACAGAAGAGCAGTCACCCCAATAATGGGGCCATGATAACACTGTGCAGCTGACATATCTACTACATACAGAAGAGCAGTCACCCCAATAATGGGGCCATGATAACACTGGAGAACACTGGGCAGCTGACATATCTACTACATACAGAAGAGCAGTCACCCCAATAATGGGGCCATGATAACACTGGAGAACACTGGGCAGCTGACATATCTACTACATACAGAAGAGCAGTCACCCCAATAATGGGGCCATGATAACACTGTGCAGCTGACATATCTACTACATACAGAAGAGCAGTCACCCCAATAATGGGGCCATGATAACACTGGAGAAGACTGGGCAGCTGACATATCTACTACATATAGAAGAACAGTCACCCCAATAATGGGGCCATGATAACACTGGAGAACACTGGGCAGCTGACATATCTACTACATATAGAAGAGCAGTCACCCCAATAATGGGGCCATGATAACACTGGAGAACACTGGGCAGCTGACATATCTACTACATACAGAAGAGCAGTCACCCCAATAATGGGGCCATGATAACACTGGAGAACACTGGGCAGCTGACATATCTACTACATACAGAAGAGCAGTCACCCCAATAATGGGGCCATGATAACACTGGAGAACACTGGGCAGCTGACATATCTATTACATACAGAAGAGCAGTCACCCCAATAATGGGGCCATGATAACACTGGAGAACACTGGGCAGCTGACATATCTACTACATATAGAAGAGCAGTCACCCCAATAATGGGGCCATGATAACACTGGAGAACACTCGGCAGCTGACATATCTACTATATACAGAAGAGCAGTCACCCCAATAATGGGGCCATGATAACACTGGAGAACACTGGGCAGCTGACATATCTACTACATACAGAAGAGCAGTCACCCCAATAATGGGGCCATGAGAACACTGTGCAGCTGACATATCTACTACATACAGAAGAGCAGTCACCCCAATAATGGGGCCATGAGAACACTGGAGAACACTGTGCAGCTGACATATCTACTACATACAGAAGAGCAGTCACCCTAATAATGGGGCCATGATAACACTGGAGAACACTGGGCAGCTGACATATCTACTACATACAGAAGAGCAGTCACCCCAATAATGGGGCCATGAGAACACTGTGCAGCTGACATATCTACTACATACAGAAGAGCAGTCACCCCAATAATGGGGCCATGAGAACACTGGGCAGCTGACATATCTACTACATACATAAGAGCAGTCACCCTAATAATGGGGCCATGATAACACTGGAGAACACTGGGCAGCTGACATATCTACTACATACAGAAGAGCAGTCACCCCAATAATGGGGCCATGATAACACTGGAGAACACTGGGCAGCTGACATATCTACTACATACAGAAGAGCAGTCACCCCAATAATGGGGCCATGAGAACACTGTGCAGCTGACATATCTACTACATACAGAAGAGCAGTCACCCCAATAATGGGGCCATGATAACACTGTGCAGCTGACATATCTACTACATACAGAAGAGCAGTCACCCCAATAATGGGGCCATGATAACACTGGAGAACACTGGGCAGCTGACATATCTACTACATACAGAAGAGCAGTCACCCCAATAATGGGGCCATGATAACACTGGAGAACACTGGGCAGCTGACATATCTACTACATACAGAAGAGCAGTCACCCCAATAATGGGGCCATGAGAACACTGGAGAACACTGGGCAGCTGACATATCTACTACATACAGAAGAGCAGTCACCCCAATAATGGGGCCATAATAACACTGGAGAACACTGGGCAGCTGACATATCTACTACATATAGAAGAGCAGTCACCCCAATAATGGGGCCATGATAACACTGGAGAACACTGGGCAGCTGACATATCTACTACATACAGAAGAGCAGTCACCCCAATAATGGGGCCATGATAACACTGTGCAGCTGACATATCTACTACATACAGAAGAGCAGTCACCCCAATAATGGGGCCATGATAACACTGTGCAGCTGACATATCTACTACATACAGAAGAGCAGTCACCCCAATAATGGGGCCATAATAACACTGGAGAACACTGGGCAGCTGACATATCTACTACATATAGAAGAGCAGTCACCCCAATAATGGGGCCATGATAACACTGGAGAACACTGGGCAGCTGACATATCTACTACATACAGAAGAGCAGTCACCCCAATAATGGGGCCATGATAACACTGTGCAGCTGACATATCTACTACATACAGAAGAGCAGTCACCCTAATAATGGGGCCATGATAACACTGGAGAACACTGGGCAGCTGACATATCTACTACATACAGAAGAGCAGTCACCCCAATAATGGGGCCATGATAACACTGGAGAACACTGTGCAGCTGACATATCTACTACATACAGAAGAGCAGTCACCCCAATAATGGGGCCATGATAACACTGGAGAACACTGGGCAGCTGACATATCTACTACATACAGAAGAGCAGTCACCCCAATAATGGGGCCATGATAACACTGGAGAACACTGGGGAGCTGACATATCTACTACATACAGAAGAGCAGTCACCCCAATAATGGGGCCATGATAACACTGGAGAACACTGGGCAGCTGACATATCTACTACATACAGAAGAGCAGTCACCCCAATAATGGGGCCATGATAACACTGGAGAACACTGGGCAGCTGACATATCTACTACATACAGAAGAGCAGTCACCCCAATAATGGGGCCATGATAACACTGGAGAACACTGGGCAGCTGACATATCTACTACATACAGAAGAGCAGTCACCCCAATAATGGGGCCATGATAACACTGTGCAGCTGACATATCTACTACATACAGAAGAGCAGTCACCCCAATAATGGGGCCATGATAACACTGGAGAACACTGGGCAGCTGACATATCTACTACATATAGAAGAACAGTCACCCCAATAATGGGGCCATGATAACACTGGAGAACACTGGGCAGCTGACATATCTACTACATATAGAAGAGCAGTCACCCCAATAATGGGGCCATGATAACACTGGAGAACACTGGGCAGCTGACATATCTACTACATACAGAAGAGCAGTCACCCCAATAATGGGGCCATGAGAACACTGTGCAGCTGACATATCTACTACATACAGAAGAGCAGTCACCCCAATAATGGGGCCATGAGAACACTGGGCAGCTGACATATCTACTACATACATAAGAGCAGTCACCCTAATAATGGGGCCATGATAACACTGGAGAACACTGGGCAGCTGACATATCTACTACATACAGAAGAGCAGTCACCCCAATAATGGGGCCATGATAACACTGGAGAACACTGGGCAGCTGACATATCTACTACATACAGAAGAGCAGTCACCCCAATAATGGGGCCATGAGAACACTGTGCAGCTGACATATCTACTACATACAGAAGAGCAGTCACCCCAATAATGGGGCCATGATAACACTGTGCAGCTGACATATCTACTACATACAGAAGAGCAGTCACCCCAATAATGGGGCCATGATAACACTGGAGAACACTGGGCAGCTGACATATCTACTACATACAGAAGAGCAGTCACCCCAATAATGGGGCCATGATAACACTGGAGAACACTGGGCAGCTGACATATCTACTACATACAGAAGAGCAGTCACCCCAATAATGGGGCCATGAGAACACTGGAGAACACTGGGCAGCTGACATATCTACTACATACAGAAGAGCAGTCACCCCAATAATGGGGCCATAATAACACTGGAGAACACTGGGCAGCTGACATATCTACTACATATAGAAGAGCAGTCACCCCAATAATGGGGCCATGATAACACTGGAGAACACTGGGCAGCTGACATATCTACTACATACAGAAGAGCAGTCACCCCAATAATGGGGCCATGATAACACTGTGCAGCTGACATATCTACTACATACAGAAGAGCAGTCACCCCAATAATGGGGCCATGATAACACTGTGCAGCTGACATATCTACTACATACAGAAGAGCAGTCACCCCAATAATGGGGCCATAATAACACTGGAGAACACTGGGCAGCTGACATATCTACTACATATAGAAGAGCAGTCACCCCAATAATGGGGCCATGATAACACTGGAGAACACTGGGCAGCTGACATATCTACTACATACAGAAGAGCAGTCACCCCAATAATGGGGCCATGATAACACTGTGCAGCTGACATATCTACTACATACAGAAGAGCAGTCACCCTAATAATGGGGCCATGATAACACTGGAGAACACTGGGCAGCTGACATATCTACTACATACAGAAGAGCAGTCACCCCAATAATGGGGCCATGATAACACTGGAGAACACTGTGCAGCTGACATATCTACTACATACAGAAGAGCAGTCACCCCAATAATGGGGCCATGATAACACTGGAGAACACTGGGCAGCTGACATATCTACTACATACAGAAGAGCAGTCACCCCAATAATAGGGCCATGATAACACTGGAGAACACTGGGGAGCTGACATATCTACTACATACAGAAGAGCAGTCACCCCAATAATGGGGCCATGATAACACTGGAGAACACTGGGCAGCTGACATATCTACTACATACAGAAGAGCAGTCACCCCAATAATGGGGCCATGATAACACTGTGCAGCTGACATATCTACTACATACAGAAGAGCAGTCACCCCAATAATGGGGCCATGATAACACTGGAGAACACTGGGCAGCTGACATATCTACTACATATAGAAGAACAGTCACCCCAATAATGGGGCCATGATAACACTGGAGAACACTGGGCAGCTGACATATCTACTACATATAGAAGAGCAGTCACCCCAATAATGGGGCCATGATAACACTGGAGAACACTGGGCAGCTGACATATCTACTACATACAGAAGAGCAGTCACCCCAATAATGGGGCCATGATAACACTGGAGAACACTGGGCAGCTGACATATCTACTACATACAGAAGAGCAGTCACCCTAATAATGGGGCCATGATAACACTGGAGAACACTGGGCAGCTGACATATCTACTACATACAGAAGAGCAGTCACCCTAATAATGGGGCCATGATAACACTGGGCAGCTGACATATCTACTACATACAAAAGAGCAGTCACCCTAATAATGGGGCCATGATAACACTGGAGAACACTGGGCAGCTGACATATCTACTACATACAGAACAGCAGTCACCCCAATAATGGGGCCATGATAACACTGGAGAACACTGGGCAGCTGACATATCTACTACATACAGAAGAGCAGTCACCCTAATAATGGGGCCATGAGAACACTGGAGAACACTGGGCAGCTGACATATCTACTACATACAGAAGAGCAGTCACCCTAATAATGGGGCCATGATAACACTGGAGAACACTGGGCAGCTGACATATCTACTACATATAGAAGAGCAGTCACCCCAATAATGGGGCCATGATAACACTGGAGAACACTTGGCAGCTGACATATCTACTACATACAGAAGAGCAGTCACCCCAATAATGGGGCCATGAGAACACTGGAGAACACTGGGCAGCTGACATATCTACTACATACAGAAGAGCAGTCACCCCAATAATGGGGCCATGATAACACTGGAAAACACTGGGCAGCTGACATATCTACTACATACAGAAGAGCAGTCACCCCAATAATGGGGCCATGAGAACACTGGAGAACACTGGGCAGCTGACATATCTACTACATACAGAAGAGCAGTCACCCCAATAATGGGGCCATGATAACACTGTGCAGCTGACATATCTACTACATACAGAAGAGCAGTCACCCCAATAATGGGGCCATGATAACACTGGAGAACACTGGGCAGCTGACATATCTACTACATACAGAAGAGCAGTCACCCCAATAATGGGGCCATGAGAACACTGTGCAGCTGACATATCTACTACATACAGAAGAGCAGTCACCCCAATAATGGGGCCATGATAACACTGTGCAGCTGACATATCTACTACATACAGAAGAGCAGTCACCCCAATAATGGGGCCATGATAACACTGGAGAACACTGGGCAGCTGACATATCTACTACATACAGAAGAGCAGTCACCCCAATAATGGGGCCATGATAACACTGGAGAACACTGGGCAGCTGACATATCTACTACATACAGAAGAGCAGTCACCCCAATAATGGGGCCATGATAACACTGTGCAGCTGACATATCTACTACATACAGAAGAGCAGTCACCCCAATAATGGGGCCATGATAACACTGGAGAAGACTGGGCAGCTGACATATCTACTACATATAGAAGAACAGTCACCCCAATAATGGGGCCATGATAACACTGGAGAACACTGGGCAGCTGACATATCTACTACATATAGAAGAGCAGTCACCCCAATAATGGGGCCATGATAACACTGGAGAACACTGGGCAGCTGACATATCTACTACATACAGAAGAGCAGTCACCCCAATAATGGGGCCATGATAACACTGGAGAACACTGGGCAGCTGACATATCTACTACATACAGAAGAGCAGTCACCCCAATAATGGGGCCATGATAACACTGGAGAACACTGGGCAGCTGACATATCTATTACATACAGAAGAGCAGTCACCCCAATAATGGGGCCATGATAACACTGGAGAACACTGGGCAGCTGACATATCTACTACATATAGAAGAGCAGTCACCCCAATAATGGGGCCATGATAACACTGGAGAACACTGGGCAGCTGACATATCTACTATATACAGAAGAGCAGTCACCCCAATAATGGGGCCATGATAACACTGGAGAACACTGGGCAGCTGACATATCTACTACATACAGAAGAGCAGTCACCCCAATAATGGGGCCATGAGAACACTGTGCAGCTGACATATCTACTACATACAGAAGAGCAGTCACCCCAATAATGGGGCCATGAGAACACTGGAGAACACTGTGCAGCTGACATATCTACTACATACAGAAGAGCAGTCACCCTAATAATGGGGCCATGATAACACTGGAGAACACTGGGCAGCTGACATATCTACTACATACAGAAGAGCAGTCACCCCAATAATGGGGCCATGAGAACACTGTGCAGCTGACATATCTACTACATACAGAAGAGCAGTCACCCCAATAATGGGGCCATGAGAACAGTGGGCAGCTGACATATCTACTACATACATAAGAGCAGTCACCCTAATAATGGGGCCATGATAACACTGGAGAACACTGGGCAGCTGACATATCTACTACATACAGAAGAGCAGTCACCCCAATAATGGGGCCATGATAACACTGGAGAACACTGGGCAGCTGACATATCTACTACATACAGAAGAGCAGTCACCCCAATAATGGGGCCATGAGAACACTGTGCAGCTGACATATCTACTACATACAGAAGAGCAGTCACCCCAATAATGGGGCCATGATAACACTGTGCAGCTGACATATCTACTACATACAGAAGAGCAGTCACCCCAATAATGGGGCCATGATAACACTGGAGAACACTAGGCAGCTGACATATCTACTACATACAGAAGAGCAGTCACCCCAATAATGGGGCCATGATAACACTGGAGAACACTGGGCAGCTGACATATCTACTACATACAGAAGAGCAGTCACCCCAATAATGGGGCCATGAGAACACTGGAGAACACTGGGCAGCTGACATATCTACTACATACAGAAGAGCAGTCACCCCAATAATGGGGCCATAATAACACTGGAGAACACTGGGCAGCTGACATATCTACTACATATAGAAGAGCAGTCACCCCAATAATGGGGCCATGATAACACTGGAGAACACTGGGCAGCTGACATATCTACTACATACAGAAGAGCAGTCACCCCAATAATGGGGCCATGATAACACTGTGCAGCTGACATATCTACTACATACAGAAGAGCAGTCACCCCAATAATGGGGCCATGATAACACTGTGCAGCTGACATATCTACTACATACAGAAGAGCAGTCACCCCAATAATGGGGCCATAATAACACTGGAGAACACTGGGCAGCTGACATATCTACTACATATAGAAGAGCAGTCACCCCAATAATGGGGCCATGATAACACTGGAGAACACTGGGCAGCTGACATATCTACTACATACAGAAGAGCAGTCACCCCAATAATGGGGCCATGATAACACTGTGCAGCTGACATATCTACTACATACAGAAGAGCAGTCACCCTAATAATGGGGCCATGATAACACTGGAGAACACTGGGCAGCTGACATATCTACTACATACAGAAGAGCAGTCACCCCAATAATGGGGCCATGATAACACTGGAGAACACTGGGCAGCTGACATATCTACTACATACAGAAGAGCAGTCACCCCAATAATGGGGCCATGATAACACTGGAGAACACTGGGGAGCTGACATATCTACTACATACAGAAGAGCAGTCACCCCAATAATGGGGCCATGATAACACTGGAGAACACTGGGCAGCTGACATATCTACTACATACAGAAGAGCAGTCACCCCAATAATGGGGCCATGATAACACTGGAGAACACTGGGGAGCTGACATATCTACTACATACAGAAGAGCAGTCACCCCAATAATGGGGCCATGATAACACTGGGCAGCTGACATATCTACTACATATAGAAGAGCAGTCACCCAATAATGGGGCCATGATAACACTGGAGAACACTGTGCAGCTGACATATCTACTACATACAGAAGAGCAGTCACCCCAATAATGGGGCCATGATAACACTGGAGAACACTGGGGAGCTGACATATCTACTACATACAGAAGAGCAGTCACCCCAATAATGGGGCCATGATAACACTGGAGAACACTGGGTAGCTGACATATCTACTACATATAGAAGAGCAGTCACCCCAATAATGGGGCCATGATAACACTGGAGAACACTGGGCAGCTGACATATCTACTATATACAGAAGAGCAGTCACCCCAATAATGGGGCCATGATAACACTGGAGAACACTGGGCAGCTGACATATCTACTACATACAGAAGAGCAGTCACCCCAATAATGGGGCCATGAGAACACTGTGCAGCTGACATATCTACTACATACAGAAGAGCAGTCACCCCAATAATGGGGCCATGAGAACACTGGAGAACACTGTGCAGCTGACATATCTACTACATACAGAAGAGCAGTCACCCTAATAATGGGGCCATGATAACACTGGAGAACACTGGGCAGCTGACATATCTACTACATACAGAAGAGCAGTCACCCCAATAATGGGGCCATGAGAACACTGTGCAGCTGACATATCTACTACATACAGAAGAGCAGTCACCCCAATAATGGGGCCATGAGAACAGTGGGCAGCTGACATATCTACTACATACATAAGAGCAGTCACCCTAATAATGGGGCCATGATAACACTGGAGAACACTGGGCAGCTGACATATCTACTACATACAGAAGAGCAGTCACCCCAATAATGGGGCCATGATAACACTGGAGAACACTGGGCAGCTGACATATCTACTACATACAGAAGAGCAGTCACCCCAATAATGGGGCCATGAGAACACTGTGCAGCTGACATATCTACTACATACAGAAGAGCAGTCACCCCAATAATGGGGCCATGATAACACTGTGCAGCTGACATATCTACTACATACAGAAGAGCAGTCACCCCAATAATGGGGCCATGATAACACTGGAGAACACTAGGCAGCTGACATATCTACTACATACAGAAGAGCAGTCACCCCAATAATGGGGCCATGATAACACTGGAGAACACTGGGCAGCTGACATATCTACTACATACAGAAGAGCAGTCACCCCAATAATGGGGCCATGAGAACACTGGAGAACACTGGGCAGCTGACATATCTACTACATACAGAAGAGCAGTCACCCCAATAATGGGGCCATAATAACACTGGAGAACACTGGGCAGCTGACATATCTACTACATATAGAAGAGCAGTCACCCCAATAATGGGGCCATGATAACACTGGAGAACACTGGGCAGCTGACATATCTACTACATACAGAAGAGCAGTCACCCCAATAATGGGGCCATGATAACACTGTGCAGCTGACATATCTACTACATACAGAAGAGCAGTCACCCCAATAATGGGGCCATGATAACACTGTGCAGCTGACATATCTACTACATACAGAAGAGCAGTCACCCCAATAATGGGGCCATAATAACACTGGAGAACACTGGGCAGCTGACATATCTACTACATATAGAAGAGCAGTCACCCCAATAATGGGGCCATGATAACACTGGAGAACATTGGGCAGCTGACATATCTACTACATACAGAAGAGCAGTCACCCCAATAATGGGGCCATGATAACACTGTGCAGCTGACATATCTACTACATACAGAAGAGCAGTCACCCTAATAATGGGGCCATGATAACACTGGAGAACACTGGGCAGCTGACATATCTACTACATACAGAAGAGCAGTCACCCCAATAATGGGGCCATGATAACACTGGAGAACACTGGGCAGCTGACATATCTACTACATACAGAAGAGCAGTCACCCCAATAATGGGGCCATGATAACACTGGAGAACACTGGGGAGCTGACATATCTACTACATACAGAAGAGCAGTCACCCCAATAATGGGGCCATGATAACACTGGAGAACACTGGGCAGCTGACATATCTACTACATACAGAAGAGCAGTCACCCCAATAATGGGGCCATGATAATACTGGAGAACACTGGGGAGCTGACATATCTACTACATACAGAAGAGCAGTCACCCCAATAATGGGGCCATGATAACACTGGGCAGCTGACATATCTACTACATATAGAAGAGCAGTCACCCCAATAATGGGGCCATGATAACACTGGAGAACACTGGGGAGCTGACATATCTACTACATACAGAAGAGCAGTCACCCCAATAATGGGGCCATGATAACACTGGGCAGCTGACATATTTACTACATATAGAAGAGCAGTCACCCAATAATGGGGCCATGATAACACTGTGCAGCTGACATATCTACTACATACATAAGAGCAGTCACCCAATAATGGGGCCATGATAACACTGGAGAACACTGTGCAGCTGACATATCTACTACATACAGAAGAGCAGTCACCCCAATAATGGGGCCATGATATCACTGGAGAACACTGGGGAGCTGACATATCTACTACATACAGAAGAGCAGTCACCCCAATAATGGGGCCATGATAACACTGGGCAGCTGACATATCTACTACATATAGAAGAGCAGTCACCCGAATAATGGGGCCATGATAACACTGGAGAACACTGGGGAGCTGACATATCTACTACATACAGAAGAGCAGTCACCCCAATAATGGGGCCATGATAACACTGGGCAGCTGACATATTTACTACATATAGAAGAGCAGTCACCCAATAATGGGGCCATGATAACACTGTGCAGCTGACATATCTACTACATACATAAGAGCAGTCACCCAATAATGGGGCCATGATAACACTGGAGAACACTGTGCAGCTGACATATCTACTACATACAGAAGAGCAGTCACCCCAATAATGGGGCCATGAGAACACTGTGCAGCTGACATATCTACTACATACAGAAGAGCAGTCACCCCAATAATGGGGCCATGAGAACACTGGGCAGCTGACATATCTACTACATACAGAAGAGCAGTCACCCCAATAATGGGGCCATGATAACACTGGAGAACACTGGGCAGCTGACATATCTACTACATATAGAAGAGCAGTCACCCCAATAATGGGGCCATGATAACACTGGAGAACACTGGGCAGCTGACATATCTACTACATACAGAAGAGCAGTCACCCCAATAATGGGGCCATGATAACACTGTGCAGCTGACATATCTACTACATACAGAAGAGCAGTCACCCCAATAATGGGGCCATGATAACACTGTGCAGCTGACATATCTACTACATACAGAAGAGCAGTCACCCCAATAATGGGGCCATAATAACACTGGAGAACACTGGGCAGCTGACATATCTACTACATATAGAAGAGCAGTCACCCCAATAATGGGGCCATGATAACACTGGAGAACACTGGGCAGCTGACATATCTACTACATACAGAAGAGCAGTCACCCCAATAATGGGGCCATGATAACACTGTGCAGCTGACATATCTACTACATACAGAAGAGCAGTCACCCTAATAATGGGGCCATGATAACACTGGAGAACACTGGGCAGCTGACATATCTACTACATACAGAAGAGCAGTCACCCCAATAATGGGGCCATGATAACACTGGAGAACACTGGGCAGCTGACATATCTACTACATACAGAAGAGCAGTCACCCCAATAATGGGGCCATGATAACACTGGAGAACACTGGGGAGCTGACATATCTACTACATACAGAAGAGCAGTCACCCCAATAATGGGGCCATGATAACACTGGAGAACACTGGGCAGCTGACATATCTACTACATACAGAAGAGCAGTCACCCCAATAATGGGGCCATGATAATACTGGAGAACACTGGGGAGCTGACATATCTACTACATACAGAAGAGCAGTCACCCCAATAATGGGGCCATGATAACACTGGGCAGCTGACATATCTACTACATATAGAAGAGCAGTCACCCCAATAATGGGGCCATGATAACACTGGAGAACACTGGGGAGCTGACATATCTACTACATACAGAAGAGCAGTCACCCCAATAATGGGGCCATGATAACACTGGGCAGCTGACATATTTACTACATATAGAAGAGCAGTCACCCAATAATGGGGCCATGATAACACTGTGCAGCTGACATATCTACTACATACATAAGAGCAGTCACCCAATAATGGGGCCATGATAACACTGGAGAACACTGTGCAGCTGACATATCTACTACATACAGAAGAGCAGTCACCCCAATAATGGGGCCATGAGAACACTGTGCAGCTGACATATCTACTACATACAGAAGAGCAGTCACCCCAATAATGGGGCCATGATATCACTGGAGAACACTGGGCAGCTGACATATCTACTACATACAGAAGAGCAGTCACCCCAATAATGGGGCCATGATAACACTGGAGAACACTGGGCAGCTGACATATCTACTACATACAGAAGAGCAGTCACCCCAATAATGGGGCCATGATATCACTGGAGAACACTGGGGAGCTGACATATCTACTACATACAGAAGAGCAGTCACCCCAATAATGGGGCCATGATAACACTGGGCAGCTGACATATCTACTACATATAGAAGAGCAGTCACCCCAATAATGGGGCCATGATAACACTGGAGAACACTGGGCAGCTGACATATCTACTACATACAGAAGAGCAGTCACCCCAATAATGGGGCCATGATAACACTGGGCAGCTGACATATCTACTACATATAGAAGAGCAGTCACCCCAATAATGGGGCCATGATAACACTGGAGAACACTGGGGAGCTGACATATCTACTACATACAGAAGAGCAGTCACCCCAATAATGGGGCCATGATAACACTGGGCAGCTGACATATTTACTACATATAGAAGAGCAGTCACCCAATAATGGGGCCATGATAACACTGGAGAACACTGGGCAGCTGACATATTTACTACATATAGAAGAGCAGTCACCCAATAATGGGGCCATGATAACACTGGAGAACACTGGGCAGCTGACATATCTACTACATACAGAAGAGCAGTCACCCCAATAATGGGGCCATGAGAACACTGTGCAGCTGACATATCTACTACATACAGAAGAGCAGTCACCCCAATAATGGGGCCATGAGAACACTGTGCAGCTGACATATCTACTACATACAGAAGAGCAGTCACCCCAATAATGGGGCCATGAGAACACTGGGCAGCTGACATATCTACTACATACAGAAGAGCAGTCACCCCAATAATGGGGCCATGATAACACTGGAGAACACTGGGCAGCTGACATATCTACTACATACAGAAGAGCAGTCACCCCAATAATGGGGCCATGAGAACACTGGAGAACACTGGGCAGCTGACATATCTACTACATACAGAAGAGCAGTCACCCCAATAATGGGGCCATGAGAACACTGGAGAACACTGTGCAGCTGACATATCTACTACATACAGAAGAGCAGTCACCCCAATAATGGGGCCATGAGAACACTGTGCAGCTGACATATCTACTACATACAGAAGAGCAGTCACCCCAATAATGGGGCCATGATAACACTGGAGAACACTGGGGAGCTGACATATCTACTACATACAGAAGAGCAGTCACCCCAATAATGGGGCCATGATAACACTGGAGAACACTGGGTAGCTGACATATCTACTACATATAGAAGAGCAGTCACCCCAATAATGGGGCCATGATAACACTGGAGAACACTGGGCAGCTGACATATCTACTATATACAGAAGAGCAGTCACCCCAATAATGGGGCCATGATAACACTGGAGAACACTGGGCAGCTGACATATCTACTACATACAGAAGAGCAGTCACCCCAATAATGGGGCCATGAGAACACTGTGCAGCTGACATATCTACTACATACAGAAGAGCAGTCACCCCAATAATGGGGCCATGAGAACACTGGAGAACACTGTGCAGCTGACATATCTACTACATACAGAAGAGCAGTCACCCTAATAATGGGGCCATGATAACACTGGAGAACACTGGGCAGCTGACATATCTACTACATACAGAAGAGCAGTCACCCCAATAATGGGGCCATGAGAACACTGTGCAGCTGACATATCTACTACATACAGAAGAGCAGTCACCCCAATAATGGGGCCATGAGAACAGTGGGCAGCTGACATATCTACTACATACATAAGAGCAGTCACCCTAATAATGGGGCCATGATAACACTGGAGAACACTGGGCAGCTGACATATCTACTACATACAGAAGAGCAGTCACCCCAATAATGGGGCCATGATAACACTGGAGAACACTGGGCAGCTGACATATCTACTACATACAGAAGAGCAGTCACCCCAATAATGGGGCCATGAGAACACTGTGCAGCTGACATATCTACTACATACAGAAGAGCAGTCACCCCAATAATGGGGCCATGATAACACTGTGCAGCTGACATATCTACTACATACAGAAGAGCAGTCACCCCAATAATGGGGCCATGATAACACTGGAGAACACTAGGCAGCTGACATATCTACTACATACAGAAGAGCAGTCACCCCAATAATGGGGCCATGATAACACTGGAGAACACTGGGCAGCTGACATATCTACTACATACAGAAGAGCAGTCACCCCAATAATGGGGCCATGAGAACACTGGAGAACACTGGGCAGCTGACATATCTACTACATACAGAAGAGCAGTCACCCCAATAATGGGGCCATAATAACACTGGAGAACACTGGGCAGCTGACATATCTACTACATATAGAAGAGCAGTCACCCCAATAATGGGGCCATGATAACACTGGAGAACACTGGGCAGCTGACATATCTACTACATACAGAAGAGCAGTCACCCCAATAATGGGGCCATGATAACACTGTGCAGCTGACATATCTACTACATACAGAAGAGCAGTCACCCCAATAATGGGGCCATGATAACACTGTGCAGCTGACATATCTACTACATACAGAAGAGCAGTCACCCCAATAATGGGGCCATAATAACACTGGAGAACACTGGGCAGCTGACATATCTACTACATATAGAAGAGCAGTCACCCCAATAATGGGGCCATGATAACACTGGAGAACACTGGGCAGCTGACATATCTACTACATACAGAAGAGCAGTCACCCCAATAATGGGGCCATGATAACACTGTGCAGCTGACATATCTACTACATACAGAAGAGCAGTCACCCTAATAATGGGGCCATGATAACACTGGAGAACACTGGGCAGCTGACATATCTACTACATACAGAAGAGCAGTCACCCCAATAATGGGGCCATGATAACACTGGAGAACACTGGGCAGCTGACATATCTACTACATACAGAAGAGCAGTCACCCCAATAATGGGGCCATGATAACACTGGAGAACACTGGGGAGCTGACATATCTACTACATACAGAAGAGCAGTCACCCCAATAATGGGGCCATGATAACACTGGAGAACACTGGGCAGCTGACATATCTACTACATACAGAAGAGCAGTCACCCCAATAATGGGGCCATGATAATACTGGAGAACACTGGGGAGCTGACATATCTACTACATACAGAAGAGCAGTCACCCCAATAATGGGGCCATGATAACACTGGGCAGCTGACATATCTACTACATATAGAAGAGCAGTCACCCCAATAATGGGGCCATGATAACACTGGAGAACACTGGGGAGCTGACATATCTACTACATACAGAAGAGCAGTCACCCCAATAATGGGGCCATGATAACACTGGGCAGCTGACATATTTACTACATATAGAAGAGCAGTCACCCAATAATGGGGCCATGATAACACTGTGCAGCTGACATATCTACTACATACATAAGAGCAGTCACCCAATAATGGGGCCATGATAACACTGGAGAACACTGGGCAGCTGACATATCTACTACATACAGAAGAGCAGTCACCCCAATAATGGGGCCATGATAACACTGTGCAGCTGACATATCTACTACATACAGAAGAGCAGTCACCCCAATAATGGGGCCATGATAACACTGTGCAGCTGACATATCTATTACATACAGAAGAGCAGTCACCCCAATAATGGGGCCATAATAACACTGGAGAACACTGGGCAGCTGACATATCTACTACATATAGAAGAGCAGTCACCCCAATAATGGGGCCATGATAACACTGGAGAACACTGGGCAGCTGACATATCTACTACATACAGAAGAGCAGTCACCCCAATAATGGGGCCATGATAACACTGTGCAGCTGACATATCTACTACATACAGAAGAGCAGTCACCCTAATAATGGGGCCATGATAACACTGGAGAACACTGGGCAGCTGACATATCTACTACATACAGAAGAGCAGTCACCCCAATAATGGGGCCATGATAACACTGGAGAACACTGGGCAGCTGACATATCTACTACATACAGAAGAGCAGTCACCCCAATAATGGGGCCATGATAACACTGGAGAACACTGGGGAGCTGACATATCTACTACATACAGAAGAGCAGTCACCCCAATAATGGGGCCATGATAACACTGGAGAACACTGGGCAGCTGACATATCTACTACATACAGAAGAGCAGTCACCCCAATAATGGGGCCATGATAATACTGGAGAACACTGGGGAGCTGACATATCTACTACATACAGAAGAGCAGTCACCCCAATAATGGGGCCATGATAACACTGGGCAGCTGACATATCTACTACATATAGAAGAGCAGTCACCCCAATAATGGGGCCATGATAACACTGGAGAACACTGGGGAGCTGACATATCTACTACATACAGAAGAGCAGTCACCCCAATAATGGGGCCATGATAACACTGGGCAGCTGACATATTTACTACATATAGAAGAGCAGTCACCCAATAATGGGGCCATGATAACACTGTGCAGCTGACATATCTACTACATACATAAGAGCAGTCACCCAATAATGGGGCCATGATAACACTGGAGAACACTGTGCAGCTGACATATCTACTACATACAGAAGAGCAGTCACCCCAATAATGGGGCCATGAGAACACTGTGCAGCTGACATATCTACTACATACAGAAGAGCAGTCACCCCAATAATGGGGCCATGATATCACTGGAGAACACTGGGGAGCTGACATATCTACTACATACAGAAGAGCAGTCACCCCAATAATGGGGCCATGATAACACTGGGCAGCTGACATATCTACTACATATAGAAGAGCAGTCACCCCAATAATGGGGCCATGATAACACTGGAGAACACTGGGGAGCTGACATATCTACTACATACAGAAGAGCAGTCACCCCAATAATGGGGCCATGATAACACTGGGCAGCTGACATATTTACTACATATAGAAGAGCAGTCACCCAATAATGGGGCCATGATAACACTGTGCAGCTGACATATCTACTACATACATAAGAGCAGTCACCCAATAATGGGGCCATGATAACACTGGAGAACACTGTGCAGCTGACATATCTACTACATACAGAAGAGCAGTCACCCCAATAATGGGGCCATGAGAACACTGTGCAGCTGACATATCTACAACATACAGAAGAGCAGTCACCCCAATAATGGGGCCATGAGAACACTGGGCAGCTGACATATCTACTACATACAGAAGAGCAGTCACCCCAATAATGGGGCCATGATAACACTGGAGAACACTGGGCAGCTGACATATCTACTACATATAGAAGAGCAGTCACCCCAATAATGGGGCCATGATAACACTGGAGAACACTGGGCAGCTGACATATCTACTACATACAGAAGAGCAGTCACCCCAATAATGGGGCCATGATAACACTGTGCAGCTGACATATCTACTACATACAGAAGAGCAGTCACCCCAATAATGGGGCCATGATAACACTGTGCAGCTGACATATCTACTACATACAGAAGAGCAGTCACCCCAATAATGGGGCCATAATAACACTGGAGAACACTGGGCAGCTGACATATCTACTACATATAGAAGAGCAGTCACCCCAATAATGGGGCCATGATAACACTGGAGAACACTGGGCAGCTGACATATCTACTACATACAGAAGAGCAGTCACCCCAATAATGGGGCCATGATAACACTGTGCAGCTGACATATCTACTACATACAGAAGAGCAGTCACCCTAATAATGGGGCCATGATAACACTGGAGAACACTGGGCAGCTGACATATCTACTACATACAGAAGAGCAGTCACCCCAATAATGGGGCCATGATAACACTGGAGAACACTGGGCAGCTGACATATCTACTACATACAGAAGAGCAGTCACCCCAATAATGGGGCCATGATAACACTGGAGAACACTGGGGAGCTGACATATCTACTACATACAGAAGAGCAGTCACCCCAATAATGGGGCCATGATAACACTGGAGAACACTGGGCAGCTGACATATCTACTACATACAGAAGAGCAGTCACCCCAATAATGGGGCCATGATAATACTGGAGAACACTGGGGAGCTGACATATCTACTACATACAGAAGAGCAGTCACCCCAATAATGGGGCCATGATAACACTGGGCAGCTGACATATCTACTACATATAGAAGAGCAGTCACCCCAATAATGGGGCCATGATAACACTGGAGAACACTGGGGAGCTGACATATCTACTACATACAGAAGAGCAGTCACCCCAATAATGGGGCCATGATAACACTGGGCAGCTGACATATTTACTACATATAGAAGAGCAGTCACCCAATAATGGGGCCATGATAACACTGTGCAGCTGACATATCTACTACATACATAAGAGCAGTCACCCAATAATGGGGCCATGATAACACTGGAGAACACTGTGCAGCTGACATATCTACTACATACAGAAGAGCAGTCACCCCAATAATGGGGCCATGAGAACACTGTGCAGCTGACATATCTACTACATACAGAAGAGCAGTCACCCCAATAATGGGGCCATGATATCACTGGAGAACACTGGGCAGCTGACATATCTACTACATACAGAAGAGCAGTCACCCCAATAATGGGGCCATGATAACACTGGAGAACACTGGGCAGCTGACATATCTACTACATACAGAAGAGCAGTCACCCCAATAATGGGGCCATGATATCACTGGAGAACACTGGGGAGCTGACATATCTACTACATACAGAAGAGCAGTCACCCCAATAATGGGGCCATGATAACACTGGGCAGCTGACATATCTACTACATATAGAAGAGCAGTCACCCCAATAATGGGGCCATGATAACACTGGAGAACACTGGGCAGCTGACATATCTACTACATACAGAAGAGCAGTCACCCCAATAATGGGGCCATGATAACACTGGGCAGCTGACATATCTACTACATATAGAAGAGCAGTCACCCCAATAATGGGGCCATGATAACACTGGAGAACACTGGGGAGCTGACATATCTACTACATACAGAAGAGCAGTCACCCCAATAATGGGGCCATGATAACACTGGGCAGCTGACATATTTACTACATATAGAAGAGCAGTCACCCAATAATGGGGCCATGATAACACTGGAGAACACTGGGCAGCTGACATATTTACTACATATAGAAGAGCAGTCACCCAATAATGGGGCCATGATAACACTGGAGAACACTGGGCAGCTGACATATCTACTACATACAGAAGAGCAGTCACCCCAATAATGGGGCCATGAGAACACTGTGCAGCTGACATATCTACCACATACAGAAGAGCAGTCACCCCAATAATGGGGCCATGAGAACACTGTGCAGCTGACATATCTACTACATACAGAAGAGCAGTCACCCCAATAATGGGGCCATGAGAACACTGGGCAGCTGACATATCTACTACATACAGAAGAGCAGTCACCCCAATAATGGGGCCATGATAACACTGGAGAACACTGGGCAGCTGACATATCTACTACATACAGAAGAGCAGTCACCCCAATAATGGGGCCATGAGAACACTGGAGAACACTGGGCAGCTGACATATCTACTACATACAGAAGAGCAGTCACCCCAATAATGGGGCCATGAGAACACTGGAGAACACTGTGCAGCTGACATATCTACTACATACAGAAGAGCAGTCACCCCAATAATGGGGCCATGAGAACACTGTGCAGCTGACATATCTACTACATACAGAAGAGCAGTCACCCCAATAATGGGGCCATGATAACACTGGAGAACACTGGGGAGCTGACATATCTACTACATACAGAAGAGCAGTCACCCCAATAATGGGGCCATGATAACACTGGAGAACACTGGGTAGCTGACATATCTACTACATATAGAAGAGCAGTCACCCCAATAATGGGGCCATGATAACACTGGAGAACACTGGGCAGCTGACATATCTACTATATACAGAAGAGCAGTCACCCCAATAATGGGGCCATGATAACACTGGAGAACACTGGGCAGCTGACATATCTACTACATACAGAAGAGCAGTCACCCCAATAATGGGGCCATGAGAACACTGTGCAGCTGACATATCTACTACATACAGAAGAGCAGTCACCCCAATAATGGGGCCATGAGAACACTGGAGAACACTGTGCAGCTGACATATCTACTACATACAGAAGAGCAGTCACCCTAATAATGGGGCCATGATAACACTGGAGAACACTGGGCAGCTGACATATCTACTACATACAGAAGAGCAGTCACCCCAATAATGGGGCCATGAGAACACTGTGCAGCTGACATATCTACTACATACAGAAGAGCAGTCACCCCAATAATGGGGCCATGAGAACAGTGGGCAGCTGACATATCTACTACATACATAAGAGCAGTCACCCTAATAATGGGGCCATGATAACACTGGAGAACACTGGGCAGCTGACATATCTACTACATACAGAAGAGCAGTCACCCCAATAATGGGGCCATGATAACACTGGAGAACACTGGGCAGCTGACATATCTACTACATACAGAAGAGCAGTCACCCCAATAATGGGGCCATGAGAACACTGTGCAGCTGACATATCTACTACATACAGAAGAGCAGTCACCCCAATAATGGGGCCATGATAACACTGTGCAGCTGACATATCTACTACATACAGAAGAGCAGTCACCCCAATAATGGGGCCATGATAACACTGGAGAACACTAGGCAGCTGACATATCTACTACATACAGAAGAGCAGTCACCCCAATAATGGGGCCATGATAACACTGGAGAACACTGGGCAGCTGACATATCTACTACATACAGAAGAGCAGTCACCCCAATAATGGGGCCATGAGAACACTGGAGAACACTGGGCAGCTGACATATCTACTACATACAGAAGAGCAGTCACCCCAATAATGGGGCCATAATAACACTGGAGAACACTGGGCAGCTGACATATCTACTACATATAGAAGAGCAGTCACCCCAATAATGGGGCCATGATAACACTGGAGAACACTGGGCAGCTGACATATCTACTACATACAGAAGAGCAGTCACCCCAATAATGGGGCCATGATAACACTGTGCAGCTGACATATCTACTACATACAGAAGAGCAGTCACCCCAATAATGGGGCCATGATAACACTGTGCAGCTGACATATCTACTACATACAGAAGAGCAGTCACCCCAATAATGGGGCCATAATAACACTGGAGAACACTGGGCAGCTGACATATCTACTACATATAGAAGAGCAGTCACCCCAATAATGGGGCCATGATAACACTGGAGAACACTGGGCAGCTGACATATCTACTACATACAGAAGAGCAGTCACCCCAATAATGGGGCCATGATAACACTGTGCAGCTGACATATCTACTACATACAGAAGAGCAGTCACCCTAATAATGGGGCCATGATAACACTGGAGAACACTGGGCAGCTGACATATCTACTACATACAGAAGAGCAGTCACCCCAATAATGGGGCCATGATAACACTGGAGAACACTGGGCAGCTGACATATCTACTACATACAGAAGAGCAGTCACCCCAATAATGGGGCCATGATAACACTGGAGAACACTGGGGAGCTGACATATCTACTACATACAGAAGAGCAGTCACCCCAATAATGGGGCCATGATAACACTGGAGAACACTGGGCAGCTGACATATCTACTACATACAGAAGAGCAGTCACCCCAATAATGGGGCCATGATAATACTGGAGAACACTGGGGAGCTGACATATCTACTACATACAGAAGAGCAGTCACCCCAATAATGGGGCCATGATAACACTGGGCAGCTGACATATCTACTACATATAGAAGAGCAGTCACCCCAATAATGGGGCCATGATAACACTGGAGAACACTGGGGAGCTGACATATCTACTACATACAGAAGAGCAGTCACCCCAATAATGGGGCCATGATAACACTGGGCAGCTGACATATTTACTACATATAGAAGAGCAGTCACCCAATAATGGGGCCATGATAACACTGTGCAGCTGACATATCTACTACATACATAAGAGCAGTCACCCAATAATGGGGCCATGATAACACTGGAGAACACTGGGCAGCTGACATATCTACTACATACAGAAGAGCAGTCACCCCAATAATGGGGCCATGATAACACTGTGCAGCTGACATATCTACTACATACAGAAGAGCAGTCACCCCAATAATGGGGCCATGATAACACTGTGCAGCTGACATATCTACTACATACAGAAGAGCAGTCACCCCAATAATGGGGCCATAATAACACTGGAGAACACTGGGCAGCTGACATATCTACTACATATAGAAGAGCAGTCACCCCAATAATGGGGCCATGATAACACTGGAGAACACTGGGCAGCTGACATATCTACTACATACAGAAGAGCAGTCACCCCAATAATGGGGCCATGATAACACTGTGCAGCTGACATATCTACTACATACAGAAGAGCAGTCACCCTAATAATGGGGCCATGATAACACTGGAGAACACTGGGCAGCTGACATATCTACTACATACAGAAGAGCAGTCACCCCAATAATGGGGCCATGATAACACTGGAGAACACTGGGCAGCTGACATATCTACTACATACAGAAGAGCAGTCACCCCAATAATGGGGCCATGATAACACTGGAGAACACTGGGGAGCTGACATATCTACTACATACAGAAGAGCAGTCACCCCAATAATGGGGCCATGATAACACTGGAGAACACTGGGCAGCTGACATATCTACTACATACAGAAGAGCAGTCACCCCAATAATGGGGCCATGATAATACTGGAGAACACTGGGGAGCTGACATATCTACTACATACAGAAGAGCAGTCACCCCAATAATGGGGCCATGATAACACTGGGCAGCTGACATATCTACTACATATAGAAGAGCAGTCACCCCAATAATGGGGCCATGATAACACTGGAGAACACTGGGGAGCTGACATATCTACTACATACAGAAGAGCAGTCACCCCAATAATGGGGCCATGATAACACTGGGCAGCTGACATATTTACTACATATAGAAGAGCAGTCACCCAATAATGGGGCCATGATAACACTGTGCAGCTGACATATCTACTACATACATAAGAGCAGTCACCCAATAATGGGGCCATGATAACACTGGAGAACACTGTGCAGCTGACATATCTACTACATACAGAAGAGCAGTCACCCCAATAATGGGGCCATGAGAACACTGTGCAGCTGACATATCTACTACATACAGAAGAGCAGTCACCCCAATAATGGGGCCATGATATCACTGGAGAACACTGGGGAGCTGACATATCTACTACATACAGAAGAGCAGTCACCCCAATAATGGGGCCATGATAACACTGGGCAGCTGACATATCTACTACATATAGAAGAGCAGTCACCCCAATAATGGGGCCATGATAACACTGGAGAACACTGGGGAGCTGACATATCTACTACATACAGAAGAGCAGTCACCCCAATAATGGGGCCATGATAACACTGGGCAGCTGACATATTTACTACATATAGAAGAGCAGTCACCCAATAATGGGGCCATGATAACACTGTGCAGCTGACATATCTACTACATACATAAGAGCAGTCACCCAATAATGGGGCCATGATAACACTGGAGAACACTGTGCAGCTGACATATCTACTACATACAGAAGAGCAGTCACCCCAATAATGGGGCCATGAGAACACTGTGCAGCTGACATATCTACTACATACAGAAGAGCAGTCACCCCAATAATGGGGCCATGAGAACACTGGGCAGCTGACATATCTACTACATACAGAAGAGCAGTCACCCCAATAATGGGGCCATGATAACACTGGAGAACACTGGGCAGCTGACATATCTACTACATATAGAAGAGCAGTCACCCCAATAATGGGGCCATGATAACACTGGAGAACACTGGGCAGCTGACATATCTACTACATACAGAAGAGCAGTCACCCCAATAATGGGGCCATGATAACACTGTGCAGCTGACATATCTACTACATACAGAAGAGCAGTCACCCCAATAATGGGGCCATGATAACACTGTGCAGCTGACATATCTACTACATACAGAAGAGCAGTCACCCCAATAATGGGGCCATAATAACACTGGAGAACACTGGGCAGCTGACATATCTACTACATATAGAAGAGCAGTCACCCCAATAATGGGGCCATGATAACACTGGAGAACACTGGGCAGCTGACATATCTACTACATACAGAAGAGCAGTCACCCCAATAATGGGGCCATGATAACACTGTGCAGCTGACATATCTACTACATACAGAAGAGCAGTCACCCTAATAATGGGGCCATGATAACACTGGAGAACACTGGGCAGCTGACATATCTACTACATACAGAAGAGCAGTCACCCCAATAATGGGGCCATGATAACACTGGAGAACACTGGGCAGCTGACATATCTACTACATACAGAAGAGCAGTCACCCCAATAATGGGGCCATGATAACACTGGAGAACACTGGGGAGCTGACATATCTACTACATACAGAAGAGCAGTCACCCCAATAATGGGGCCATGATAACACTGGAGAACACTGGGCAGCTGACATATCTACTACATACAGAAGAGCAGTCACCCCAATAATGGGGCCATGATAATACTGGAGAACACTGGGGAGCTGACATATCTACTACATACAGAAGAGCAGTCACCCCAATAATGGGGCCATGATAACACTGGGCAGCTGACATATCTACTACATATAGAAGAGCAGTCACCCCAATAATGGGGCCATGATAACACTGGAGAACACTGGGGAGCTGACATATCTACTACATACAGAAGAGCAGTCACCCCAATAATGGGGCCATGATAACACTGGGCAGCTGACATATTTACTACATATAGAAGAGCAGTCACCCAATAATGGGGCCATGATAACACTGTGCAGCTGACATATCTACTACATACATAAGAGCAGTCACCCAATAATGGGGCCATGATAACACTGGAGAACACTGTGCAGCTGACATATCTACTACATACAGAAGAGCAGTCACCCCAATAATGGGGCCATGAGAACACTGTGCAGCTGACATATCTACTACATACAGAAGAGCAGTCACCCCAATAATGGGGCCATGATATCACTGGAGAACACTGGGCAGCTGACATATCTACTACATACAGAAGAGCAGTCACCCCAATAATGGGGCCATGATAACACTGGAGAACACTGGGCAGCTGACATATCTACTACATACAGAAGAGCAGTCACCCCAATAATGGGGCCATGATATCACTGGAGAACACTGGGGAGCTGACATATCTACTACATACAGAAGAGCAGTCACCCCAATAATGGGGCCATGATAACACTGGGCAGCTGACATATCTACTACATATAGAAGAGCAGTCACCCCAATAATGGGGCCATGATAACACTGGAGAACACTGGGCAGCTGACATATCTACTACATACAGAAGAGCAGTCACCCCAATAATGGGGCCATGATAACACTGGGCAGCTGACATATCTACTACATATAGAAGAGCAGTCACCCCAATAATGGGGCCATGATAACACTGGAGAACACTGGGGAGCTGACATATCTACTACATACAGAAGAGCAGTCACCCCAATAATGGGGCCATGATAACACTGGGCAGCTGACATATTTACTACATATAGAAGAGCAGTCACCCAATAATGGGGCCATGATAACACTGGAGAACACTGGGCAGCTGACATATTTACTACATATAGAAGAGCAGTCACCCAATAATGGGGCCATGATAACACTGGAGAACACTGGGCAGCTGACATATCTACTACATACAGAAGAGCAGTCACCCCAATAATGGGGCCATGAGAACACTGTGCAGCTGACATATCTACTACATACAGAAGAGCAGTCACCCCAATAATGGGGCCATGAGAACACTGTGCAGCTGACATATCTACTACATACAGAAGAGCAGTCACCCCAATAATGGGGCCATGAGAACACTGGGCAGCTGACATATCTACTACATACAGAAGAGCAGTCACCCCAATAATGGGGCCATGATAACACTGGAGAACACTGGGCAGCTGACATATCTACTACATACAGAAGAGCAGTCACCCCAATAATGGGGCCATGAGAACACTGGAGAACACTGGGCAGCTGACATATCTACTACATACAGAAGAGCAGTCACCCCAATAATGGGGCCATGAGAACACTGGAGAACACTGTGCAGCTGACATATCTACTACATACAGAAGAGCAGTCACCCCAATAATGGGGCCATGAGAACACTGTGCAGCTGACATATCTACTACATACAGAAGAGCAGTCACCCCAATAATGGGGCCATGATAACACTGGAGAACACTGGGGAGCTGACATATCTACTACATACAGAAGAGCAGTCACCCCAATAATGGGGCCATGATAACACTGGAGAACACTGGGTAGCTGACATATCTACTACATATAGAAGAGCAGTCACCCCAATAATGGGGCCATGATAACACTGGAGAACACTGGGCAGCTGACATATCTACTATATACAGAAGAGCAGTCACCCCAATAATGGGGCCATGATAACACTGGAGAACACTGGGCAGCTGACATATCTACTACATACAGAAGAGCAGTCACCCCAATAATGGGGCCATGAGAACACTGTGCAGCTGACATATCTACTACATACAGAAGAGCAGTCACCCCAATAATGGGGCCATGAGAACACTGGAGAACACTGTGCAGCTGACATATCTACTACATACAGAAGAGCAGTCACCCTAATAATGGGGCCATGATAACACTGGAGAACACTGGGCAGCTGACATATCTACTACATACAGAAGAGCAGTCACCCCAATAATGGGGCCATGAGAACACTGTGCAGCTGACATATCTACTACATACAGAAGAGCAGTCACCCCAATAATGGGGCCATGAGAACAGTGGGCAGCTGACATATCTACTACATACATAAGAGCAGTCACCCTAATAATGGGGCCATGATAACACTGGAGAACACTGGGCAGCTGACATATCTACTACATACAGAAGAGCAGTCACCCCAATAATGGGGCCATGATAACACTGGAGAACACTGGGCAGCTGACATATCTACTACATACAGAAGAGCAGTCACCCCAATAATGGGGCCATGAGAACACTGTGCAGCTGACATATCTACTACATACAGAAGAGCAGTCACCCCAATAATGGGGCCATGATAACACTGTGCAGCTGACATATCTACTACATACAGAAGAGCAGTCACCCCAATAATGGGGCCATGATAACACTGGAGAACACTAGGCAGCTGACATATCTACTACATACAGAAGAGCAGTCACCCCAATAATGGGGCCATGATAACACTGGAGAACACTGGGCAGCTGACATATCTACTACATACAGAAGAGCAGTCACCCCAATAATGGGGCCATGAGAACACTGGAGAACACTGGGCAGCTGACATATCTACTACATACAGAAGAGCAGTCACCCCAATAATGGGGCCATAATAACACTGGAGAACACTGGGCAGCTGACATATCTACTACATATAGAAGAGCAGTCACCCCAATAATGGGGCCATGATAACACTGGAGAACACTGGGCAGCTGACATATCTACTACATACAGAAGAGCAGTCACCCCAATAATGGGGCCATGATAACACTGTGCAGCTGACATATCTACTACATACAGAAGAGCAGTCACCCCAATAATGGGGCCATGATAACACTGTGCAGCTGACATATCTACTACATACAGAAGAGCAGTCACCCCAATAATGGGGCCATAATAACACTGGAGAACACTGGGCAGCTGACATATCTACTACATATAGAAGAGCAGTCACCCCAATAATGGGGCCATGATAACACTGGAGAACACTGGGCAGCTGACATATCTACTACATACAGAAGAGCAGTCACCCCAATAATGGGGCCATGATAACACTGTGCAGCTGACATATCTACTACATACAGAAGAGCAGTCACCCTAATAATGGGGCCATGATAACACTGGAGAACACTGGGCAGCTGACATATCTACTACATACAGAAGAGCAGTCACCCCAATAATGGGGCCATGATAACACTGGAGAACACTGGGCAGCTGACATATCTACTACATACAGAAGAGCAGTCACCCCAATAATGGGGCCATGATAACACTGGAGAACACTGGGGAGCTGACATATCTACTACATACAGAAGAGCAGTCACCCCAATAATGGGGCCATGATAACACTGGAGAACACTGGGCAGCTGACATATCTACTACATACAGAAGAGCAGTCACCCCAATAATGGGGCCATGATAATACTGGAGAACACTGGGGAGCTGACATATCTACTACATACAGAAGAGCAGTCACCCCAATAATGGGGCCATGATAACACTGGGCAGCTGACATATCTACTACATATAGAAGAGCAGTCACCCCAATAATGGGGCCATGATAACACTGGAGAACACTGGGGAGCTGACATATCTACTACATACAGAAGAGCAGTCACCCCAATAATGGGGCCATGATAACACTGGGCAGCTGACATATTTACTACATATAGAAGAGCAGTCACCCAATAATGGGGCCATGATAACACTGGAGAACACTGGGCAGCTGACATATCTACTACATACAGAAGAGCAGTCACCCCAATAATGGGGCCATGATAACACTGTGCAGCTGACATATCTACTACATACAGAAGAGCAGTCACCCCAATAATGGGGCCATGATAACACTGTGCAGCTGACATATCTACTACATACAGAAGAGCAGTCACCCCAATAATGGGGCCATAATAACACTGGAGAACACTGGGCAGCTGACATATCTACTACATATAGAAGAGCAGTCACCCCAATAATGGGGCCATGATAACACTGGAGAACACTGGGCAGCTGACATATCTACTACATACAGAAGAGCAGTCACCCCAATAATGGGGCCATGATAACACTGTGCAGCTGACATATCTACTACATACAGAAGAGCAGTCACCCTAATAATGGGGCCATGATAACACTGGAGAACACTGGGCAGCTGACATATCTACTACATACAGAAGAGCAGTCACCCCAATAATGGGGCCATGATAACACTGGAGAACACTGGGCAGCTGACATATCTACTACATACAGAAGAGCAGTCACCCCAATAATGGGGCCATGATAACACTGGAGAACACTGGGGAGCTGACATATCTACTACATACAGAAGAGCAGTCACCCCAATAATGGGGCCATGATAACACTGGAGAACACTGGGCAGCTGACATATCTACTACATACAGAAGAGCAGTCACCCCAATAATGGGGCCATGATAATACTGGAGAACACTGGGGAGCTGACATATCTACTACATACAGAAGAGCAGTCACCCCAATAATGGGGCCATGATAACACTGGGCAGCTGACATATCTACTACATATAGAAGAGCAGTCACCCCAATAATGGGGCCATGATAACACTGGAGAACACTGGGGAGCTGACATATCTACTACATACAGAAGAGCAGTCACCCCAATAATGGGGCCATGATAACACTGGGCAGCTGACATATTTACTACATATAGAAGAGCAGTCACCCAATAATGGGGCCATGATAACACTGTGCAGCTGACATATCTACTACATACATAAGAGCAGTCACCCAATAATGGGGCCATGATAACACTGGAGAACACTGTGCAGCTGACATATCTACTACATACAGAAGAGCAGTCACCCCAATAATGGGGCCATGAGAACACTGTGCAGCTGACATATCTACTACATACAGAAGAGCAGTCACCCCAATAATGGGGCCATGATATCACTGGAGAACACTGGGGAGCTGACATATCTACTACATACAGAAGAGCAGTCACCCCAATAATGGGGCCATGATAACACTGGGCAGCTGACATATCTACTACATATAGAAGAGCAGTCACCCCAATAATGGGGCCATGATAACACTGGAGAACACTGGGGAGCTGACATATCTACTACATACAGAAGAGCAGTCACCCCAATAATGGGGCCATGATAACACTGGGCAGCTGACATATTTACTACATATAGAAGAGCAGTCACCCAATAATGGGGCCATGATAACACTGTGCAGCTGACATATCTACTACATACATAAGAGCAGTCACCCAATAATGGGGCCATGATAACACTGGAGAACACTGTGCAGCTGACATATCTACTACATACAGAAGAGCAGTCACCCCAATAATGGGGCCATGAGAACACTGTGCAGCTGACATATCTACTACATACAGAAGAGCAGTCACCCCAATAATGGGGCCATGAGAACACTGGGCAGCTGACATATCTACTACATACAGAAGAGCAGTCACCCCAATAATGGGGCCATGATAACACTGGAGAACACTGGGCAGCTGACATATCTACTACATATAGAAGAGCAGTCACCCCAATAATGGGGCCATGATAACACTGGAGAACACTGGGCAGCTGACATATCTACTACATACAGAAGAGCAGTCACCCCAATAATGGGGCCATGATAACACTGTGCAGCTGACATATCTACTACATACAGAAGAGCAGTCACCCCAATAATGGGGCCATGATAACACTGTGCAGCTGACATATCTACTACATACAGAAGAGCAGTCACCCCAATAATGGGGCCATAATAACACTGGAGAACACTGGGCAGCTGACATATCTACTACATATAGAAGAGCAGTCACCCCAATAATGGGGCCATGATAACACTGGAGAACACTGGGCAGCTGACATATCTACTACATACAGAAGAGCAGTCACCCCAATAATGGGGCCATGATAACACTGTGCAGCTGACATATCTACTACATACAGAAGAGCAGTCACCCTAATAATGGGGCCATGATAACACTGGAGAACACTGGGCAGCTGACATATCTACTACATACAGAAGAGCAGTCACCCCAATAATGGGGCCATGATAACACTGGAGAACACTGGGCAGCTGACATATCTACTACATACAGAAGAGCAGTCACCCCAATAATGGGGCCATGATAACACTGGAGAACACTGGGGAGCTGACATATCTACTACATACAGAAGAGCAGTCACCCCAATAATGGGGCCATGATAACACTGGAGAACACTGGGCAGCTGACATATCTACTACATACAGAAGAGCAGTCACCCCAATAATGGGGCCATGATAATACTGGAGAACACTGGGGAGCTGACATATCTACTACATACAGAAGAGCAGTCACCCCAATAATGGGGCCATGATAACACTGGGCAGCTGACATATCTACTACATATAGAAGAGCAGTCACCCCAATAATGGGGCCATGATAACACTGGAGAACACTGGGGAGCTGACATATCTACTACATACAGAAGAGCAGTCACCCCAATAATGGGGCCATGATAACACTGGGCAGCTGACATATTTACTACATATAGAAGAGCAGTCACCCAATAATGGGGCCATGATAACACTGTGCAGCTGACATATCTACTACATACATAAGAGCAGTCACCCAATAATGGGGCCATGATAACACTGGAGAACACTGTGCAGCTGACATATCTACTACATACAGAAGAGCAGTCACCCCAATAATGGGGCCATGAGAACACTGTGCAGCTGACATATCTACTACATACAGAAGAGCAGTCACCCCAATAATGGGGCCATGATATCACTGGAGAACACTGGGCAGCTGACATATCTACTACATACAGAAGAGCAGTCACCCCAATAATGGGGCCATGATAACACTGGAGAACACTGGGCAGCTGACATATCTACTACATACAGAAGAGCAGTCACCCCAATAATGGGGCCATGATATCACTGGAGAACACTGGGGAGCTGACATATCTACTACATACAGAAGAGCAGTCACCCCAATAATGGGGCCATGATAACACTGGGCAGCTGACATATCTACTACATATAGAAGAGCAGTCACCCCAATAATGGGGCCATGATAACACTGGAGAACACTGGGCAGCTGACATATCTACTACATACAGAAGAGCAGTCACCCCAATAATGGGGCCATGATAACACTGGGCAGCTGACATATCTACTACATATAGAAGAGCAGTCACCCCAATAATGGGGCCATGATAACACTGGAGAACACTGGGGAGCTGACATATCTACTACATACAGAAGAGCAGTCACCCCAATAATGGGGCCATGATAACACTGGGCAGCTGACATATTTACTACATATAGAAGAGCAGTCACCCAATAATGGGGCCATGATAACACTGGAGAACACTGGGCAGCTGACATATTTACTACATATAGAAGAGCAGTCACCCAATAATGGGGCCATGATAACACTGGAGAACACTGGGCAGCTGACATATCTACTACATACAGAAGAGCAGTCACCCCAATAATGGGGCCATGAGAACACTGTGCAGCTGACATATCTACTACATACAGAAGAGCAGTCACCCCAATAATGGGGCCATGAGAACACTGTGCAGCTGACATATCTACTACATACAGAAGAGCAGTCACCCCAATAATGGGGCCATGAGAACACTGGGCAGCTGACATATCTACTACATACAGAAGAGCAGTCACCCCAATAATGGGGCCATGATAACACTGGAGAACACTGGGCAGCTGACATATCTACTACATACAGAAGAGCAGTCACCCCAATAATGGGGCCATGAGAACACTGGAGAACACTGGGCAGCTGACATATCTACTACATACAGAAGAGCAGTCACCCCAATAATGGGGCCATGATAATACTGGAGAACACTGGGGAGCTGACATATCTACTACATACAGAAGAGCAGTCACCCCAATAATGGGGCCATGATAACACTGGGCAGCTGACATATCTACTACATATAGAAGAGCAGTCACCCCAATAATGGGGCCATGATAACACTGGAGAACACTGGGGAGCTGACATATCTACTACATACAGAAGAGCAGTCACCCCAATAATGGGGCCATGATAACACTGGGCAGCTGACATATTTACTACATATAGAAGAGCAGTCACCCAATAATGGGGCCATGATAACACTGTGCAGCTGACATATCTACTACATACATAAGAGCAGTCACCCAATAATGGGGCCATGATAACACTGGAGAACACTGTGCAGCTGACATATCTACTACATACAGAAGAGCAGTCACCCCAATAATGGGGCCATGAGAACACTGTGCAGCTGACATATCTACTACATACAGAAGAGCAGTCACCCCAATAATGGGGCCATGATATCACTGGAGAACACTGGGGAGCTGACATATCTACTACATACAGAAGAGCAGTCACCCCAATAATGGGGCCATGATAACACTGGGCAGCTGACATATCTACTACATATAGAAGAGCAGTCACCCCAATAATGGGGCCATGATAACACTGGAGAACACTGGGGAGCTGACATATCTACTACATACAGAAGAGCAGTCACCCCAATAATGGGGCCATGATAACACTGGGCAGCTGACATATTTACTACATATAGAAGAGCAGTCACCCAATAATGGGGCCATGATAACACTGTGCAGCTGACATATCTACTACATACATAAGAGCAGTCACCCAATAATGGGGCCATGATAACACTGGAGAACACTGTGCAGCTGACATATCTACTACATACAGAAGAGCAGTCACCCCAATAATGGGGCCATGAGAACACTGTGCAGCTGACATATCTACTACATACAGAAGAGCAGTCACCCCAATAATGGGGCCATGAGAACACTGGGCAGCTGACATATCTACTACATACAGAAGAGCAGTCACCCCAATAATGGGGCCATGATAACACTGGAGAACACTGGGCAGCTGACATATCTACTACATATAGAAGAGCAGTCACCCCAATAATGGGGCCATGATAACACTGGAGAACACTGGGCAGCTGACATATCTACTACATACAGAAGAGCAGTCACCCCAATAATGGGGCCATGATAACACTGTGCAGCTGACATATCTACTACATACAGAAGAGCAGTCACCCCAATAATGGGGCCATGATAACACTGTGCAGCTGACATATCTACTACATACAGAAGAGCAGTCACCCCAATAATGGGGCCATAATAACACTGGAGAACACTGGGCAGCTGACATATCTACTACATATAGAAGAGCAGTCACCCCAATAATGGGGCCATGATAACACTGGAGAACACTGGGCAGCTGACATATCTACTACATACAGAAGAGCAGTCACCCCAATAATGGGGCCATGATAACACTGTGCAGCTGACATATCTACTACATACAGAAGAGCAGTCACCCTAATAATGGGGCCATGATAACACTGGAGAACACTGGGCAGCTGACATATCTACTACATACAGAAGAGCAGTCACCCCAATAATGGGGCCATGATAACACTGGAGAACACTGGGCAGCTGACATATCTACTACATACAGAAGAGCAGTCACCCCAATAATGGGGCCATGATAACACTGGAGAACACTGGGGAGCTGACATATCTACTACATACAGAAGAGCAGTCACCCCAATAATGGGGCCATGATAACACTGGAGAACACTGGGCAGCTGACATATCTACTACATACAGAAGAGCAGTCACCCCAATAATGGGGCCATGATAATACTGGAGAACACTGGGGAGCTGACATATCTACTACATACAGAAGAGCAGTCACCCCAATAATGGGGCCATGATAACACTGGGCAGCTGACATATCTACTACATATAGAAGAGCAGTCACCCCAATAATGGGGCCATGATAACACTGGAGAACACTGGGGAGCTGACATATCTACTACATACAGAAGAGCAGTCACCCCAATAATGGGGCCATGATAACACTGGGCAGCTGACATATTTACTACATATAGAAGAGCAGTCACCCAATAATGGGGCCATGATAACACTGTGCAGCTGACATATCTACTACATACATAAGAGCAGTCACCCAATAATGGGGCCATGATAACACTGGAGAACACTGTGCAGCTGACATATCTACTACATACAGAAGAGCAGTCACCCCAATAATGGGGCCATGAGAACACTGTGCAGCTGACATATCTACTACATACAGAAGAGCAGTCACCCCAATAATGGGGCCATGATATCACTGGAGAACACTGGGCAGCTGACATATCTACTACATACAGAAGAGCAGTCACCCCAATAATGGGGCCATGATAACACTGGAGAACACTGGGCAGCTGACATATCTACTACATACAGAAGAGCAGTCACCCCAATAATGGGGCCATGATATCACTGGAGAACACTGGGGAGCTGACATATCTACTACATACAGAAGAGCAGTCACCCCAATAATGGGGCCATGATAACACTGGGCAGCTGACATATCTACTACATATAGAAGAGCAGTCACCCCAATAATGGGGCCATGATAACACTGGAGAACACTGGGCAGCTGACATATCTACTACATACAGAAGAGCAGTCACCCCAATAATGGGGCCATGATAACACTGGGCAGCTGACATATCTACTACATATAGAAGAGCAGTCACCCCAATAATGGGGCCATGATAACACTGGAGAACACTGGGGAGCTGACATATCTACTACATACAGAAGAGCAGTCACCCCAATAATGGGGCCATGATAACACTGGGCAGCTGACATATTTACTACATATAGAAGAGCAGTCACCCAATAATGGGGCCATGATAACACTGGAGAACACTGGGCAGCTGACATATTTACTACATATAGAAGAGCAGTCACCCAATAATGGGGCCATGATAACACTGGAGAACACTGGGCAGCTGACATATCTACTACATACAGAAGAGCAGTCACCCCAATAATGGGGCCATGAGAACACTGTGCAGCTGACATATCTACTACATACATAAGAGCAGTCACCCAATAATGGGGCCATGATAACACTGGAGAACACTGTGCAGCTGACATATCTACTACATACAGAAGAGCAGTCACCCCAATAATGGGGCCATGAGAACACTGTGCAGCTGACATATCTACTACATACAGAAGAGCAGTCACCCCAATAATGGGGCCATGAGAACACTGGGCAGCTGACATATCTACTACATACAGAAGAGCAGTCACCCCAATAATGGGGCCATGATAACACTGGAGAACACTGGGCAGCTGACATATCTACTACATATAGAAGAGCAGTCACCCCAATAATGGGGCCATGATAACACTGGAGAACACTGGGCAGCTGACATATCTACTACATACAGAAGAGCAGTCACCCCAATAATGGGGCCATGATAACACTGTGCAGCTGACATATCTACTACATACAGAAGAGCAGTCACCCCAATAATGGGGCCATGATAACACTGTGCAGCTGACATATCTACTACATACAGAAGAGCAGTCACCCCAATAATGGGGCCATAATAACACTGGAGAACACTGGGCAGCTGACATATCTACTACATATAGAAGAGCAGTCACCCCAATAATGGGGCCATGATAACACTGGAGAACACTGGGCAGCTGACATATCTACTACATACAGAAGAGCAGTCACCCCAATAATGGGGCCATGATAACACTGTGCAGCTGACATATCTACTACATACAGAAGAGCAGTCACCCTAATAATGGGGCCATGATAACACTGGAGAACACTGGGCAGCTGACATATCTACTACATACAGAAGAGCAGTCACCCCAATAATGGGGCCATGATAACACTGGAGAACACTGGGCAGCTGACATATCTACTACATACAGAAGAGCAGTCACCCCAATAATGGGGCCATGATAACACTGGAGAACACTGGGGAGCTGACATATCTACTACATACAGAAGAGCAGTCACCCCAATAATGGGGCCATGATAACACTGGAGAACACTGGGCAGCTGACATATCTACTACATACAGAAGAGCAGTCACCCCAATAATGGGGCCATGATAATACTGGAGAACACTGGGGAGCTGACATATCTACTACATACAGAAGAGCAGTCACCCCAATAATGGGGCCATGATAACACTGGGCAGCTGACATATCTACTACATATAGAAGAGCAGTCACCCCAATAATGGGGCCATGATAACACTGGAGAACACTGGGGAGCTGACATATCTACTACATACAGAAGAGCAGTCACCCCAATAATGGGGCCATGATAACACTGGGCAGCTGACATATTTACTACATATAGAAGAGCAGTCACCCAATAATGGGGCCATGATAACACTGTGCAGCTGACATATCTACTACATACATAAGAGCAGTCACCCAATAATGGGGCCATGATAACACTGGAGAACACTGTGCAGCTGACATATCTACTACATACAGAAGAGCAGTCACCCCAATAATGGGGCCATGAGAACACTGTGCAGCTGACATATCTACTACATACAGAAGAGCAGTCACCCCAATAATGGGGCCATGATATCACTGGAGAACACTGGGCAGCTGACATATCTACTACATACAGAAGAGCAGTCACCCCAATAATGGGGCCATGATAACACTGGAGAACACTGGGCAGCTGACATATCTACTACATACAGAAGAGCAGTCACCCCAATAATGGGGCCATGATATCACTGGAGAACACTGGGGAGCTGACATATCTACTACATACAGAAGAGCAGTCACCCCAATAATGGGGCCATGATAACACTGGGCAGCTGACATATCTACTACATATAGAAGAGCAGTCACCCCAATAATGGGGCCATGATAACACTGGAGAACACTGGGCAGCTGACATATCTACTACATACAGAAGAGCAGTCACCCCAATAATGGGGCCATGATAACACTGGGCAGCTGACATATCTACTACATATAGAAGAGCAGTCACCCCAATAATGGGGCCATGATAACACTGGAGAACACTGGGGAGCTGACATATCTACTACATACAGAAGAGCAGTCACCCCAATAATGGGGCCATGATAACACTGGGCAGCTGACATATTTACTACATATAGAAGAGCAGTCACCCAATAATGGGGCCATGATAACACTGGAGAACACTGGGCAGCTGACATATTTACTACATATAGAAGAGCAGTCACCCAATAATGGGGCCATGATAACACTGGAGAACACTGGGCAGCTGACATATCTACTACATACAGAAGAGCAGTCACCCCAATAATGGGGCCATGAGAACACTGTGCAGCTGACATATCTACTACATACAGAAGAGCAGTCACCCCAATAATGGGGCCATGAGAACACTGTGCAGCTGACATATCTACTACATACAGAAGAGCAGTCACCCCAATAATGGGGCCATGAGAACACTGGGCAGCTGACATATCTACTACATACAGAAGAGCAGTCACCCCAATAATGGGGCCATGATAACACTGGAGAACACTGGGCAGCTGACATATCTACTACATACAGAAGAGCAGTCACCCCAATAATGGGGCCATGAGAACACTGGAGAACACTGGGCAGCTGACATATCTACTACATACAGAAGAGCAGTCACCCCAATAATGGGGCCATGAGAACACTGGAGAACACTGTGCAGCTGACATATCTACTACATACAGAAGAGCAGTCACCCCAATAATGGGGCCATGAGAACACTGTGCAGCTGACATATCTACTACATACAGAAGAGCAGTCACCCCAATAATGGGGCCATGATAACACTGGAGAACACTGGGGAGCTGACATATCTACTACATACAGAAGAGCAGTCACCCCAATAATGGGGCCATGATAACACTGGAGAACACTGGGTAGCTGACATATCTACTACATATAGAAGAGCAGTCACCCCAATAATGGGGCCATGATAACACTGGAGAACACTGGGCAGCTGACATATCTACTATATACAGAAGAGCAGTCACCCCAATAATGGGGCCATGATAACACTGGAGAACACTGGGCAGCTGACATATCTACTACATACAGAAGAGCAGTCACCCCAATAATGGGGCCATGAGAACACTGTGCAGCTGACATATCTACTACATACAGAAGAGCAGTCACCCCAATAATGGGGCCATGAGAACACTGGAGAACACTGTGCAGCTGACATATCTACTACATACAGAAGAGCAGTCACCCTAATAATGGGGCCATGATAACACTGGAGAACACTGGGCAGCTGACATATCTACTACATACAGAAGAGCAGTCACCCCAATAATGGGGCCATGAGAACACTGTGCAGCTGACATATCTACTACATACAGAAGAGCAGTCACCCCAATAATGGGGCCATGAGAACAGTGGGCAGCTGACATATCTACTACATACATAAGAGCAGTCACCCTAATAATGGGGCCATGATAACACTGGAGAACACTGGGCAGCTGACATATCTACTACATACAGAAGAGCAGTCACCCCAATAATGGGGCCATGATAACACTGGAGAACACTGGGCAGCTGACATATCTACTACATACAGAAGAGCAGTCACCCCAATAATGGGGCCATGAGAACACTGTGCAGCTGACATATCTACTACATACAGAAGAGCAGTCACCCCAATAATGGGGCCATGATAACACTGTGCAGCTGACATATCTACTACATACAGAAGAGCAGTCACCCCAATAATGGGGCCATGATAACACTGGAGAAGACTAGGCAGCTGACATATCTACTACATACAGAAGAGCAGTCACCCCAATAATGGGGCCATGATAACACTGGAGAACACTGGGCAGCTGACATATCTACTACATACAGAAGAGCAGTCACCCCAATAATGGGGCCATGAGAACACTGGAGAACACTGGGCAGCTGACATATCTACTACATACAGAAGAGCAGTCACCCCAATAATGGGGCCATAATAACACTGGAGAACACTGGGCAGCTGACATATCTACTACATATAGAAGAGCAGTCACCCCAATAATGGGGCCATGATAACACTGGAGAACACTGGGCAGCTGACATATCTACTACATACAGAAGAGCAGTCACCCCAATAATGGGGCCATGATAACACTGTGCAGCTGACATATCTACTACATACAGAAGAGCAGTCACCCCAATAATGGGGCCATGATAACACTGTGCAGCTGACATATCTACTACATACAGAAGAGCAGTCACCCCAATAATGGGGCCATAATAACACTGGAGAACACTGGGCAGCTGACATATCTACTACATATAGAAGAGCAGTCACCCCAATAATGGGGCCATGATAACACTGGAGAACACTGGGCAGCTGACATATCTACTACATACAGAAGAGCAGTCACCCCAATAATGGGGCCATGATAACACTGTGCAGCTGACATATCTACTACATACAGAAGAGCAGTCACCCTAATAATGGGGCCATGATAACACTGGAGAACACTGGGCAGCTGACATATCTACTACATACAGAAGAGCAGTCACCCCAATAATGGGGCCATGATAACACTGGAGAACACTGGGCAGCTGACATATCTACTACATACAGAAGAGCAGTCACCCCAATAATGGGGCCATGATAACACTGGAGAACACTGGGGAGCTGACATATCTACTACATACAGAAGAGCAGTCACCCCAATAATGGGGCCATGATAACACTGGAGAACACTGGGCAGCTGACATATCTACTACATACAGAAGAGCAGTCACCCCAATAATGGGGCCATGATAATACTGGAGAACACTGGGGAGCTGACATATCTACTACATACAGAAGAGCAGTCACCCCAATAATGGGGCCATGATAACACTGGGCAGCTGACATATCTACTACATATAGAAGAGCAGTCACCCCAATAATGGGGCCATGATAACACTGGAGAACACTGGGGAGCTGACATATCTACTACATACAGAAGAGCAGTCACCCCAATAATGGGGCCATGATAACACTGGGCAGCTGACATATTTACTACATATAGAAGAGCAGTCACCCAATAATGGGGCCATGATAACACTGGAGAACACTGGGCAGCTGACATATCTACTACATACAGAAGAGCAGTCACCCCAATAATGGGGCCATGATAACACTGTGCAGCTGACATATCTACTACATACAGAAGAGCAGTCACCCCAATAATGGGGCCATGATAACACTGTGCAGCTGACATATCTACTACATACAGAAGAGCAGTCACCCCAATAATGGGGCCATAATAACACTGGAGAACACTGGGCAGCTGACATATCTACTACATATAGAAGAGCAGTCACCCCAATAATGGGGCCATGATAACACTGGAGAACACTGGGCAGCTGACATATCTACTACATACAGAAGAGCAGTCACCCCAATAATGGGGCCATGATAACACTGTGCAGCTGACATATCTACTACATACAGAAGAGCAGTCACCCTAATAATGGGGCCATGATAACACTGGAGAACACTGGGCAGCTGACATATCTACTACATACAGAAGAGCAGTCACCCCAATAATGGGGCCATGATAACACTGGAGAACACTGGGCAGCTGACATATCTACTACATACAGAAGAGCAGTCACCCCAATAATGGGGCCATGATAACACTGGAGAACACTGGGGAGCTGACATATCTACTACATACAGAAGAGCAGTCACCCCAATAATGGGGCCATGATAACACTGGAGAACACTGGGCAGCTGACATATCTACTACATACAGAAGAGCAGTCACCCCAATAATGGGGCCATGATAATACTGGAGAACACTGGGGAGCTGACATATCTACTACATACAGAAGAGCAGTCACCCCAATAATGGGGCCATGATAACACTGGGCAGCTGACATATCTACTACATATAGAAGAGCAGTCACCCCAATAATGGGGCCATGATAACACTGGAGAACACTGGGGAGCTGACATATCTACTACATACAGAAGAGCAGTCACCCCAATAATGGGGCCATGATAACACTGGGCAGCTGACATATTTACTACATATAGAAGAGCAGTCACCCAATAATGGGGCCATGATAACACTGTGCAGCTGACATATCTACTACATACATAAGAGCAGTCACCCAATAATGGGGCCATGATAACACTGGAGAACACTGTGCAGCTGACATATCTACTACATACAGAAGAGCAGTCACCCCAATAATGGGGCCATGAGAACACTGTGCAGCTGACATATCTACTACATACAGAAGAGCAGTCACCCCAATAATGGGGCCATGATATCACTGGAGAACACTGGGGAGCTGACATATCTACTACATACAGAAGAGCAGTCACCCCAATAATGGGGCCATGATAACACTGGGCAGCTGACATATCTACTACATATAGAAGAGCAGTCACCCCAATAATGGGGCCATGATAACACTGGAGAACACTGGGGAGCTGACATATCTACTACATACAGAAGAGCAGTCACCCCAATAATGGGGCCATGATAACACTGGGCAGCTGACATATTTACTACATATAGAAGAGCAGTCACCCAATAATGGGGCCATGATAACACTGTGCAGCTGACATATCTACTACATACATAAGAGCAGTCACCCAATAATGGGGCCATGATAACACTGGAGAACACTGTGCAGCTGACATATCTACTACATACAGAAGAGCAGTCACCCCAATAATGGGGCCATGAGAACACTGTGCAGCTGACATATCTACTACATACAGAAGAGCAGTCACCCCAATAATGGGGCCATGAGAACACTGGGCAGCTGACATATCTACTACATACAGAAGAGCAGTCACCCCAATAATGGGGCCATGATAACACTGGAGAACACTGGGCAGCTGACATATCTACTACATATAGAAGAGCAGTCACCCCAATAATGGGGCCATGATAACACTGGAGAACACTGGGCAGCTGACATATCTACTACATACAGAAGAGCAGTCACCCCAATAATGGGGCCATGATAACACTGTGCAGCTGACATATCTACTACATACAGAAGAGCAGTCACCCCAATAATGGGGCCATGATAACACTGTGCAGCTGACATATCTACTACATACAGAAGAGCAGTCACCCCAATAATGGGGCCATAATAACACTGGAGAACACTGGGCAGCTGACATATCTACTACATATAGAAGAGCAGTCACCCCAATAATGGGGCCATGATAACACTGGAGAACACTGGGCAGCTGACATATCTACTACATACAGAAGAGCAGTCACCCCAATAATGGGGCCATGATAACACTGTGCAGCTGACATATCTACTACATACAGAAGAGCAGTCACCCTAATAATGGGGCCATGATAACACTGGAGAACACTGGGCAGCTGACATATCTACTACATACAGAAGAGCAGTCACCCCAATAATGGGGCCATGATAACACTGGAGAACACTGGGCAGCTGACATATCTACTACATACAGAAGAGCAGTCACCCCAATAATGGGGCCATGATAACACTGGAGAACACTGGGGAGCTGACATATCTACTACATACAGAAGAGCAGTCACCCCAATAATGGGGCCATGATAACACTGGAGAACACTGGGCAGCTGACATATCTACTACATACAGAAGAGCAGTCACCCCAATAATGGGGCCATGATAATACTGGAGAACACTGGGGAGCTGACATATCTACTACATACAGAAGAGCAGTCACCCCAATAATGGGGCCATGATAACACTGGGCAGCTGACATATCTACTACATATAGAAGAGCAGTCACCCCAATAATGGGGCCATGATAACACTGGAGAACACTGGGGAGCTGACATATCTACTACATACAGAAGAGCAGTCACCCCAATAATGGGGCCATGATAACACTGGGCAGCTGACATATTTACTACATATAGAAGAGCAGTCACCCAATAATGGGGCCATGATAACACTGTGCAGCTGACATATCTACTACATACATAAGAGCAGTCACCCAATAATGGGGCCATGATAACACTGGAGAACACTGTGCAGCTGACATATCTACTACATACAGAAGAGCAGTCACCCCAATAATGGGGCCATGAGAACACTGTGCAGCTGACATATCTACTACATACAGAAGAGCAGTCACCCCAATAATGGGGCCATGATATCACTGGAGAACACTGGGCAGCTGACATATCTACTACATACAGAAGAGCAGTCACCCCAATAATGGGGCCATGATAACACTGGAGAACACTGGGCAGCTGACATATCTACTACATACAGAAGAGCAGTCACCCCAATAATGGGGCCATGATATCACTGGAGAACACTGGGGAGCTGACATATCTACTACATACAGAAGAGCAGTCACCCCAATAATGGGGCCATGATAACACTGGGCAGCTGACATATCTACTACATATAGAAGAGCAGTCACCCCAATAATGGGGCCATGATAACACTGGAGAACACTGGGCAGCTGACATATCTACTACATACAGAAGAGCAGTCACCCCAATAATGGGGCCATGATAACACTGGGCAGCTGACATATCTACTACATATAGAAGAGCAGTCACCCCAATAATGGGGCCATGATAACACTGGAGAACACTGGGGAGCTGACATATCTACTACATACAGAAGAGCAGTCACCCCAATAATGGGGCCATGATAACACTGGGCAGCTGACATATTTACTACATATAGAAGAGCAGTCACCCAATAATGGGGCCATGATAACACTGGAGAACACTGGGCAGCTGACATATTTACTACATATAGAAGAGCAGTCACCCAATAATGGGGCCATGATAACACTGGAGAACACTGGGCAGCTGACATATCTACTACATACAGAAGAGCAGTCACCCCAATAATGGGGCCATGAGAACACTGTGCAGCTGACATATCTACTACATACAGAAGAGCAGTCACCCCAATAATGGGGCCATGAGAACACTGTGCAGCTGACATATCTACTACATACAGAAGAGCAGTCACCCCAATAATGGGGCCATGAGAACACTGGGCAGCTGACATATCTACTACATACAGAAGAGCAGTCACCCCAATAATGGGGCCATGATAACACTGGAGAACACTGGGCAGCTGACATATCTACTACATACAGAAGAGCAGTCACCCCAATAATGGGGCCATGAGAACACTGGAGAACACTGGGCAGCTGACATATCTACTACATACAGAAGAGCAGTCACCCCAATAATGGGGCCATGATAATACTGGAGAACACTGGGGAGCTGACATATCTACTACATACAGAAGAGCAGTCACCCCAATAATGGGGCCATGATAACACTGGGCAGCTGACATATCTACTACATATAGAAGAGCAGTCACCCCAATAATGGGGCCATGATAACACTGGAGAACACTGGGGAGCTGACATATCTACTACATACAGAAGAGCAGTCACCCCAATAATGGGGCCATGATAACACTGGGCAGCTGACATATTTACTACATATAGAAGAGCAGTCACCCAATAATGGGGCCATGATAACACTGTGCAGCTGACATATCTACTACATACATAAGAGCAGTCACCCAATAATGGGGCCATGATAACACTGGAGAACACTGTGCAGCTGACATATCTACTACATACAGAAGAGCAGTCACCCCAATAATGGGGCCATGAGAACACTGTGCAGCTGACATATCTACTACATACAGAAGAGCAGTCACCCCAATAATGGGGCCATGATATCACTGGAGAACACTGGGGAGCTGACATATCTACTACATACAGAAGAGCAGTCACCCCAATAATGGGGCCATGATAACACTGGGCAGCTGACATATCTACTACATATAGAAGAGCAGTCACCCCAATAATGGGGCCATGATAACACTGGAGAACACTGGGGAGCTGACATATCTACTACATACAGAAGAGCAGTCACCCCAATAATGGGGCCATGATAACACTGGGCAGCTGACATATTTACTACATATAGAAGAGCAGTCACCCAATAATGGGGCCATGATAACACTGTGCAGCTGACATATCTACTACATACATAAGAGCAGTCACCCAATAATGGGGCCATGATAACACTGGAGAACACTGTGCAGCTGACATATCTACTACATACAGAAGAGCAGTCACCCCAATAATGGGGCCATGAGAACACTGTGCAGCTGACATATCTACTACATACAGAAGAGCAGTCACCCCAATAATGGGGCCATGAGAACACTGGGCAGCTGACATATCTACTACATACAGAAGAGCAGTCACCCCAATAATGGGGCCATGATAACACTGGAGAACACTGGGCAGCTGACATATCTACTACATATAGAAGAGCAGTCACCCCAATAATGGGGCCATGATAACACTGGAGAACACTGGGCAGCTGACATATCTACTACATACAGAAGAGCAGTCACCCCAATAATGGGGCCATGATAACACTGTGCAGCTGACATATCTACTACATACAGAAGAGCAGTCACCCCAATAATGGGGCCATGATAACACTGTGCAGCTGACATATCTACTACATACAGAAGAGCAGTCACCCCAATAATGGGGCCATAATAACACTGGAGAACACTGGGCAGCTGACATATCTACTACATATAGAAGAGCAGTCACCCCAATAATGGGGCCATGATAACACTGGAGAACACTGGGCAGCTGACATATCTACTACATACAGAAGAGCAGTCACCCCAATAATGGGGCCATGATAACACTGTGCAGCTGACATATCTACTACATACAGAAGAGCAGTCACCCTAATAATGGGGCCATGATAACACTGGAGAACACTGGGCAGCTGACATATCTACTACATACAGAAGAGCAGTCACCCCAATAATGGGGCCATGATAACACTGGAGAACACTGGGCAGCTGACATATCTACTACATACAGAAGAGCAGTCACCCCAATAATGGGGCCATGATAACACTGGAGAACACTGGGGAGCTGACATATCTACTACATACAGAAGAGCAGTCACCCCAATAATGGGGCCATGATAACACTGGAGAACACTGGGCAGCTGACATATCTACTACATACAGAAGAGCAGTCACCCCAATAATGGGGCCATGATAATACTGGAGAACACTGGGGAGCTGACATATCTACTACATACAGAAGAGCAGTCACCCCAATAATGGGGCCATGATAACACTGGGCAGCTGACATATCTACTACATATAGAAGAGCAGTCACCCCAATAATGGGGCCATGATAACACTGGAGAACACTGGGGAGCTGACATATCTACTACATACAGAAGAGCAGTCACCCCAATAATGGGGCCATGATAACACTGGGCAGCTGACATATTTACTACATATAGAAGAGCAGTCACCCAATAATGGGGCCATGATAACACTGTGCAGCTGACATATCTACTACATACATAAGAGCAGTCACCCAATAATGGGGCCATGATAACACTGGAGAACACTGTGCAGCTGACATATCTACTACATACAGAAGAGCAGTCACCCCAATAATGGGGCCATGAGAACACTGTGCAGCTGACATATCTACTACATACAGAAGAGCAGTCACCCCAATAATGGGGCCATGATATCACTGGAGAACACTGGGCAGCTGACATATCTACTACATACAGAAGAGCAGTCACCCCAATAATGGGGCCATGATAACACTGGAGAACACTGGGCAGCTGACATATCTACTACATACAGAAGAGCAGTCACCCCAATAATGGGGCCATGATATCACTGGAGAACACTGGGGAGCTGACATATCTACTACATACAGAAGAGCAGTCACCCCAATAATGGGGCCATGATAACACTGGGCAGCTGACATATCTACTACATATAGAAGAGCAGTCACCCCAATAATGGGGCCATGATAACACTGGAGAACACTGGGCAGCTGACATATCTACTACATACAGAAGAGCAGTCACCCCAATAATGGGGCCATGATAACACTGGGCAGCTGACATATCTACTACATATAGAAGAGCAGTCACCCCAATAATGGGGCCATGATAACACTGGAGAACACTGGGGAGCTGACATATCTACTACATACAGAAGAGCAGTCACCCCAATAATGGGGCCATGATAACACTGGGCAGCTGACATATTTACTACATATAGAAGAGCAGTCACCCAATAATGGGGCCATGATAACACTGGAGAACACTGGGCAGCTGACATATCTACTATATACAGAAGAGCAGTCACCCAATAATGGGGCCATGATAACACTGGAGAACACTGGGCAGCTGACATATCTACTACATACAGAAGAGCAGTCACCCCAATAATGGGGCCATGATAACACTGGAGAACACTGGGGAGCTGACATATCTACTACATACAGAAGAGCAGTCACCCCAATAATGGGGCCATGATAACACTGGAGAACACTGGGCAGCTGACATATCTACTACATACAGAAGAGCAGTCACCCCAATAATGGGGCCATGATAATACTGGAGAACACTGGGGAGCTGACATATCTACTACATACAGAAGAGCAGTCACCCCAATAATGGGGCCATGATAACACTGGGCAGCTGACATATCTACTACATATAGAAGAGCAGTCACCCCAATAATGGGGCCATGATAACACTGGAGAACACTGGGGAGCTGACATATCTACTACATACAGAAGAGCAGTCACCCCAATAATGGGGCCATGATAACACTGGGCAGCTGACATATTTACTACATATAGAAGAGCAGTCACCCAATAATGGGGCCATGATAACACTGTGCAGCTGACATATCTACTACATACATAAGAGCAGTCACCCAATAATGGGGCCATGATAACACTGGAGAACACTGTGCAGCTGACATATCTACTACATACAGAAGAGCAGTCACCCCAATAATGGGGCCATGAGAACACTGTGCAGCTGACATATCTACTACATACAGAAGAGCAGTCACCCCAATAATGGGGCCATGATATCACTGGAGAACACTGGGCAGCTGACATATCTACTACATACAGAAGAGCAGTCACCCCAATAATGGGGCCATGATAACACTGGAGAACACTGGGCAGCTGACATATCTACTACATACAGAAGAGCAGTCACCCCAATAATGGGGCCATGATATCACTGGAGAACACTGGGGAGCTGACATATCTACTACATACAGAAGAGCAGTCACCCCAATAATGGGGCCATGATAACACTGGGCAGCTGACATATCTACTACATATAGAAGAGCAGTCACCCCAATAATGGGGCCATGATAACACTGGAGAACACTGGGCAGCTGACATATCTACTACATACAGAAGAGCAGTCACCCCAATAATGGGGCCATGATAACACTGGGCAGCTGACATATCTACTACATATAGAAGAGCAGTCACCCCAATAATGGGGCCATGATAACACTGGAGAACACTGGGGAGCTGACATATCTACTACATACAGAAGAGCAGTCACCCCAATAATGGGGCCATGATAACACTGGGCAGCTGACATATTTACTACATATAGAAGAGCAGTCACCCAATAATGGGGCCATGATAACACTGGAGAACACTGGGCAGCTGACATATTTACTACATATAGAAGAGCAGTCACCCAATAATGGGGCCATGATAACACTGGAGAACACTGGGCAGCTGACATATCTACTACATACAGAAGAGCAGTCACCCCAATAATGGGGCCATGAGAACACTGTGCAGCTGACATATTTACTACATACATAAGAGCAGTCACCCTAATAATGGGGCCATGAGAACACTGGAGAACACTGGGCAGCTGACATATTTACTACATATAGAAGAGCAGTCACCCAATAATGGGGCCATGATAACACTGGAGAACACTGGGCAGCTGACATATCTACTACATACAGAAGAGCAGTCACCCCAATAATGGGGCCATGAGAACACTGGGCAGCTGACATATTTACTACATACATAAGAGCAGTCACCCTAATAATGGGGCCATGAGAACACTGGAGAACACTGGGCAGCTGACATATCTACTACATACAGAAGAGCAGTCACCCTAATAATGGGGCCATGATAACACTGGAGAACACTGGGCAGCTGACATATTTACTACATATAGAAGAGCAGTCACCCAATAATGGGGCCATGATATCACTGGAGAACACTGGGCAGCTGACATATCTACTACATACAGAAGAGCAGTCACCCCAATAATGGGGCCATGAGAACACTGTGCAGCTGACATATCTACTACATACAGAAGAGCAGTCACCCCAATAATGGGGCCATGAGAACACTGGGCAGCTGACATATCTACTACATACAGAAGAGCAGTCACCCCAATAATGGGGCCATGAGAACACTGGGCAGCTGACATATCTACTACATATAGAAGAGCAGTCACCCCAATAATGGGGCCATGAGAACACTGGAGAACACTGGGCAGCTGACATATCTACTACATACAGAAGAGCAGTCACCCCAATAATGGGGCCATGATATCACTGGAGAACACTGGGGAGCTGACATATCTACTACATACAGAAGAGCAGTCACCCCAATAATGGGGCCATGATAACACTGGGCAGCTGACATATCTACTACATATAGAAGAGCAGTCACCCCAATAATGGGGCCATGATAACACTGGAGAACACTGGGCAGCTGACATATCTACTACATACAGAAGAGCAGTCACCCCAATAATGGGGCCATGATAACACTGGGCAGCTGACATATCTACTACATATAGAAGAGCAGTCACCCCAATAATGGGGCCATGATAACACTGGAGAACACTGGGGAGCTGACATATCTACTACATACAGAAGAGCAGTCACCCCAATAATGGGGCCATGATAACACTGGGCAGCTGACATATTTACTACATATAGAAGAGCAGTCACCCAATAATGGGGCCATGATAACACTGTGCAGCTGACATATCTACTACATACATAAGAGCAGTCACCCAATAATGGGGCCATGATAACACTGGAGAACACTGTGCAGCTGACATATCTACTACATACAGAAGAGCAGTCACCCCAATAATGGGGCCATGAGAACACTGTGCAGCTGACATATCTACTACATACAGAAGAGCAGTCACCCCAATAATGGGGCCATGATATCACTGGAGAACACTGGGCAGCTGACATATCTACTACATACAGAAGAGCAGTCACCCCAATAATGGGGCCATGATAACACTGGAGAACACTGGGCAGCTGACATATCTACTACATACAGAAGAGCAGTCACCCCAATAATGGGGCCATGATATCACTGGAGAACACTGGGGAGCTGACATATCTACTACATACAGAAGAGCAGTCACCCCAATAATGGGGCCATGATAACACTGGGCAGCTGACATATCTACTACATATAGAAGAGCAGTCACCCCAATAATGGGGCCATGATAACACTGGAGAACACTGGGCAGCTGACATATCTACTACATACAGAAGAGCAGTCACCCCAATAATGGGGCCATGATAACACTGGGCAGCTGACATATCTACTACATATAGAAGAGCAGTCACCCCAATAATGGGGCCATGATAACACTGGAGAACACTGGGGAGCTGACATATCTACTACATACAGAAGAGCAGTCACCCCAATAATGGGGCCATGATAACACTGGGCAGCTGACATATTTACTACATATAGAAGAGCAGTCACCCAATAATGGGGCCATGATAACACTGGAGAACACTGGGCAGCTGACATATTTACTACATATAGAAGAGCAGTCACCCAATAATGGGGCCATGATAACACTGGAGAACACTGGGCAGCTGACATATCTACTACATACAGAAGAGCAGTCACCCCAATAATGGGGCCATGAGAACACTGTGCAGCTGACATATTTACTACATACATAAGAGCAGTCACCCTAATAATGGGGCCATGAGAACACTGGAGAACACTGGGCAGCTGACATATTTACTACATATAGAAGAGCAGTCACCCAATAATGGGGCCATGATAACACTGGAGAACACTGGGCAGCTGACATATCTACTACATACAGAAGAGCAGTCACCCCAATAATGGGGCCATGAGAACACTGGGCAGCTGACATATTTACTACATACATAAGAGCAGTCACCCTAATAATGGGGCCATGAGAACACTGGAGAACACTGGGCAGCTGACATATCTACTACATACAGAAGAGCAGTCACCCTAATAATGGGGCCATGATAACACTGGAGAACACTGGGCAGCTGACATATTTACTACATATAGAAGAGCAGTCACCCAATAATGGGGCCATGATATCACTGGAGAACACTGGGCAGCTGACATATCTACTACATACAGAAGAGCAGTCACCCCAATAATGGGGCCATGAGAACACTGTGCAGCTGACATATCTACTACATACAGAAGAGCAGTCACCCCAATAATGGGGCCATGAGAACACTGGGCAGCTGACATATCTACTACATACAGAAGAGCAGTCACCCCAATAATGGGGCCATGAGAACACTGGGCAGCTGACATATCTACTACATATAGAAGAGCAGTCACCCCAATAATGGGGCCATGAGAACACTGGAGAACACTGTGCACACCACACTACAGGTCCTCCTCCTCAGCGTGTTTGCGGCCAATGACTGAACACCCATGTTATATAGAACAGAAGTGGAAAACGAGTCCTCTACTTGGCAGAAAGGCTATGACAACAAGGTGATAAATTTCCAAGCTTCCCATTCGCAACAAATGGGCACTACCCAGCACCCACTACATGAAACTGCAACTGAGCGCAACCATTTTTACTACAAGGAGGTATTTTCTCCCCCCTTCCTTCCAGTGGGCGCGTCCAAACCATGACTGTGCAATGAGAATCCAACTACTACTGTATTTTTTCACACACAGGCCTGCTTCGAGCCTCCCCGCCTATATAGTGGGCGCGGCTAGGCACTGGCTGACGGCATTGAAGGCGGGCTGTACCACGTCCCCTCTATAGGGGCTTTTGGGGCTTTGGTTGTAGCGGCCGGTTCCAAGGTGTAAAGTGGGTATGTGAGAGGACGACGATGTCAGCCCCGGCTCACACTGCTTCGCTGCCGGGGGCAGGACGCCTGCAGAGCCGTGACGTCATCGAGTCTCAGGGCTGGAGGTATGACATCATTTGCGGTGAGTGCAGCCTGCCAGGGCCTGTGACCCCACTGTGTATTCTGCCTGGCACTGCCCCGCAGCTGTCATGGGTGCTACATTGCCGTCCAGCAGCAGCCTCTATAGCACGGTTCTTTTCCTAATGCTCGCCGCTGTTTACTAGTGGGCTCCAGCTGGCACACATGGCACATGCCTGCATATGGCACACTGCTGCTCACCTGTGCAGCCTGCTAGGGATTCCTAGGCATCGGCATTGCAGATTAGTGTTGTCTTGTAGGGCATGTGCCCACCTGGAGAGTGCTGGAGCAGTGGGTATGACAGGCATGATGGCACCACAGAGCGCGTGCTAACAGAGTGGTCCTGTGACTGTGGGGTAGCCATGGTGGGTGTTGGGGTCTGGTGTCCGTGAGCTGCTGCCCCTCGTGCCTCTGTGTGTGCAGATCCGCAGCCTGGCCCTTGTTCGGCGCCATTTCTTGGTAAGTCTCTGTGCACACTGCGGCTGAGCTCATTGTCTAGCGTTTAATCATGGAAAACTTTGTAGGCATGAAAATAAGAAGAAAATAAGAATAACACATCTTATCAGAGAAATCCCCTCCGGGACTGGTCTCTCAATTCATGGGTGAAATCTGCATTCAATGTTCCCATTACTGAGATAGCAGTTGGTGCTCATAAACTTCTATGGATCAGGCAGCTAGAGGCAGCGAGATGTTTTGCTGCAAGTTCTCCTGAAACAGAGAGACACTTTACAGCTATGTTTATTCTCCATCTAATTGCTGTTCACGTGCACGATGGACCCCACTATGCTAGCGCCCGTGGGCTATTTTAGCGTGCACCCGCTAGTCTGCTCCCATGTGGGCACTGGAATAGTGTATGTAAATCTGGAACTGTTAAACAACCCAATAATACTATAACATGTACAAATGTTTAATTCAAACAGCAGTGTTTACAAAACAGTATTGATACAGGAAAGATATATATATATATCTTGGTACCGTGTTAAAAGGTATCAACCACTGAGGACTCTCAATTCTAAATATTTTTCTATAAAATAGTAGAAAGGCAAGATGTAATATGCCAAATATAACAAATCCAGCAAATGTTTTATTTCACTCTGCAGCCACTAATAGGCCGGGGTCACACTCGGCGTATGAAAATACGGTCCGTTTTTTACGGCCGTAATACGCAGAAATGTTCCAAAAATAGTGATCCGTATGTCACCCGCAGGCAGGGTGTGTCAGCGTATTTTGCGCATGTTTACCTCCGTATGTAATCCGTAATGCGTTTTTTTGCGCAAACTCACAAATTGGACATGTTAACGGTTTTGAGGCCTGAAAATCATTTAAATCATCAGCATAATCCTATCTAAGGCCTCAACAACAGGTGAAACCCTCCCATATAGAAGAAAAAAGCATGTGCACTACTATGTATGGTGCCAAGGTAGGTTCCCACACCTTGTGAAACTAGAAAGAAGAAACCTGGCACTCAACTTAATGCTCGTGTCAATTTTAATGTAGTACTCAAAACGTTTCGGTCCTTTACCCGGACCCTCATCAGTTACTACAAACGTGAATAAATATATACAAAAATACATAAAAAAACAAAAAATAAAGTATGTACAAGCTTACAAAACATCAAGATCGTAATCAGAGTTCAGTACATTAAGGTCAACAAGAATAGCATGGCATGGGTAAAAAAAAAAACGCCAGCGGAGAGAGACCAAAGAGTATCAGGCAAGAGTGACTGAAAGGGAGGAGAGGCGAGGGGGAGGGGGTAGGGCTGGGGTTTGAAGGAGGGAATTACTGTAATAATAAAACATACCGCACTTGTAGTGTAATAATGGATATTGGAGACAAACAAGATGTCAGGAGGCACACCGTGGTCTGCGTCTATAGTGACATAAAGAAAAGTGACTAATCACATCAGTGTGCGGTGATTGGTTATGGGAGGATATAGAGATGCATACCTGTCAATACGCAGTGGATTTGGCAATGGAAGGTGGACTAAAAGTAAAAGTAATGATGGTAAGTAAATATACCACAGTGGTATATAAGCGCAGAATGGCAGTGAATGGAGATTGTCAGAAAAGGCAGGGTATGGAGTAGTTACCTTAGAGTTCTCATAGTGCTTGTGTGTGCCAGTGTCCAGACGAGGTATCCCCCGCTGGTCTGGTAGAGTGATGTGAAGTGCGCGTATTAATAGACAGGGGGCGGTGCCCGGGAGTGTCCGCGGGCTAATGGGAGAGCATCCGTGGAACCGGAAGTGACATAGCCGGAAGTCATATTGCTGTGCGTGTCATCAGATGGGCGGATTGCGTTCCATCCTAAGTAATGTTGGTATATGTACACGCCAGGGGAGGTTCCTGCGGTGGGAGGTGCCTGAGATGTCCGGAGCACAATAGTAGGAAATAAGAGGAGGCGGCGGTCCAGTGGTGGATCTAAAGGTACCGTTACACTAAACGACTTACCAACGATCACGACCAGCGATACGACCTGGCTGTGATCGTTGGTAAGGCTACTTTCACACTAGCGTTTTCTGCAATCCGTCACAATGCGTCGTTTTGCAGAAAAAACGCATCCTGCAAAAGTGCTTGCAGGATGCGTTTTTTCCCCATAGACTTGCATTGACAACGGATTGCCACACGTTGCATCCGTCGAGCGACGGATGCGTCGTGCTTTTGCCGACCGTCGGAAGAAAAAAACGCTACATGTAAGGTTTTTTTCTCCTGACGGACCGCTTTTTCCAACCGCGCCTGCGCGGCCGGAACTCCGCCCCCACCTCCCCGCACCTTACAATGGGGCAGCGGATGCGCCGGAAAAATGCATCCTCTGCACCCATTGTGCAATGCAGCAAACGCTAGCGTCGGAATCTCTCCCCGACGCATTGCGACGGGGAGATTCCGACGCTAGTGTGAAAGAATGGTAACAATGGTAACCAGGATAAATATCGGGTTACTAAGCGCGGCCCTGCACTTAGTAACCCGATGTTTACCCTGGTTACCCGGGGACTTCGGCATCGTTGAAGACAGTTTCAACGATGCCGAAGTCGTTATCCTGATCGTTGGTCGCTGGAGAGAGCTGTGCTTAGTAACCCGATATTTACCCTGGTTACAAGTGAACACATCGCTGGATCGGCGTCACACACGCCGATCCAGCGATGACAGCGGGTGATCAGCGACCAAAAAAAGGTCCTGATCATTCCCCAACGACCAACGATCTCCCAGCAGGGGCCTGATCGTTGGTCGCTGTCACACATAACGAGATCGTTAGCGGGATCGTTGCTACGTTACAAAAAGCATGACGTTGCAACGATATGGTTAACGATATCGTTATGTGTGAAGGTACCTTTAGAGATAGCGGTCCCGTGGTGGAGTATAGGAGACAGCGTGTGACGGTGGAATTTATACAGTGGAGAGGATCTCAGTGAGAGATACTGTGGCGATGAGTGCGACCTCATTAGTATAATCGGCTCTATATGAAAAGGAGACTATTGTTAGAGTTGGAGTAAGGAGATAAGTAGATTAATCAAACACATAATCAATGTAAAAAATACATAGAAGATAATATATGCAAAACATATAAGAGGCAAGGGTTCTGATATAAACATCATACCGTCTTTTACATGATTAGGAATTACGCATATGAAAAAGTTACATGAACGATGCCAAATCATAGTCCCTATTAAGTCCCTTCGGATGAAAGGTCTTGAGGTTATGTATCCAGAACGCCTCTCGGCGTTTTAGTAGGTCAATCCTATTGCCACCCCTTCTAGGTGGGGGTATGTGTTCTATCACCTGAAATTTAAGCTGGGAGACGCTGTGGCCCCGGGTGGAAAAATGTAGAGGGATTGTCAATAAGAAGTTCTTGCAACGTATAGTGGATTTGTGTTTGGATATTCTATCGCGTATAGGCTGTGTGGTTTCCCCCACGTACAGCATGCCACATGGGCATTTTAGTTGGTATACCGCCCATGAGGAATCACATGTGAAAAAATCGGGAATGTTGAACGTTTTGCCTGAATGGGGGTGGTGGAAAGATGTGCCCTTAGGAACATTATGGCACTGGGTACAGTGAAGGCAGGGGAAGGTCCCTGTTCTAGGGGTGGATTGGAACCGTTGACGGGGTGCCGATTTGTTGGTACTGATGTCTGCTCTTACCAATGAATCTTTTAAATTGGGGGCCCGTCTGAAGCAGGAAAGAAATGGTTCCCGGAACTCCAGGATATCTGGATGGGCACTAGCTAGTAAGTGCCAGTGTTTGCGTATCGATTTGTGAATGATGTAGGCAAAAGGATGAAATTAGTGCACAAAGGGGATATGGCCCGAGGATCTGTTGGGTCTGGATGGAGATGGTGTATTAGCGTTATGGAGAACTGCAGCCGGGTAGCCTCGTTGGGTGAATTTGGTAGCCATTTCTTTAAGTCTGTGGGAACGGAGGTCTGTGTCCGACACGATTTTAGAAACACGGTGAAATTGAGACTTTGGTATAGATCATTTGGTGGAAGTGGGGTGAAAAGTAGTATAGTGTAACAGACTATTGCGATCGGTACTCTTGTTGTAGAGATCAGTGGAGAGTGAACCATCGGGCTTCAGTATGACCATGGTATCCAAGAAGTTAATTTTGTGCGGGTCATGTGACATTGTAAACGTGATACCTGGCCATGAAGTATTGAGCCATTCGAAGAAGGAGGCAAGAGACTCTAACGTGCCCCCCCCCCCAAATGCAGAAAATATCATCAATATAACGTCTCCAAAGGAAAACGTTGGTTTGAAAGAGTGGATGTTTGTATATGGTGCTTTCTTCAAAGTCAGCCATATAGCGGTTTGCTTAGGGGGGCGCTGCGTTGGAGCCCATCGCGGTGCCACGGATCTGGAGATAGAAATCATCCTGAAACATAAAATGGTTTAACGTTAAAATAATGGTTAGAAGTTCAACACATAAATGAACCTGGTCCTCATGCATTCCGGAATGGGTGAGTAGCTTGTGAATGGAATAGATACCCTCAATATGTGGGATTGATGTGTATAAGTCCCTGACGTCCAAAGTGACCAATATAGCATTAGGGGGAATGTTGTGTAAGCCCTTAAGGACATTGAAAATGGCCCCTGTGTCGAGGATAAAGGACTTTGACGTCTGTATCAGTGGGGTCAATATTTTCTCCAGAAATACAGCAATAGGAGAGAGTATAGAATCCGTGGAAGCCACTATGGGTCTTCCTGGGGGCTTCTCCAAGTTTTTGTGTATCTTTGGGGGGGTATAGAAAACCGGAGTTACCGGATGGGAATTAGTTAGAAAATCACATGTTTTAGCATCTAGGACCCCGAGATTTGTGTATTTGTAGAGGGTGTCCGAGATTTTGTGGCGTATATTGGCAGTGGGATTACTCTGTAGTTTCTGATAGATAGTAGTGTCACTCAATTGTCGTGAGATTTCACATAGGTAATCTGATTTGTTCATGATTACTAGAGCACCGCCCTTGTCGGCTGGTTTAATGATTAGACTATTGTCTTCCTGTAGGCCACGAAGGGCCTGGCGTTCTGTGACTGTGAGGAGGATAAAGCAACCTACCCCTATTAATATCCTACCGTAGTGTATGGAAGGAGTCTTGGATGAACCCAATAAAAGTTTCTACGGCATGTGAGCCATGTGGGCGTCTGAAATGACTTTTTTTGTATAGCCCCAGACTCTGAGATGAAAGGATATTGGGTGGGGTGTCAGTGGGAGGTTGATTAGGAGTAGTGTCGGGGGCTTTAGAAAAATAGGCTTTCAATCTAAGAGATCGAAAGAAGCGTTGAAGATCCATTTTTAAATCGAAAGTACACACCGATAGGTGGGGCAAAATGACAACCCTTTTTGTAATACACTGTATTCCGCCACCCCCAAAGTCCTGTCCGAGATATTGATCACCAAGGGGTTAGTACCTGAGATCGTGTGATCCTCACGTGGTCTCGATTTTGTCCTGCCCCCGTGGCCGCGCCTCGTGGCCTTCTTCGTGGAGGGCGTGATCGTTGACCTAAAAAACGTGGTGGGCCAGCAGATGGGGTTCCCCTTTCGTGCTCCGAACCAGATGTGGAATAATCGAGAGCGGATCGGGGAGTTGAGCGAGTCGGATTTCTTTGGTAGCGGAAGTTGTCGTGCCATCTGTAGATTTGATTCGATTCATAATCTTCTGCGTCTCTATTAAAGGGAACCTGTCACCCCGTTTTTTCAAGATGATATAATAATAAAACATACCGCACTTGTAGTGTAATAATGGATATTGGAGACAAACAAGATGTCAGGAGACACACCATGGTCTGCATCTATAGTGATGTAAAGAAAAGTGACTAATCACATCGGTGTGCGGTGATTGGTTATGGGATGATGTAGAGATGCATACCTGTCAATACGCAGTGGATTTGGCAATGGAAGGTGGACTAAAAGTAAAAGTTAAGCTGGGAGACGCTGTGGCTCCAGGAATCACGTATCAGGATACCAGGATGCGGAAATGCATATCCGCAGAGGAGCGTCTTCTCCTTACCTTACGGTATGTAATAACCATCCTCACATACTGTATGTTGATGATATTTTTTTGGTAATGTTAACAACCTAGCCTATTTTGTTAATTATCTTACAAAATGTTTTATCAATCGTAGACAAATATCTCTTAAAGGTTAAATGTTGTTATCCAAGGTAAATTTATGATGGTTTAGTCTAAGCATTGTAACGTATATATTTTTTGTCTTGTGCTTTCAGATTCCTGTCAACTGGCTTATCTTATGCAGGATTACATCTAGAATTTCTCACAGGGCGGTCAACAATTTCGGGCATTGTACGTAACACATGTATGGAAATCTGGACCAGACTGCATGGACTTGTGATGCCGGAGCCGAAAATGGATGATTGGGTCAAAATAGCCTTGTCAATTTCCGCACTGTATTGGAGCCCTGGCTGGGAAACATACCAGGGTACGTAAGCCACCGAACTCGGGCACCCAATTCTATAATTATAAGCAGTTTTTCTCTGTAGTTCTGTTAGCTGTAGTTGACAGTAACTACAGGTTTATAATTGTAGATATTGTGGCCTATTGGCGAACTGGAGACTCTAGAGTCTTGAATGCGTCCATTATGGGTCGGCGGCTACGTGAAAACCTGTTGGACCTCCCACCACCACAACAACTCCCGGGCTCCAATGCTGAACCAGTGCCATATGTACTTGTGGCAGATGAGGCCTTCCAATTGACCAGGCATGTCATGAGGCCTTATCCCCGCCGCAAACCTGGATCACCGGCGCCGTGTATTTAATGTCAGACTTTGACGGGCAAGGTGATTGGTTGAGTGCGCCTTTGGCATTATGGCAGCAAAATGGTGTGTTCTCCAGACTGCCATTCAGTTGAGTGAGGCAAATGTAAATGAAGTAATAAAAGCTTGTGTTGTTCTACACACCTTCACACGAATTCATGAGTGCTGCTCAACTGACAGTGGTGAAGGCATGTCGCCTAATGTAGGAAGGCCTACAACACAAGTCCTTCCTCCGCGGCGTCCCCTTTCTGGCCTAAAAGTTAGGGATATATTTACCAGTTATTTTGTGTCAACTCATGGAGCTACTCCCTGGCAAGATAATGCTGTTTCTATGTTGTAATGTTGAAATATATATCTATATATATTTTTGCAAGTTAAAATCTTTAAAAACAACAAAAAATAACTGTGTTTCTTTGACTAATGTAGCAGATGTTCAACAACCGAGTAATTGTGTCTGATGTTTGAATGATTTGTCAAACAAACTGAAAATGATTTTGGACTCTATTTTTTTATTTTGAGCCCAAGCCACTTTTTGTGTTTAAACGCCATATTATTATCATATGTTTTTTTTTATAAAAGTAATAAAAAAAATAACAAAAACAAAATATAACCAAGTGCTATCACAGCAGATTAAAACATAAAATTTTAACAAAATTAAATATAAAAAATTAGCAAAATTTAAAAATAAAAAAATTACAGATTTCTGTACGTTGGTGGAGGAGATGGTGGAAGCTCTGGGTTCTGGTCATGTGGCCTTTGTTGGGCCAATTGTACATCATCCTGTGTGTTGGATGTTTGCCCATGCTCAAAATGATGCCCTTGATCATATTGGCCAGTTGGGTATTGGCTAGAAAGATACGTGCTTTGAGTCTGGCCCTCATGAGGTTGCCAAAAAGGCCTTGGCTCATAACCCCACCCAATATGGCCATGTCGTCCAAAACCAGGTTGGGACCAACCTGCAGCACTGGGTCTGGACAAGTGGCCATATTGGGAAGGTTGCTGGAATGTCTGATTATGGTAATGTGATGGCCTTGGTTGGTTTTGGGTGGGAAGGGGTAGAGGTGTAGGCACACGTAGAGGGGGTGCTTCAAATACTTGTTGATCATGCACCTGCTGAGATGATGGAATGCGCAGGAGGTTACGTGATGAGAGCTGCCACCTCTCAATGATCTCAAACAATTCATATGGGGAATTTGGGGTGGTGCATGAATCAATAAGTATTTGAATACACCCTCTCACACGTAGCCTTGCCTCACGGTGTATCGGACGGAGGTATCGGGCCAGGCTCCTCGCAAATGCCTCCTCACCATCATCCTGTGCAGCCCTGGCCAAATAATTTAGGACCCCAGTGTCAACATTCCTGAAACTTTCTTGCAGCTCTCTCCTCCTGCTGCCATGGCGGGAAAAGACAGCAGGTTGTGGTGATGTCTCCAGAGGAACAGTAGGGCTGCTACTGTTTCCTGCTTCCTCCTGGCTTCCTGGATGTGGTGCTGCAGTTTCTTGTCCACTTGTTGCCGGATCTTGACTTGGAACTGAAGATGTTGCAGGAGGGAGGACACTGGAAGGATGTGAAGATGGACCAGCCACCTCTTCCCCTTCCCCAACCGGATCTATGATGGCCTCCGAGTCCGAGCCAGTCTCCCTCTCAGTGAGGTTGGACTGTGTTCTGTTAGTAAAGTATGAGAATAAGTAATTTAATTGTTTACTTTGACCGTAAAAAAATATATGTGTAATGTGTTTTGATATTTTTACTCACGGTCTCAGATCCATACTGGGATCCAAAAAGGAGAGTCGGTCGTAATATATATATTTCCGCTTTTTGGCAGGCGCTGCGGACCCACTCCGGGCCCTCTGCTGTCTTTCTCTCCTATACTGGTCGCGTATGCTGCGCCATCGTCTCATATCATCTGCCACTGCAATGAAACATAAAAAAAAATAATGGATAAGGTCATTGTGCACAGTGATAACACAAGGCGACAGTGATTTTTAAGATTTTAATGTGGCCTAGTAACCTGCATTTCCAAAAAATTAAACATCAATATAAATATTGTCAACACAAACAGCACAATATGATGTAATGCAAAAGAACAAGAATTTCTGGACATAAGGACATGGTCCTCTTCCCTCTGTCACAAAAGTTATGAAGACAAACTAACGAATCTGTTTAATTAATTGACACTAGGACTCAACTTAACACCTGGATTTATGAGTCACTACATGGATACAATTCACACCTCCACCAGATGAACTCCAGAGAACTAAGAACATTATTCCCACTGCCTCTCCATTTGTACCAAAATGCCTAATTTTATTACCTTGGCTTATGTATGGACTCCTCACACTTCCCACCCCCTAACAAATGTCCTGCTGTACTATTCTTTCAATGTTGTGCTTGTTTCTTATTAATCGATTTGTCATCTTGCCTGAAGAAGGAGCCACTGTGCTCTGAAAGCTTGCAAACATATTCTTTTCTGGTTAGCCAATAAAGGTATCACACCTAGAATACTTCTGTCATCATTGTGAAGAAAAGTATTCACATCGATTTCTCTGTAGCAGTATGTAGTTGTACATTTTTATAATGTAACCGACATTTTTAAAAATCTGAATGTAACCCCTTTCTCATGTCCAGCACCATGTAATTAATGGTGCTAAATAAAGAAATAACAATTTTAATTTAAAATACAATAGGTAGGAAATCATGTAGGTAATGCATTTTCACATATTAATTAATAGATAAACATGAGTGTACTTACTCATTTGATTCTGGACCTCACGTGGCCTCTGGTCATATTCTGGGAAAAGGATCCCACAAAAGCTCCTCCAAGCAGCCTCTTTCCGAGCCCTGATGGCATAATTGGCATCCCGATGGTCCCAAATTTCGGGTCTTTACTGGACCAGGACCAGGAGCATATCTACATTTATTATGCTTGCCATGCTGCTTGGAACTCCGTGGAGGCGAATGCCAGACTGGGAACTTTTCAGAATATTTTCCCAAGCTCGAGTTCATATGAGGACATCAAGCAGAGGGCGCATCACCGTGACTCGAGGTAACTACAGGTCATTCCCCTGCATTTCATTAATTCCCCTGGTTTTTACAGCCATGAGCACAGCTGCATTAGCAGAGTTCCTGGGTGTAAAATGATTTAACCCCTTCAGATGGATTTACAGGGAGAGGCTAAGTGCCAGAATAGGCTCGTCTTACAGATGTGTCTTTTCTGGGGTGGCTGGGGGCAGATGTTTTTAGCCGGGGGGGGGGGGGGGGAGGCAATAACCATGGACCCTCTCCAGGCTATTAATATCTGCCCTCAGTCACTGGCTTTCCCACGCTGGTGGTTAAAATTGCGCGGGAACTCACGCCAATTTTTTTCCGCGATTTAACCCTTTAATAGCTAGAGCCCCCAAATGTTACACCAAGACACTCCTTACATTACTAAAGAGGAATATGTAATAAAAGAAGGGATATGAGATGGTTTACAGTATGTTAACCATGTCTCATATCATGTTGGGTTTGGGAAGGAGATAGGAAAAGCCGGCAATTGAATTACCGGCCTTTCAGCCATCTAGCGCTGTATGGAATATTAATATATACATACACACACACTATATGGTGGCCCGATTCTAACGCATCGGGTATTCTAGAATATGCATGTCCACGTAGTATATTGCACAGCCCACGTAGTATATTGCCCAACCACGTAGTATATTGCGCAGCCACGTAGTATATTGCCCAGCCACGTAGTATATTGCCCAGTCATGTAGTATATTGCCCAGCCACGTAGTATATTGCCCAGTCACGTAGTATATTGCCCAGTCACGTAGTATATTGCCCAGTCACGTAGTATATTGCCCAGCGACGTAGTATATTGCACAGCGACGTAGTATACAGCACAGAGCCACATAGTATACAGCACAGACACGTATATTGCCCAGGCACGTAGTATATTGCCCAGTCACGTAGTATATTGCGCAGCCACGTAGTATATTGCCCAGCTACGTAGTATATTGCCCAGCCACGTAGTATATTGCCCAGTCACATAGTATATTGCCCAGTCACGTAGTATATTGCCCAGTCACGTAGTATATTGCCCAGCGACGTAGTATATTGCACAGCGACATAGTATACAGCACAGAGCCACATAGTATACAGCACAGACACGTAGTATATTGCCCAGGCACGTAGTATATTGCCCAGTCACGTAGTATATTGAACATCCACGTAGTAAATTGCACAGCGACGTAATATACAGCACAGAGCCACGTAGTATACAGCACAGACACGTCTCACAATGTGACTGTTCTACACGTGAGATTGCTGTGGATTACGGTGGACAGGTGAGTATATGTTGTTTTTTATTTTACTTTTTTTTACTCTAGGAGACGAGGGCATTGGGGATTTGGTGTTAGGTGAGTATGTGTTTTTTTTTGTTTTTTTTTGTTAAGTGTGAGAACAGGCGCCGGCTGGCTGATGAGACTACTGATGAGTCACTGTTATGAGTGACTGCAGACATAGGCTGATTGGAGGAGCAGTCTCATCAGCCCATGCCTGCTGACCTGCGGTAAGCATTTCACTTCGGGTCACAGTCACAGCTGCGGGTCCATGCTGACATCTGAAAGCGTGACCCCGTAGCGCTGTGACTGACGGTCTTAGGCTGGGGTCACGCTAGCATATTGCATCCGATACGAGAGCATCGGATACGATATACTAATGACCCTCGGCTCCTCTGCTGTGAGTGGGAGCCGAGTGTCATGCGTCTGTGCTCCAAGTCTCTCGCACAGCTGCGGAGGAGGCGGAGAAGTGAATTTCTCCATCTCCTCCATTGACGGGGTCAGCGTATAACGCACATTACTCGGATGATATCCGAGTGATATGCCTTGTCTCAATTGCACCCGTAGGCTTATATGGGTGCGAGTGAGCCGAGACTCGGCCAAGGAAAAAAACGGTGATGGGAGCTGCCCCATAGAGAATACTGGTCCGAGTGCTATGCTTTTTTTTTTTATCACATAGCACTTGTCCATATTCCTCTCTAGTGGGACTCCGGCCTTAGGCTGGGGTCACACTGGCGACTTAAACGGACGAGTGCAATGCGATTAAAAATCGCATTGCACTCGGACCAATGTTAAATTATGGGGCAGCTCCCAGCAGCCGACTTTTTGGCGGCCGTTTTCCTCGGTCCGAGGCAATCGCAGCATGCTGTGATTGTCACCGATTATCGGATCGGACTCGCCAATGCAAGTCTATGGGTGCGATGAAAAATCGGATTACAAACGGACCACAAGTGTGACTTGCGATTAAATCGCAAGACTTCTCCAGGTGACAGGAAATTGCATCAGGCATTGTCAGGAAGCTTTGGCATGCAAATTACCCAGGAACAGATAAAAAAAACAGGAACAACGCCTCCATGGATTCCTACAAGCATGTCGACGCTTATTGACTTCGAGATGCTCATAGTTGCAAAGCAACAACAAAGAAAAGTTAACGTTTACATATTTTATGATAGCAAAATCAAAAAACACTACATAGATAATCCATCCTCTTGCCAGGGAGTAGCACCCTGAGGTGAAACAAAATAAGTAGTTAAAACATCACGTACTTTAAGTCCAGAGAGGGGACGACGGGAAGGGATCACATGTGTCCTAGGCCTAGACTCATTGTCTGACACAACATCAGCACCATCAGATTACAAGCATTCATGTATTCTGGTGAAGTTGTGTAGGACCACACATGCTTGGATTACCACATTTACATTAGCTTCACTCAGCTGAATGGCTGACTGGAGTACCAGCCACTTGGCACAAAGAATCCCAAAGGCGCACTCCACCAGTCGCCGAGCGCGTGATAGGCGCAAGTTAAATATTCGGCGCTGGTGGTCAAGGTTTCTACGGGGATTTGGCCTCATTACATGACGGCTCAATTGAAAAGCCTCATCTGCTACAAGTATATAAGGCATATATATAAGGACGGCTCCAGAAGAAGCGAACGCGAAACGCGCGTCGGGGCAGAGGGACGCCGGGGCTCCTACTCGGGACGCATAGTAAAGGTATACACTTTTGATATTTATATTGCCCACTATTAGGTTCTAGCTTATCATTTTTTATGAGCAGGATGGCTAGGAGTGTCTTCCATTAGGATATAATATATTACAATAGTACCTGGATAATTTATGACACTATCCTTCTGCCATATATCTAGGCAGTTCTTATTAGTGGGTTACCTCCAGTATTTTTATGTACTAGTGCTTATCCTGATGTATGTTAGGTAGCCTATGGCAGTGTTGTCCCCTTTTTTGTGGATTCTATTCCCCTGTTTACATGTTGGTCACTATATTTTTTTTATATTGAGAAATTTTAATCTTTGTATTCAATAAAATTGTTTTTTTTTATATTTGAGTACCATAGTGGTGATCATCTTTATTTATCAGGTCACACTACATGTGAGATAAGTATATAAGGCACCGGTTCAAGATTGGAGTCTGGAAGCTGACATGGTGGTAGGTCCAAATCATTACTGCGTAGCCGCTGACCCATAATGGAAGAATTGAAGACCCTGGAATCTCCAGTTCTTCCATAGGCCCCAATATCTACAATTATAAACCTGTACTGACTATCGACCAGGGCCAACAACACTACAGAAAAATATTGTTTATAATTATAGAATTGGGACCCTGAGTTCGGCGGCTTACGCACACGGATGTGCTTTCCATCCAGGGCACCAATACATTGTGGAAACTGGCACGTGTCCTGAAAACCACGGGATATGCGCAACCAGTCAGCCATTTTTGGCTCCGGCATGACCTCTTGATGAAGCCGGGACCACATTTCTGAACATGTTGAGCGGACAATGCCTATTAAAAATTCTAAATGCAGAGCTGCATATGAAAGGCCAGTTGAAAAGAAGCTAAAAAAAAAAAAAATTTGAAAAAAAGTCAAAGCATTGGTTACATTTTTACACTGGCTAAGTTGTAATGCATGCATGCACAACATATAATTAGACGCCATGGCTTGTTTTTATAATACGCAAGCATATAATGTGCTATTTGTTATTAAAAAAAATCTATTCAGAAAATTATACAATAAGTAAGGTGCAAGTGCAGGAAAGTTACTATGCTGATTGAAACATCATCAACATATCGTTGTCAGACATACCGTAAAGTAAGGATAAGCCGCTCCTCAGCAGAAATAGCTTTGCGCATCCTGGTGTCTTGAAACGTGATCCCAGGGCGCACAATCTCCAACAAAATATCAAACGTAAAAGAATGGTCATCCGACAATATTGAAAAAACTGGTTTGGATGGCTCCGCAGAGACGATTATAGACGGTGAAAATGGCCTTCGTTATCCTTCGCCTCAAAAGTGGATGGATCCACATTCTTCTCCGCCTTCTTGGATCCACAATCACAGGGTATGGCTCCCCAAAACGTCGGGATAAAACCCAATTGTTGATTGATGAGTCACTGTTATGAGTGACTGCAGACATAGGCTGATTGGAGGAGCAGTCTCATCAGCCCATGCCTGCTGACCTGCGGTAAGCATTTCACTTCGGGTCACAGTCACAGCTGCGGGTCCATGCTGACATCTGAAAGCGTGACCCCGTAGCGCTGTGACTGACGGTCTTAGGCTGGGGTCACGCTAGCATATTGCATCCGATACGAGAGCATCGGATACGATATACTAATGACCCTCGGCTCCTCTGCTGTGAGTGGGAGCCGAGTGTCATGCGTCTGTGCTCCAAGTCTCTCGCACAGCTGCGGAGGAGGCGGAGAAGTGAATTTCTCCATCTCCTCCATTGACGGGGTCAGCGTATAACGCACATTACTCGGATGATATCCGAGTGATATGCCTTGTCTCAATTGCACCCGTAGGCTTATATGGGTGCGAGTGAGCCGAGACTCGGCCAAGGAAAAAAACGGTGATGGGAGCTGCCCCATAGAGAATACTGGTCCGAGTGCTATGCTTTTTTTTTTTATCACATAGCACTTGTCCATATTCCTCTCTAGTGGGACTCCGGCCTTAGGCTGGGGTCACACTGGCGACTTAAACGGACGAGTGCAATGCGATTAAAAATCGCATTGCACTCGGACCAATGTTAAATTATGGGGCAGCTCCCAGCAGCCTACTTTTTGGCGGCCGTTTTCCTCGGTCCGAGGCAGGTGACAGGAAATTGCATCAGGCATTGTCAGGAAGCTTTGGCATGCAAATTACCCAGGAACAGATAAAAAAAACAGGAACAACGCCTCCATGGATTCCTACAAGCATGTCGACGCTTATTGACTTCGAGATGCTCATAGTTGCAAAGCAACAACAAAGAAAAGTTAACGTTTACATATTTTATGATAGCAAAATCAAAAAACACTACATAGATAATCCATCCTCTTGCCAGGGAGTAGCACCCTGAGGTGAAACAAAATAAGTAGTTAAAACATCACGTACTTTAAGTCCAGAGAGGGGACGACGGGAAGGGATCACATGTGTCCTAGGCCTAGACTCATTGTCTGACACAACATCAGCACCATCAGATTACAAGCATTCATGTATTCTGGTGAAGTTGTGTAGGACCACACATGCTTGGATTACCACATTTACATTAGCTTCACTCAGCTGAATGGCTGACTGGAGTACCAGCCACTTGGCACAAAGAATCCCAAAGGCGCACTCCACCAGTCGCCGAGCACGTGATAGGCGCAAGTTAAATATTCGGCGCTGGTGGTCAAGGTTTCTACGGGGATTTGGCCTCATTACATGACGGCTCAATTGAAAAGCCTCATCTGCTACAAGTATATAAGGCATATATATAAGGACGGCTCCAGAAGAAGCGAACGCGAAACGCGCGTCGGGGCAGAGGGACGCCGGGGCTCCTACTCGGGACGCATAGTAAAGGTATACACTTTTGATATTTATATTGCCCACTATTAGGTTCTAGCTTATCATTTTTTATGAGCAGGATGGCTAGGAGTGTCTTCCATTAGGATATAATATATTACAATAGTACCTGGATAATTTATGACACTATCCTTCTGCCATATATCTAGGCAGTTCTTATTAGTGGGTTACCTCCAGTATTTTTATGTACTAGTGCTTATCCTGATGTATGTTAGGTAGCCTATGGCAGTGTTGTCCCCTTTTTTGTGGATTCTATTCCCCTGTTTACATGTTGGTCACTATATTTTTTTTATATTGAGAAATTTTAATCTTTGTATTCAATAAAATTGTTTTTTTTTATATTTGAGTACCATAGTGGTGATCATCTTTATTTATCAGGTCACACTACATGTGAGATAAGTATATAAGGCACCGGTTCAAGATTGGAGTCTGGAAGCTGACATGGTGGTAGGTCCAAATCATTACTGCGTAGCCGCTGACCCATAATGGAAGAATTGAAGACCCTGGAATCTCCAGTTCTTCCATAGGCCCCAATATCTACAATTATAAACCTGTACTGACTATCGACCAGGGCCAACAACACTACAGAAAAATATTGTTTATAATTATAGAATTGGGACCCTGAGTTCGGCGGCTTACGCACACGGATGTGCTTTCCATCCAGGGCACCAATACATTGTGGAAACTGGCACGTGTCCTGAAAACCACGGGATATGCGCAACCAGTCAGCCATTTTTGGCTCCGGCATGACCTCTTGATGAAGCCGGGACCACATTTCTGAACATGTTGAGCGGACAATGCCTATTAAAAATTCTAAATGCAGAGCTGCATATGAAAGGCCAGTTGAAAGGAAGCTAAAAAAAAAAAAAAATTGAAAAAAAGTCAAAGCATTGGTTACATTTTTACACTGGCTAAGTTGTAATGCATGCATGCACAACATATAATTAGACGCCATGGCTTGTTTTTATAATACGCAAGCATATAATGTGCTATTTGTTATTAAAAAAAATCTATTCAGAAAATTATACAATAAGTAAGGTGCAAGTGCAGGAAAGTTACTATGCTGATTGAAACATCATCAACATATCGTTGTCAGACATACCGTAAAGTAAGGATAAGCCGCTCCTCAGCAGAAATAGCTTTGCGCATCCTGGTGTCTTGAAACGTGATCTCAGGGCGCACAATCTCCAACAAAATATCAAACGTAAAAGAATGGTCATCCGACAATATTGAAAAAACTGGTTTGGATGGCTCCGCAGAGACGATTATAGACGGTGAAAATGGCCTTCGTTATCCTTCGCCTCAAAAGTGGATGGATCCACATTCTTCTCCGCCTTCTTGGATCCACAATCACAGGGTATGGCTCCCCAAAACGTCGGGATAAAACCCAATTGTAAAGCACCCGCTCAGTGGTGTTAAATGTCAGTCTGTCTGTCATGTTTGCCACAAAGCAGAAATAACACAAAACAAGCAAGGACTCTTCTGCTAATTTTGGAGGCTCACACCTGTTGTAGAGGGAATAAATAGAGGTCTGGCTGATGATTTAAATTACTTTCTGGCCTAAAAACCATTATTTGTCCATTTTGTTTGGCGCCGACAAAATATCGCAAGACGGATGTCAAACGGATGTCAAACAGACACTCAGATGCGATAAAATCGTATCCTTGCATTAAAATCGGATCACAGACAGATCACTGTTCAGGAAACATTTGTGCGATTCTTGTCCGTCTAAAACAGACCGATTTTTTTTTTTTTTTTTTTTTTTACACGTTGTGTGTGACTCCAGCCTTACCGAGGGAAACACCATAGGAAGCCGGTAAAAACGCAAACATTTTTATACCTGCTTTTTTGCTGCGGATTTGACTGACTCAGTTGAAGTCAATGTGTGGAAAACGCTACAGATCCACACAAAGAATTGACATGCATATTTTTTTTACTTGCATATTTTGATATTTAGTGCACTTTTTAAAAAATGCAGTATGTCATTTCATTCAGGCCATGTTCTAATATAGCGTAAATGTTTTTTTTTTTTACAAGAGCTTGCACCGAAATATACAATACCTATTGTCTCTGGTTATTGCATTTTTGCTGTTTTTTTTTTTTCTTTTAAAGCTTTTCCACACTTTTTCCTGTAGAAAAGCTGGGATATTTGGGATATTGCACTTAAGAATGCAACAACATTTTGTGAGTACATTTTGGCACGGTTCAAAACAGTTTTTAAACTCACGTTGGGCATAGTTTTTCAAGAAATGGGTACGTCATGATGATCATGCAGGCACGTAAAAATTGAAAGTTAAAACTTCAGGGTAAAGCAACATTTTAGTGGAGAAAATGGTAATTTTCCATTGGCTCAGCCCAATGTTATACAATTCTGTTAATCGCCTGAGGGTTAAAAATACTCACTACAACACTCTCAAAAGGTGTGGTTTCCAAAATGGGGTCACTTGTGGGGGTTTCCACTGTTTAGGCACATCAGGGTCTCCAAATGCGACATGGCTTTCTCGATCGATTCCAGACAATTTTGCGCTCCAAAAGTCACACTGCTATCCTTCCCTTCCAAGCCCTGCCGTGCACCCAAACAGTGTTTTTAGGGTATGTGCACACGTTGTGGATTCTCTGCGGATCCGCAGCGTTGTTTGCAGTGCAGAAACGCTGCAGATCCGCAATTGATTTACAGTACAATGTAAATCAATGAGAAAAAAAAAACTGTGCACACATTGCAGAAAATCCGGTGCGGAAACGCTGCTGATTAAAAGAAGTAGCATGTCACTTCGTTTTTGCGGATCTGCAGTGTTTTTGTTCCCATTCCATTATAGAAATACGCAGGGGTAAAAAACAGCGGCAAAAACGCACAAAAAATGCTGCGGATCCGCACAAAAAACGTGACAAATCTGCAGGTGCGTTTTCTGCCAGGAGAGGCAGAATCTGCACCAGAAATCCTAAGGCTAATCCGCAACGTGTGCACATAGCCTTAAACCACTTGTGGGGTATTGGTGTACTCAGCAGAAATTGCACAACAAATTTTTGTGTCCATTTTCAAGGGTTACCCTTGTGAAAATGAAAAACTTGGGGCTATATCAACGTTTTTGAGAGAAAAAGTAAAATTTTAATTTTTGCCTTCCACATTGCTTTAGTTTCTGTGAAACACCTGCAGGGTTAAGAAACTTATTGAATGTGGTTTTGAGCACTTTGAGGGGTGCAGTTTTTAAAATGGTGTCAATTGTGGGTATTTTCTGTCATATAGGCCCCCAAAGTCACTTTAAATGTGATGTGGTCCCTGCAAAAATTGGTTTTGTAAATTTTGTTGGAAAGTTAAGAAAATTGCTGGTTAACTTTGAACCCTTCTAACTTCCTAACAAGAAAAAAATATTTAATAAAAAATAATGTTTATGCAAAGTAGACATGTGGGAAATGTTATTTATTAACTGTTTTATGTGACATAACTATCTGTTTAAGGCATACAAATTTAAAGTTGGAAAATTGCAAAAATTTTGGCCAAAATTCCTATATCTTCACAAAAAAATATCGACCGACGTTTACAACTAACAAAGTATAATGTATCGCAAAAAAACAGGCTCAGAATCAATGGGATACGTTGAAGAATTCCAGAGTTATGACCTAAAGTGATGCAGAATTGTAAAATTTGGCCTGATTTGGGGGGTAGGAGTTACACAAAGCATATTAATTTGCAGAAAACAATGCAGAATTTACACATGTGGGAACATGGCCTCCGTTTTTACTGCAGTTTGTCGAATGAGACTAAATTGGCTTAACAAAAGAAATGCGCGCAAAAATGCATGTAACCTTTGCTATGGTTTTCCTCTGACAGCCTGTATTTTTCATGCTCAAGAAAACCACATCTAAAAGCTTTGTGTGAACAGAACAATAGGGCGCATTCACACAATGCTTTCATGATGCGTTTTTCACCACAATTTTCTAAAAACACAGTAAAATCACCAAGTTTTTGGAAAATTGAAGCAAAAAATATATTGCAAATGTTGTGAATACGATCTAAAATAGAAATGCCCCTAAGTATGTGTAAGGGCTCATACTCATCTGCGAGGAAAATGGATGAGTGCAATCTGATTAAAAAAAATCAGATTGCACTCTCACCAATGTTAATGCTTATCTGTGATTTTTTTTTTTTTTCTTTTTTTTCTTTTCCTTGGCTCAGATCAGACTGATTGACCTCAGATGAGGCTTGCCAATGCAAGTCAATGGGTGTGCTAAAAAAAATTGCAAGGCACTCGGACCAGACGTGTGCCGTTCATGTTTTTTTTTTTTAATGCACCCATCTCCTTGAAAATCCAGCATTTCATCTTCCATGTACAGTGAAATCACAGCGTGACAAGTCAGAATAGAATAGATATAAAGATGTCAGGGACATATAATTAGTACAGTTCGTGTGTAGCTTACTGTACATGTTTAATAAATGAATCATTTTCTGGAGAAAAAAAAATAGCGTTGGATCCCCCGACATTTTATTAACCAGCAGAGGGAAAGCGGACAGCTAGGGGCTGATGTTTATAACCTGGGAAGGGGGTAATACCAATGGAGCTTCCCAGGCTATTAATATCAGCTCACAGCTGTATACTTAGCCTTTACTGGTTATTAAAATGGGGGACCCCGCCCAAAAAAATGACATGGGGTCCCCCTATCTACTATATAATTGTCTAAGGGTCACTGCCGTCTGTCCTTCTGTCTGTCTGTCACGGATATTCATTTTTCGTGGCAAAACGCCCACAACCATTGCCACGACCAATCTGCGACGGGCACAGTCCGGCGGCAAAATGACCGCTCTTTCCTCCCCGCAGTCAGTGCCTGCTCCATACTGCTCTCCAGTCTGCGGGTTAATGCCAGCGTTACCGGAGCGCGGCGTAACACACTCCAGTAATGCAGCTATTAACCCTGTGTGACCAACTTTTTACTATTGATGCTGCGTATGCGCTCATACCAACCCTGGGACCGGAAGCTGCCGCGTGCACCGTACACAGGCGCCAGCACTTCAACTGGCCTTCGGAAGGTGAGTATATGTTTATTTTTTATTTTAAGTCTTTTTTAACCATGCATTTAGTGCCCACATTGCTATATACTACGTGGGCTGTGTTACATACTGCGTGGGCTCTGTTACATACTACATCTCTGTGCTATACACTATGTAGCTGGGCAAAATACAACGTGACTGTGTACGTGGGTCTGCTATATACTACGTGGCTAACCAATATACTACATACCTGTGCAATACACTACGGGGCTGTGTTATATACTACGTAGCTCTGCTATATACTACGTACGCTGTGTTACATACTATGTAGCTCTGTTATATACTACGTAGCTATGTTATAGTCATGGCCAAAAGTACTGACACCCCTGCAATTCTGTCAGATAATACTCATTTTCTTCCTGAAAATGATTGCAAACACAAATTGTTTGGTATTATGATCTTCATTTAATTTGTCTTAAATGAAAAAAACACAAAAGAGAATGAAGCAAAAAGCAAAACATTGATCATTTCACACAAAACTCCAAAAATGGGCCAGACAAAAGTATTGGCATCCTCAGCCTAATACTTGGTTGCACAACCTTTAGCCAAAATAACTGCGAACAACCGCTTCCGGTAACCAATGAGTTTCTTACAATGCTCTGCTGGAATTTTAGACCATTCTTCTTTGGCAAATTGCTCCAGGTCCCTGATATTTGAAGGGTGCCTTCTCCAAACTGCCACTTTTAGATCTCTCCACAGGTGATCTATGGGATTCAGGTCTGGACTCATTGCTGGCCACCTTAGAAGTCTCCAGTGCTTTCTCTCAAACCATTTTCTAGTGCTTTTTGAAGTGTGTTTTGGGTCATTGTCCTGCTGGTAGACCCATGACCTCTGAGGGAGACCCAGCTTTCTCACACTGGGCCCTACATTATGCTGCAAAATTTGTTGGTAATCTTCAGACTTCATAATGCCATGCACACGGTCAAGCAGTCCAGTGCCAGAGGCAGCAAAGCAACCCCAAAACATCAGGGAACCTCCGCCATGTTTGACTGTAGAGACCGTGTTCTTTTCTTTGAATGCCTCTTTTTTCTCCTGTAAACTCTATGTTGATGCCTTTGGTCAGATGAGACAAAAGTAGAGCTTTTTGGGCAAAGAACATTCTTCCAAAACATTTTAGGCTTTTTCAGGTAAGTTTTGGCAAACTCCAGCCTGGCTTTTTTATATCTCGGAGTAAGAAGTGGGGTCTTCCTGGGTCTCCTACCATACAGTCCCTTTTCATTCAGATGCCGACGGATAGTATGGGTTGACACTGTTGTACCCTCGGACTGCAGGGCAGCTTGAACTTGTTTGGATGTTAGTCGAGGTTCTTTATCCAACATCCGCACAATCTTGCGTTGAAATCTCTTGTCAATTTTTCTTTTCCGTCCACATCTAGGGAGGTTAGCCACTGTGCCATGGGCTTTAAACTTCTTGATGACACTGCGCACTGTAGACGCAGGAACATTCAGGTCTTTGGAGATGGACTTGTAGTCTTGAGATTGCTCATGCTTCCTCACAATTTGGTTTCTCAAGTCCTCAGACAGTTCTTTGGTCTTCTTTCTTTTCTCCATGCTCAATGTGGTACACACAAGGACACAGGACAGAGGTTGAGTCAACTTCAATCCATGTCAACTGGCTGCAAGTGTGATTTAGTTATTGCCAACACCTGTTAGGTGCCACAGGTAAGTTACAGGTGCTGTTAATTACACAAATTAAAGAAGCATCACATGATTTTTCGAACAGTGCCAATACTTTTGTCCACCCCTTTTTTATGTTTGGTGTGGAATTATATCCAATTTGACTTTAGGACAATTCTTTTTGTTTTTTTTCATTTAAGACAAATTAACTGAAGATAATAATACCAAGTAATTTGTGTTTGCAATCATTTTCAAGAAGAAAATGAGTATTATCTGACAGAATTGCAGGGGTGTCAATACTTTTGGCCATGACTGTATACTACGTCGGTTGTGTTATATACTACGTCACTGTGCAATATAGTACGTAGCCTGTGCTATATACTACCTACATATTCTAGAATACCCGATACGTTAGAATCAGGCCACCATCTAGTAATTAATAACCAGCAAAGGCTAGCTGTGGACTGATATTAGTAAACTAGGAAGGGTCCATGGATATTGGCCTCCTCCCAGAGTAAAAGCATCAGGGGCATACATGATTATTACCTCTTCATTTGAATGACCACTATGCACCATGTCCGTTGTTTTTCATAGTGGAATGATTATGAACTTGTTTTCTTTGCATTATTTGAGGTCTGAAAGCACTGGGTTTTTTAAATTTTGACTATTTTTCTTTGTGAGAAAAAAAATACAAAATCTATTGCTTGGAAATTTGGAAGATGTGTTGTCAGAAGTTTATAGACTAAAAGAACAATTTACATTTTACTCAAAAATATACCTATAAAGAGAAAAATCAGACAAACATTTTGCAGTGGTCTCTTAATTTTTGCCAGATCTGTATATACGGGTACCAAAAGAAACCTGTAATTTACCTCCAACACGTACTGTGAAAAATTAAATAAAAAACAATGTTATGAAAAAAAAATGTATATTAAAAAAAAATAAATAAATAACTATATATATATATATATATATATATATATATATATATATATATATATATATATATATATATATATATAATCACAATATCACTGGCACACAGCACTAGTACCCACCAAGTCAGTGGGAGTGATTGATGGAATCACCCAGCTGCTGATATCTTCAGAAAATGTGCCAACTTCTGAAAACAAGCAATGGATATATAAATAAATAACTGATATCGCGCTCGGGTGATTAAATGACCTATCCCTAGACAGGGATGTGGTAAGACCAATAAGCACGACCCCACTAGGAGTGGCAGTGAGCTAAATTGTGAGCTATTGTGCACGCTGCCTGCCTGTGCACTATAAACGGTATATAATGCACATGTAAACAAAGAAGATGATGTACTTCCCGGCACAATACATATATACAAATGTAGTGACTGCAATCAGCACACATAAAGGAACGATTGCTGTATCTCTTACCATGTGCCACCCTGCTCGTCCGCCCTGCAGCTCCTGATAAGTATCGGAGGTGATGCGCAGTATCCCGTAGGTCACAGTGGCAGGTGAAAGGGGCGAACCTGACTTGCGGATGGTGGTCGACAGGTGGGCACCCCTATGCTGATCAGAGGTGACCAGTGTGGGGTATAGTTGGTGAGTGCAGAGCCAGGGAACGTCCCGGCCGGAGGCGTCCCTGGTTACACTGAGGAAAAAAAGATGGCCGCCGCTGCCGAGCAGCGTGTGACGTCACAGGCCTACGGAGCCTCACTGAGGACAGAAAACTGACCAACGCGTTTCGAAGGGTGAGCGCCCTTCTTCATCAGGGTGAACCCTGATATATAACACAGCAGCACATGTGCATGAATCTATGCCATGTGAAAGCACAGACAAATATTCAATATAGATTATACTTCTCAAATATTTTTTCACAAATTTTTTCAAACAATTTTGTTTTCATAAAACTTACAGTAATAGATGAAATGAAGGTTCTCAGAGCATAAATTGGCCAATTCATGTGTGCCCATGAACCACGGCAAGGTAGAACTGAAGAAGAACTGCTTACATTTTTGCGTCTGAAGCAGTGTGAAAGACTGGTGGAAAGCATGCCAAGACGCATGAAAGCTGTGATTAAAAATCATAGTTATTCCACAAAATATTGATTTCTGAACTCTTCCTGAGTTAAAACATTAGTATTGTTGTTTCTAAATGATTATGAACTTGTTTTCTTTGCATTATTTGAGGTCTGAAATCACTGTTTTTTTTTTGTTTTTTTAATTTTGACCATTTTTCTTTGTCAGAAAAAAATGCAAAATCTATTGCGTGGAAATTTGGAGACATGTGAGTAGTTTATAGACTAAAAGAACAACTTACATTTTACTCAAAAATATACCTATAAACAGAAAAATGAAACAAACTGAACATTTTGCAGTGGTCTCTTAATTTTTATTTAGCAGGTTTAATAAGATGCAAATAAGTTAGAGCCTTCAAACTTCAAACAAGAGCAGGATTTATTAACAGATGCATAAATCTTACAAACCAAAAAGTTTTGTTGCTCAGTTAAATTTTTATAAATTTTAAACATAAAAGTGTGGGTCAATTATTATTCAACCCCTAGGTTTAATATTTTGTGGAATAACCTTTGTTTGCAATTACAGCTAATAATCGTCTTTTATAAGACCTGATCAGGCCGGCACAGGTCTCTGGAGTTATCTTGGCCCACTCCTCCATGCAGATCTTCTCCAAGTTATCTAGGTTCTTTGGGTGTCTCATGTGGACTTTAATCGTGAGCTCCTTCCACAAGTTTTCAATTGGGTTAAGGTCAGGAGACTGACTAGGCCACTGCAACACCTTGATTTTTTGCCTCTTGAACCAGGCCTTGGTTTTCTTGGCTGTGTGCTTTGGGTCGTTGTCTTGTTGGAAGATGAAATGACGACCCATCTTAAGATCCTTGATGGAGGAGCGTAGGTTCTTGGCCAAAATCTCCAGGTAGGCCGTGCTATCCATCTTCCCATGGATGCGGACCAGATGGCCAGGCCCCTTGGCTGAGAAACAGCCCCACAGCATGATGCTGCCACCACCATGCTTGACTGTAGGGATGGTATTCTTTGGGTCGTATGCAGTGCCATCTAGTCTCCAAGCGTCACGTGTGTGGTTGGCACCAAAGATCTCGATCTTGGTCTCATCAGAGCAGAGAACCTTGAACCAGTCAGTCTCAGAGTCCTCCAAGTGATCATGAGCAAACTGTAGACGAGCCTTGACATGACGCTTTGAAAGTAAAGGTACCTTACGGGCTCGTCTGGAACGGAGACCATTGCGGTGGAGTATGTTACTTATGGTATTGACTGAAACCAATGTCCCCACTGCCATGAGATCTTCCCGGAGCTCCTTCCTTGTTGTCCTTGGGTTAGCCTTGACTCTTCGGACAAGCCTGGCCTCGGCACGGGAGGAAACTTTCAAAGGCTGTCCAGGCCGTGGAAGGCTAACAGTAGTTCCATAAGCCTTCCACTTCCGGATGATGCTCCCAACAGTGGAGACAGGTAGGCCCAACTCCTTGGAAAGGGTTTTGTACCCCTTGCCAGCCTTGTGACCCTCCACAATCTTGTCTCTGATGGCCATGGAATGCTCCTTTGTCTTTCCCATGTTGACCATGTATGTATGCTGTTCACAAGTTTGGGGAGGGTCTTAAATAGTCAGAAAAGGCTGGAAAAAGAGATAATTAATCCAAACATGTGAAGCTCATTGTTCTTTGTGCCTGAACTACTTCTTAATACTTTAGGGGAACTGTTGTGAATTCTGTGGCAGAGCTCCCTCCTGTGGTCACAAGTGGTACTGCGGCTTCTGAGTTTCCTTCCTCAGGTGATGTGGTGAAGTCGTTAGGTGCTGCTCTATTTAACTCCACCTGGTGCTTTGCTCCTGGCCTCCAGTCTATGTTCTAGTGTTGGTCTTGCTTCCTCCTGGATCGTTCCTGTGGCCTGTCTGCTCTTCATAAGCTAAGTTTTGCTTGTGTTATTTTTGTTTGCTATTTTTTCCGTCCAGCTTGCTTATTTGGTTTTTCTTGCTTGCTGGAAGCTCTGGGACGCAGAGGGAGCACCTCTGTACCGTTAGTCGGTGCGGAGGGTCTTTTTGCCCCTCTGCGTGGTTGTTTGTAGGGTTTTGTGTTGACCGCAAAGTTATCTTTCCTATCTTCGGTCTGTTCAGTAAGTTGGGCCTCACTTTGCTAAATCTATTTCATCTCTGCGTTTGTATTTTCATCTCTACTCACAGTCATTATATGTGGGGGGCTGCCTTTTCCTTTGGGGTATTTCTCTGAGGCAAGGTAGGCTTATTTTTCTATCTTAGGCCTAGCTAGTTTCTCAGGCTGTGCCGAGTTGCATAGGGAGCGTTAGGCGCAATCCACGGCTGCCTCTAGTGTGGTTGGATAGGATTAGGGATTGCGGTCAGCAGAGTTCTCACGTCTCAGAGCTCGTCCTATGTCTTTTGGTTATTATCAGGTCACTTTGTGTGCTCTGAACTTCAAGGTCCATTGTGGTTCTGAATTACTTAATCATAACAGGGAACCAAACAGAATTCTGGTGGGTTGAGGGGTTGAATAATAAATGACCCTCTGAAAAGACTTTTCACAATTTAAAAAAAAAATAAACAAAGAAATAACATTCTTTTTTGCTGCAGTGCATTTCACACTTCCAGGCTGATCTACAGTCCAAATGTCACAATGCTAAGTTAATTCCAAATGTGTAAACCTGCTAAATCTGCAAGGGGTTGAATACTACTTGTAGGCACTGTATATACCCATGAAACTTATGAATAATAATAAATAATTAAACATGAGGGGACCCTCAAGTGAGAGCAAAAATAAGGTGCATAAGTGTCAAGGTAAATAGCACAACGACCTGCGCCGAGCGCAACATGTTGCATTTTCGTGCAGATGCCACACCCTCAAAACGACACATGCGGCGGCATCTGCATACAGCGGCAAGGTCGGCGTACCCAATGTTAAAGACAGGGTGCGCATGCCGCATGTAGCCATAGGCGGAGCTGAACGAAGAGACGCAGCAGTGGGCAGGGCTTCATGGAGGAAGTCCACATTCCTCCGCAGCCCGGATAAACACTAGTGTGAAACTAGCCTTACTTGTACACCCAGACGCGCGTTTCAGAAAAAGATTCCTTCAGAGCACCTCTTTTATTCATAATAGACATTAATATAAAAGTATAATACAGTGAGGTGTTACTGTTGGGTTTACTTAGCAAGTTCCACAGGTATGAAAAAATAAAACACTTCACAAAACAACAGTTTCACCTTTTTCCAGTTCCTGCAGTCAATCACAGGTTGTGACTTGGGAGGAGACCTCATCGCAACAGCTAATATATACAGAAGATGATGTTTTTATTCTACACAGTGCTGTTTTCTGTAGCTGCTGTGCATTTTTTTGGTGATTTTAGTGGTCTTTCCACTATAAGTCTGATTTATGTGAACATACAGTTGTGTGAAAAAGTATTTGCCCCTTCCTTATTTCCTATTCTTTTGCATGTTTGTCACACTTAAATGTTTCAGATCACCAATCAAATTTATATATTAGACAAATATCACACAATGCAGGTTTTAAATGAAGATCTTTATTATTAAGAGAAAAATAAATCCAAACCTACAGGGCCCTGTATGAAAAAATGATTGCTCCCACCCGTAAAACATAAACTAACTGTGGTTTATCACATCTTTGGTAAGCGGAGTTCAAATTCCCTAGCCCCACTCAGGCCTGATTACTGTCACACCTGTTCTCAATCTACTCAATCTAGAAATAACATAAATAGGACATGCCTAACAAAGTGTAGTAGACCAAAAGATTACTCAAAAGCTAGACATCATGTTGTGATCCATACAAATTCTGGAACAAATGGCAAAAACTTGGAACAGTGGTGAACCTTGCCAGCAGGGCCAGTTTTAGACAAAATGGGACCGTGGGCAAAATTCAAAGTGGGGCCCCCAATCTTGAAATATCTGAAAAGTCTCTCTCTCGAAAATTTTCCCTTGACAAATCAGAACGACGCATCTGTCATTTAACAGGATCCGTCGCACACGTTTTTCACTATTTTCATGATGTCCGTCGATACGTCATTTTACTGCACGTCAACGGAAACCAAAAAAATGCAAGTGTAAAAGTAGCCTAAGACGCAAGGTCTGGGGGGAAATGCCGGGGAAACCAGGTGGGCGGTACTAGTCCGAACACAAGCTTAAAGCGATATGCTCCTTAATACAGAACAGGATAAATGTGTACCTAATGACCTCTAATGGTGACAGCTGGTACTACATTGTGAATTAACTTGCTGCACATTAAGGCTAAGTGCACACGTCGCAGAATTGCCGCAGAAATGTTCGCGGCAATTCTGCAACTCCTGCCGCGGGTATATCGCATGCGGAATTGGCATGCATATTCCTGCTAAAAACTAGCATTTTGCAAGCATAATTAGCTTGCAGAATGCTAGCGTTTTCCACGCGATCTGTAGCATCGCTTGGAAAACTGATTGACAGGTTGGTCACACTTGTCAAACATAGTGTTTGACAAGTGTGACCAACTTTTTACTATTGATGCTGCATAGGCAGCATCAATAGTAAAAAGATCTAATGTTAAAAATAATTTAAAAAATGGTTATTCTCACCTTCCGAAGGCAGCCGATCTCATCAGCGGTGCACGCGGCGGCTTCCGTTCCTATAGATGCTTTGTGTGCAGGACCTGCGATAACTTTACGGTCACGTGACCGCGATGTCATCGCAGGTCCTTCACACAAAGCATCCATGGGAACGGAGGCGGCCGTGTGCACCACTGAAAGGCGGGAAGACTCAAGGGGCCATCAGAAGGTGAGTATATCACTATTTATTATTTTAATTCTTTTTTTTTTTTTTTAACAATTATATGGTGCACAGTCAGTGGAGGAAAGTCTCCTCTCCTCCACCCTGAGTACCAACCGCACATGATCTGCTTACTTCCCGCATGGTGGGCATAGCCCCATGCGGGAAGTAAGCAGATCAATGCATTCCTATGTGTGCAGAATCCCCGCGATTCCGCAAATTTAATGAACATGCTGCGTTTTTTTCTGGAATGCGATACCGCTCAGGAAAACAACGCAGCACGTGCACAAAAAATGCGGATTGCATTCTATTAAATAGGATGCTTAATGTGAGCGTTATTTTTGCGGTTTTATAGCGAAAAACCGCTAAAAAACCTTGAAAAATCTGCTACGTGTGCACACAGCCTAATAGGCAGAACAGTTATTATTCACTTTGCCACTATAATATTAGGTGAAGCCACAAGACCCCTGCAGCCCAGTGCTAAGACTGGCAGAGATCCCCGGAACCACAAGACCACTGCAGCCCAGTGCTGAGACTAGCAGAGACCCATGGAGCATCAGTGCTGGAGCCGCTGGGGATTTATCATTTCATGCCAATTATTTTTACATTCTCAGAAAACCCCTGTAGTGTCCGTTCACATGCACCATTTTTGCTGAGGATTGATCTACAATGTTGGCAGGAAATATTTTGCATTTTGGCAGCCTTTTCACTTGCATTTTTGTGTCCCATTTATTTGAATAAGGAAAAAACGCTGAAAGACAACAGCAACAGATTTAAAAAAAAAAAAATGTCTTCTGACCACTGTCCATGTCTGGCTGCTGTACTGGGACAGTGCAGAATAGTATAGTAGACTGCACTATTCCATCCAATAGTATATTAAGCCCTGGTCACACTGCGGTTCTGCAGCACGTCTGGGGGGGTTCTGCCTGAATCCCCCTAAAATAGGATTCACATAAATCCCCGACTGGGCCACAGACTGCACCAACACAAGCAGAGGTCAAAGGAATTTGTTTTTGTTTTTTTTTTCCTGAAATTGACTGATTTATTTTCTTTGGGTATTTGCACACGGACAAGAATTTTCAGCACTTTGGACGCAGCACATGCTGGCTGCCAGCTATTGAACACAGGTGACTCCTCTGTGATCACTGAACCGTGCGGATTCACTGCGTCCAATACAGTGTACGGGTGATATTTTTCGCATCTCTGCAAGATAAATAGACATGCTGCGGTCTGGAAAGATGCTCCGCATGTCCGTCGCTGCGGGTGAGCCGCGAGCATCTGTGCACGCATAGTGGGCATGGGGTTTCTTGAGATCCCATCCACTGTGCTGTAACATCTTGATGCAGCACAAGTACACAGCTTCCAACCCGCATCGATTACAGATCGTGTGCACCTACCCTCAGAGTCTGTTTTTTCGTTGAAAAGTGTCCACTTTTCTGTGGCTGTTGGAACACACGGACACATTCAGAAAAAAAAAAAACTCACATGTGGAATTCATGTGAACTCCGTTCCTGTCATTGCAATCTATAGTTCTATAAGGAATTCAGGCAGAACCCTATCCCCCCCAAAAAAAAACACCAATTGGCCCTAATGTAAGACACAGATATCTACTATATAATTGTCTAAGGGTCACTTCCGTCTGTCTGTCGGTCACGGATATTCATTGGTCGCGGCCTCTGTCATGGAAATCCAAGTCGCTGATTGGTCACGGCAAAACAGCCACGACCAATCAGCGACGGGCACAGTCCGGAAGAAAATGGCAGCTCCTTCCTCCACGCAGTCGGTGCCCAGCACCCACATACTCCCCTCCGATCAGCGCTCACACAGGGTTAATGGCAGCGTTGACCGCGGTGTAACGCACTTCATTAACGCTGCTATTAACCCTGTGTGACCAACTTTTTACTATTCATGCGGCCTATGCAGCCTAATGTTAAAAATAATAAAAAAAATAAAAAATCGTTATGTACTCACCGTCCGTCGGCCCCTCGGATCCACAACAGGCCTTTCCTGCTTGCGATGCTCCGGTAACCGGTCCATGCTGCGATCTCGCAAGATGATGACGTAGCGGTCTCGCGAGACCGCTACGTCATTATCTCGCGAGACCGCAATGCACCCTTCAGACCGGAGCGCGCGAGGACCATCGGTAATCGGCTGCCTCGATCGGGAGGCTCCGGAAGGTGAGTATGTAACTTTTTTTTAATTTTAATTCTTTTTTTTTAACAGGGATATGGTGCATACTACGTGACTGGCCAATATACTATGTGACTGGGCAGTATACTATGTGTCTGTGCTGTATACTACGTGACTGGGCAATATACTACGTGACAGGGCAATATACTGTGTGGCTGGGCAATATACTATGTGGCTGGGCAATATACTACGTGACTGGGCAGTATACTACGTATCTGTGCTGTATTCTACGTGGCGCTGTGCTGTATACTACGTGACTGGGCAATATACTACGTAGCTAGGCAATATACTACGTGACTGGCCAATATACTACGTGACTGGGCAGTATACTACGTATCTGTGCTGTATATTATGTGGCTCTGTGCTGTATACTACTTGACTGGGCAATATACTACGTGATTGGGCAATATACTATGTGGCTGGGCAATATACTACGTGGCTGGGCAATATACTACGTGGCTGGGCAATATACTACGTGGCTGGGCAATATACTACGTGGCTGGGCAATATACTACGTGACTGGGCAATATACTACGTGGCTGGGCAATATACTACGTGGCTGGCCAATATACTACGTGGCTGGGCAATATACTACGTGGCTCTGTGCTGTATACTACGTCACTGGGCAATATACTATGTGGCTAGGCAATATACTACATGGCTGGGCAATATACTATGTGGCTGGGCAATATACTATGTGGCTGGGCAATATACTACGTGGCTGGGCAATATACTACGTGACTGGGCAATATACTACGTGACTGGGCAATATACTACGTGACTGGGCAATATACTACGTGACTGGGCAATATACTACGTGGCTGAGCAATATACTACGTGGCTGGGCAATATACTACGTGGTTAGGCAATATACTACGTGGACATGCATATTCTAGAATACCCGATGCGTTAGAATCAGGCCACAATCTAGTCTACTATATAATTGTCTAAGGGTCTTTCTGTCTGTCCTTCTGTCTGTCTGTCACGGATATTCATTGGTCGCGGCCTCTGTCTGTCATGGAAATCCAAGTCGCTGATTCGTCGTGGCAAAACGCCCACGACCAATCAGCGACGGGCACAGTCCGCTCCTTCCTCCCCGCAGTCAGTGCCCGCTCCATACTCCCCTCCAGTCAGCCCTCACACAGGGTTAATGGCAGCGTTAATAAACCACGTTATGCCGCGGTGTAACGCACTCCATTAATGCAGCTATTAACCCTGTGTGACCAACTTTTTACTATTGATGTTGCGTATGCAGCATCAATAGTAAAGAAATCTAATGTTATAAATAATAATAATAATAAAAAGGTTATTCTCACCTTCCGACGTGGCGCGCTGTCCTCGGCAGTGCAAGCGGCAGGTTCCAGTGCCAAGGATGCTATGTGAGAAGGACCTTCCATGACGTCACGGCCATGTGACCGTGACGTCATCACAGGTCCTGCGCTCATACCAGCGCTGGGACCGGAAGCTGCCACGTGCACCGCACACAGCCGCCAGGACTTCAATTGGCCTTCGGAAGGTGAGTGTATGTTTATTTTTTATTTTAAGTCTTTTTTAACCACGCATATAGTGGCCACACTGCTATATATTACGTGGGCTGTGTTACATACTGCGTGGGCTGCGTTATATACTACATGGCTGCTATGTACTACGTGGGCAGTGTTATATACTATGTGGGCAATGTTATATACTACATGGCTGCTATATACTATGTGGGTAGTGTTATATACTATGTGGGCAATGTTATATACTGCGTGGGCTGCGTTATATACTACATGGCTGCTATATACTATGTGGGCAGTGTTATATACTGTGTGGGCTGCGTTATATACTGCATGGCTGCTATATACTACTTGGCCAGCGTTATATACTTTGTGGGCAATGTTATATACTGCGTGGGATGTGTTATATACTGTTTTGCCTGTGTTATATACTGCGTGGCCACTGTTATATACTGTGTGGCCACTGTTATATACTGTGTGGCCTGTATTAAGGCATCGGGTATTCAAGAATATGTTGTGGCCTGTCCTATATACTATGTGGCTGCTATATACATACTGTACATATTCTAGAATACCCGATGCGTTAGAATCGGGCCACCATCTAGTTAGATATAAACTTCTGATCCCTATTATGGCGACACTAGAATTACAGAACTATATATGCAGCACAAATACACACTATACATGTACACACATCATATATACCTTATACATATAGAAACACAAGGACAAATATAAAGTATATACACAAACAGTTTACATACAGTATATACAGTATGCTCACATACATATACACATATATTTACACAATATAATGCACACATGTAGTATACATATATAATATACACAGACACGTACTATATACTGTATACATGTACACACATACTATATACACATATACAGACACACTGTATACTACCCATGTACACACACAGATACGCATATATATTTATACTTACTAGGTTCTGAGGACAGTGATGTATGATGAGGAAGAGGTGACACACACACAGGGCTACAGACATTGTCCTGCCCCATGTCTGACCTCTGCTGTGCTGTGATTCCCACCCACTCTCAACTTCTAACCCTACACTGCAGGGGAGAGAGAGGGGGGATTGGAGGGGGTTTGGGATCAAGGACTACCGAGGATGCACAGTGTTATTTGCTGTTATTTGCTCCTGTCAAACCAATCTAATCAGTTTTTATGAAGAGGTAAGCTATAGGCTGGACCACGGTGAGTCATTGGACGTGGTATATCTCGATTTTTCCAAAGCGTTTGATACCGTGCCGCACAAGAGGTTGGTACACAAAATGAGAATGCTTGGTCTGGGGGAAAATGTGTGTAAATGGGTTAGTAACTGGCTTAGTGATAGAAAGCAGAGGGTGGTTATAAATGGTATAGTCTCTAACTGGGTCGCTGTGACCAGTGGGGTACCGCAGGGGTCAGTATTGGGACCTGTTCTCTTCAACATATTTATTAATGATCTGGTAGAAGGTTTACACAGTAAAATATCGATATTTGCAGATGATACAAAACTATGTAAAGCAGTTAATACAAGAGAAGATAGTATTCTGCTACAGATGGATCTGGATAAGTTGGAAACTTGGGCTGAAAGGTGGCAGATGAGGTTTAACAATGATAAATGTAAGGTTATACACATGGGAAGAAGGAATCAATATCACCATTACATACTGAATGGGAAACCACTGGGTAAATCTGACAGGGAGAAGGACTTGGGGATCCTAGTTAATGATAAACTTACCTGGAGCAGCCAGTGCCAGGCAGCAGCTGCCAAGGCAAACAGGATCATGGGGTGCATTAAAAGAGGTCTGGATACACATGATGAGAGCATTATACTGCCTCTGTACAAATCCCTAGTTAGACCGCACATGGAGTACTGTGTCCAGTTTTGGGCACCGGTGCTCAGGAAGGATATAATGGAACTAGAGAGAGTACAAAGGAGGGCAACAAAATTAATAAAGGGGATGGGAGAACTACAATACCCAGATAGATTAGCGAAATTAGGATTATTTAGTCTAGAAAAAAGACGACTGAGGGGCGATCTAATAACCATGTATAAGTATATAAGGGGACAATACAAATATCTCGCTGAGGATCTGTTTATACCAAGGAAGGTGACGGGCACAAGGGGGCATTCTTTGCGTCTGCTTATCGCAGCTGACATCCGGCACTATGTGCCAGGAGCGGTCACGGACCGCCCCCGGCACATTAACCCCCGGCACACCGCGATCAAACATGATCACGATGTGCCGGCGGTGCAGGGAAGCATCGCGCAGGGAGGGGGCTCCCTGCGGGCTTCCCTGAGACCCCCGCAGCAACGCGATGTGATCGCGTTGCTCCGGGGTCTCCTACCTTCCTCCCTGCAGCAAATCCCGGATCCAAGATGGCCGCGGATCCGGGTCCGGCAGGGAGGGAGGTGGCTTACCAAGTGCCTGCACAGAGCAGGCACTTGGTAACGCTGCAGCGCTGTTTGACAGATCGGTGATCCGTCAGAGTGCTGTGCAAACTGGCAGATCACCGATCTGTATTGTCCCCCCCTGGGACAAAGTAAAGAAGTAAAAAAAAAATTTTACAAGTGTGTAAAAAAAAAAAAAATAAAAAAAAAAAATCCCAAATAATGAAAAAAAAAAAAAATATTATTCCCATAAATACATTTCTTTATCTAAATAAAAAAAACAAAACAATAAAAGTACACATATTTAGTATCGCCGCGTCTGTAACGACCCGACCTATAAAACTGGCCCACTAGTTAACCCCTTCAGTAAACACCGTAAGAAAAAAAAAAACGAGGCAAAAAACAACGCTTTATTATCATACCGCCGAACAAAAAGTGGAATAACACGCGATCAAAAAGACATATATAAATAACCATGATACCGCTGAAAGCGTCATCTTGTCCCGCAAAAAACGAGCCGCCATACAGCAACATCAGCAAAAAAATAAAAAAGTTATAGTCCTCAGAATAAAGCGATGCAAAAATAATTATTTTTTCTATAAAATAGTTTTCATCGTATAAAAGCGCCAAAACATAAAAAAAATGATATAAATGAGGTGTCGCTGTAATCGTACTGACCCGAAGAATAAAACTGCTTTATTAATTTTACCAAACGCGGAACGGTATAAATGCCTCCCCCAAAAGAAATTCATGAATAGCTGGTTTTTGCTAATTCTGCCTCACAAGAATCGGAATAAAAAGCGATCAAAAAATGTCACGTGCCCGAAAGTGTTACCAATAAAAACGTCAACTCGTCCCGCAAAAAACAAGACCTCACATGACTCTGTGGACTCAAATATGGAAAAATTATAGCTCTCAAAATGTGGTAACGCAAAAAATATTTTTTGCAATAAAAAGCGTCTTTCAGTGAGTGACGGCTGCCAATCATAAAAATCCGCTAAAAAAACCGCTATAAAAGTAAATCAAACCCCCCTTCATTACCCCCTTAGTTAGGGAAAAATAAAAAATTTTTAAAAAATGTATTTATTTCCATTTTCCCATTAGGGTTAGGGCTAGGGTTAGGGTTAGGGCTAGGGTTAGGGCTAGGGTTAGGGCTAGGGTTAGGGTTAGGGCTAGGGTTAGGGCTAGGGTTAGGGCTAGGGTTAAGGCTACAGTTAGGGTAAAGGCTACAGTTAGGGTTAAGGCTACAGTTAGGGTTAAGGCTACAGTTAGGGTTAAGGCTACAGTTAGGGTTGGGGCTAAAGTTAGGGTTAGGGTTTGGATTACATTTGCGGTTGGGAATAGGTTTGGGATTAGGGTTAGGTGTGTGTCTGGGTTAGAGGTGTGGTTAGGGTTACCGTTGGAATTAGGGTTAGGGGTGTGTTTGGATTAGGGTTTCAGTTATAATTGGGGGGTTTCCACTATTTAGACACATCAGGGCTCTCCAAACGCGACATGGCGTCCGATCTCAATTCCAGCCAATTCTGCGTTGAAAAAGTAAAACAGTGCTCCTTCCCTTCCGAGCTCTCCCGTGTGCCCAAACAGGAGTTTACCCCAACATATGGGGTATCAGCGTACTCAGGACAAATTGGACAACAACTTTTGGGGTCCAATTTCTACTGTTACCCTTGGGAAAATACAAAACTGGGGGCTAAAAAATAAGTTTTGTGGGAAAAAAAAGATTTTTTAATTTTCACGGCTCTGCGTTAGAAACTGTAGTGAAACACTTGGGGGCTCAAAGTTCTCACAACACATCTAGATAAGTTCCTTGGGGGGTCTAGTTTCCAAAATGGGGTCACTTGTGGGGGGTTTCTACTGTTTAGGTACATTAGGGGCTCTGCAAACGCAATGTGACGCCTGCAGACCATTCCATCTAAGTCTGCATTCCAAATGGCGCTCCTTCCCTTCCGAGCCCTCCCATGCGCCCAAACGGTGGTTCCCCCCCACATATGGGGCATCAGCGCACTCAGGACAAATTGGACAACAAATTTTGGGGTCCAATTTCTCCTGTTACCCTCGAGAAAATACAAAACTGGGGGCTAAAAAATAATTTTGGGGGGAATTTTTTTTTTTATTTTCACGGCTCTGCGTTAGAAACTGTAGTGAAACGCTTGGGGGCTCAAAGTTCTCACAACACATCTAGATAAGTTCCTTGGGGGGTCTAGTTTCCAATATGGGGTCACTTGTGGGGGGTTTCTACTGTTTAGGTACATTAGGGGCTCTTCAAACGCAATGTGACGCCTGCAGACCATTCCATCTAAGTCTGTATTTCAAATGGCGCTCCTTCCCTTCCGAGCCTTCCCATGCGCCCAAACGGTGGTTCCCCCCCACATATGGGGTATCAGTGCACTCAGGACAAATTGCACAACAAATTTTGGGGTCCAATTTCTCCTGTTACCCTCGGGAAAATTCAAAACTGGGGGCTAAAAAATAATATTTGTGGGAAAAAATTTTTGTTTTATTTTTACGGCTCTGCATTATAAACTTCTGTGAAGCTCTTGGTGGGTCAAAGTGCTCACCACACATCTAGATAAGTTCCTTAGGGGGTCTACTTTCCAAAATGGTGTCACTTGTGGGGGGTTTCAATATTTAGGCACATCAGTGGCTCTCCAAACGCAACATGGCGTCTCATCTCAATTCCTGTGAATTTTGCGTGGAAAAGTCAAACGGCGCTCCTTCCCTTCCGAGCTCTCCCATGCGCCCAAACAGTGGTTTACCCCCACATATGGGGTATCAGAGTACTCAGGACAAATTGTGCAACAACTTTTTGGTTCCAATTTCTTCTCTTACCATTGGGAAAATAAAAAATTGGGGGCGAAAAGATAATTTTTGTGAAAAAAAAATTATTTTTTATTTTTACGGTTCTGCATTATAAACTTCTGTGAAGCACTTGGTGGGTCAAAGTGCTCACCACACCTCTAGATAAGTTCCTTAGGGGGTCTACTTTCCAAAATGGTGTCACTTGTGGGGGGTTTCAATGTTTAGGCACATCAGTGGCTCTCCAAACGCAACATGGCGTCCCATCTCAATTCCAGTCAATTTTGCATTAAAAAGTCAAATGGCGCTCCTTCGCTTCCAAGCTCTGTCATGCGCTCAAAGAGTGGTTTACCTCCACTTATGGGGTATCGGCGTACTGAGGACAAATTGTACAACAAGGTTTGGGGTCCATTTTCTCCTTGTAACTCTTGGCAAAATAAAACAAATTGGAGCTGAAGTAAATTTTTTGTGAAAAAAAGTTAAATGTTAATTTTTATTTAAACATTCCAAAAATTCCTGTGAAACACCTGAAGGGTTAATAAACTTCTTGAATGTGGTTTTGAGAACCTTGAGGGGTGCAACTTTTAGAATGGTGTCACACTTGGGTATTTTCTATCATATAGACCCCTCAAAATGACTTCAAATGAGATGTGGTCCCTAAAATAAAATGGTGTTGTAAAAATGAGAAATTGCTGGTCAACTTTTAACCCTTATAACTCCCTAACAAAAAAAAATTTGGTTCCAAAATTGTGCTGATGTAAAGTAGACATGTGGGAAATGTTACTTATTAAGTATTTTGTGTGACATATCTCTGTGATTTAATTGCATAAAAATTCAAAGTTGGAAAATTGCGAAATTTTCAAAATTTTCGCCATGTTTCCGTTTTTTTCACAAATAAATGCAGGTAATATCAAATAAATTTTACCACTATCATGAAGTACAATATGTCACGAGAAAACAAAGTCAGAATCACCGGGATCCATTGAAGCGTTCCAGAGTTATAACCTCATAAAGGGACAGTGGTCAGAATTGTAAAAATTGGCCCGGTCCATAATGTGCAAACCACCTACTTCTGCATGCGGCCTGCATACCTATCTTTAACATTATAAAAGCTCAAAAAAAGAGCCAGCACTCCAATTTTTTTTGAGCCTTCATAAACTTGGTGCAATCTTTGGACTGGTTGCCTGGGGCCTTGCACCCAAAGATAAGTAGAAGTGTTGTGCTGTTCCCTTTTTTTGCTATCTTTAACATTAGGTACGCAGGTCGTGTGGCTGTATGCGGATGCTTCCGCATGCGTCGTTTTGACGATGCGGTGACCAGCGTAGGACGCAGCTGGTTGCAACTTCTTTTTTTCTCTGCATCATCAAAACGACGCATGCGGAAGCATCCGCATACAGCCGCACGACCTGCGTACCTGATGTTAAAGATAGGTATGCAGGCCGCATGCAGAAGTAGGCGGAGCTAACGGTGGGGGTGCGGCCGAGGGCGGGGCTTCACGGAGGAAGTCCGAAGCTCCTCAAAACGCTAGTGTGAAACTAGCCTAAGATAGGAATTCACTCAAATTAAAGCTGAGATTCTGCACTTTAAGCCCATATTGATGATTTATCTGTATTTTAAAGGGAACCTGTCACCCATAAAATTGATGGTGAGGTAAGCTCACCGTCATCGGGGGCTTATCTACAGCATTCTGTAATGCTGTAGTTAAGCCCCCGATGTTACCTAAAAGAGGAGAAAAAGATGTTAGATTATACTCACCCAGGGGCGGTCCTGGTGCGGTCTGGGTCCGATGGGTGGCTCAGGTCCGGTCCGGAGCCGCCTGACCCCTTTGACCTGTCCCGGCGCCTGCGCACTGCAGTACTTTGCTCTGCCCTCAACAGGGCAGACAAAGTACACCTGCGCTGGAGCCGCGGCGTGAAGACCAGAAGAGGACGTCATGGAATGAAGATGGGAGGCTCCGGACTGGACCTGAGACACCCATCGGACCCGGACCGCAGCGGGACTGCCCCTGGGTGAGTATAATCTAAACTCTTTTTATCCTCCTTTAGGTAACATCAGGGGCTTATCTACAGCATTACAGAATGCTGTAGATAAGCCCCTGATGACGGTGGGCTTACCTCACCATCGATTTTGGGAGTGACAGGTTCCCTTTAAATATGTTTTGGAAATTAACTGTAAAGACTGAATGTTCTATACATACGCTATAAAACCGTGAAAAAAACACATCCATTAAGCATCCTATTATTAGAATGCAATCCGCAATTTTTGTGCACATGCTGCGTTTTTTTCCGCGGCGGAATCACATTCCGGGAAAAAACGCAGCACGTTCATTTTTTTTGCGGAATCGCGGGGATTCTGCACACATAAGAATGCATTGATCCGCTTACTTCCCGCATGGGGCTATGCCCACCATGCGGGAAGTAAGCGGATCATGTGCGGTTGGAACCCAGGGTAGAGGAGAGGAGACTCTCCTTCAGGCCCTGGGAACCATATAATTAAAAAAAAAAGAATTAAAATAAAAAATAGTGATATTCTCATCTTCCGGCGTCCCCAGCAGCCTTCCCGCTCCTCGCGATGCTCCTGGTCCCAGTAATGCCTCATGGCAATGACCAGTGATGACGTAGCGGTCTCGCGAGATTGCTACGTCATCTGGGGTCATTGCCGCTAGGCATTACTGGGAATGGGAGCATCGCGAGGATCGGGAAGGCTGCCGGGGGACGTCGGAAGGTGAGAATAACTATTTTTTATTTTTTTTAAATTATTTTTAACATTCTATCTTTTTACTATTGATGCTGCAGGTGTGACCAAATGGTCAATCAGTTTTCCAAGCGATGCTACAGATTACTTGGAAAACGCTAGCATTCTGCAAGCTAATTACGCTTGCAAAACGCTAGCGTTTATTGGGAATATGCATTCCAATTCCACATGCGATATAGCTGTGGCAGGAGTTGCAGAATTGCTGCGGAAACTCCGCGGCAATTATGCAACGTATGCACTTAGCCTAACTCTAGTATAAGCTGGGTATGCATTGTCCCCTTATCCCTGTCCTGCTATGTACGGCTCCCCCGTCCTGTCCTAGTATGTGTGACTCCCCCTGTTGTTTGCATGGCTCCCCCAGTACCATCTTTGTGGGCATGGCTCCCCCGCTTCCCATCGTTGTAGGCATGGCTCCCCCGGTCCCATCGCTGTATGCATGGCTTCCCCCGGTCCCATCCCATCGTTGTATGCATGGCTCACCCCTTCCCCGTCCTACTCACCCTCCTCGCGATGTTGCTGCATCTCCGTTGTCCCGGCGCGGCAGCTCTTCCTGTGCTGAGCGGTCACGTGGTACCACTCATTAAGGTAATCAAAAATTGAAAGGAACGGATGGCACTCACTGGTTAAAAGCTTCTTTATTCCAATACTTTAAAACATCGGCGTCAGTAGAAGCGCCACTGCAGCGCGAAACGGCTGTCGTCCATTCCACTCCTGCTCCTATCCTCCCAACGCCGATGTTTTAAAGTATTGGAATAAAGAAGTTTTTTAACCGGTGAGTGCCATCCAATCCTTTCAATTTTTGTATCCATTGTGGCTGTTTTCTTTTGAGTGGCACCCCGGCTCACGGAGAACTTACTGCGTTATACATGCTTGCAACATCAGTTCATGCAATTACCTGTACACTGAGTGGGCTTCCCCACTGTGTGGATTAACACTTTGTTGGAACTCATTAAACTAATGAATATGCGTTCCACGCCTATGGGAGTGGAGACACGTGCATATTCATTACCTTACTGATCGGTACCATGTGACCACTCAGCACAGGAAGAGCTGCCTGCGCCGAGACCTTCGGAGATGCAGTGATGATGCGAGGAGGGTGAGTGTGATGTCTTCACAGCCATCATCTCCTGCCGCTGCTCCTTCGCTCCCTCTCCCCCCGCCGGCTTTCTGGACAATGTCTCGCGTATCAGCTGGGGGGGCCTTTTCAGCACAAAGAAAGTGCTGAAAATCTCGGCTTATACACAAGTATATAATATGGGTCGTTTCTTCCCATGTTAACAATATAGCCTCCCTCAGTAAAACCATATTGCTTTTATTTGTGGTTCTTTCCAAAATTCAGTGTTTTTTCATTTTACTTTTTTGCAGTGAAAGCTGCTCAAACTTTTTTTTTTCTTCCAAAAATGGAAATCTCCTGAGCCAGTTGTCTGAGATTAGCAGCAGCTCCAAGCATCTTCCAGGGAAGCTGGATGCGCCTCTGATCAGTAGGATGACAGCCAACGGCCATCTCATTATGAGCTGCTCTCTGAGTGTGTGGGACTGAGAAAAGTATGATCTAGAGCAGACAGGATATATAGGGTGACAGTTTTAGGGTGGCAGAAGATGGGTCTGTTCTGTTGGCTGCCACCTAGTACATTGTGTCACTTCCAAGCTAATATCTCATTTTTGCCAAGAAGAGCCATGAAAACTAAACCAGCTGAATGCCGTGAGATGAACCTTGACAGGATCAGTTTGGACATTTGTATGGCATTCATCTGGCATGTTGCTTTACAGACAACAGACAGTGTATGAGGATAAAAGTTAGCTGTTTTGTATTTATTTATTTTTTATTTGTGTGAATCGCAGTGTGTTTATCACGATAATGTAAAAATGTCATAATGTGAGATTAGTTCTAGAACCATATCACAGACACACACTGCAGTTTCAACCCCCCTTTCTCCCCTTCTGTATTCGCTGATATAACAAACAAAGCCTTATGGCAGATACTGTGCATCCTGATACCAATGTGTTAGCAGTGTATGGCTTTTAAACTGCAGACGACCAATCCTGTAAAGCCACTCATTCCCCCCTCCCCTTGCCCAAGGAATGTCTTTGGGGGCTCAAAACCCTAAATAGATGGAAAAAGAGTGCATGTCATTACTCAGCCCACTCAGTGATGTCATGACCAGAGGGCATATCTTTACCCCTGCTGAATTGGTGGCAGAGTTGGTCCAGAAAGCGAGTTAACAACAGCTTGGCAACGCTGTGCTCGGCAAAGCTGTGCTCATGCATCTGGATATATGGAAGCCCTTTCTCCTCCATAGCACAAGGCCAGTCACAAGCAGAAATGATTTGGACGCTATGTAAGTGTTCTCTTTTCAATGTTAATCCTATTTTATTTGTAATTTGTAATGTACACATGATTTTGTCTTTATAATATATTTTATACTTTGTAAACACTGCCTACCTTTTTATGGAGTAAAATATATCGTTTACAAACTTGTCTCTCTGTTCTATAAACAAACTGTCGCTTCCTCTGAAGTGAATTATGCTACTGATTTGGGTTGGCTCCAGACCCATTAACCCTTGTATAATCTGAGCTGGTGGCATCATACTTTGTTCTGTGCGATTGGGAACCTTTGTAGCGGCAGCGGCGTTGATTATTATTGTTCCCGCCTGTGTGGGAGTGGTTATATCGCCCTCGCTGCCCAATAGCCAGTATATAGCAGGCAGCCTTTCTGCTGACCCTAGGTGCAGTACCTGATCTGACCTGAGGGTAAGGGGGGCTCCAGAGAGCTGCAAGTTCCAAACCGGAACTGGGAAGTGGGATATAGATAAATCCCCTTCGGAAGAAACCAGGGGCAACCAAACAACCCCGGTTCGTGACAAATTTGTGTGAGTAGTGGGGACGATAAAGCTATCCTCCCTGGGATCCCTGACATATTGATGGGATCCATGACATATTGTTGGTAGCACAGTGTGAACCGTGACCTATTGATGCCAGAGTGGTGGGGTAATAGAGCATTAGTGATCTGGTTTGAGTAATCATTCCTCTCACTAAAAACTTGCACAGTTCTTGAGAGGACTCTGCGCAAAAAAGTTTGGGAGAACAAGCTCAGTGTTTACTAGTCCTGAGACATGCGATTACCCCCTCCCTTTCTCTTTGTTTCTCTATCCCATCTCTTATTTGGCGACCATGGTTGTGCTGGGAGAAACCTTTTTTAAGAAGCAGACCAGAGACACCCTTATTGCCTTGTGCAGGTCACAGCACATTGACGTTGCATGCAAAAACAAGGACCAACTGGTTGCGGATCTGGTACAATGGAAAGCTGCTCTAGACTGCTCTCAGTGCCCAGTGACCGCAGAAGCCAGCACAAGCAAAAATGGTGCTGCAGCAGAGGTCCAACTACTGAATGCTGGCCCTACTAGCAACCAGGGCGGATTGGACCCCAATCTGCTGGCGGCCTTGGAATTGCTCCCACTGAGAACCGTGATTGATGTCTGCAGCTGATCCAGCAATACCGAGCTGAGTGGGAGGCCCAAGCTTGGAGGACCCATGAACTGCAGACGGCCCAACTTGGGGCAGTACCATCTACAACATGGGGCAGTGATTCCAGCAATGCTCAGACACCTCAATCCCGGCTAGACCACTGTGATGGAAAAGGACGGGGACTTTGACACTTTCCTGCGGGCCTTTGAGAAAGCCTGCAGACAGTACCGGCTGCCTGTGAACCAATGGGCCCTATACCTGACCCCAGGGCTATGAGGCAAAGCTCTGGAGGCATCTGCTGCTCTCCCGCCAGACCAAGATGTCGACTATGAGGCCATCAAGCAGGCCCTGATAACCAAATACCAGCTCACACCTGAGGTTTACCGTAGAAAGTTCCAGAACCTCCAACGTGGCCCACACGACAGCTACGACGATGTGGTGCATGGACTCAGGACCCACTTAAACCATTGGATCCAAGGACTGTCAGTGACAACCTTTGAGCAGCTGGGAGACCTGATGATCAAAGACCAGTTCTTACATTTTTGCCCAGCTGAGGAGCGACAGTTCGCGATGGACAGAGAGCCCAAAGATGTGACTAAAGCTGCGCAGATTGCCAATGCCTATGTGGCCAACCGTAAATCGTAAGTGTGGAAGTCACCGCCAGCTGGAGAGGGGGTAAGCCTGCAACCAACGTCAGTGCCCCTGCCAGCCAACACACCAGAGGCCCTGTCCCCATTGCCAACAGCATCAGACCTACCACTGACCCTCGACAGTGCTTTTTTCTGCAAACGGACTGGTCATATCAGTGCCCTGTGTCCTGAGAAGCAGAAGAATCCCACAGCCAATTCCCCAGGGTGGCTGAGGCGGTTGGGAGGATGTGTGACAACGTGCAGCACGTCATCGTGGGTGGCCATGTCGCTATAGGCCTCAAGGACACCGAGGCTGAACGAACCCTCATCCGACCCGAACTGGCGGCACCTGAAGAAATCATTCTGGGGAAAACCCTGACTTGTCACCAGGATTGGGGGTATCAGCTGTCCCCTGCCAAAGGCCCAGGTTTATATAGATTGGGGTGCTGGGAGTGGCGTGAAGGAAGTGGGGCTGTCCGATAATTTGCCCACTGATGTTTCATTGGGGACTAATTTGGGGAGAATGGCTGCATATTATGTCCCTGACTCCCCTCCTCGATCGAATGCTGATGATAGCAATGGGAAATTGCATGTGTTACCTGACAATGCCTTACTGATTAATGATGTACCTGATAATTGTTTTTCTGAAAATGCCGAGGGTAATACCGATAATGCTAATGATGAAAATATGCATGTTTTACCTGATAACGATTTGTTTCCTAGGAATGATGTGTTCACAGGTGCAGGAGTGCCCAGCCACGTCAGTCTGCGGGGTGGGATGGCTGAGGAACCCCTAACAGGAGCAAGCGTTGGTGCTAGGGAAAATGGGGAGATGCATGGAAGGAAGGTGATGCCATGCAACTGATCAGTGCCACAGGGAAAGGTAACTGCCCCAAAAGTAGCACTGCTCCTGGAATGTTGGGGGTGGATGGGGAGGTAGTACCCATAGCCGGCTGATGCGTCTGTGGAAATCCCCGGGGAGACAGCCTACGTAGCTGCTGTTACCCGCAGTCAGAGTGCCCGGAACGCAGATAACGTTCTGCCTTCTGGACCCTCCTCAGTCACAGGCATGACTGAACCAGAGCTGGACACAGAGCAGGTCCCAGAGGGTTCCTGTGGGAAGGAAGCCTGACCTTGCTTCTGGCTGCCCCTAACCAGGAGTTCCAGGTCGCTCTGTACTCAGATGCAAGCCTGGAGAATTTGAGACAACTTGCCGAGACGCCCACCTCCGTAACTGATAAGGAGAGGGTGTTCTGGGAACGGGGGAGGTTGTACCGGGAGACAGTACCCGGAGAATCGCAAAAGGACTGGTTGAGGGAAAGACAGCTGGTCGTCCCACAGCAATTCCGGAGTGAGTTGTTACGGAATACCCATGAGATTCCGCTCGCTGGACACTTGGGGATCAGCAAAACTAAGGCCCGGCTGTCTCAAAACTTCTATTGGCCCAAGATGGGGACAGATGTTACTACTGCTGCTCCTGTATCACCGGCCAGAGAGTGAGGAAGGCGGGGCCTGCTCTTAAGGCTCCCCTGATCCCTTTGCCAGTGATAGAGGAGCCTTTCCAGAGGATCGCAGTGGACATTGTGGGCCCGCTGGCTGTCCCCAGCAGCTCTGGAAAGCAATACATCCTCACTGTGGTAGACTACGCTACCCTGTACCCAGAGGCAATGGCTCTGTCCTCATCTATTGCAGATAAGGTGGCGGATGCACTGTTGGCTATCTTTTCACGGGTAGGATTTCCCATGGAGATGCTTACCGATCAAGGGACCCAATTCATGTCTCGCCTAATGGAGACCCTCTGTAAGAAAATGCAGGTGAAGTGTCTGGTATCGAGTGCGTGGTATCACCCACAGACCAATGGCTTGTGTGAGCGCTTCAATGGTACCCTCAAACAGATACTACGCATGTTGGTTGAGATCCAAGGGCGCGACTGGGAGCGGTACCTCCTACACCTGCTGTTTGCTTACCGAGAGGTTCCGCAGGCCTCGAAGGGGTTCTCCCCCCTCGAGCTCCTGTACGGCAGGCGTGTCCGGGGACCCCTTGCATTGGTAAGGGAATCCTGGGAAGAGGAGCTGAACCCTTCTGAAGTGTCCATAGTGGAGTATGTCATGCGCTTCCGTGACAAAATGCAGACCTTGACGCAGTTGGTGCATGACAACATGACGCAGGCTCAGGCTGATCAGAAGCACTGGTACGACCAGAACGCCCGGGAGCGGACCTACCACGTGGGTCAAAAGGTCTGGGTCCTGGTCCCCGTACCAAAGGATGAGCTTCAGGCAGCCTGGGAAGGCCCGTATGTCATCCACCAACAGCTCAACCCAGTCACGCTAGACCACGCTCGGGGTAGGCGAAAGGCCTTTCACGTCAACATGATGAGAGCCCATCATGAACGTGAAACTTACATCCTACCGGTCTGCAGCCTGCCCGAAGATGGGGAGGAAGACCCCCTCCTGGACATGCTGGCCCAAGCCAAGGACGGTGGGTCCATTGAGGACATGGAGGTAACCGAACCCCAGCAGGCCCAGTTGTGGACCACCCTGGAACCCTTCCGTGCCGTGTTCTCCAACCGACCTTGAAAGACTGAGTTAACGGTCCACGAGTTGGACACCGGGAATCATGCCCCACTACAGAGAACACCCTATCAGATCTCCAACGAACTGCAGCAGGTTATGCACCAGGAGATCGATGAGATGTTACAGATGGGGGTGATTCAACGGTCAAAGAGTTCATGGGCCACACCCGTAGTTCTCGTGCTGAAGGATCGGACCACCTGGTTCTGCGTGGACTACAGGAGGCTCAACGCCATCAAAGCCTCTGACGCGCACCCAATGCCGCGCATCGAGGAGCTGCTTGAGCGGTTAGCTGGCGCAAAATATCTAATCATAATGGATCTGAGTCGAGGATACTGGCAGATACCCCTGAGTCCCGAGGCGCAGGAGAAGTCCGCCTTTATCACACCCATTGGACTGTACGAGTCGACTGTCATGCCTTTTGGCATGAAGAATACCCCTGCCACTTTCCAGTGAATGGTCAACCTTCTGCTTTAGGGACTGGAGAAGTACGCGGTGGCGTATCTGAATTACATTGCCATCTTCAGTTCCTCCTGGGGTAAACACCTGCAGCATCTTGAGGAGGTGCTCAGGCAAATCCACTGAGCTGGTCTGACAATCAAGCCGGGAAAGTGCCAGATGGGCGTTAGAGAGGTCCACTAACTGGGGCACTGGGTAGGCAGGGGCTCCATAAAGCTAGAGCCTGGGAAAGTGGTCGCGATCGTGTCCTGGCCCACCCCCAGGACCAAGAAACATGTGATGTCCTGGGCAACGCAGGTTACTATAGGCACTTTGTACAGCACTATAGTAGCCTGGCAAAACCCTTGTCACGACCAGAGGGCATATCTTTACCCCTGCTGAATTGGGGGCAGAGTTGGTCCAGGAAGCGAGTTAACAGCTCGGCAAAGTTGTTCTCATGCATCTGGATATATGGAAGCCCTTTCTCCTCCATAGCACACGGCCAGTCACAAGCTGAAATGATCTGAACGCTATGTAAGTGTTCTCTTTTCAATGTTAATCCTATTTTTTTGTAATGTACACATGATTTTGTCTTCTTTATAATATCTTTTATACTTCGTAAACACTGCTGTCGTAGCTGTTTTTCGATCTGACCCAAATGTCAGCTGACAGATCACCAGTGAGACCAAATTGTGGAGTTACGCCCGTCATTTTACAAGCGCGCTTGGAGACAAAAAGACACCTCACACATATCCTGTGAGCAAGTCACTTTTATCTGAAGTAATAGAGCAAGAAGCAATATTTTATACCATTTACACATAATGCATTTCAATGTAACTCATGTAGCCCCCACCATCACCCAGGGTCATACTTTATTTACCATAACCCAGAATATGTTGTACTGACTCTTGAGAACATACATGATAAGAAGTACAGTCTCCTTGAAGAGGATACCGTCAGACTACTGAGTCAACAGATTCTAGTAATTCTAACACTTAAAGGAAAAAGGCACTTAAAGGCAAGGTAGCTAAAGGCAAACTATTAACCCTTCTATATCAATTTCCCCCTTTTGTAAATGGTATAACCTCTGCTACGGGGTCAGCTGATGTCCACAAAGGAGCTACTGTCTCATGGGTCTAATACCCACAAGGGGACTTCCTACCTGCTTCGCCCATCCACCCTCAGTGTGGACACTCATCTCCCCCGTCAACAGTGGCCATACGGGGCCTATGATATACTACAGAAGGTTCAGCCTTAGATTTTTTTCTACACCTACATTATTCCATAGCTTAGGTAATATATATATTAGCGCTTTTACGGCTACATAAAAGAATAAGTAAAGCAACAAAATTTGCATACAAGTCTGTAAAACACCGAAAATAATCCATCCCGCTAAGCCTGGATTTAAAAAGGAGTCTCTATATTGTATTAGTCTCATTACGAGCCTTAAGGAACCACGAAAATCTGAGTCCAAGTCTCACTGTGCATGCAGTGTGGTGTTAATACCTTCCTTGGGTCCTGGGGTAAGGCTAAGTACAGCATAGTCCTTGCAGATACTGGGCTGTGTGCCCAGATCCAACAGTCCAGCAGGCTTTGTCCTTCCGCGTCTTTTATAAGAAAAGCAAGATGTTGAATAAGTTTGTTTATCCAGTGTCTCTGTAAGGTGCAAACATCCTACCACTGCCAGCAAGGTGATTAGGGCAACAGTCATACTGCTGGTGAAAAGATCTTTTTGCAGTGACTGGCATGGATCCAGGTGGGTTTTCCCTCAAGTTTCCCTGAGGTGAATGTGGTCAGCTGGACTTTAAAACGGGCTGTCAAACCGTGGATCTAGGCTCCTTCTCACGTGTCTGTGTATGACCACCAATCACCTGGATTCAGCTGATGTACATCTGTGTATGACCACCAATCACCTGGATTCAGCTGATATACGTCTGCACTGGCATTAGGATCTGGAATGGATGAAAACACATGTTTATGCACCACATTAAGTCTTTTCTGTAAGGCCTGGACATGGGCTGTCATAGCACCGTGTTGCTTTTGTAGCACCTGTGGGAAGTACAGACCAGCCTCTGGCAACCTACTAAACAGGACTTCAAAAGGACACAAGCCTGTCTTTCTATTTGGAGTGTGTGGGACTGAAAAGAGTGCAAGAGACAAACACTCTACCACGCTCTTTCCTTTGTCTGCCATGGCCTTTGATTTTCCAGTTTAAGTGTCCCGTTTAGTCTCATCACTTTCCCACTACTTTGTGGTCTATATGGTGCATGATATGCTTGCTGTACTCCCAGGACCTGCATGACTTCCCTCATTATTTCTCCCGTGAAGTGTGTGTCCCTATCGCTGTCTATGGTTTCTAGGACACCATACCTGCAGATCAGTTTTTTTCATTAGTTTGTCTGCAGTTGCTTTAGTATTTGCACATTTTACCAGATAGGCTTCCAGCCAGCCAGAGAAGAGATCTACACATACTAGGATATTTTTCACACACTCCTACCTTGGGTAGCTGTATGTAGCCAGTCTGCAGTCTCTGAAACGGGTAGAGAGGCCTGGGTGTCACTTTCTTAGGGATTTTTACTGTTTTACCTGGGTTGTGCTGTGCACAGATGAGGCATGACCGTATGAGCTTTGCGGCTGCGTAACTGAAACCAGGAGCGATCCAGAAGGCATCTTGTGTTGCTTGCGCCATGATTGGGAGCAGGGATCTTGGTATATACGATTTATCCTTATTCTCCCATACTCTTTCTGAGTTCAGCTCAGCTCCCATTCTCCCAGTGTTCCTTCTCTGTTTGGGCAGCTGGAGGGATTTCAGGACATCTAGGCTCAGTGTGGCTGGAATACGCTGACTCCCCGCCACCGTCCACTGCTCCCTAGGCGGCCTTGCTGCTACTTTAGCAGCCTCGTCTGTCCTCCTGTCGCCCTCTACCTCCACAGAGTCACCGTCCGTGTGTGCTTTTACCTTGACGATGCCAACCTGGACTGATAACGTCAATGCCTCCACTAATTGTTTCACCAGCTCTACGTTTTTAATGGGCTTACCGGCTGATGTAAGAAACCCTCTGCTTCTCCAGATAGGGCAATATTCATGGGATATTCCCCATGCACAATTTGAAACTGCGTAACTGTTAGCGACTTTACCTGCAGCAACTCTACACGCCTCAGTGAGTGCCTTCAACTCTTCCTCCTGCACCGACATGTGAGGAGCGAGTGGTTCAGCTCGGATTACCTCATGTGAGGATACTACTGCATATCCAATGTACAGTCGCCCATTCTGGTGGTATCTGGAGCCATCTACAAAAATAAAAAAACCTCAAAATATGCATTAGGAACAGGTTTTTTTCTTCCCATGAACATATGTAAAACCCACTGTCTCCTGACTCATCAGTTCCTATGCAGTCATGTTCGTGTGTCATGTGTCATGTCAACGTCATGTCATGTTCTCTTTCCCACCTGCCAATGCTGTCACCAATTCCCCCTTTTCTGAATCCACAGGGAGATGAGTGGCTGGATTCAGAACATTATGTCTTTTGGGGGTGACATATTCAGGAATTCGTATTAGAGCACATTCAAGTCTGATCTGTCTATCCATAGACAGGTGTTTTGGTTGAACTTGTACGAGTATGGCATTAATGTCATGCCTTTCAGTAATACAGCAGCTCTTACAGCACGTACACATGTAGAAGACCCTCTAATCACGGGGTCTAATTGTGCTAGTAAGCTATCGGTCTCTGTTTCTTTCCATGTTGTAGTGTCAGTACTGCGGTAGCATGTCCACCCTGCTCTGTGAAAAATAAGAAAAATGGCTGATCATAGTTTGGAATGTCTGACACAATGAGCAGCTTGAGAGAGTGGAAGGAGTCAATTGCTTCTTGAGTGAGATTGTAGGGTTCTGATGGCATAGAACGATCTCCCAGCAGGGGCCTGATCGTTGGTCGCTGTCACACATAACGATTTTATTAACGATATCGTTGCTACGTCACAAAAAGCAACGATATCGTTAACAATATCGTTATGTGTGAAGGTACCTTTACACACACAGAGACAGAATGCAGCAGTTTTCAGACTTAATCTCTACAAAACATTCATTCTCTCGGAATTAAAAACAGTTTCTCTATACAGGCAGATCACTGCATAACTTGAATAAGCTGATTCTGACCGCGTCCGGCCAAAACACATATAGAAACCTATCCAATGTCAAACCATATATAACACGGGTTTCACTGAATCTCAGTTGTAAATTAAATGTACATTAAAAATATCCACAACTCATTCATCCTGGACAATTAACAGCAGTTAGATAAGTAATGATACTTATGTGATCACTCATACATACATGCTCATTCAGGGATTGTTGTTTCTTTTCCTTTCACTTTCAGTTGATTTTTACAAGAAGAAAATCCCTTATCTCAATCACTCCACCTAATTCAGCTCAAACTGCGCTGAATAATGTCTTCTGTCACATACAGAGGACCACACCTAACGGAACCCCTCATCAATCAGGGATTTATGTTTATTCCTTATACTCATTTACTCACCTGTCATCTCATTCAGAGTTTCTCATAGACATACATACATACAAGGCTCACACAGCCTGCCTATTTTGCACTTTGGAATTAACACAACTCTATATAACTCTATAACTCTATATAACAAAAACTGCAGCAGTGTCCACTGACACTCTGAAAGCACTTTAAGGCCAAACAACAAAAACCACGGCCTTAATACAAAATACAGCTTCATATAATGTACTGCCAATCCAAAATGACCAAAATAACAACACTGCACAGAGTCTATCCCAGCTCTGTATTACACACTACGCAAATACACAACCAATTAGGGTAATGACAAATGATACAGATAACAATTATCATCTTATAACTCTATTATTCAAATCTCATACTGACAAAAATAGACAAAACACAAAACTCACTGGTGATGTGGATTCTTTGAACCATGCTCGCAGCCTTTTACCCAGAGGCATGGAGAGATCCAGATGAGAGATTGCAGGTGCAAAACAGGTTTGTAAGAATAATATTTCTCACCTTGCTGCAGCTGGTGTTTTGCATGTCCAATCTCCCAGAAGCTCCCCCATACGGATTCCGAATAGGCTGGATACACGGCCCAGGTCGGGCGCCAAAACTGTCGTAGCTGTTTTTCGTTCTGACCCAAATGTCAGCTGACAGATCACCAGTGAGACCAAATTGTGGAGTTACGCCCGTCATTTTACAAGCGCGCTTGGAGACAAAAAGACACCTCACACATATCCTGTGAGCAAGTCACTTTTATCTGAAGTAATAGAGCAAGAAGCAATATTTTATACCATTTACACATAATGCATTTCAATGTAACTCATGTAGCCCCCACCATCACCCAGGGTCATACTTTATTTACCATAACCCAGAATATGTTGTACTGACTCTTGAGAACATACATGATAAGAAGTACAGTCTCCTTGAAGAGGAGACCGTCAGACTACTGAGTCAACAGATTCTAGTAATTCTAACACTTAAAGGAAAAAGGCACTTAAAGGCAAGGTAGCTAAAGGCAAACTATTAACCCTTCTATATCACTGCCTACCCTTTTATGGAGTAAAATATATAATTTACTAGCTTCTCACTCTGTGCTCTATAAACGAACTGTCGCATCCTCTGAAGTGAATTACGCTACTGATTTGGGTTGGCTCTGGACCCGTTAACCCTTGTGGAATTGAGCTGGTGGCAGCATACTTTGTTCTGTGCGGTTGGGAATCTTTGTTGCGACGGCAGCGTTGATAATTATTGTTCCCCCCTGTGTGGGAGTAGTTATATCGCCCTCGCTGCAGCGAGCCCAATAGCCAGTACATAGCAGGCAGCCTTTCTGGCGACTAATTACCCTATGTGCAGTACCTGATCTGACCTGAGGGTAAGGGGGCGCCAGAGAACTGTAAGTTCCAAACTGGAACTGGGAAGTGGGAAATAGATAAATCCCCTTTGGAAGGAACCAGGGGCAACCAAGCAACCCTGGTTCATGACAAATTGGGTCAGTAGTGGGGACGATAAAGATATCCTCCCTGGGATCCCTGACATATTGTTGGCAGCAGGGTGTGAACCGTGACAGTGCTCTGTTTTAACAGAGATGAGCGAACGTGTTTGGAAAACTTCAAATTCAGCATGAACACAGCACATTCATATTCGTGTTCATTTTCACTAGCATTTTTACTCAAAGTTGGCAAAATTCAGACACAGTATGGTAAATCATCGCATTTCCACTAATGCTTTTGTTATTTCTACGGCCAGGAAAGTGGTGCTGTATGATGAGCAGGTGGGACGGGGGGACATATTTGATGAGGGGAGAGGGGCTATAGAGGTTTTTTTTTTTCCTTAACTTTGTGTGTGTTCATTCCGGCAGACAATCACGGCACAGAAACCATCCACAATGTCATTACACAGGGTCTTCTATGATTGGCTGTTGAAGTCACATTTACCTGGCCTTCTAAGAAGCGGACATTTTATTTTGCTGGCGCCATTGTCTTAGTGTCACAGTGCAGAGAGGTCGCTCCTGCGCTAGGGCAGGTGCTGCTGAAAGTGAACTTGTCAGTTAAATGGGATCCTGTCCTGTGTGAAATCGATCTTTCAGCATCGACGTAGATTGTGCAAAACTGTGTGGTAGTCTCCTGAGGCCCCATTTGCTACTCCAAATCGTTTGTGATAAAACTGTTTAAGTGGTAAATCAAAATGCCAGATTTCCAAGTAAAAATCGTTAGGTATAACTGTGTTGTTCAGGCACACTATCTAAGAAAATAAATAGCGATTGTTCATTCAGTAACAGGTGACTGACAGCTGTGGGCCTAAGGTTATGAAACAGCAGGGTACAAAAGGGGAAGGCTACTTACAACAGGAGTGGGGAAAAAGTGAGGTCGTGGTAGAAGGGGGAATAGGCTTGTGTTCAACGTGTACGTGGGTTAGGGGTTAATGTGAATGAAAGGTCAACTGAACAAACACCATATCATCCTAGCCAAAGATCACTAACAACATCTGTTACTGGCCGGCTACTTGACTCCCTTTCTCTGGCAACCATACAGTGGTACACCTTGTAGATGAGGCTCAGAAAGAGCAGGTGCTACAGTGGATGGCAAGCACTGCATCAAGTGACCTCTCCTCTTCTTCCACCTTGATTTCACACACAGTACCATCCTCAGAGGTGGCACCCCAATCACCCTTGTTTCCCCCTGCATCAAAAATTTCAAAATGTCCAACTGGCTGTGGGGAACCTCAGATGGGCCATTGTGCAGAGCTGTTAACACATTGTATTCCATGGACATCAAAAGTCTGCTCCGAAGAATCGCAGAATCCAGAGGAGGAAAGCATCTGCACCTATGCCCAAAATGTTTTCATGTTGGATCCAGGGCCGGACGAAGTAGGGTCCAGGCAGAATCTTGTCACCGGACGTTATCCACCAAGGGTGGAGGTGATTCTGATCAGACTCATACCAGAGGCGCCCGAGGACTGTACTGTGGTGTCAGGGCAAGAAGAAAGTGACTCTCAGGGTGAGGAGTGTGAGAACAGAGAGGATGACAATGAGGTTGTAGATCCCACTTGGTGTGAACCCAGAGGTACGCAGCAGAGTAGCTCAGCAGAGGAGGTGGAGGAGGAGGAAGAAGTTACGTTGCGGCTTCCCAAACAGGACACAAAGTGATGCAGCAACCACAAGCACTGCATCCTCAGCCCCAACTCTTGCTGTGGCCAGCATCGGTCGCAAGTGCAATTCACAGGGTCGGCAAGGGTTGCCTAAGCTAGGCCTTTTTTGAGACTGCAAAGGATGACCCAACACCCGTTATCTGTAAAATTTGAAAAAATAAAACTCAGAGGCAAACATTGCAATAATTTGACAACTACATGCATGAACTTGCACATGCGCAATCAACATACCTTAGTGTGGGAATCTCACTGCGCTAAAATGCGGACTAGCGGGCCTCGCTCACCACCGGCCGACACATGAGCCACATCTGTTGCTTTTTCCTCCTCTGTCACCATTCCAAGTCTTCTCATATCGGTCTCCGGCCACAAAACCTACACTTGTTTACTCACTATAGTTGGGGTGAGTGAGAGCCTGTCATCTGTTACGGAAGTGGACATGACAGCTGTTTTTGTGTCACCTAGCACAACACATCTTTCTCAATCCACCATAACATGTCCGCCTGCACCTCACTCTCAGCCCAGCGGATGGTCCTGTTGTCTGTACTCTACCCTCTCTCAGCACAGCAGCCAGCCCTGGTTCCCGCAGTTGTGGTCACGTAAAAGAATGTTTCCGGTTACACATACCAGAGCTAAGAGCTTGAACTCCACCTTCTCCAATCTGTTGGCCATGGAAATGTAGCTTTTCCGCCTGTTGGATACAGATGGTTTCTGAAAGATGATGGCCATCGCAGTCCCTCAGCACCAGTTGCCCAGTGTCCATTACTTCTTTAAGAAAGCTGTGCCTGTGTTACACCAGTATGTCGCCGACAACATCACTCTTTCCCTGAAAAAATCTATGTCAGGGTGCATTTCACCACTGACACCTGGACGAGCACGCATGGGCAGGGGCTTTGGAATCAGGCAGTCAAGGGGCTGCTAAATTTCCAGACTGTCGCACAGTTGGGCTCCATGGACGTGGACCTCATGGAAGCGCTCGACACGTGAGTACCTTCTTTCTGCACTAGAAATTTTTGCAGATTTAATAAAAAAGAAAAACTGAAATATCACATGGTCATAAGTATTCAGACCCTTTGCTCAGACACTCATATTTAAGTCACATGCTGTCCATTTCCTTGTGATCTTCCTTGAATTGGTTACAACCCAATTTCTGCAGTACTCAAGGTTCCTAAGAGCACAGTGGCCTCCATAATCCTTAATTGGAAGAAATTTGGGACCACCAAACTGCGCAATCATGGGAGAAAAGCCTTGGTGAGAGAGGTAAAGATAAACCCCAAGATCACTGTGGCTGAGCTCTAGAGATGCAGTAGGGAGATGGGAAAAAGTTCCACAAAGTCAACTATCACTGCAGCCCTCCACCAGTTGGGCCTTTATGGCAGAGTGGCCTGACGGAAGCCTCTCCTCAGTGTAAGACATATGAAAACCCGCATAGAGTTTTGCTAAATACACATGAAAGACTCCCAGACTATGAGAAATAAGATTCTCCGGTCTGATGAGACAAAGATAGACCTTTTTTGTGATAATTCAAAGCGGTATGTGTGGGGAAATCCAGGCACTGCTCATCACCTGCCCAATGCAATCCAACAGTGAAACATAGTGGTGGCAGCATCATGCTATGGGGGTGTTGTTCAGCTACAGGGACAGGACGACTGGTTGTCATTGAAGGAAACATGAATGCGGCTAAGTACAGAGATATCCTAGATGAAACCTCTTCGAGAGAGCTCTGGACCTCTGACTTGGCCAAAGATTCACCTTCCAACAGGACAATGACCCTAAGCACACAGCGAAAATAAAAAAAAGGAGTGGCTTCAGAACAGCTCTGTGACTATTCTTGACTGGCCCAGCCAGAGCCCTGACCTAAACCCAACTGAGCATCTCTGGAGTGACCTGAAAATTGCTGACGTTCACCATCCAACCTAACGAAACTGGAGAGGATCTGCAAGGAAGAATGGCAGACGATCCCCAAATCCAGGTGTGAAAAACTTGTTGCATCATTCCCAAGAAGACTCATGGCTGTACTAGCTCAAAAGGGTGCTTGTACTCAATACTGAGCAAAGGGTCTGAATACTAATGACCATGTGATATTCCAGTTTTTCTTTTTTCAATAAATTAGGGACTCTGTGAGAGGTCAGTGGGGGTGTCCGCGGATTATTCCAGCTGGCCAGGGGGGAGGGGCTTCTGGCTTATTAGGAGGCAGCGGACACCATGTGGAGCTGACTCACTCGTCTATTGCCGGCAGATAGCACACAGGTCTGCCTGTATTTGGAAAGCCATACAGCCACTGCGTATAGGCTTTGCTCGTTTGGACTATTTATTTTCTCCTACGGACTTGTTAGCTGTATCTGGGCCAGTTGGCCATGAAATACTCCCCTGATGAATCTCCGTGATCGGAGAAGAAACGCGTTGGGAGGTGCTATCTACAACTACAACTAACACTTTTTGGAGGGTGTCCGTAGTGGGACTGATTTGGGCCTGTCCTTGTGAGGACAGGAGTTATTACTGGGGCACGACAGGGGTTTAGGGAACAGGTCCCCCCCCCCCCATTTCTCTGGCCCACAACTACTGGAACCTCATAGGGACCTTCATCATTGGCATGGGGACCCTTTGTCCAAGATTGGTGAGATCCAACCATTTTTATCTGGGCACAGTTTTCGGCGTGAGCACTTATTTATGTTCTTTGTATTGTTTTGTCCACTTTTTAATACTATTAGTAAAAGTTATGTTTTATTCTATTGGGTTATGCTCTTCTAGCTACTTCTATTGTCTACCCTAAGAGTTGTGCAACAGTCTGGTATTCTCTGGCTGTAGCTAAAAATAGAGGATCTGCAAGGAAGAATGGCAGAGGATCCCCAAATCCAGGTGTGAAAAACTTGTTGCATCATTCCCAAGAAGACTCATGGCTGTACTAGCTCAAAAGGGTGCTTCTACTCAATACTGAGCAAAGGGTCTGAATACTAATGACCATGTGATATTCCAGTTTTTCTTTTTTCAATAAATTTGCAAAAATTACTACATTTCTGTTTTTTTTCAGTCAAGATGGGGTGCAGAGTGTACATAAATGAGAAAAAAATTACTCTTTTGAATTTACCAAATGGCTGCAATGAAACAAAGAGTGAAAAATTTAAAGGGGTCTGAATACTTTCCGTACCCACTGTATATGTATACTCCCTCCAGGGAGAAATGTTTTTCAGCCCTTGCACTAAATGCATAGGCTTTCCTTTAAAACAATGTTCTCTGAGGCCCTCTACGGGTCTTCCAGGGTGTGCTGCAGACCCTTTTTCTAATCTTTGGCAGCCCTTACACTTAGTGCATAGGCTTTATGAAACTAGGAGTCCCACTATCTAACAACTTTAACAGAATGTATTTGAGAACCTCATTTATGTCTAATAGAGGGTGTATTGGAGTCCCTCTTCTTTCTAATTTTTGGCAGTTCTTGCATTGTCCGCATAAGCATTGTCAGTTTCAAAGTCCCGGCTTCATAAATTTAACAGGATGTGTCTGATCATGTCACACACACATAACCACCGATGAGGGTAGTTTTATTTCCTTATGTACTACTAGATGGCAGCCCGATTCTAAAGAATCGGGAGTCTAGAATCCATATATACTTTATTTATTCAAATGTAAGAATAATACAATTAATAAATAATAGTAAGAAAGAACAAAAATAATAGGCAGTATATGGAGAAAACACCAAACAAAAGTTCAAAATTGGTGTGAAAATGTCACTGAACCACTTCACAACTAAATATATATAGTTTTGGTAAATGGTATTATCATTTTTTTGACGAAATTCGGCAGGAGCTTGAAGAGCAACGTCACTGGGCCCGCCTCCACGCAGTAGAAACTTGCTGTGAGGTAAAAATTCAAAAATCACACCAAAATGGCGGGCGGAGTGTGTCACAGTACGGCACGTTTCTGATTGGTCGCTCGCAGCAGGCGGCAACCAATCAGACACTGGACACTGTTGACGTCACTTATCTCCGGACATTAGCTCCGGACATTAGCTCCGGACATTAGCTCCGGACATTAGCTCCGGACATTAGCTCCGGACAAAGCCACGGAAGTTGGCACAAATTGCAGGAAGTAGTATTCTAGGCAATTATATATTAGATATCATCTACTGTAGTCATAGGCAAAGAGGAAATACAGTGAGAGATGGCCCAGCTATTAAGGGTACATGCCCATGATCAGGAAATAGCATAAACAACAAAAAGTACACATAATTGGTATCACTGTATCTATCAAGACCCTCTCTAATAAATATGACACGTTATTTATTCCATTTGGCGAACTCCAGAAAAAAAAAAAAAACGCTAAAAATGTCACTTTTTACATCATAGTGACTCAAAAAAGTGAATAAAAAGCAAGCAAAAAGTCATATGTAAACAAAATATGGTACAAATGAGAATGCCAAACCATCCGGCAAAAAACAAGCCCCAATATGGCTCATTCGGCAAAAAAATAAAAAAAGTTACAGCTCTCAGAATATGGCGACTCAAAAACAAACTTATTTTTATAAAATATTGTTTTAAATCTGTAAAAAGAACAAAGCTTAAAAAAAAATATAAATCTGGTATCAATGTAATCTTACCGACCCGATGAACAAATCAGTCTTATCACTTTTACCGCACGGGGAACAGCGCAAAAAAAAAAAATACAAACAATAACTAAATTGCTAGGTTTTCTTCATTCTGTGTCTGAAAAATCTGAATAAAAAGTGATCAAAAAATAGTGTCTCAAAATGGTACCAAAAATATTTGCAACTTGTCCTCAAAATAAAGTGATCATACAGCTATGTTCGCCAAAAAATAAAAAAGTTACAGCTCTCAGAAGCTGGCGACAAAATTTTTTTTTTTTATTTAAAAAAAAAATAAATACATTTTTATTGTGTGATATTGGCAAAACTGAGAATAAAAACCTATATAAACCTGGTATCGCTGTAATCCCACCAACCTAAAGAATAAATCTGCTTTATCACTTATTTTGCACGGTGAACCACGCAAAAAGAAAAATAACTATTATTGTACTGCTGTCTATTTGTTCATTCTACCTCCCAAAAAATAAAGCTCAGCTCACATTTATACTACACCCCTGGATAAAATCCTTGAGGGGTGTAGTTACCAAAATAGGGTCATTTGTGGGGGGTTTCCCTGTTTAGGCACATCTGGGCTCTCCAAACACGACATAATGTCTGCAGACCATTCCATCGAAGTCTGCCTTTCAAAACTACTTCTTTTCCAAGCCCTGCCGTGCACCCCAACAGTAGCTTTCTTCCACATATGGGATATCGGCTTACTCAGGATAAATTGAACAACAGATTGTGTGGACCATTTTCTCTTGTTACCCTAGTGAAATAAAAGAAATTGGGGCTAAAAGTACATTTTTGTGGGTAAAATATAATTTTGTATTTTCACAACTCCACGTTATAAACTTCTGTGAAGCACCTGAGGGTTCAAGTTGCTCATAACACATCTATATAAGTTTCATGAGGGGTCTACTTTCCAAAATGGGGTCACTTGTGGTATGTTTCCACTGTTTAGGCACATGAGGGGCTCTCCAAATGCGACATGGCGTTTGCTGTTGATTCCAGCCGGTTTTTGCGTTCAAAAAGTCAAACTGTTCTGTTTTTGTTTTTTGTTTTTTTTACATTTTCACAGATCGGACTATAAGACGCACCACACTATAAGAAGACACACCTAGGTTTTAGAGGAGGAAATTAGGAAAAAAAATTGAAGCAAAAAAAATGGTAAATTCTGTACTGTAATATCCCCTATCCTGGTATATATGGTCCTCTCATCCCTATCCTGGTATGCATGGCTCCCTCATCCCTATATGGTGGTGTGCATGACCCCTTCCTTATCCTGGTATAATTGTTCCCATCCCATTCCTGGTATGATTGGCCCCATCCTGTTCCTGGTATGATTGGTCCCATCCTATTTTCTTTTATAGTTGGCCCCAACCCATTCCTGATAATCATGGCCCCATAAGGAAAGATTAAAAAAAACAATCCATTTACACTCCCCTACATGGTGCTCCCTCGCAGCGTCCTGCTCTGGTGGCAGCAGCTGCTTAATGCTTGAAAGCAGCGCATGGCAGGGACATCATGCGCTGCTCACAAGCAGACCACAGCTGCCAGAATACTCACCGGTACCATTCATCGCAGGGAGTGGTGAGTATCCATTCCTCTTCAGTAGCGCGCAGTGTCAGCCAGCGGCTTCCTACTGCTGCTGGCGGTCATGTGTGCCGATACTTAAGAGAAATGATTAGAAGAATGGATACTCACCGCTCTCTGCGATGAACGGTACCGGTGAGTATTCTGGCAGCTGTGCTCCGCTTGTTAGCAGCGCATGATGTCCCTGCCATGCGCTGCTTTCAAGCATTAAGCAGCTGCTGGCAGCGGAGCAGGACCCTGCGAGGGAGCGCCATGTAGGGGAGCGTAATGGTTTGTTTTTTTAATCTTTCCTGATGGGGCCATGACTATCAGGAAAGGGATGGGGCCAATTATAAAAGAAAAAGGATCGGACCAATCATACCAGGAACAGGATTGGGCCATTTATACCAGGATGCCAGAAAAATGAATATGCATTGCCCTGCACGGTCATGGGCGTGGAATGCAGTTAATAATCATTTCTCTTTAGCAGCGGCTCCAGCCTCCTGTGACCTGATGCTCCACCGAAACTGCTTCCCCACCTCCCCACCACAGCCAGAGCCCATACATCTGTACAATAAGACACCCCCCCCCCCCCATTTTCCTCCACATTTTGAGAAGAAAAAAAGTGTGTCTAAGGCTGTGTGCACACGTTGCGGTTTTTTCACGGTTTTTCCCGATAAAAACGCTAAAAAACGCATACAATAAGCATCCCATCATTTAGAATGAATCCTGCATGTTTTGTGCACATGATGCGTTTTTTTCCGCAAAAAAAACGCATCGTGGTAAAAACCGCAGCATGTTCATTAATTTTCTGTTTTTTTTGCGGATTTCCCACTCCAAAATGCATTGGGAAGTGTCCGGAAAAAAACGCGTCAAAATCGCGGCAAAAACGCATGCGATTTTCTTGCGGATTTATTGCAGAAAATGTCCGGAATTCTCAGAAATTTTCTGCGAGAAATCCTGAACGTGTGCACATAGCCTTATAGTCCGAAAAATATGGTACCTTATCAACTTATTTGAAGCACCTGGGGGTTCAAGTTGCTCATGACATATCTACATAAGTTCTTTGGTCTAGTTTCCAAAAATGGGTCACTTGGGGATATGCACTATTTAGGCACATCAGGGGCTCTCCAAATGCGACATGGCTTCCGCTCTCTATTCTAGCAGATTTTGCGTTCAAAAAGTCAAATGGTGCCCCCTCCCTTCCGAGTCCTGCTGTGCTCCCAAACAGTAGTATTCCTTCTCATATGGGGTATCGGCGTACTTAGTAGAAAATGTACAACACATTTTAGGGTCCATTTTCTCCTGTTACTCTTGTGAAAATAACAAATTTGGACCTAAAGTAACATTTTTGTGATAAAAAGTGAAATGTTCATTTTTTCCCCCCACGTTGTTTTACTTCCTGTGTAGCACCTAAAGGGTCAATAAACTTCTTGAATATGTTTTTTAGGGCTTGGAGTGTGTAATTTTTTAGAATGGTGTCACTTTGGGGTATTTTCTGTTTATAAGCCCCCCAAAGTCACTTCAAATGTGATGTGGCCCCTAAAAACATATTTTTGTAAATTTTGTTGGAACAATGAGAAATTCATGATCAACTTTTAACCCTTGTAACTTCTTATAAATAAAAAGTAAAAAAAAATTATACAGATGTAAAGTAAACATGTTGGAAATGTTGTAACTATTTTTGAGTGACATAAATCTTTGATTTAACCCCTTTACCCCCAAGGGTGGTTTGCATGTTAATGACCGGGCCAATTTTTACAATTCTGACCACTGTCCCTTTATGAGGTTATAACTCAGGAACACTTCAACAGATCCTGGTGATTCTGACATTGTTTTCTTGTGACATATTGTACTTCATGCTAGTGGTACAATTTATTTGATATTACCTGTGTTTATTTGTGGAAAAAAAATGTAAATTTGGCGAAAATTTTGAAAATTTTGCAATTTTCCAACTTTGAATTTTTATGCAATTAAATCACAGAGATATGTCACACAAAATACTTAATAAGTAATGTTTCCCACATGTCTACTTTACATCAGCACAATTTTGGAACCAAAATTTTTAGTTGTTAGGGAGTTATAAGGGTTAAAATTTGACCAGCAATTTCTCATTTTTACAACACCATTTTTTTTTAGGGACCACATCTCATTTGAAGTCATTTTGAGGGGTCTATATGATAGAAAATACCCAAGTGGGACACCATTCTAAAAACTGCACCCCTCAAGGTGCTCAAAACCACATTCAAGAAGTTTATTAACCCTTCAGGTGTTTCACAGGAATTTTTGGAATGTTTAAATAAAAATGAACATTTAACTTTTTTCACAAAATATTTACTTCAGCTCAAATTTGTTTTATTTCACCAAGGGTAACCGCAGAAAATGGACCCCAAAAGTTGTTGTACAATTTGTCCTGAGTACGCAGATACCCCATATGTGGGGGTAAACCACTGTTTGGGCGCATGACAGAGCTCGGAAGCGAAGGAGCGCCATTTGACTTTTCAATGCAAAATTGACTGGAATTGAGATGGGACGCCATGTTGCGTTTGGAGAGCCCCTGATGTGCCTAAACATTGAAACCCCCCACAAGTGACACCATTTTGGACAGTAGACCCCCAAAGGAACTTATCTAGATGTGTGGTGAGCACTTTGACCCATTAAGTGATTCACAGAAGTTTATAATGCAGAGCCGTAAAAATAAAAAATCATATTTTTTCACAAAAATGATCTTTTCGTCCCCAATTTTTTATTTTCCCAAGGGTAAGAGAAGAAATTGGACCACAAAAGTTGTTTTACAATTTGTCCTGAGTACGCTGATACCCCATATGTGGGGGTAAACCACTGTTTGGGCACATGGGAGAGCTCGGAAGAGAAGGAGCGCCGTTTGACTTTTCAATGCAAAATTGACAGGAATTGAGATGGGACGCCATGTTGCGTTTGGAGAGCCACTGATGTGCCTAAACATTGAAACCCCCCCCACAAGTGACACCATTTTGGAAAGTAGACCCCCTAAGGAACTTATCTAGATGTGTGGTGAGCACTTTGACCCACCAGTTGCTTCACAGAAGTTTATAATGCAGAGCCGTAAAAATAAAACATTTTTTCACAAAAATGATCTTTTCGCCCCCAATTTTTTATTTTCCCAAGGGTAAGAGAAGAAATTGGACCCCAAAAGTTGTTGTACAATTTGTCTTGAGTACGCTGATACCCCATATGTGGGGGTAAACCACTGTTTGGGCGCATGGGAGAGATCGGAAGGGAAGGAGCGCCGTTTGACTTTTCAATGCAAAATTGACAGGAATTGAGATGGGATGCCATGTTGCGTTTGGAGAGCCACTGATGTGCCTAAACATTGAAACCCCCCACAAGTGACACTATTTTGGAAAGTAAAATAAATAAGGCAGCACACGAGGGGAGCACGGCTGATCGCGTATGACGTACTATCCCGTCGGTGGTCATACGGGCCCACCCCACCTCGACGGGATAGTACGTCATATGTCAGAAAGGGGTTAAGGGCATAAAAATTAAAAGTTGGAAGTTTTCAAAATTTTCACCAAATTTTCGTTATTTTCACAAATAAATGCAAGTCATATCAAATAAATTGTAACACTATCATGAAGTACAATATGTCATGAAAAAACAGTCTCACATAAAGTGATACATGTAAGATTTGAAAACTTTGACTTGGCCATTAAGGTCAAAATTGTCAGTAAGGGGTTAGGTTGTTCGCTGCTCATTTACCAGCTTACATGATCCGTCCGATACACTATTAACCCCCAAGGTAGTGGGTGATAGAGTGAACAGAATAAGCACTAATTGAAACAATTTTTAAGTTACAGTCAACATTATTTTTATTTATTTTCACATACAATACCCCCCAAAAAATAATTTAAAACATCTAGTGACCTCCGATGTGAGACACATATGGCTAAGGACTCCATTAAACACCTTTTAACAAGAGATATGTATTATAATTTTATTATTTGCAGTATAATGCTATATTCCCTAGATGATACACATCTCATATCAAATAATACTACCTGTAGCTTCATATATATTAAAGTGCATGTGCCAATTGAAAAAGGGGGGTATATCTCTGCAGCTATCATAGAACTCCATCACGCCCAAATGGCCATTGTTAGTCCTGAATTTGAGAGCAACAGACCCTATACAAACCAATTACTGCTCATGGTGCCTTAAAGATTACAAGCATGAAGTCTCTGGATAATAGTTACTGACTGTGTGGAGTCAATGCCGTGTACACATGCGGACGATTACTGTCTATGGGAATGCATTGGTGCACAAGGACATGCGTACGCATGCGTTCGATACGCATGCGTACTTCACACTAATCATGTCCAGGAAATGATGTTACCACCCCCAAAACAAAGCTTATAAAAGGAATTGTGGAAACTGCAAGGCCATTACTTCCAAGACTCTGGATCTGACAACAACACTGGCTATGTAAGTATAGAACGTTTGAAAATGTCTGTCTCTCTCACTGCTGTCTGTACTTTGTACCAATTTTTTTTTTCTGTTCCTTTTAGACTGGTTGTCTTCTGGTGCTGCCTTCTCTCCTGATGCTGGCGTCTCTCCTGGTGCTGCCATCTGTCCTTTTGCTGCTTTCTCTGCTGGTGTCTGTCCTGGTGCTGCCACCTGTCCCTGTCCTGTGCTGACTGCTCTGCTGTTGGACTACTGCCTGTAATGTAAGTATTGGTGTCCATTTTTTGGGGTGGGCTACATTGTGTTTGGCTCTTAACAAGTTTAAATTTTGTTTTTTTCTGTAGAGTTTCACTTGACTACTGCCTGCTCTTCAACCATGTCCTCAATTGAAGAACTGACTGCTTCCCAGGGTGGACATGACACCGATTATGTAATCACATTTGCTATACTGATTGGTATGAATTAATTGACATTACTATACCTGTATTAAATTATGTAATTTCTTTACAGGTACCTTCCACTGATGAAGAGCAGGAGCAGTCGAGTGGAAATGATTCTTCCCAGGGTCCTCGGGTTCATGTGTCTCTGGAGGAAAGACGTGGTGTAAGTATCCTTTTCATCAGAGTTGTAATTGATTTTCTTTTTCATTTTTACTTAAAATTATTTTGTTTTATTGGATCTATAGGTTCCACAATGGGAAGAAGCCAAACATGACATTGAAGGCAAGCAACTAATTAACCTTGTGCGAGTACCGTTGTAGGACACCCGTGATCGTCAGCACTCCGACATTGTTGTGATTTGACGACTCTGGGAAAAGTGGCCAGATGGCTGCTGCATGATTGGGACTGTGCCACGCCACGTACCAGAAATGATTTTGGTAAGTATTGCAATGTGGTGTGATGCGCCAGTGAAACTGTAAATGTAGGTGCATTATTTTACAATTAATTTTTTCCTTTTTTCCCCCCTTCACAGTGAAGAGAATAAGAGTGCATTGGTCCTCGATGAAGGATCACTTCAACAAGGACAGGAGACAGGAGAAACAGGTTAAAAGTGGTGCTGCTCAAAGGATAATAAGAAAAAACAAAAACCACCGTAACCTTGCTTTTCTGAAGCCTGCGATTGCTACGAGAACGTTAGTATCTTTTGTGCTGTCTTACCTTACCATTATTTAACCTTTTTTGTGTGTTTTACTAATGTTTTTCTTTATTTTCACCACAGAAAGTGGTGCAGCACAACACAACCTGGATCGTCCTCTGTTGAAGCGACCCCTTGTGATGATAATGTATAATATGATTTTTAGTTTCCCCTGTTAGTACACATACTGTGGGCTCTGTCCCCCCTTCTCTCTGTGTTTCTGTTTGCTGAAATGTGTGTGTAGAAGAGGTTTTATTGCTTCTAGCTGTAAATTCCAGGCTCTGGGCAACTTATTCATCCCTCCTCCCATCTAGTACCAGCTGTAACTGGTCTAGTTGCTCTCAGAAGACATGCGGTTCTTTGTTCTATTATAATAAGATATTGGGCCACAGATTTGGGCTAGAAAAATAAGGAGTATATATTGCTAACTTCCATCGGTAGATCTGTCAACGACTGTAACCACCAGCAGTTAAACACAACAAGTAAAAGGTATGGATTTCTCCGGAACCGTGTGGAACAACTAGGACGAATTTGGTATCAAAAGAGAGCTAATTTTAATACAAGATGAATGATGGGTGTGCTGTGCTTCTGACATGTTCTCAAGCTAAGATATGAGAATTATAAGTTTTGTTGGTTAAAAACTGTACATCTGAGAAGGGGAGGGCAATGGTAACTCAGCCCCTTTCGTGATGTCACAAGCCTGCAGGTATAAGTCACTGCCAGTGAGCCCAACCTTCAGTCTTGCCTGAGGATCTGTTACAGCAGGTCTTATCGCATGAATTAGGACATTTGGGGCTCTGCCTACCAGCATGGTTGCCTGAAATGATCTGAGCACATGTGAGTTTTATCTTTCTTCTTTAATCCATGTTATTTTATAATTGCTTTGTGTTAGGGCTAGCGGAACGCACCAAATAATTAGAGAAAAGGAATTAGGTGCGTTCGCAGCCCGGGGTCCACCGTGCAGAGATGGAACCTGCTGCTAAGCAATGACGAACTATATGGCAGTACAATGAGGACACACACGGGTTAGCTTCACCCTGTATGAAAGAAGCGAACCCTGTTGTGTCACAGAGCCGCAGTACCGCACGTAACAGAAATAATAATAAAGTAGCACGAGAGTGCATGCAGTGCCGCTCTGGCGGACGCCACTAACCACTCAGACTTGGGTTAGGAAAGCGCGGAGATAGCGCACGGCGCCGCACTGGCGGTCACAGTAATAGACGCTGTTTGTGTTACTAGTGTTGGTAACAAGTCAGGCGCTAGATTACAATCATCCTCCTTACGCGAGCATTCAAACACAAGGGAGGGGATGTTTAAAGAGCGAATTTCACTCACAACAAACAAGAGTATACTAGCACATGGCCGTGTGGCCATGCAAACCTTTTATAGCTGCAGCAAGTTCAGGACCTTCCTAGAGGACCAATGAGAACTGCTACAGTAACTGAGCAACTTCAGGACCTTCCTAGAAGACCAAAAGGAGCTGCTGCAGTACCTGAGCATGTGACCCCAGAACTCCACAGAGAGGTCTTCCTTTGGGCATGCTCAGAAGGGAAAAAGCAGGACTTAGTCCCAGAGACTTTGCTCACCGCTGATCAGTACAGGCTACAATGGCAGAGCCTGGAAAGGCAGCAGTAAAACCTTTGCACAGAATCAGACTGGGTGAGACGCTGGGACCGATGTCTCCACTGAGCAGGCTCCACTGCGGTTGATGCAGAATGAGAGACTGCAGCAGACATGGTTCGAGATTCCCCCTGTGCAGCGGCGGGAACTAGACTCCTAATATTTTGTACATACGTTAAATTGTCTCATAGTGTAACATCTTTATATGCCTTTTATAAACACTGCCTATTCTTTTATGGAGTAAAATATATAAAATACTAGCTTTGTTCTCCTGTTCTAAAACGTACCGTAAGTCCTCTGAAGTTGATTACGCTACTGAATTGGGTTGGCTTCGGACCTTTTTAATCGGAGCTGGTGGCAGCGTTGATAATTATTGTTCCTGCCTGAGCAGCAGTAGTTATTTCGCCCTCGCTGCAGCGTGCCCAATAGCCAGGACATAGCAGGCAGCCTTTCTGGCGACTAATTACCCTAGGTGTAGTACCTAATTTGACCTGAGGGTAAGGGGGCGCCAGAGTGCTACAAGTTCCAACATGGAATTGGAAAAGCGGGATATACATAAATCCCTGCAGTTTGTGATATTGTAGCAGCAGTGGGATAATTAAAATAAGCCCCTGCGGTAAATTGATAGGTCAATAGCCTTGTTTGTGTTTTCATCACATTGTAGCAGAGGAGGGATAACTAAGATAAGTCCCCCTGCACATGTGATAGCCGTGTGCTGGCTAAAGGTCACCCCCGATTGGTGACATTTTGGTGACCGTCACGGGATCCGTGACACCCCTCATCGACCAGCCAACGAACAGACGCAGTCCCAATCATCCACCAGCAATGTAGCAACCTGTTGGGCCTCACAAGCTGAGGAACAGCCAGCCGCCAGTCCATCAGGTTTTCCCCTCTCCCAGCCCTCTGCCGCTTCTTTTGTTGGGTCTTCTCATCAGCAGCACAGGGCCTGGGAGAGGTCACTCATGCACTTAAACTCGGTCTTCCAGGATGGGATTAAGGTGCTTGATGATAGACTGAAGAGTGGGTTCACCCATGTCAACACACTTCTCCAGGATGTCAACAAACGCCTTGACCACCTGGATGCCGACCTTGAGAGACCGGGGCAACATTTTTTTCTTCAATAGAGCGGGAAGTGTCAGAAAACCTTACGCCTCAATTCCAGATCAACATCATGCAGGCCTGCCAGGCTGTTTACAGCCACGCAATGCAGCAGCAACAGTCCCAAGGCTACAATCCACAGGCCGGAGGATATTACCAGCAGCCAAACATCTACTTTCAAACTCCTACAGCACCAAACTATCCTCCACCACCGCTTCCAGTTCAGCACACCTGCAGCCAGCAGCATCCACCACTTTTTTCCCAAGTTCAGCACCCCTGCAGCCAGCAGCATCCACCACACTGCCCAGTCGAGCACTACGCCAGAAGACTGCTACAGAGCCCACCAGTCCCACTCGGTCAAGAAAACAAAGGTCCAAAACTAAACACATTCCCACCATGACGAAGGCCCGGAGGCAAAAATCCCTGCCAAAATTGGACCCACCACTTCCACCCTCACCTACCAATGTGTCTCTGTTTTCAAATATGGAGAGGAGGAGAAAAAGATCCGTGCATACGACGCCACAGTCCGGCGGCAATATGGCCGCTCTTTCCTCCCCGCAGTCAGTGCCCGCACCATACTCCCATCCAGTCAGCCCTTACACAGGGTTAATGCCAGCATTACCGGAGCACGGTGTAACACACTCCGGTTACGCAGCTATTAACCCTGTGTGACCAACTTTTTACTATTGATGCAGCGTATGCAGCATCAAGAGTAAAAAGATCTAATGTTACAAATAAGAATAATAAAAACAAAAAGGTTATTCTCACCCTCCGACGTGGCGCTGTCCTCGGCAGTGCAAGCGGCAGGTTCCGGTGCTAAGGATGCTATGCGAGAAGGACCAGTCATGTGACCGCAACGTCATCACAGGTCCTGCGCTCATACCAACCCTGGGACAGGAAGTTGCCGCGTGCACCGCACACAGGCGACAGGACTACAAGGGGCCCTCGGAAGGTGAGTATATGTTTATTTTTTAACATGTTACATACGTGGCTGGGCAATATACTACGTGACTGGGCAATATACTGCGTGACTGGGCAATATACTATGTGGCTGGGCAATATACTACGTGGCTGGGCAATATACTACGTGACTGGGCAATATACTACTTGACTGGGCAATATACTACGTGACTGGGCAATATACTACGTCGCTGGGCAATATACTACGTAGCTGGGCAATATACTACGTGACTGGGCAATATACTATGTGACTGGGCAATATACTACGTGGCTGGGCAATATACTACGTGGCTGGGCAATATAGTAAGTAGCTGGGCAATATACTACGTAGCTGGGCAATATACTACGTGGCTGGGCAATATACTACGTGGTTGGGCAATATAGTACGTGGCTGGCCAATATACTACATGGGCTGTGCAATATACTATGTGGACATGCATATTCTAGAATACCCGATGCGATAGAATCGGGCCACCATCTAGTAGAACTATAAACCCCTCTTAGCAAGTAGAAAAGTAAGCAGTTCCCTGGTTGTGTAAGAAATGGAGGAATGCTGGAAACGATGGCGAAAAGAGAGAAAAGAAAGGACGTCCAGGATGAGAAAGCCATCTGATTTACCAGATGAATCAGTGAAATGGACGTTAGGGCATGAAGTCCAGGGGTCAATAGCCAAGGGACCGAGGCGATGTGGGGAGCCCCACGCGTATCGCTGCAACCAGCAGCTTCGTCAGGGAAAAAACAAGTTAGATTAGAGGCGGTCCAGTGTGTTCCGGGTCCAATGGGTGTCGCAAGTCCAGGTCTGGCGCCTCCCATCTTCATGCGATGATGTCCTCTTCCTTGCTTCTGTCGCGGCTCCTGTGCAGGCGTAATTCTCTGCCATGGTGAGGGCATTTCAAAGTACTGCAGTGCGCAGTGCAAGAGGGGAAATCAGTATGCCTGCGCAGGAGCCGTGACACTAAGCAAGGAGGATGACGGCATCGTATGAAGATGGGAGGCGCCTCACCCGGACCTCCCCTGGGTGGGCATAATTTAACTTGTTTTTCTTATCTTTCAGGTTCCATCCAGAGCTTATCTACAGCATTACAGAATGCTGTAGATAAGCCCATAATGGCGGTGGCCGCAGCTTATATGCGAAAAATTAGGTGACAGATTCCCTTTAAACCTTTCTGTCTTGCCATGCCACACGTCCATTGTCAGAAATAAAGTATGCATCAAACTTATCCCTCATCTGGGCAACTGCCACTGTAGTCCTCAGAGTGTGATCTTGGTAATCATGCAATGTAACAGGTTACTCAGGTTCTAAATTGGGTTGCTCTTTTGCCAGCATGTAATTGTGCATGACAACACACGCTTTCACAACCTCATCAATTGTCTCAATTTTTAGATTGGTCTTCCCAAAATGCGCCATTTAGATGCCAGCAAGCCAAAGGCACACTCCACAGTTCTTTGTGCCCTTGTCAGTCGGTAGTTGAAAATCCATTTGGTGTGATTCAAGTCCCGACTTGAGTATGGTTTTATGAGGTTGGCACACATTTGAAGGGCCTCTTTCCCAAACACAACAAATGGCATTGGTGGGCTTTCAGTGTTGGGAAGAGGTGGTGGCTGTGGAAAATTGAAATTATTATGATACAAATGTTGGCCATTGTCAGCATTTTTGAGAGTCATTTCCTCGTCCAAATGAGCCAATGTCCATGGCGACAAATTGACATTCAGCATCTCTAATCACCATGAGAACAATAGAAAAGTATTTTTTGCAATTAAAATACTCGGTTCCACTTCCAGCAGGTTTCATAATCCGAATGTGTTTGCCGTCCAAAGCCCCCCCACAGTTAGGAAAATTACAAATGTCCTGGAGTTTTTCAGCATTTTCAAGCCAGAGTTTAGTTGTGGGTTGGGGGGAGGAATTCTTGATGCAGAACGTCACATTAAGCCCTGCAGGTGTCTCCAACAATCCCAGAGAGGGTGGACACTCCAATCCGGAACTGGAAATGGAGAGATAAGGTCTCTCCGGTAGCCAGGAATCTGCCGAACAGAAAATGGAAAATAAAAAATTAATGGGTTTTCTAACAATGCCATGAACAGGTGTGTGTTTTTCACAATTACGTACCTCAGGGTCACCAACAGACGTTCGCCAGCAGGAATTGCTCTATGGAGTTGTGTGTCATGCCTGGTAATGGATCCTCGGACATGTTGCAGCAAGTCATCAAAACTCTGTTTAGACATCCTCGTGTAGTCAAAAAACTTCTGAGGGTTTGCACACAGCTCCGTGTACAACGAGAGGTATGCTGCACAGGTTTCTCGGAGTTCAAGGATGGGGTGTTGCCAGTAGCGACGACGACGTCTTCTCAGTCTTTCTCGTTTTCTTCTTGACAAGCAAAGGCAACAGCCAATTTCAATTGTAAATCCAGATTAGCATAGAAGCTCTCCATGTCAAGATCCATCTTGCAGCTGGGTACAGCAACCAAAGACGGGGATTTCCTCAGTGCAGTGTGTGTGTGTGTATATATATATATATATATATATATATATGTATATATATATATACACACACACACACATCTCTATATATATATATATATATATATATATATATATATATATATAAAATACTAGATGGTGGCCTGATTCTAACGTATCGGGTATTCTAGAATATGTATGTGGTTTATTTATGAAGATTTCAGAATAATGTAATGTAATGAATACACAGGATTCGGCCGGCCGGGCGCGACCAATTGGCGAAGCGGGGTTCAAATCCTGCTCCAATTCGCGGCCGGACTGCTCCTGTCGCTGGTCGCACCCAGCCGGCCGTGAATAATCAATCAGTGAAGCCAGGGCCAGTTCCAGGTTTTTGAGGGCCCCGGGCGAAAGAGTGTCAAACCCCATGTAGCATATAACACAGCCCACATAGTATATAGCACAGCCACGTAGTATATAGCACAGCAACGTAGTATATAGCACAGCTATGTAGTATATTGCACAGCTACGTAGTATATTGCAGAGCCACGTAGTATATAGCACAGGCACGTAGTATATAACAGCCACGTAGTATATAGCACAGCCACGTAGTATATTGCAGAGCCACGTAGTATATAGCAGCCTACGCAGTATATTGCAGAGCCACGTAGTATAGAGCACAGCCCACGCAGTATATAACACAGCCTAGGTAGTATATAGCAGAGGTCCCCAACTCCAGTCCTCAAGGCCCACCAACAGGTCATGTTTTCAGGATTTCCTTAGTCTTGCCCAGGTAATAAGTGCATCACCTGTGCAATGCAAAGGAAATCCTGAAAACATGACCTGTTGGTGGGCCTTGAGGACTGGAGTTGGGGACCTCTGGTATATAGCACAGCCCACATAGTGTAGAGCGCAGAGACGTAGTATATGACACAGACCACGCAGTATGTAACAGCCCACGTAGTATATAGCAATGTGGGCACCATATACCTGTTAAAAAAAGAATTTAAAAAATAGTTATATACTCACCTTCCGCGGCCCCCGGAACAAGCCCACGCTTTTAGCGATGCTCCGTTCCCAGTAATGCCTTGTGGCAATAACCCGTGATGATGTAGTGGTCTCACGAGACCGCTAGTTGTCTCATGAGACCGCTACGTCATGTGGGGTCGTTGCCGCAATTCATTATTGGGACCAGAGCGTCGCGAGCAGCGGGAAAGGCTGCCGCGGATGCCAGAAGGTGAGAATATAATGATTTTTATTTAATTTTTTTATTTTTAACATTATATGTTTTTACTATTGATGCTGCATAGGCAGCATCAATAGTAAAAAGTTGCTCACACAGGGTTAATGGCAGTGTTACACGGACTGCGTTACACCGCGGCATAACGCGCTGTAACGCAGTCCGTTAACGCTGCCATTACCCTGTGTGAGCGCTGACTGGAGGGGGCACTGACTGGAGGGGAGTAGGGAGGGGCCAATTCGCGGACTGTGCCTGTCGCTGATTGGTCATGCCCAGCTAGCTGCGACCAATCAGCGACTCGGGATTTCCGTTACAGAGAAACAGACAGACAAACGGACGGAAGTGGACCTTAGACGATTATGTAGATATATATATATATCAAATGAGACATGCCCATTGGGTGTCTTATATCAAGGTAAAGCTACTGGAAAACATTGGAAATATCGAACACATGCGCATATACAACGCATGCAAAAACTCATGCATATGCAGCTTTTGCTGCATGCGTAATGATGCAGATAAAATACGCAGCGTATAAATTTGTTCGCTTGCGTTTTTACTCATGCGGATGATACGCTGCGGACTCAAACGCTAATGTGAACCTAGCCTTAGCTGTCAAAATGAGCCAGTTAGCCTGTGCTCTTCACACACAGCACGGGTCATATATCGAAACCGCAAACATTCTTCTGTGTCGAATGCAATCCAGAAGTTGCAGGCATCATTGTTAATTGGAATATATCAGTAAGTTATATATGTTACAATTTACGATAATTTTTTCAAGATGAACAATATTTAATTATGTATTAGTATTTTTAGTCTCCCCGGTTACTAATAAATAGGACAAAAAGTTCTATTAAGAATTGAATACTAATATTTTCCCAATTATATTTTACAGGGGGTGTTTGTAATGTTCACGGAGAAGTCATTTTGACAGTCTAACAGGTGAGATGTCTCTTTGCTTTTAGTTGGTTTACATTTTTTTCGATTATATTTATGCAAAATTGTATATACTTACATTAAAAGAAAACACTTCCACTTCCATTGGTTATGGTATTTAGTATATATGGTATATTTCCCACACCAGGAATGTTGAAAAATAATCAATACTTAACCTTTCAAGTCATTGATGCTCCGCTTTTTGTACCCCCCCCCCAATTTCCAGCACTCTGTTTCATTCTGAGCAGCTCACTGTGTGTATATGCAGAAGTCTGTTACCGGCCACATCGATTACATTCTTAGATAGCATGTGACTGGCTGCCCTTAAGCGGGTTGTTCCACAAACATAACACAGGTCTGCAAGGGTAATATTGTTTAGAAAGTAAGAGGTGATTCTTATATACTTTCAATTGCTGAACTCAGTAAAAATTCCATCGCATACAGTTTTTTCACAAACTCTGACGCCATTGGCTTTTTCTTGCACCATACTTTGACTCCTTAGCATGCCCTTTGGTGGATGAATTTGGTGTCATTAGATTGGTTAGACATTAATAGATGCTGCACTTCAATTGTCTGCTGTGGGCAGAGAAGATTTTCTTAACCCAGCTTCCAAAAAGTGTGGTGGTGTCCATAGCAACTAAATCAAAGCACAGCTTTCATTTTACCGCAGCAGTAGAAGAATTGAAAGCTGTGCTGTGATTGGTTGTTATGTGAAGCAGAGCTGTGTTTTCTTTTAGACAAAGTTCAAAAGCATGTCTAGATGTGATTACCACAATTATTCACTATTTAGTGATGTATTGTGGGTACTTTGGTGTAAAACTAGATGATCAGGACAAGTCGTAGGCCCCAACATGTAGTGTGCTCTGTTTGTATAGAAGAACTAGGACTGTGGTCTAAAGGGAAGAAAGAGAGCTTTCGCTTTGTCGGGCTTATGATCTGGAGGAAACCACAAAATCATAATGATGACTGATACTTTTTTACATGCAATGTGGAGGGATTCAACCTTAAAAATAAGAAGGAATTATATTCCCGGACCTACCATCAGTGATCCACCCTGTGTCAAGTCAGGGCTTGAACCTAAACATTCTGCTGAACTTTTAGGCTCTAGACTAAATAAATAGAGTCTACTAGCTCGTGGTATCTGTTTTCCTGGTTCAGAGCAGAGAAAAGGAATTACTTCTATAGTTGTTTCAAGACTCTAGTTCATTGGAGTGATGTTCCTGGGCTGATAGAAAAATTGATTCATCCAAAAAAAAGTGTGAAAGCTGTGCTACTACACAATGGCAGCAACTAGGCTTCAGTGCCTGTAGGGCATTCTATGCACTTGAAGGAAAGCTATGAGACTTTATACTTTATTCTCAAGAAATTTAACTACGAGAGGATCAAGGATGGCCAGTCTGTGGTGATCTGAAAGTTTTCTCTTTGCTCCTTAGGCAGCAAGGAGGATATATGAAGTACCCATGCTTTTTGTGTGAATGGGACGGCCGGGATAGTACTCATCACTGGAGCCAAAAAAGGTGGTCAATGAGAACATCTTTGCAACATTGACTCAAGAACATAGTTGTAGAAAGTTTTAGTTTTTCTCACTAAAGTTCTCCTGCCACCACTCCACATAAAGCTTGGACTGGTGAAGCAGTTTGTGAAAGCGCTACTGAAAGGAGAGACTTTTAAGTACCTATGTTCCAAGTATTTTTTTGTGGGTCTGGACATTTGGAAACTCATGAAGGACAACATGTTCGAAACAAAAATGAAAGCTGTTGAGTAAAGGTCTTGGCATTCTTTTAAAGAAGTTGAGAAGAAATTTCTAGGTAGCAAAAAAGATCCAAAATTTAAGTCCATCGTGGGGAACATGCTGAAACGTTTCAAAGCCTTTGATTGTCTGATGAATTTGAAGTTATATTTTTACATTCTCATTTGACTACTTTCTGAAAACCTTAGTTCTGGTAGCAAAGATCAGGGTGAAAGATTTCATTCGAATATCAAGGAGATGGAAAAACGATACCAAGGTAGATGGAACATAAACATGATGGGGGACTACTGCTGGATGCTTCATAGAGAAGATGCGCAGGACTTCTATAAGAGAAAAGTTATCAAGAGAAGCTTTGAAGAGAACAGGAAAAGACACAAGAATTAATTTCCAATTAAATTGCAGAATGAATGTTCGATAATGTTTTACATATAATATTTTGTAAATTTTTGGCTACAATAAAGATTTTTCTTTATCTCGCTTGTATATAATTTCACGCTCATTTTGTGCAAAATCCATTCAAGATGATTAAAAACAGAAGTTTTTTTTAACCCCTTAGTGACAGAGCCAATTTGGTACTTAATGACTGAGCCAATTTTTTCAATTCTGACCACTGTCACTTTCTGAGGTTATAACTCTGGAACGCTTTAACGGATCCCGCTGATTCTGAGACTGTTTTTTCGTGACATATTGCACTTCATCTTAGTGGTAACATTTTACGATATTATGCACAAAGAAAGAAAGAAGAAAGAAGCGCAAAAAACGGTGCACACTGAGCCACAATACTATAGAATAATGACAATTTTATTAGAGACCCAAAAAACACAAAGTGCTTGACATTAAAAACATTTAAAACACAGCATAAAACACATGCCTATACACATATAGTGAACGTCCTCCAAATATGGGGACATAATGAAAAGACAGACCCCTAAGGAAAAATAATCCTAGAAAACATGCCTCCGTGAATATACATGCAAGATAAATCTATCTAATACAAGCAGATATCAGCAGGAAAAGTTCCGGCCAAATGTATTAATAAATAAAATAGAAAGAAAAAATTATATTATATGCATTACATAAATAATACAAGAAATAATGCCAAGTGTCCCATCGAAAAATGCACTATGCAATATTATAATATCAAATTTTAAAAGCACAGATATGCATTACCATGGGGCACAATACATGAAACTGGTAACTAATACCGCCAGAGTGATTCCTGCCGATACTGCCTATTAAAGAATGCAATAACTATATATTCATACTCACTAGGAGGTAGAGTCTGTCAACTCCCTACGCGTATCGCCGCTCTTGGTGGCTTCGTCAGGGGAAGTAGTTGTGTACTAATTGTGTCTGGCATATATATCGTAAGTGCACTTACTAATTGGCCTGTAAGCACCGGCACCTGTGTGACTACTGGTCATCGTAACAGTCAAAAAGTCTATACCAGGATCAAGAAGATCTAAGCTGATTGGTTACCCGAGTCGGCATGTAGTACGTCTACCATTGGTCTGTGCGTCTGTGTACACCTGTTCCATCCTGCATGTTTTCCCATCCCTCCATACAGATACGGTTGTACACAAGATCAGTCCGGCCAATGAGCGGTAATAAAGCATATATCCAATCACAGCTAATGTAGACCCGCGCCTGCGCCGTGCTGCACAGGGCAGGTCACTGCACTGGAGATCCACGCAAGCGCCAAAAAGCAATGACTAAGTCCCAAACCATGCCCTGCGCCTGCGCAGAAGAGACCACACCGGAAGCACCATCCAGATGCCGATCACGTGCCAACCGACGAAACGTTGCCAGGCAACCCGCCGCCGCATAGCGATCCCCGCTCCAGCAATTATGCCGATCGACCAGGCAATTCCTCCTTGCGTAAGTATCCAATCTGATATAACCAACATCTGTATCCAGACAGGGTAAGGCCAAATTGCTATAAGTCCACACAAGTGCAAGAAGGTAATGGTCAAATTATAGACTATGTACTGCGCTTGCGCTATGGAAACCAGATTGTGAGCACTGTCTAGTGACTAATCACATGTTCACTGGCATAACGTTGCCAGGCAACCCGGCGCTATACAGCGAGTTCTGTTCTAATAGGCAATCTCTCCGCATAAAAGTACTATATAAACTATGACCAATGCTTATAATGGGACAATGATGATTCGATAATGATGGATTGCTTTTATAATCCACTAATATGGTCACATATGAACCTGTGCTGCATTGGGCAAGATCAATCTTTAAAGAATTTCTGGAAATCCACACAAGCGCTGCATCTCCATCTCAATATCATCCCCTATGGATCAATACAATGAATAAACGGAGAAGATTATCAAACAACCAGTTGTATATAATTTGGCCCCCTGCCACTAGGCAACCTCCACTGTCCAGTGAGTTCAACTCCGATTGATCTAAGATCCAAATGTCCGTACGCATGCGCTAACTGGGACAACATAATCAAACTCATTGATAAACTAAGGTAAGAGAAAGCCCGTATAGAGGAGGTCCTCATTGAGGCCCCCTGGTGAAACTGATCCCAACTGGTAAATCCAGCGGGCCTCCAATCTAAGCAGTTCTCCCTGCCTGTCCGTTTTCCGGAAATTAGGTGGAACCCTCTGCAGACCCATAACCAGCAAATCACGTGTATTGCTGGAATGAGTCTGCAAAAAGTGTGTGGCTACTGTAGATATAATTTTGCCCTTGGATGTATCTTGTCTAGCACAGTTAATATTTGATACATGTTGTTGTACTCTTTTACGCAATTCTTGTGAGAATGAAATTATCTATACGGATTTATTCCGAAAAAGCACGGCAGCGAACGGATTACTGGATTATAAGAGTTTTCATCCTCATCACCTTAAGAGAAATTTGCCCACAGGACAATTTTTCAGAATCCGGAGGAACTGCACTCTACACAGTGACTTTTGTTCCCAAGCAAAGGCCCTCTCAACGCGCTTACGGGCAAGAGGTTATCCTAGATCAATTATCTCAAAGGCCGTACAGCGAACCAAGACCACCCCTAGGGCACAATTGTTACAGCCCAGGAAGAAGCAAGCGGACAACAACATCAGATATATAACAATATTCCATAATCATTGGAAAGAAGTCTCTGAATTTTTTAGACGACATTGGGATATCCTTAAAACGGATCCTAAGATAACAGATCTTGTACCTGAGCGCCCTCTGATTACAGCTAGAAGGGCACCCAATTTACGGGACTCTCTTTCGAGGAGCCATTTTATTAGGCCAACAACCAGATTGGGCAGAGGTAGTGCATTAAAAGGCATGTATCCGTGTGGTGAGTGCAATGTGTGTCCATTGGTAAACAGGGGCTCCTGTTTTACCAACCCGCGAGATGGGGTTGAGTATAGCCTTAGGGAATATATCAATTGTAAAACAACAAATTTGGTCTATGTCCTAGTGTGCTCTTGCCCTAAAATTTATGTGGGGCAGACCTCACAAGAATTGCGTAAAAGAGTACAACAACATGTATCAAATATTAACTGTGCTAGACAAGATACATCCAAGGGCAAAATTATATCTACAGTAGCCACACACTTTTTGCAGACTCATTCCAGCAATACACGTGATTTGCGGGTTATGGGTCTGCAGAGGGTTCCACCTAATTTCCGGAAAACGGACAGGCAGGGAGAACTGCTTAGATTGGAGGCCCGCTGGATTTACCAGTTGGGATCAGTTTCACCAGGGGGCCTCAATGAGGACCTCCTCTATACGGGCTTTCTCTTACCTTAGTTTATCAATGAGTTTGATTTTGTTGTCCCAGTTAGCGCATGCGTACGGACATTTGGATCTTAGATCAATCGGAGTTGAACTCACTGGACAGTGGAGGTTGCCTAGTGGCAGGGGGCCAAATTATATACAACTGGTTGTTTCATAGTCTTCTCCGTTTATTCATTGTATTGATCCATAGGGGATGATATTAAGATGGAGATGCAGCGCTTGTGTGGATTTCCAGAAATTCTTTAAAGATTGATCTTGCCCAATGCAGCACAGGTTCATATGTGACCATATTAGTGGATTATAAAAGCAATCCATCATTATCGAATCATCATTGTCCCGTTATAAGCATTGGTCATAGTTTATATAGTACTTTTATGCGGAGAGATTGCCTATTAGAACAGAACTCGCTGTATAGCGCCGGGTTGCCTGGCAACGTTATGCCAGTGAACATGTGATTAGTCACTAGACAGTGCTCACAATCTGGTTTCCATAGCGCAAGCGCAGTACATAGTCTATAATTTGACCATTACCTTCTTGCACTTGTGTGGACTTATAGCAATTTGGCCTTACCCTGTTTGGATACAGATGTTGGTTATATCAGATTGGATACTTACGCAAGGAGGAATTGCCTGGTCGATCGGCATAATTGCTGGAGCGGGGCTCGCTATGCGGCGGCGGGTTGCCTGGCAACGTTTCGTCGGTTGGCACGTGATCGGCATCTGGATGGTGCTTCCGGTGTGGTCTCTTCTGCGCAGGCGCAGGGCATGGTTTGGGACTTAGTCATTGCTTTTTGGCGCTTGCGTGGATCTTCAGTGCAGTGACCTGCCCTGTGCAGCACGGCGCAGGCGCGGGTCTACATTAGCTGTGATTGGATATATGCTTTATTACCGCTCATTGGCCGGACTGATCTTGTGTACAACCGTATCTGTATGGAGGGATGGGAAAACATGCCGGATGGAACAGGTGCACACAGACGCACAGACCAATGGTAGACGTACTACATGCCGACTCGGGTAACCAATCAGCTTAGATCTTCTTGATCCTGGTATAGACTTTTTGACTGTTACGATGACCAGTAGTCACCGGACACAGGTGCCGGTGCTTACAGGCCAATTAGTAAGTGCACTTACGATATATATGCCAGACACAATTAGTACACAACTACTTCCCCTGACGAAGCCACCAAGAGCGGCGATACGCGTAGGGAGTTGACAGACTCTACCTCCTAGTCAGTATGAATATATAGTTATTGCATTCTTTAATAGGCAGTATCGGCAGGAATCACTCTGGCGGTATTAGTTACCAGTTTCATGTATTGTGCCCCATGGTAATGCATATCTGTGCTTTTAAAATTTGATATTATAATATTGCATAGTGCATTTTTCGATGGGACACTTGGCATTATTTCTTGTATTATTTATGTAATGCATATAATATAATTTTTTCTTTCTATTTTATTTATTAATACATTTGGCCGGAACTTTTCCTGCTGATATCTGCTTGTATTAGATAGATTTATCTTGCATGTATATTCACGGAGGCATGTTTTCTAGGATTATTTTTCCTTAGGGGTCTGTCTTTTCATTATGTCCCCATATTTGGAGGACGTTCACTATATGTGTATAGGCATGTGTTTTATGCTGTGTTTTAAATGTTTTTAATGTCAAGCACTTTGTGTTTTTTGGGTCTCTAATAAAATTGTCATTATTCTATAGTATTGTGGCTCAGTGTGCACCGTTTTTTGCGCTTCTTTCTTCTTTCTTTCTTTGTGCATGATATACTAGGCGCATAGGTAGCACCGGGCATATAATCAGCTTATATTGTGGTAGTGCCCGCTCAATTCTTTCTTTTGTATATTTTACAATATTACTTGCAATTATTTATGAAAAAAACAAATATGGCGAATTTTTTTAAAATTTTGCAATTTTCAAACTTTGAATTTTTATGCCCTTAAATCAGAGAGATATGTCACACAAAATAGTTAGTAAATAACATTTCCCACATGTCTACTTTTCATCAGCACAATTTTGGAAACAAAATTGTTTTTTGTTAGGAAGTTATAAGGGTTAAAAGTTGACCAGCGATTTCTCATTTTTACAACAAAATTTTTAGGGACCATCTCACATTTAAAGTCACTTTGAGGGGTGTACATGACAGAAAATACCCAAATTTGACACCATTTTAAAAACTATACCCCTCAATGTGCTCAAAACCACATTCAAGAAGTTTATTCACCCTTTACGTGCTTCACGGGAGCTAAAACAATGTGGAAGGAAAAAATGAACATTAAACTTTTTTTTTGCAAACATTTTACTTCAGAAACAATTTTTTTTATTTTCACAAGTGTAAGAAGAGAAAATTGACCACAAAATTTGTTGTGCAATTTCTCCTGAATATGCCGATACCCCATATGTGGGGGTAAACCACTGTTTGGGCGCACGACAGGCTTGGAAGAGAAGGAGCACCGTTTGACCTTTTCAATGCAGAATTGGCTGGAATTGAGATCGGACGCCATGTTGTGTTTGGAGAGCCACTGATGTGCCTAAACATTGGAGCTCCCCCACAAGTGACCCCATTTTGGAAACTAGACTCCTTAAGGAACTTATCTAGATGTGTGGTGAGCACTTTGAACCCCAAAGTACTTCACAGAAGTTTATAACATAGAGCCGTGAAAATAAAAAAAATCGCATTTTTTACACAAAAATTATCTTTTCGCCCACAAATTCTTATTTTCACAAGGGTAACAGGAGAAATTAAACCATGAAAGTTGTGCAATTTCTCCTGAGTACGTTGATACCCCATAGGTGGGGGTAAACCGCTGTTTGGGTGCACGGCAGAGCTTGGAAGAGATGGTGTTCCGTTTGACTTTTTCAATGCAGAATTGGCTGGAATTGAGATCGGACGCCATGTCGTGTTTGGAGAGCCCCTGATGTGCCTAAACTGTAGAAACCCCCAAGAAGAGACCCCATTTCGTAAACTAGACCCATTAAGGAACTTATCTAGATGTGTGGTGAGCACTTTGAACCCCCAAGTGCTTCACAGAAGTTTATAACGTAGAGCCTTGAAAATAAAAAATCCTTTTTTCCCCTCAAAAATGACTTTTAGCCTGCAATTTTTTATTTTCACAAGGGTAACAGGAGAAATTGGACCCCAAAATGTGTTGTCCAGTTTGTCCTGAGTACGCTGATACCCCATATGTGGGGGGACCACTGTTTGGGCACACATCGGGGCGCAGAAGGGAAGTAGTGATGTTTTAAAATGCAGACTTTGATGGAATGGTCTGCGGGCGTCATGTTGCATTTGCAGAGCTCCTGACAGGGCCGGACTGGCCATCTGGAAATTCTGGCAAATGCCAGAAGCGCCTGTATGGTCGTGGGCCACCTTGTCTGCTATGTTGTTAAGAAAATCGGTGTTCTCAAGACACCCTTACTGTTAAGAGTTTTGACGGAGGTATCGTTACAAATATTGGTCTTGTAGTAAATCTTGCTTTTTTCCAAGCAGGGTAATATTAGTAATATGTCCCATCTGGTGCTTGAGGATGGGGATAGCATGGGCCTGTGTGATTTCAAAAGCCAGGGCTGTAAATTCAGCCCCCAGTCTGTACCTGGCTCCTGATGTACCTAAACAGTAGAAACCCCCCACAAGTGACCCCATTTTGGAAACTAGACCCCCCCAAGGAACTTATCTAGATGTGTAGTGAGCACTTTGAATGCCCAAGTGCTTCACAGAAGACCCCCCAAGGAACTTATCTAGATGTGTAGTGAGCACTTTGAATGCCCAAGGGCTTAACAGAAGACCCCCTAAGGAACTTATCTAGATGTGTAGTGAGCACTTTGAATGCCCAACTGCTTCACAGAAGCCGTGAAAATAAAAAATCCTTTTTTTTCCTCAAAATTATTTTTTAGCTCGCAATTTTTATTTTCTCAAGGGTAACATGAGAAATTGGACCCTAAAATTTGTTGTCCAGTTTGTCCGGAGTACGCTGATACCCCATATGTGGGGGGGGGAGGGTGACCACTGTTTGGGCATACATCAAGTCTCGGAAGGGAAGTAGTGACGTTTTAAAATGCAGACTTTGATGGAATGGTCTGCGGGTGTCATGTTGCATTTGCAGAGCTCCTGATGTACCTAAACAGTAGAAACCCCCCACAAGTGACCCCATTTTGGAAGCTAGACCCCCCAAGGAACTTATCTAGATATGTGGTGAGCATTTTGAACGCCCAAGTGCTTCACAGAAGTATGACACAGAGCCGTGAAAATAAAAAAAATCATGTTTTTTTTCCCACAAAAATGATTTTTTTGCCCCCCAATTTTTTTTATTTTGGCAAGGGTAAGAGGAGAAACTGGACCCCAAAAGTTCTTGTCCAATTAGTACTTAGTAGGCTGATGCCCAATATGTGGGGGTAAATCACTGTTTGGGCGCACGGCAGAGGTCACAAGGGAGGGAGCACCATTTGACTTTTTGAGCGCAAAGTTGGCTGTCGAGTTTGGAAACCCCCTGATGTACCTAAACAGTGGAAACCCCCCAAATCTAACTCCAACCCTAACCCCACAACACCACTAACCCTAATCCCAACCCTAATCAAAACCCTAGGCCCAACACACCCCTAATCCTAATCTCAACCCTAACCTCAAACCTAACCCTAATCCCGATCCTAATCCCAATACACCCCTAACCCTAATCCCAACCCTATCCTTAACCTTAATCCCAAACCTAACCCTAATCCAAAACGTAACCATAATGCTAACCCTAATCCTAATGTCAACCCTAATCCTAACCCTAAATTTAGCCCCAACCCTAACCCTAACTTTAGCCCCAACCCTATCCCTAATTGGAAAATGGAAATACATACATTTTTATTATTTTATTATTTTTTTTATTTTGATCCTATCACAGTGACCAAAATGAAAGGAAGAAGAACCTTCCTCTGCTGGTTGGCAGATCACAGCGGGTGCACTGCGCATATGCCCGCCGTTTTCTTACCGGAGGAAGAAGCCGGCGGCCAGGAGAGGAAGCAGGAGGACCCAGTGACACCGGTAAGTATGACAGGGTCTCCGATCCCCCTATTTCTCTGGCCTCTGATGTGCGATCACATCAGAGGACAGAGAATGACACACCGCATTTTTTTTGCGGTCGCCAGTAAATGGTTAATTACCGGCGATCACAAAACCGTTCGGTAAAAACCGACCCCCTTCATGTTCTTTGGGTTCTCTGCTACCCCCAGCAGCCGGCCATTTTTTTGCCTGAAGAAGATGGCGGCGCCTATGGGGAACCATGAGGAGCACCGGGGGAGACGGGTGAGTATCGGGGGGCGATCGGGGACCCCATTTCTCTGTCCTCTGATGTGCGGTCACATCGGAGGACCGAGAAATTAAATGGCAAATCGCGTTTTTTGGTTTTTTTTGGCGCCGCCGGTAAATGGTTAATTACCGGCGATTGCAACCCAAGGGTCAGTAAAAACCAATCCGAATCATGTTCTCTGGGGCCTCTGCTACCCCTGGCAACCGAGACCCCGGAGAAAATCCAACTCTGGGGGGCACTATACACTTTATCCACAGCGCCGTTAATTAACGGCGCTCTGGTTTAAGTACTCTTAACCACCGCCGTTAAAAGGCGTACCGGCGGTCGTTAAGAGGTTAATCGAGGCATAAGAAATCATAAGAATCGGTCATTGGATTTGTAAAACTGTTCATAAACCCAAATTTTGCATACCTATGTTATTAATTTAAAGGGGTTGTCTGGTCCAAATCAGTAAGTCTGCCATCACTCTGCCCAATGTTAACCCCTTCATGACTATGGGATTTTTCATTTTTCCGTGTTCGTTTTTCACTCCCCTCCTTCCCAGAGCCATAACTTTTTTATTTTTCCGTCAATTTGGCCATGTGAAGTCTTATTTTTTGCCGGACGAGTTGTACTTTTGAACGACATCATTGGTTTTGGCATGTCTTGTACTAGAAAACGGGAAAAAAATTCCAAGTGCGGTGAAATTGCAAAAAAAGTGCAGTCCCACACTTGTTTTTTGTTTGGCTTTTTTGCTAGGTTCACTAAATGCTAAAACTGACTTGACATTATGATTCTCCAAGTCAGTACGAGTTCGTAGACACCTAACATGACTAGGTTATTTTTTTATCTAAGTGGTGAAAAAAAATTCCAAACTTTGCTAAAAAAAAATTAAAAAAAAATTGCGCCATTTTCCGATACTCGTAGCGTCTCCATTTTTCGTGATCTGGGGTCGGTTGAGGGCTTATTTTTTGCGTGCCGAGCTGTCGTTTTTAATGATACCATTTCGGTGCAGATACGTTCTTTTGATTGCCCGTTATTGCATTTTAATGCAATGTCGCGGCGACCAAAAAAACGTAATTCTGGTGTTTCGAATTTTTTTTCCCGCTACGCTGTTTAGCGATCAGGTTAATGCTTTTTTTAAATTGATAGATCGGGCGATTCTGAGCGCGGCGATACCAAATATGTGTAGATTTGATATTTTTTTTATTGATTTATTTTGATTGGGGCGAAAGGGGGGTGATTTAAACTTTTATATATTTTTTTTATTTTTTTAACATTTTTTTCAACTTTTTTTTTTACTTTTGCCATGCTTCAATAGCCTCCATGGGAGGCTAGAAGCAGGCACAACGCGATCGGCTCTGCTACATAGCAGCGATCATCAGATCGCTGCTATGTAGCAGAATTGCAGGTGTGCTGTGAGCGCCGACCACAAGGTGGCGCTCACAGCTACCGGTGATCAGTAACCATAGAGGTCTCAAGGACCTCTATGGTTACAATGGAGACGCCCGGCCGGAAGCGGTAGTTAATTGTCGATGTCTGCGTTTGACAGCGGCACTTAACTAGTTAATAGGTGCGGGCAGATCGCGATTCTGCCCGCGCCTATTACGGGCACATGTCAGCTGTTCAAAACAGCTGACATGTCCCGGCTTTGGTGCGGGGTCACCGCGGAGCCCTGCATAAAAGCAGGCGATCTGACCTTGGACGTACTATCCCGTCCAAGGTCAGATAGGGGTTAAACTATGGGGAAGCTCACAACTACGGTTGTTTTCGCATGCTGAATTGGCATGAGAAAATAATCGCACAAGTCTATGGGTGTGTGTGAAACATCGCACTGCACTCGGATATCACCAGAGTGTAGTTCGATTCCCGTGGACTCCGCAAATGGAGGAGATGGAGAAATTAATTTCTCTGTCTTTTCCGCATCTGTGCTGTGATTCTCGCATGCAAGAGGATCGAAGCACAGACCATTGACACTCGGCTCACACTCGCAGCAGTGCTGGAGTGTATTGTCATTAGCACATCGCATCCGATGCTCTTGCATCAGATGCTATATGCTAGTGTGACTCCGGCCGTAGGTAAAGTTTGTTGAAATGGCAGTAAAAATTTAATTGGAACCTGAGAACATGATTTATCACTCCAAGATATTAGGAGCACTTTACCCCAGCCACATAATACCATTTTAATGATCCCTAAATAATTATTAATTGCACTTTCAGTGTTGCTAAAACTAATGCTTAAAGGTGTTGTCCACTACTAGGCCAACCCCTTCTTAAACTAAATGTTCTACCCCGATAAAATGATAAAGCCTATACTCGCCTCCCGTGTTGGCACCATTCTAGGGGTGTCGGCATTTGCCCTCTCTGGGGCTGTGATGTGGTGTTGTGACATGTGACACCAACGCCGTCTCCCAATCAGCACTGACGTCACAGTCCCGGCCTTCGTACGAAACTGAACATGAATAGGAAGTCAGAGAGCAGCTGCAGCCCGGACTTCCTTTTCATGTTCAGTTTGTCCAAAGGCGGAGACAGTGATGCCAGTACTGATTGGGCGCCAAGCATCACTTGTCATTCCACTGTATCACAGCTCCAGGACCGTGAGTGCTGACATGTATTATTTTTGTTATAATTATTATAAATAATAATAATTATAATAATATTATACCTACTACATATTGGGACAGATCTTAGAGATGGGAAAATACCCCTTTTAAATGTTGTTGTCTCAAGTGATAAAAGAAACCCAACCTGATATTCGCTCACTATGTCGGCCATCTCATGGCATTGCTATGCCACGTGAGCGCTGCAGCCCATCAGCTGCCACTTTTGTGCTGCATCACTAACACTACTATAGAATTTCTATCAGAGAGAAATGTCAACGTAGCAGACCATCCGCAGCCCCTGATATGTTTCAGCAATCAGATGGTTTAGCAATATTAACCCTCCGTCACATACAATATTCGGACTAACGAGTTCACATACAATGTGCCTGTCAGGCGCCTGCTGGAAAAATACCTATAATATCTAATGTTTGCAATTTCAGTGCTCTAAAAGTGATCAGTGACCTTCATAGGGATGTAATAAAAGAGACTACACATAATCAGTTGCAAAAAAAAACATTTACTTAACATAAAACTAATAACTATGAAATACAAACTTTTCAAAACTCCCGCCAAATAGTCCCCAGTTCGACTCTCTCAAAAAAATGTACAAAGAAAATTTTTGAACACAAACTTAATTTTAAGGTACCTTAAGTACTATTAAAAACATATTCAATCAGAAGTAGATGCTGAGGTTTCCCCAGAAAAGTCACACTTGCAGAGCAAATAGCAAGAATTACACACCATTTTTGCATGTGTCAGGCAAATTGCTTTATGACATTTGAGACATTCATAATTTGAAAGCCTTCTGGTTCCGCTTTCCGTTTGGCAGGTGGTGCATCTCCTTCTTTTGTGAGGTGGTGCAGATGGTGACTTTTCACCATCATCTTCTGGGCGGAACCTTTTGAGCTGAACTTGAAGGCGAGAGGGGATACCGATTGTTTTCACGCTTCTCCTGCGTAGCTCTCCAAGTACTAGTTCATGGGCCAATTTTTTCAGATACAATCGTCTACGGAGTGGTTCAACCTTGTTTTCAAGATAAATTACTTGTGAATTTATACCACCCAAATTCAACATAGCAAAAAATATGACCATTGGCCAGCGTTTGATGTTTCTGCTGACGTTGAAAGTGGAGCACATCTGATCTGCTGTATCCACACCCCCTTTGGTGGCATTGTAAAATGTAATTATCTCCGGTTTTTTTTCTGCCCCAGTCCCAGGATCGATGGCAGCATCATCATGAAGTGTTGATAGAAGAAGTACGATTTTTTTGGCATGTGGTACATAGGAAACTAAAGCCTTTCCATTATGGAATGCAAACATACTGCTGTACTGTTGTCTCTCTTTCACACTTACAAACTGTGGCGGCAATTCCCTTTTGTTTTTTCTTACAGTTCCCACATATGACAGCTTCTGAATTTTCAGATAATCAATCAGATCACAACTTGTAAACCAATTGTCAGCTGTAATATTGCGACCCGATCCAAATAAGGGTTCAGCCAGTCTTTTTACAACATCAATGGGTTTGTTGCTCACACAGTAAGGACCTTCTGGTTGTTTTCCTGCATAAACTTCCAGGTTGTAAGTGTAGGTCTTACTGGCATCAACAAGGGCATAAATTTTTATTCCATATTTGTTTGGCTTTGATGGAATATATTGACGAAAGGCACATCTACCACGAAAACCAGGGAGCATTTCGTCAATAGTGAGATTCTCTCCAGGGTAATAACTTTGTTTACAGTTTACAACAAATCTTTGAAATATATCACGAATTGGAGCAAGTCGGTCATGTGTTTTGCGTTCGGTTCGGGTAGTTCTGTCGTCAAACCGAAGGCAACGAATTAGAATCTTGAATCTGTTTATGGACATAACAAGGCTAAATTTTTCAACTCCATCCCCATCTTTACCCCAAAGTTCCTCCAAACTTTGTCTATTTGCCCTATAAGCTCCTGCAAGGTACAGTAATCCAAAAAAAGCACGCAGTTCTATTTCATCTGTGGGCTTGATGGTTCTGTTGCAGATGTACTTGTCCTTTATAATGTCTATATATTGGTTGGTATATGTGACAATAGAGTCCAGAATGTCATCTGTAAATATACTGTTCAAGCATTCAACTGCAGTTTTTGCATTACGTGCAGTTCCTATTACTGCAGGAAGGTGAGTAATAATGTTTAAAGGTTCCCTACGTTTTTTCTGGAATGGCTTCTTGTTCCATTTAGTATTTTTATCTTTTCCAATATAATATGATCCAACTTCTTCATCCTCACCACTGTCACCATCTTGCTCTGTTTCAGAATCCAGGACACATTCTTCCACCTCATCATGAGAATCAATCTCACTTTCCTCTCCTAAATCCTCATTCAGTGTGAGGTCTCTATCATCTAACAGCATGTTTGTTACTTCCTCAACATCAAGTTGTTTGAATAAATTGTACATTTTCCTCTCCATTTCAGCAGATAATCTGAAGCAAGAGAAGGAATATGTTAGGGAACTACTGTATATGCCTGAGCAGCACACTTTCTTTTATAAAATCTCCCTTATTTCTATGAAATATCCTCACATTTTGTGCTATACATTCATAAAACAAGCTAAATAAACTATTGTGATGAATATAAACATAAAATACCAACCTTACTGAATGTGACGTATTCACATACAATGAGCCTGAGAGATCTGTGCAGCTATATCCTCTCCCCTGAAGCTCTGAAATCCAACTGTGATATCAGGTTTCACAGACCTTCAAGAGACAGGAGACGACCTGGAGGGAGGGGGTTTCCTCACAATCTGGTGAGGAAGGAGAAATGAAAGTAAAAGAAGCGCCTGTCAGATCAGTTGTATGTGACGGAGGGTTAAGCGAGCATCAAGGAGACCTGGTGTCAACATTGCTGCAGTGGTGCAGGTGTGAGAGGTGAATATAAATGTTTCTTTTCATGGTCAGGAATGGCTCAGTATTTGCTCAGGATTTGACGCAGGTATATTCTGCACCAAATCTGCATCTGAGGTCACTGGCTGGTCTCCTGCATTTCTGATGCATTTTTTACATGTGCTATTGATGCGTTTTTTCTGCATGTGTTTTTAAATACTTTTTTCATTGCATGCTGTTTTTTTTGTCACTTGAAATAAAGCTAATTGAAAGTTGGCTTCTGGGAAGGAACTTGCAGTCCTCATTGGCCCCTATCTCCTCCAGCTCATGTCCTGATTCTGCACTGAAGCATTACAATGAAACCCTGCAAAGTGCCCTGGATGAAATTGCACCTCCTATACATAGAACAACTCGGTACAGACGGTGACAGCCGTGGCACACGCTGCAAACATGTTTCCTGCAGCGGTGCACCAGGTGCGCCCAACGTCTGGAGAAAATCTAATCTACCCGAAGATTTCATCCATTATAAGTTCATGCTTAAAACATACAACTCTGCCCTTCATCTCTCCAAACAAACCTATTTTAACACCCTCATCACCTCACTGTCCAATAACCCTAAACGTCTCTTTGACACTTTTCATTCCCTACTCAACCCAATAGTGCAGGCCCAAACCACGGATCTTCACGCTGACGATCTGGCCAATTACTTCAAAGAAAAAATTGACCACATCCGACAGGAAATTATCTCCCAATCCCTTCATACCATGCACTGTCCTCCCTCCCCCATTGCATCTAGTTCACTCTCTGACTTTGAACCAGTTACAGAAGAAGAAGTAATCATGCTCCTTGCATCTTGTCAACCGACCACTTGCACCAGTGACCCCATTCAGTCACATCTCCAGTCCCTTTCCCCGGTTGTCACCTCTCACCTAACAAAAATGTTCACCCTCTCTCTCTCTTCCGGTATCTTTCCCTCCTCATTTAAGCATGCCATCATACGTCCATTACTTAAAAAATCATCCCACGATCAAAACTGTGTCACTAATTATAGACCTGTCTCTAATCTTCCCTTCATCTCTAAACTCCTGGAACACCTGGTCCATTCTATCTTATCCGCTATCTCTCATATAACTCTCTTCTCGACCCTCTGCAATTCTGTTTCCGCTCTTTACACTCTACTGAAATTGCCCTCACTAAAGTCCCTAATGATCTACTAACAGCTAAATCTAATGGTCACTGCTCCATGCTAATTCTCTTGGATCTCTCCACAGCATTCCATACTGTGGATCATCAGCTCCTCCTCACTATGCTCCGCTCCATCGGCCTCAAGGACACTGTTCTCTCCTGGTTCTCCTCCTCTCTCTCTGACCATTCCTTCACTGTATCTTTTGCTGGCTCCTCCTCCTCTCATCGTCTTACTGTTGGGATTCTTCAAGGATCAGTCCTAGGCCCCCTCCTCTTCTCATTGTATACCGCCCATATTGGACAAACAATCAGTAGATTTGGTTTCCAGTACCATCTCTATGCTGATGAGACCCAATTATATACTTCTTCTCCTGATATCACGCCTGCCTTTTTAGAAAACACCAGTGATTGTCTTACCGCTGTCTCTAACATCATGTCCTCCCTCTATCTGAAACAGAACCTGTCAAAAACTGAACTCCTCTGGTAACCTACCTTTGCCTGACATTGGAATCACCTTGTGTGGTTCCACCATTACTCCCAAGTAACATGCCCACTGCCTTGGAGTCATTCTTGATTCCGAGCTATAATTCACCCCCCCACATCCGATCACTGTCTCGCTCTTCTTATCTGCATCTCCTAAACATTTCTAGAATTCGCCCTTTTCTTACTTTTGACTCTGCGAAAACTCTTACTGTTTCACTCATTCATTCTCGTCTGGACTATTGTAACTCTACTAGTCGGCCTCCCTCTTACCAAACTCTCCCCGCTCCAATCTGTCCTGAATGCTGCAGCCAGGATAATTTTCCTCACCAACCGTTACACCGATGCCTCTACCTTGTGCCAGTCATTAAACTGGTTACCAATCCACTCCAGTACAAAACTATTACCCTCAACCACAAAGCACTCCATGGCTCAGCACCACCCTACATCTCCTCCCTGGTCTCAGTCTACCACCCTACCCCTGCTCTCCGTTCTGCTAATGACCTGAGGTTAACATCCTCAATCAGAACCTCCCACGCCCGTCTCCAAGACTTTTCACGTCCTTCGCCAATTCTTTGGAATGCACTACCCAGGTTAATACGATTAATCTCCAATCCCCACAGTTTTAAACGAGCCCTAAAAATGCATTTGTTCAGACTGGCCTATCTCCTCAACGCATTAACCTAACTATCCCTGTGTGTTGCCCATTCAAAAAAACTTAAACCATAATCAGGTTCCTCGCATCATGTTCTCATGCACTTCATGCAGTTAATAGCCCTCTGTGTCTTTACTGTTACATATTTAGGCTGTTTAACTCGTTCATGCAGCTTTACATGAACACCCGACCCTTACACTATGGCTGGTCCGAACAACGAAAGCAATTGTTCCCCTTTTTCCTCATAGTTTGTAAGCTTGCGATCAGGGCTCTCACCTTGGTATCTGTTTTGAACAGTGATTATTGTTATGCTGTAATGTCTATTGTCTGTACAAATCCCCTCTATAATTTGTAAAGCACTGCGGAATATGTTGGCAAAAATAGTGGGATCCCCTCCCCCCAAAAAAACGCCTGGGGTCCCCCTATTTTTGTTAACTAGCCAAGGAAAAACCAGACACCTACAGCCTGGTATTCTTAGGCTGGCGAGGCCCATGGAATTTGCCCCTCACCAGCCTAAAAGTAGCATCCAAAGATGTGCCAGTTGTGGCACTTTGCCCGGCTCTTCCCACTTGCCCTGTAGCGGTGGCAAGTGGGGTAATATTTGTGGGGTTGATGTCACATGTGTAGTGTCAGGTTACATCAAGGCTACGGCTTAGTATGTTATATGGTCAATAAGCACAGCAAGAATAAAGTCCTTTAACCCCTTAACCCCCAGAGCTTTTTTCGGTTTTGCGTTATCGTTTTTTTTGCTTCCCAGAACCATCATTTTTTATTTTTCTGTCAATATGGCCATGTGAGGGCTTATTTATGGCAGGACGAGTTGTATTTTTGAGCGACACCATTGGCTTTACCATGGTGTGTACTAGGAAACGGGAAAAAAATTTCAAGTGTGGTGAAATTGCAAAAAAAAGTGCTATCCCACCCTTTTTTTTGTTTGGATTTTTTGCTAGGTTCACTGAATGCTAAAACTGACCTGCTGTTATAATTCTCCAGGTCATTTCGAGTTCATAGACACCAAAATGTCTAGGTTCTTTTTTATCTAAGTGGTGAAAAAAAATTCCAAACTTTGCTAAAAAAAAAAAAAAAAAAAATGCGCAATTTTACGATACCCGTAGCATCTCCATTTTCTCCTTCACCTCATTGGAAAACACAGGATCATGGGTGTATGCTGCTGCCGCTAGGGGGCTGACACTAAGTGAATACAAAAACGGTTAGCTCCTCCTCCTGCAGTATATACCCTCATGCTGGCTCCACAAGAGCCAGTTCATGCTTAGTGTCTGTAAAGGTACCTTCACACTGAACAACATTACAACGATAACGATAGCGATCCGTGACGTTGCAGCGTCCTGGATAGCGATATCGTTGTGTTTGACACGCAGCAGCGATCTGGATCCTGCTGTGACATCGCTGGTCGGAGCTAGAAGGCCAGAACTTTATTTCGTCGCTGGATCACCCGCTGACATCGCTGGATCGGCGTGTGTGACGCCAATCCAGCGATGTGTTCACTGGTAACCACGGTAAACATTAGGTTACTAAGCGCGGCCCTGCGCTTAGTAACCCGATGTTTACCCTGGTTACCCGGGGACTTCGGCATCGTTGGTCGCTGGAGAGCTGTCTGTGTGACAGCTCTCCAGCGACCACACAAGGATTTTCCAACGATCACGGCCAGGTCGTATCGCTGGTCGTGATTGTTGGAAAGTTGCTGAGTGTGACGGTACCTTAAGTCTGTAGGAGGCACACTGGTCTGCTTTTTCAGACCATATTTTTGTTTGTTTTTTTTCTCCCTACGAAGATGAGATAGGGGAGACGGATCCTATTGAAAGGGTCCGATCTCCCGAAATCAACAACAGGCGAGCACGTGAAGTGTCGCCTCCACGTATCCTCTCCTGCGACGTGGGACTTTTTTTTGCTGGACACAGCCCTGTCCACCCTAAGGTAGCAAAACCCTAGGCTGCACAGAGGCATACATTTGATCCATGCGGCCCCCACTGCATCACCCATGTTGTTCACTGCGGTGATGGAAGGAGGCCGACTGTCCCTCTCCTCATCCCTTACAAGGGAGGATGGATTGAGGGTGCCTGCACCATCCATGTTACAGCCCCCCTCTGACCTGCATCTTTATACGTGAGAATACGAAGAAGGGGGGCTGGGAGGGCTCCTGTAGCATCCTACCCACGGCCACGCATGCGCGCACGCGTCGTGCCAACGTTGTAAAATCTACTCCCCAGCTTCAGCCTATATTAGGCCGCAGGCCGATGGCTCCGCCCCCTAGTACGCGTTCTTCTGGCGGACCCGCCCCCTAGCACGTGTTTTTCCGGCAGCTCTATCCTTTCGGCGGCGCTTCTCACAGAGGTGCTGCTTTTTGAATCTGCTCCACCAACAAGCCGCCGATCGCTCTCTATCCAGGATATTCTCGGGCACAGGACCTGGGGTAAGCGCTGCAGTCCTATATCTGACACTTAGTTCAGGCCATAGCAGCCTCCCAGCTGTATACAGCCCATATTAGCCAGGGGTACAGCATGTCTAGAAAGATTAACAAATCCCATACAGTATTTTTTGCTTCATGTACCTCCTGTCACACGGCTTTTCCGCAGCGCAGAATAAACAATTATGCAAAGCCTGCAATCCCGAACGCGCTCGGCAGCCCTTCGCCGGGATTGAGCCCAGTGTACCTGACCCTCCTGAGTGGGCCTCGTCTCTGTCACAGTCAATGGCATCTCTGGCTAAAGCAATGGAGTCCCTTCAGGCCTCTGGCAGGGGTAGGGACAGCTCACCTGTTTCAGAGAGATTCTGCGTTCCACAAGATTCGTTGGCCTGCAGGGGTCGCTCTCACTCAAAGCATACACAGGCAGCCAGAAAACGATCTCATACTGCATCTCCCGGACCCTCTGGTGCCTAGGCACCTATGAGATCTGTCTCTCGCTCCCCCTCACCAGAGGTTGGCAGCGAGCAAAATTCGGACCATTCGGACCATAATTCTGATGGGCTTTTTAGTCTAGATGCACATAGTTCTCAGGAGACGTTTGATAGTCTCATTGAGGCTATCAATCAAACCCTGGAGATTGATGAGGAACCTACGCTTACTACGGACCACAAGGTGTCATTTAAGCGGGCCAAACGCCCCCATAGGATGTTCGACGGTCTTCCTGAGTTCGAGGACATAGTGCAGTGGCACAGGGAGCGGCCAGACAAGGTTTACAGGTCAGAAGACGCTTGAGGCGAGATACCCTTTTGCTTCACATATTCGCAAAAATTGGGCGGAATCCCCCCAGTGGATCCGCCTGTATCACGTTTGGCCTCCAAAACCCTGCTGTCACTACCAAATGGATCCTCTATCAAGGATCCCACCAATCGTATGATAGAGAGCCTTGCTCGCTAGGTATACGAAGCGTCGGGCTCAGCACTCTCCCCCTCCTTCACTGCAACATGGGTGGCTAAAGCCATGGTATCCTGGGCAGACTCTCTAAACAGAGCCCTGTAGGGAACTGACCTCCCACCAGAGGTCGCTGATCTGGCTAACCAGATATCCTTAGCTGGGGATTATTTGGTTAATGTATCCCTGGATGCGGCTAACTGTGCGGTGCTTGCGGCCACAAACGCTATTTTTATTAGGAGAGCACTCTGGCTCAGAACATGGCGCGCAGACTCTACATCAAAAAAGTCTCCTACTTCTCTGCCCTATCAAAGCGGCCGGCTATTCGGTGAGAAGCTAGACCAGCTTATTTCAGACTCCACAGGCGGTAAAACTAACTTCCTTCCCCAACAGAAGGTTAGGCGACCTTTTTGACACCAGCCACATACCTGTTTTCGGCCTTTTCGCAGCCCTGCATGGGCCACTTCAACCAATCCCTCAACGCCGGGCCACCCCGCCCAAGGGGACAGAGATCGTCAAGTCTCTTACAAGACCAACCCATTGTGGAAAAACCATTCCAACCAGTCCAAATTTAAGGGATCCAGGTCCCACAGATTTTCATCCAAGTGACTAGAGGCCCTTTCCGATTGACACTGGCAAAGTAGGTGGTCGGCTGCTCTATTTTGCCAATGTTTGGCTCTCCGTCGTTCACGACGCATGGGTCAGAGATCTAGTGTCCTCCGGATACAAAATAGAGTCCTGTTCCCTTCCCCCAAATAGTTTCTTTCTTTCGCGTACCCCCAAGGCAGAGGCAAATGTTTTTTTCCTAGCCATTGAGTCCCTCCAGCAGAATGGGGTTATCATTCCTGTGCCATAAAATGAAAGATTCCAGGGGTTCTACTTGAACCTATTCGTGGTTCAGAAAGTGGATGGAACTGTATGGCCCATTTTGGGCCTAAACCTCCTAAATAGGTTCGTAAAGGTCAGACCAGACGTTTCCGGATGGAGTCCCTCCGTTCTGTCATTTCTGCGATAGAAAGGGGAACATTTTTGGCATCTATCGACTTCCAAGACGCCCATCTTCATATTCCCATTTTCTCTAGTAACCCCCCACGACAGCACACCTGGAGGATGTTACCCCTTTCCTAATAGGGACAGGAAATGACAAGAGGTTAAATAACCCCTCCCTCATCCTCCCCTCAGTGTTCTTTCCTGTCCCTACTAGGGATGAAGAGGTCATCCCAGGTGCACTGTGCCGGCAGCGGTCACCGGGGGGAATACAGATAATCTGGCCGGGCAGCTGGGATCAGACTTACGTCCATTCCCTGTCGCTGCTCCCGTCTCCTCCGACTCGGGACTCTTCACCGCCGCCATTCCGTGCCTGCGGGTAAGGTCTGGGGCGTTCTTCGGCTGGAGGCCTCTCGGAGCTCTCCAGCCCTTCTCCTCCTCCGCACCGCGCGCGCGTGTGTGGGTACTTCCGGTCTGAAACCGGCGGCCGGATATGACGTCAGACGCCGGCCGGCTTCTCTGAATCAGGAAGTTCCTCGTGCGTTCCAGCCAGGAACGCTAGGAGATAGCATGGAAGACGTCGGCGTTCTCCCCCCACGTACTTCCGGACACCGGAGGAGGAGGTCCTCATCCAGGAGGACAGGTGCTGCGTCCGGTCGCCTATATATTCAGGCCCTTGACAGGAAGACATCGCAGGTAGGACCACTGTGTGGTGAAGACTATGGAGATGTCTGCTTCCTCACGCTCTGCACCTGCAGAACACAGCACTATCCCGGCCCCAGTGAGTAGTCTGGCCCCGGGTGTCCATTCCCTGATGTGGGTTGTAGTCTTATGATTCCTTCTCCCCTTTCTTTTTAGGGGGACAAGGAACCCACATCAGGAAGCAAAACAAAAACTACCCGCAAATGCGCAGTTTGTATGAAGAAGCTGTCCTCTTCATACAAGAAATCATTGTGCAAAGAATGCACAGACAAAATTATCAGCGAGGAACGGCCATCCCTGATAGAGGAGATTAAAAACTTAATCCAGCAGGAGATTAAAACATCTCTGGCCACTCTTTCCCAGCCTACACCATCTCCTAGTGCCCCTCCTGAGGCTAAGAAAAGGAAACTTAATCCACAGGAGGAAGAGCAGGAGGACTCTCAGGGAGAGACGTCGGACGAACCCCCAGAGGAGGGTGAATTATCCCTGGACTCTGAAACTGTCCAGCAAGAGAGATACTACTTCTCTTCATCTGATATAGAAGAACTCCTTACGGCTGTAAGGAAAACTATGGAGGTTGAGGAAGAGAAGATGGCCCAGTCAGTGCAAGAAGAGATGTTTGGAGGACTTCGTTCTAGGAAGCGTCAGGTGTTTCCTATTCACCAAAACATCCGAGATTTAGTTCTGGACGAGTGGGAATCCCCAGAAAAGAAGCTGACTACTCCAGCGGAAATTAAAGACAGATTTCCTGTGGATGCCGAGACAGCGTCATGCTGGTCAGAAGTCCCAAAAGTGGACTTCCAGATTGCCAGAGTAGCCAAAAAGACCACGCTACCATTCGAGGATGCCTCCCAACTGAGAGACCCTCTGGAACGTAAGATGGACGGACTACTAAGGAAGTCGTGGGAAACGTCAGCATCTTTACTGAACATCAATTCAGTATCCACTTGCGTGGCTAGATCGATGCATCGCTGGCTGGGGCAGCTAGAGGAGCACTTGTCCTCAGGTACTCCGAGAGAAGATATTCTGGCCTCCTTGCCTATCTTCCAGAAAGCAACAGGCTTTTTAGCAGATGCCTCTGCAGAATCCGTGAGAGTGACGGCGAGATCATCCGCACTGTCAAACTCGGTAAGGCGTGCACTCTGGCTAAGATCCTGGTCTGGGGATATGACTTCCAAGATGAGGCTGTGTTCTATTCCTTTTAAAGGAAAGTATATGTTTGGACCAGCCTTGGATGACCTTTTGGAGAAGGCTTCAGACAAGAAAAAGACCTTACCAGAACCTAGAAACCCTAGGAAAAGACCCTTCCGCGCTCAGCAGGAGCATACTCCTCAATACAGAGGAAAGGGTAAAACAGGTCGCTGGAGCTATCCGAAAGGAGGGAAAGACAGGAATCTTTTTCTTTCACAACCCCAAAACCAGAGAAAGCAATGACGCCGTCATAGTGGGGGGTCGGATTTCGAACTTCCTCCCAGTCTGGCAAGAGATCGGTGTGGATCAGTGGACCTTAAGATTGGTCAAAGAGGGGATGAAAATAGAGTTTACATCATATCCCCAAAAAAGAATGAAAACAACAACGTTATCAACACCGAAGCTACAGTCCACCCTGATAACTGGGATAGAAGATCTCTTAATCAACAATGTGATCTCCACAGTCCCAAAAGACGAAAGAAACAAGGGCCATTATTCCAGCCTATTTCTGATAAGGAAACCAAACGGAACCCATCGGATGATAATCAATCTGAAACCGCTGAATCAATATGTAACCTACAGAAGATTCAGAATGGAGTCCGTCAGATCGACAGTACCCTTAATAGGGCAAGACTTCGTCATGGCAACCATCGACTTACAGGACGCATATTATCACGTCCCAGTCCATCCAACCTATCGGAAATTTCTAAGGTTTGCAGTCACCAGAGGAGAAGTTATAGACCACTTCCAGTTCAATGTCCTCCCATTCGGACTATCATCAGCTCCAAGGATCTTTACAAAGGTCATGTCCGAGGTGATGGCGTACATCAGAAGTCGACGGATATGCATAATCCCATACCTCGACGACCTCTTGGTAGTGGCTCCCACGGTTCCAATTCTACAGGAACATCTTCAAACAACAGTCCAGATCCTGTCATCCCTGGGTTGGGTGATAAACCCCAAAAAATCGGATATGGTTCCGTCCACAACGAAAAGCTTTTTAGGGGTCTTATTAGACTCCCACAGACAAACATCTTTCTTGCCCGAACAAAAACGGTCCCTGCTTACATCAAGGATAAGAACATTGCGGGACAAGAAGAGAGTATCTCTAAGATGGGCCATGTCGGTTCTAGGTACCATGACATCTTGCATCCAGATGGTGGCATGGGCTCAAGCCCACACCAGGATACTTCAGACTCATTCTGTCAAGCTGGGACGGATCCCCAGGTTCTCTAGACAAAAAGATCCGGATACCACCGCATGTAAAGTCCTCATTAACATGGTGGCTACAAAAAGAGAACTTAATGAGAGGAGTTCCCTGGTTGCAGGTCCCAGCAGTGACCATAACAGTAGATGCCAGTGGAAAAGGTTGGGGAGCTACGGTAGACCAGCACATATTCCAGGGATTCTGGTCAGCCCAAATAGCACAACAATTCTCGAATTTCAAAGAACTAAAAGCAGTAGAAGAAGTTCTCAAAGCGGCGGTAACTCTTGTACAAAATTCCCACTTAAAAATATACTCAGACAACATGACAACAGTTGCCCACCTTCGCCACCAGGGAAGTACAAGACACGAAGATCTAAAAAGAATATCAGCAAGAATAGTTTCGTGGGCCGAAGAACATGTTCTCTCCATATCCGCCCTACACATAAAAGGGGAGATAAACGTACAAGCCGACTTCCTGAGCAGAACAGAGGTCCATCCAGGAGAATGGAGCCTAAACCCAGAAGTCTTTCAGATACTAGTCAAAAGATGGGGACAGCCAGAAGTGGACTTGTTCGCGAACAGTCAGGACGCAAAGGTAGACCAGTTCTTCTCGCTAGATCCGATGAATCCGGGGTTAGCTGTGGACGCATTGGTCCAGCCATGGACATTCTCGCTAGCATACGCGTTCCCGCCATTGCCAATCCTACCAAAAGTCCTGCAGAAAATAAGGGCAGAAAAACTCAAGGTGATCCTAGTAGCTCCACTTTGGCCCAAAAGAGGTTGGTTTGGGGCCCTCATCAGTCTAAAGATAGATGGGCCAATAGCACTTCCACCGGTCAAAGACCTTCTCTACCAGGGGCCAATACTGCATCCAGATCCCGAGAGGCTACACCTAAATGCCTGGCTTCTGAATTCTCAATTCTGAGAACTAGAGGACTATCAAAGAGGGTAATTGAAACATTACAAAAAAGTCGCAGAACGGTAACTAATTCTATTTATCAAAAGATCTGGAAGACGTTCATCACGTGGTGTGCTCCTGAGCAACCTAACCCAGATAAACCAAACCTAGCCAAGATCCTGGATTTTCTACAAGATGGGCTGGAGAAGGGTCTCAGACCCAGCACCCTCAAGGTACAAGTGGCAGCCTTGAGCTCTTATTTTGACCAGTCTTTAGCCAACCATAGATGGGTAAGAAGATTCATGACGGCGGCATCCCGCATATCTCCAAGACCCATAAATATAGTTCCATCCTGGGACCTGAATATAGTCCTGAAAGGACTTACACTGCCACCATTTGAACCCCTATCTTCCATAACCATGGATAAACTTGCTTGGAAAACCACCTTCCTGGTAGCTATAACAACAGCCAGAAGAGTGGGTGAACTACAAGCCCTGTCAATCAATGAGCCCTACATGAAGATTCTTCAGGACAGGCTTATCCTACGATTAGACCCATCCTTTCTCCCAAAGGTCGTCTCCAATTTCCACAAATCGCAGGAGATAATTCTTCCATCATTCTATCAAGAACCAAAGAATGAGGAAGAGGAACATTTCCATACTTTGGATGTTCGAAGAATGGTACTCTATTATCTTCATGCATCAGAAAAGATTAGAAAAGATCAAAATCTGTTTATTCATCGTCTCGGCCAGAATAAGGGGAAGAAGACTTCCAGATCCACAATTGCAAATTGGATCAAAAGAGCAATCCTGGAGGCTTATCAAATTCAAGGCCTTCCACCACCAGGAAAGCTTACAGCCCATTCTACTAGAGCAACAGCTGTCTCCTGGGCCGAGAAAGCCAGTGCTTCCATCGAGCAAATATGCAGAGCGGCTACGTGGTCCTCGGTCCATACGTTCTCCAAACATTACAGGCTTGACCTGATGTCAAAAGAAGACTTAGCCTTCGGAGAAAAAGTCCTTAGTGCTGTAGTCCCTCCCTAAAAATTACTCTTGGGTACTGCTCCAGGTGTGCTGTCGTGGGGGGTTACTAGAGAAAATAGAATTATTCTTACCGTTAATTCGGTTTCTAGTAACCCACCACGACAGCAGGAGTAATCCCTCCCTTTGCTTATTATACGTTCTGAAAAGAATAAATATAATTTGAAGCATTCATTCTCCTGTGGTCCTTTATAATAACACTGAGGGGAGGATGAGGGAGGGGTTATTTAACCTCTTGTCATTTCCTGTCCCTATTAGGAAAGGGGTAACATCCTCCAGGTGTGCTGTCGTGGTGGGTTACTAGAAACCGAATTAACGGTAAGAATAATTCTATTTTTTTCCTCTCATCAAAGGTTCCTGCATTTCGCTGTCCACGGGCTACACTTTCAGCTCACCGCTCTGCCCTCCGGGCTAGCCACCGCCCCCAGGGTGTTCTCAAAGGTCATGGCAGCCTTCAGGTCCATTCTGCATTTTCGGAGCCTGGTCGTCTTGCCATACTTAGATGACCTCCTGATCAAGGGACTGTCCTTTCAGGACTGCGAGGAATGCGTCCACATCACTTTGGATACACTGGCGCGCCTGGGGTGGTTCATAAATTTGCAGAAATCTTCTCCTGTTCCAGCTTAGAAAATTCCCTTCTTAGGAATGATCTTGGACACCTCCCAAGGGTTGGTGACTCTCCCTCGAAAAAAGGTCCTAGCTATTTGGGAGTCCAGGAACTCCATCGGCCTATTGCTCGTTCCATCCATTTCGGCATGAGGGTCCTAGGAAAAAATGGTGGCGTCAATGGAAGCTGTTCTGTTTGCCCAGTTTCATCTCCGCCCCTTGCAGCATGTGCTGCTGGCAATCTGGAACAAGAGTCCATTTTCTCTCAACCGCCCATGCCGTCTGTCCACCCAGGTCAGGCTGGCACTCAGCTGGTGGACACTGAGCTCCTCTCTTCTTCAGAGAAAACCCTTCCCTCCGGACCATTGGCTGGTGGTCACTACCGATGCCAGTCTCCTCGGCTGGGGAGCTGTTTTCCATCACCACACGGCCCAGGGACGTTGGTCGCCTCAGGAGTCACGCCTTCCTATCAATTTCCTAGAAATACGGACAATTCAGGGGGCCTTGCATCATTTTCATCCTCTTCTGGCAGGGCGCCCAGTCCGTATTCAGTCAGACAATGCCACGGCCGTGGCTTATATAAATCACCAAGGGGGCACTCGCAGCAGAGCAACCATGTGTGAAGTAGAACCCATTCTTCGCTGGACAGAGAAAAACAGCTCAGTGATTTCAGCGGTTCACATACCAGGCGTAGAGAACTGGGCAGCGGATTTTCTCAGCCAACAGGGTCTCTCGTCGGGAGAATGGTCTCTCCATCCCTTCATCCAGAGGTTTTCCAGCAGATTTGTCAACGCATGGGAACCCCGGATGTGGATCTAATGGCCTCCAGGTTGAACAAGGTCCCCAAGTTCGTTGCTCGATCCCGAGACCCAAAGGCCATCGGCGTGGACTCCTTGGTACTTCCATGGAATCAGTTTTGGCTACCGTACGTGTTTCCCCCATTGCCACTGCTTCCGAAAATCATCTGGAAGGTCAAAGCAGAAGGGGTCCCAGTAATCCTAGTCGCCCCGGATTGGCCTTGTCGGGCATGGTACGCAGAGCTAATGCAACTAGTCGACAATGTCCCCTGGAGGCTGCCGGATCGTCTGGATCTACTTTGCCACGGTCCGATCTACTACCCGAACTCAGGGACTCTGTGTTTAACGGCTTGGCCGTTGAAGCCTGGGTAATGACGCGGGCCAGGTTCTCCTGCGACGTAGTTACCACGATGATTAGTGCCCGAAAACCTGCTTTGGTGCGTATCTATCACCGTACCTGGAAAATCTTTCTCTCATGGTGCGGAGACCACGATCGTCCCCCACTCATTTTCTCCATTCCTAACATTTTGGAGTTTCTTCAGGCAGGCCTGGACTTTGGTCTAGTTCAAGTTCCCTCAAGGGACAGATCTCAGCCTTGTCAGTTCTTTTCAGCACAGGATTGCTTCCAATCTGCAGGTGAAGACTTTCATTCAGGGGGTCTCCCACGTGGTACCGCCCTATAGAGCACCCCTGGACAGCTGAGACCTTAACTTGGTCCTAGGTGTTCTACAGGAATCCACCTTCGAACCACTACAGGATGTCTTGTTAACTTACCTCTCATGGAAGGTAGTTTTTCTTGTCGCGATAACGTCTATTAGACAGGTTTCAGAGTTGGCTGCTCTTTCCTGTCAAGCTCCGTATTTGACTTTTCACCAGGACAAGGTGGTTCTGAGACCAGCCCCTCCATTTTTCCACAGGTAGTTTCCTCCTTCCACATTAACGAGGACATTGTCTTGCCCTCGTTTTGTCCGGCACCAGTACACCGGGTGGAAAAGGCCCTTCACATTTTGGATCTAGTGAGAGCTCTCAGGAGGTATGTGTCAAGGACAGCACCTTTCCACCAGACAGATGCACTGTCCATGCTCCCTGAAGGTCAAAAGAAGGGATGTGCGGCTTCAAAGTAAATTATAGCCAGGTGGATTCGGTCAGCGATTCAGGAATCCTATCGCATCAGAGACAGGCCTATTCCAGCAGGGATCAGAGCGCACTCCACACGGTCGGTGGGCGCCTCTTGGGCCCTTCTGCCCTAGGCATCGGCAGAACAGGTTTGCAGGGCTGCAACCTGGTATAGTCTACATACTTTTTCAAAACACCACAATATCCACACTCAGGCCTCGGCTGAGGCGAGTCTGGGCAGAAAAATTCTGCAGGCGGCGGTAGCACACCTGTGAAACAGTTGATATTTGTGGCTTATTCTGTTGGGTCAATTTTCCCACCCAGGGACTGCTTTTGGACGTCCCATGGTCCTGTATCCCCCAATGAGGTAAAATCCTTTTCTCCGAGACACTCATTGGGGGACACAGCTCCCACCCTTTGGCCTGATGGCTCTGGTTGACATTTTTGGATCTCTTTTTACACATGTTGTACCTTATATTAAATATTATTTTTCTCCTACTGCTTTTTCATGGAACTGGTTCTTGTGGAGCTAGCATGAGGGTATATACAGAAGGAGGAGGAGCTAATCTTTTTTATACTCACTTAGTGTCAGCCTCCTAGCGGCAGCAGCATACACCGATGGTGCTGTGTCCCCCAGTGAGTGTCTCGGAGAGAAGGATCTTACGGTGAGTACACAAATATCCCTGTTTTCCTGATCTGGTGTTGGGTGACGGCTTATTTTTTGCGTGCCGAGCTGACGTTTTTAATTATACCATTTTGGTTCTTTTGATTGCCCGGTTATTGCATTTTAATTCAATGTCAACCAATAAAATGTAATTCTGGCGTTTTGACTTTTTTTTTTATTGCTACGCCGTTCAGCAATCAGGTTAATCCTTTTTTTTAATTGATAGGTCGGGTGATTCTGAACCCGGCGATACCAAATATGTGTAGGTTTGATTTTTTTTATTTTTTTTTTATTTTATTTTAAATTGGGCGAAAGGTGGGTGATTTTAACTTTTATATATTTTTTATTTTTTTCTAAAACATTTTTTTTTTACTTTTGTTATGCTTCAATAGCCTGCAAGGTAAGACATTATGTAAATTAGTTCACATGCCTAGTAAGCTGCATTTCCACACTTACTACCAAGCTCGGACTGGCCCATAGGGGAACAGGGGAATCTCCCAGTGTTCCCAACCCCATTGTATGGGTAGTACTTGGCATAATTCACTTGATTCACTCTGTATAGAAAAAAAGCGGCATCTCATCACTCATTAACCAAACTAGCCAATTTAATATTATAGAGAGATGTAGGTACATTTGTGAAAGAGGGCAGTGTAATATTTGCAAGCAGGTGAAAAGTGGGCCCCCAAAGACAATGTTACTGGTGGGTCCTCGGCACCCTAGTCCGACATTGCTTACTACGCATGTGACTATAAAGATGATGCTGTTTTACCGCATCTATTGATAGTCACCGCAGCGTAAATTGCCCATAGACTGAGCGTCTCTACATTGTAAATAAGCATGCTGCGGTCTGGATAGACGTGCCGCATGTCCGTATACACAGGTCTGCTGCCTGCGTCTTTAAACGCATAGTGTAGATGGGATTTCATAAAATCCCCTCCACTATGCTGTAACATCTGGACGCTGCAGCTGTACGCAGTGTTCAATCCGCAGCAAATACTGAATGTGGAAACATACCCTAAGGGTATTTTTTTTTTTTAGAATGTTACATGGGACACTGCAGCATTTAAGAAGGGGTTGTCCAAGTAATGGACAACTCCTTTAAGATTGGAAATGGTATTAAAGGCCTTTTTTACAGTTTTGAGTGATCATCTCGTATAGCTTTTTACGCTGTTTATATGGTTGTGAGCTGTACAGGCCACAATAAACTGGTGCTGGACAGAGGCTTCTATTGACAGTAGTTATTGCTCAAGCTATTTTTTTTTTGCAGCTGGTTGACATGAGATTTGTTATTCTTGAATGGGAAATTTTCATGAAAATTGTTCCCTTTTACTTCCTTCACGATTGGAGGTGGTTGGCGCTTCACTGAGCAAAAACAGTTTCATATCATCTGTTTTTTTTAGTCTTTTGATTCCTTAGGTAAACCTCACTAAAATTGGACATTTAATTTGCATACATCAGTGATAATGATACTGACTAGTGATGAGCGAGTATACTGTACTAGATGATTTTTGGCTACTAGACAGCTTGATTACATGTGGGAATTCCCTAGCAACCAGGCATCCCCCACATGTACTCAGCCTGGCTAATAGCTGTAAATCATTCAGCTGCTGTGATGAAAACTAAATCTCCGAGCAGTCATAAATACTCTGAGACCACCCGAGCGTGCTGCAGAAAACCCGAGCAACGAGTACACTCGCTCATCACTAATACTGACATCTACAAGTGAAAGTATGTATCAATTCAATGTATTTGGCTGGGTTCACATTGCAGTAGTGTTTTACTCGGCAAAAAGTTTTCATGCAAATTGCTCCATTTTACTATACAGCTATTGGCCATGATGTGTTTTACATGAGAAACACTTTTGTTTTAGATAAGGCTACTTTCACACTAGCGTCGGAATCTCCCTGTCGCAATGCGTCGGGCAGAGATTCCGATGCTAGCGTTTGACGCACTGCACAACGGGTGCAGCGGATGCATTTCTCCGGCGCATCCGCTGCCCCATTGTGAGGTGCGGGGAGGTGGGGGCGGAGTTCCGTTACATGTAACGTTTTTTGCTCCCGGCGGTCCGCCACAACACGGCGCAACCGTCGCACGACGGTTGCGACGTATGGCAAAGCGTTGCAATGCGTCACTAATGTTAATCTATGGGGCAAAAACGCATCCTGGAAACAACTTTGCAGGATGCGTTTTTTGCCATAAAAGACGCATTGCGACGTCTGGCAAAAAACGCCAGTGTGAAAGTAGCCATAGTCACATAAAAATAACCCCCTGCAGCCAATTACCGCATTGTAAAACAGGAGTATTGCTTAGGGCCAGTGGGACACTTCCGCAGCATGTGAACTATTAATAATAATAATCTATATTTATATAGCACCAACATATTCCGCAACGCTTTACAATTCAACAGTTCATACACAACAGTCTTAGGTAACAAAGTTAAAGGTGATACAATAATTAAAGCAAAGATAATGACGACCCTGCTCTCAAGCTTACAAACTACAATGAGGTGGGGCAGACACAAAGTACAGGTGCTTATTTACACCTAGCTGAAGAGCCCGGCATTGCCTGTGCATAGTAAATATCTGTGGTTAGTTATAGCACCTCACTTCTCTTATTTTCCCATCACGCCTCTCATTTTCCCCATCACATCTCTCATTTTCTCCCTCACACCACTCATTTTCCCCCTCACTCCTCTTATTTTCCCCCTCCTCTCATTCCCCCCTAACACTTGTCATTTCGACCTCACATCTGTCATTTTCCGATCACCCCACTATATTCCCTCACTCCTCTCATGTTCACCTCACACCTCTCATTTTAACCTCACACCTCTCATTTTCCTTTCAGTATATACATGTTTGTCATCTCCCTTATATATAGTATACACCTGTATTTCATCTCCTATATATAGTATATACCTGTATGTTATCTTCTCTGTATATAGTATATACCTGTATGTCATCTCCCCTGTAAAGAGTATATACCTGCTGTATGTCATCTCCTCCTGTATATAGTATATACCTGTGTCATCCCTTCTGTGTATAGTATATACCTGTATGTCATCTCCTATATATAGTATATACTTGTATATCATCTCCTATATATAATATATACCTGTATGTTATCTCCCCTGTAAATAGTATATGCCTGCTGTATGTAATCTCCTCCTGTATATACCTATGTGTCATCTCCTCTTTTATATAGTATATACCTGTATGTCATCTCCTCCTGTATATAGTATATATGTGTGTCATCTCCTCCTGTATATAGTATATACCTGTATGTCATCTCCTATATATAGTATATATCTGTATGTCATCTCCTCCTGTACATACCTGTGTGTCATCTTCCCTGTATATACCTGTGAGTCATCTCCCCTGTAAATAGTATATACCTGCTGTAGGTCATCTCCTCCTGTATATTGTATATACCTATGTGTCATCTCCTCCTGTATATAGTATATACCTGTATGTCATCTCTTCTGTATATAGTATATACCTGTATGTCATCTCCCCTGTATATAGTATATACCTGCTGTATGTCATCTCCTCCTCTATATACCCATGTGTCATCTCCTCTTTTATATAGTATATACCTGTGTCATCTCCTCCTGTATATAGTATATACTTGTGTCATCTCCTCCTGTATATAGTATATACCTGTATGTCATCTCCTATATATAGTGTATATACCTGTATGTCATCTCCTGTATATAGTATATACCTGTGTGTCATCTCTCCTGTATATAGTATATACCTGTGTGTCATCTCCTCCTGTATATAGTATATATCTGTGTGTCATCTCCTCCTGTATTAGACCTCGTTCACACATTATTTGGTCAGTATTTTTACCTCAGTTTTTGTAAGCTAAATTGGCAGCCTGATAAATCCCCAGCCAACAGGAAGCCCTCCCCCCTGGCAGTATATATTAGCTCACACACACACACACAATAGACAGGTCATGTGACTGACAGCTTCCGTATTTCCTATATGGTACATTTGTTGCTCTGGTAGTCTGTCTGCTTATTAATCAGATTTTTATTTTCGAAAGATAATACCAAACTTGTGTGTGTTTTAGGGCGAGTTTCATGTGTCAAGTTGTGTGTGTTGAGTTGCGTGTGGCGACATGCATGTAGCGACTTTTTGTGTGTCGAGTTGCATGTGACAGGTTAGTGTAGCAAGTTGTGTGCAGCAAGTTTTTACGTATGGTGCGTTTTGAGTATGTGCAAGTTTTGTGTGAGGCAACTTTTGCATGTGTTGCAACTTTTGTGCATTTGGCGATTTTTCCGCGTGTGCAAGTTTTGCGTGTGGCGAGTCTTCCATGAGGTGAGTTTTGCACGTGTGGCTAGTTTTGCGTGAGCCTAGTTTTGCATGTGGCGAATTTTGCGCGTGGCGAGTTTTGAGCTGTGACTTTTGTGTTTCGACTTTTATGTGGCGAGGTTGGGGTATGTGTGGTGAAATGTGTGCTGAGGGTGGTATATGTGTTCAAGCACGTGGCAGTGTGTGGCACATTTTGTGTGTGTGTTCATATCCCCGTGTGTGGTGAGTATCCCATGTTGGGCCCCCACCTTAGCAACTGTACGGTATATATTCTTTGGCGCCATCGCTCTCACTCTTTAAGTCTCCCTTGTTCACATCTGGCAGCTGTCAATTTGCCTCCAACACTTTTCCTTTCACTTTTTCCCCATTATGTAGATAGGGGCAAAATTGTTTGGTGAATTGGAAAGCGTGGGGTTAAAATTTCGCCTCACAACATAGCTTATGACGCTCTCGGGGTCCAGACGTGTGACTGTGCAAAATTTTGTGGCCGTAGCTGCGACGGTGCAGATGCCAATCCTGGACACACACACACACACACACGCACAATGGCAATGTAGTTTGATGCCTAAACAGATGTGTTTTTAGGGAGTGTCTAAAACTGTATAAGTTGTGGTTAGTCCTAATTTCTTGGGGTAGAGCATGGTGCAACTCGGGAGAAGTCTTCGAGCCGGAGTGGGAGGTATGGATTAGTGCGGATGTTAGACTAAGGGTACCGTCACACACTGCCATTTCGATCGCTACGACGGTACGATTCGTGACATTCCAGCGATATCGTTACGATATCGCTGTGTCTGACACGCAGCAGCGATCAGGGATCCTGCTGAGAATCGTACGTCGTAGCAGATCGTTTAGAACTTTCTTTCGTCGCTGGATCTCCCGCTGGCATCGCTAGATCGGTGTGTGTGACACCGATCTAGCGATGCGATCTAGCGATGCGTTCGCTTGTAACCAGGGTAAAAATCAGGTTACTAAGCGCAGGGCCGCGCTTAGTAACCCGATGTTTACCCTGGTTACAAGCGTAAAACTAAAAAAAAACAAACAGCACATACTTACATTCTGGTGTCCGTCAGGTCCCTTGCCGTCTGCTTCCCGCACTGTGACTGCCGGCCGTAAAGTGAAAGCAGAGCACAGCGGTGACGTCACCGCTGTGCTGTGCTTTTACTTTCACTTTACGGCCGGCAGTCAGTGAGTGCGGGAAGCAGACGGCAAGGGACCTGACGGACACCGGAATGTAAGTATGTGCTGTTTGTTTGTTTTTACGCTGGTAACCAGGGTAAACATCGGGTTACTAAGCGCGGTCCTGCGCTTAGTAACCCGATGTTTATCCTGGTTACCCGGGTATCTCGGCATCGTTGGTCGCTGGAGAGCTGTCTGCGTGACAGCTCCCCAGCGACCACACTACGATTTACCTACGATCACGGCCAGGTCATATCGCTGGTCGTGATCGTAGGTAAATCGTATAGTGTGACGGTACCCTAAAATCACTTGCGAACTTGTGAACTCTGCCTTAAAGTCAGGTAATTAATGTTTGTTTTTTATACAATTAACTGCTGCTAAGTATGGCCAGACCATTATTTTTCTTCATATCTTAGGTAGTAGATGGCCTTTATTGGTTATTTCTTTCCCAGAAATGGAAATAAAAAAATGTAGTCTCAAAATACTTTTAACAGCTTCACAGAAGAGGACTACTTATATGTTTTTTTTTATTTTAAATATCTAAACTTTATTCAATGTACATTTTAGATTTCCAATGAGAGCAAGAAAGGAAAAGGTAAAGGCAGATATTGGTGAAAAAATAAAGCACCATGTGCCTGCTGGCGTACACATGCTGGGTTCTGGTCCCATGGCTCTGAGTCACTATAAGGGTATGTGCACACGTCTTTTTGAGGTCTGCGGATTTTTCGGCAGCGGATTTGTGAAAACCGCAGGTAAAAAGGCACTGCGTTTTACCTGCGGATTTCCTGTGGAATTACTGCGAATTTATTTCAGAATTTGTGCGAATTTCCCTGCGGTTTTTAAACCGCTGCGGAATTTGCAGAAAGAATTGACATGCTGCGGAATGTAAACCGCTGCGTTTCCCCACATTTTTTTCCGCAGCATGAGCACTGCGGATTGCGTTTCCCATAGGTCTACATTGTGAACATAGCCTTACATTACAGCTCCCTGAACTTCCCCTGTGCTCTGACTATATCCACCCAGCTCCACTGTGAGGTAGAGATATTTCTCAGACAGCCATAAATAGATTGTGATAGGAGGGTGCGTGGGCGCAAGAGAGACTTGCGTGGTAGGAAAACCTGGCTATATATAGGTACTTCCTCTGCGCTGACACTAAGGCTGGAAACAATACAATCTTCAGAACATCACATAGTGATTTTTTTTTTCACATATACATACTATGCTAGGTATGAGTCTGACGTCATCAGCCCACCCCCACCCCTGTAGTTGTCACTGACAGCTGATATTACAGTTCCCATTTGTATGTTATATTATTTCATTCAGGGGAAATAATTATATTTTGTAGACCTTGAGGGGTTGTCCACTACTAGAACAACCTCTTCTTATTCTAAATGTTTGACCTTGATAAAATAAAAAATGTTGCTGATGTTTTTTGTTAATTATTCTAATTTACTGAGATAATGACTTTTGGGTTTTCATTGGCTGTAAGCCATAATCATCAACATTAACAGAAATAAACACTTGAAATTGATCACTCTGTGTGTAATGACTCTATATAATATATGAGTTTCACTTTTTGTACTGAAGAACCGAAATAAATTAACTTTTTGATGATATTCTAATTTAGCCAGAAGCATCTGTATATGGTAATTGTCATTTAACTTTTTTGAATGCTATGATGAACAGTGCCTGTTCTCCGCATCTTCTCGGGTCTCAGTTTGGTTGCAGTGGTAACATCACGTCGACATCTCTGCAGCCAATCGCTGATCTTAAAGGTTCTGCAAACCGCTGAGCTCAGTGATTGACTGCAGCGCTGTCTATGGCCGGTTTCACACGTCAGTGGCTCCGGTACGTGTGGTGACAGTTTTCTCACGTGTCGGAGACACTGACTCACGTAGACACATTGAAATCAATGTGTCTCTGCACATGTCAGTGTGTTTTCATGGACCGTGTGTCCGTGTGCAAAACACGGAGACATGTCAGTGTTCGTGGGAGCGCACGGATTACACGGACCCATTAAAGTCAATGGGTCCGTGTAAAACACGTACCGCACACGGATGCTGTCCGTGTGCAGTCCGTGTGCCGTGCAAGAGACAGCGCTACAGTAAGCGCTGTCCCCCCCACGTGTTGCTGAAGCCGCCATTCAACTCTTCTCTCCAGCAGCCATAGGGGTGGAGCCGCATATTCATGACTGTAATTGGCGGCACCACGTGACCGCTCATACAGGAGAAGCTGCGGCGCGGAGAGGACGCTGTGAGGGAGCCGGGTGAGTATTTTATTAACAGCGGGCGGGCGCACAGGAGGTGGGAGGGGGGTGGGGACAGGGATCTTTATTTTAAACACGAAAAAAAAAAAAAAGGATTTTTCATATCCTCTCTCCAGCAAACGCAGCTGGAGAGAAGATATGAATGGCGGCTTCAGCACCAGATGCAGGGGACAGCGCTTATCTCTAGCGCTGTCTCCTGCACGCTCTGTGTGGTACCCAGTCGGCACACGGGCGGCACACGTGTGCCGCACGGATGGCCTACGTGAGCTCACGGACACGGATAACTCCGGTACCGATTTTTCCGGTACCGGAATTATCTGGACGTGTGGGACTGGCCTATGTGAAAGTCAAGCCACAGAGACCAAGGCAACAGCAAAGAGCCGAAGCTTGGCCCAAAAGAGAGAACATTTGTTTTTAATTGCATCCCTGTTAATGAATATGAATACCCATTTAAGGGTACAAGAATTCAAAGTTTGAAAATTGTTAATTTTTTAAAAATGTAATCAAATTTCAGATGTTTACAAAAAAAGCAAAACCTTTCGAACTACATGTACAACTAACCTAAAGGACAACGTGTCAAGAAAAGAACAATCTCAGAATCACTAGAATATGTAGAAACATTCTGACACATGTCAGAAATGAAAAATGAGGCTTGGTCAAAAGCCAAGGAAGGAAGCGGCTTTGTCACTAAGAGGTTAAAAGATGCTTTGTAGAAATTGTGCAAGACGTGAAAACCATAAGGCTATGTGCACATGTTGCAAAATTTCCGCGGAAATTTCCGTTGCAATTCTTCATCCCTGCCGCGGGTATATCGCATGCGGAATTTGGCATGCGTATTCCCGCTAAACACTAGCGTTTTGCAAGAGTAACTAGCTTGCAGAATGCTAGCAGTTTCCAAGCAATCTGTAGCATCACTTGGAAAACTGATTGACAGTGTTTGACAAGTGTGACCAACTTTTTACTATTGATGCTGCCTATGCAGCATCAATAGTAGAAAGATAGAATGTTAAAAATAATAAAAAATAGTTATTCTCACCTTCCGGCGTTCCCGGCATCCTTTCCCGCTGCTCTCGATGCTCCCGGTCCCAGTAATGCCTCGCGTCAAGGACCCCAGATGACGTGGCGGTCTCGCGAGACCGCTACGTCATTACAGGTCATTGCCGCGAGGCATTACTGGGAACGGGAGAAGCGCGAGGAGCAGGAAGACTGCCGGGGACACCGGAAGGTGAGAATATCACTATTTTTTATTTTAATACTTTTTTTTAACAATTCTATGGTTCCCAGAGCCTGGAGGAGAGTCTCCTGATTAAAGCTTTCATTTGATACACTTGAAACTTTGTTTTGAACTTTGGTCTTCACAACCCAAACAGCCAAACATTACATTTCTGTAAGGTTAATCTTAACTAAAACTCAGCGATCATCTGATTTACTGTATAGTTAGTGCCGCAATTTTTGTGTTGTATGGAGGACAGATTTGTTGAAGTACCTTATAGCTATGGATCAACAATATGTATATCCACCATTTAGATTCTTGCAAATTGTGCCCTAGTAATACAAACAATAGTAACGATTGTTCTGTGTGACTTAGGTATTCTCCCCTAGTTTTCCCGAGGTTGGAAGGGAGGGGTATAGGGATACAATGAGTGTGCATTGTCTTTAGGAACAGGGTGTGTAAGGGGAATCTGTCATGTCATCTTATTGCAGCCACATCCTCTTGTCAGTTTTGTAAGCAGCCTGTTCTGTGACTGTCACCCCTCTTCCCTCATTGATTTGGGACATTGCCATGCAAAATTAGCATATAAGATTCCAAAGTTTACCAAGCTTTCATTAGAAATCTAGGATTATTACGGTAAATTAGTTTTGTGAGCCAGTTTGTTTTCTGTGACTTCTACTTCAAGATGAAACCAAAAGTTAATTGCAACTTTTGGTGGCTCATACATTGCAGACATATTGGGTGAGTCATTGTATTGATATGGAACATTACGCTTGCAAAATCTCCCAAAGGAGGAATTATGCAGCAAAAGATCATCATATGGATCTTTGAGAGTGTATAGGACCTATACACAGCAGTAAGCCGTATCATTTAGGCTGTGTGATTTTTGCTGCTCGGATTTGTCAGAAACCAGAAGGGATTCCTGATGCCTGCAAAGTGAATGAGAATCCCGAAGTCTCATGCGCACGTTGCTCGTTGCTTATTTGTGACGTGAAGATTGTTGGTAAAGATTTAAATCTGCAGCATGTCAATTCTTTTCAGCGTTTTTGCACCTATTGACTTTAATGAAGTCAGTAAACAAATGCTATAAACATTGCAGGTCTAAAAATCATTGCAGATTTGCTGCGTTTTTTTGTAGCTTTTTTGCTCTAGGAAACGTAGGGGTTGTTAATTAATGGAAAAGGATTTAATGTCAGCAGGAGGAAGGGGAAACTGCACCATTTTGTGTGTATAGGTGAGTATGTGTGTATGTACAGTGGGGAACATAAATATTTGAAACATCGCTGATTTTGCAGGTTTCCCACCTACAAAGAATGGAGAGGTTGTAATTTTTATTGAAAGTACACTTCAACTGTGAGTGATAGAATCTAAAAAAATACAGAAAATCACATTGTATGATTTTTACATACCGTAATTAATTTGCATATTATTGCAGGAAATAAATATTTGATACAGTAGAAAAGCAACTTAATATTTAGTACAGAAACCTTTGCTTGCAATTACAGAGGTAAGATGCTTTCTGTAGTTCTTGACCAAGATAGCACACACTGCAGCAGGGATTTTGGCTCACTCCTCCATACAGATCTTCTCCAGATCTTTCAGGTTTCAGGGCTGTAGCTGGACAACATTGAGTTTGTTTCAGCTCTTTCCGAAGATTTTCTATTGGGTTCAGGTGGCTAGTCCACTCCAGGTTCTCCCTAGTTGACCTGGCTGTGGGCTTCGGGTCATTGTCTTGCTGGAAGAACCAGCCACGACCCATCTTCCAGGCTCTTACTGAGGGAAGGAGATTGTTGGCCAAAATCTTGCAATATATGACCCCATTCATCTTCCCTTCAATACAGTGCAGTCGACCTGTCCCCTTTGCAGAAAAACACCCCCCAAAGTATGAAGTTTCCCCCTTCACGGTTGGGTTGGTGTTCTTGGGGTTGTACTCATCCTCATCTGACTACATGACCTTCTCCCATGCCTTCTCTGGATCATCGAACTTCAAATGGGCCTGGGCATGTGCTGGCATAAGCAGGGGTATCTTGCATGAAATGCAGGATTTTAATCCATGGCGGCGTAGTGTGTTAGTAACAGTAATGTTTGAGATTGTGGTCCCAGCTCTCTTCAGGTCATTGACCAAATCCTCCTGTGTAGTTCTGGGCTGATTCCTGACCTTTCTAAGAATCATCCTTACCCCACGAGGCGAGATCTTGCATGTAGCCCCAGATTAACAGTGATCTTGTGTTTCTTCCATTTTCTAATAATTGTGCCATCAGTTGTTGCCTTCTCACCAAGCTGTTCACCGCTTCTGCCACTTTAACCCCCTAAATGCTGCGATCAAACTCGATTGCAGCATTTTGGGAGCTGTCAGAGAGATGACAGCCCCTCTTCCCTTGGATCAGAGACCCTACGTCATCACGCGGACTCACGATCGTTGCCATGGTGACCCGATGTCGTCATGACATCCAGGTCACCAGAGCTAGGGAAATTGCTTGATCATACTAAGAGCATGATGAAGCAACTTACCCTGTAAGGGCTCTTTTCCATTTGCGATAAACACGTCCGTGTCTCGCATGTGAAAACCAAGCTCTGGCGCCGGCACTTCAGAGCGGAGCATGCGGCCGCATAGCAATACATGGAGCTGCACGCTCTGCTCACAAGTGCTGGCGCCAGAGCTTGGTTTTCACATGCGAGACACGGACGTGTTTATCGCAAATGGAATAGAGCCCTTAGTGCAGAGCTGACAGTTTAAATAGCATAGGGATGCATGCTACTTAAGCGATCGGCCTGCAAAAAATGATAGTCCCATAGTGGGACAAACTAGAACAGTTTAAAAAATAAAATACATTTTTTATTCTCTACCCCTAAAAAAATATTTTAATTAAAAAAAAAATATCCCGACATAGACCAAACCTCAAATGTAGGAATCCAAAATACGGAGGCAGCACATCATTAGTAGTGGAAAAAGCAGGAGCTACATTTATTAGCCCATCTCAGCAACGTTTCAGTTCTGTGAACCTTTTTCAAGCCCATTTTATTTTTGGTATCGGCGCGTCCGCAACGACGCGACCTATGAAACTTACCCACAACCCTTTTTAGCGAACAAGGCAAAAAGGAATGCTTTACCATACCGCTGAACAAAAAGTGGAATAAAGCGCAATCAAAAAGACAAATATAAATAAACATGGTACCATTGAAAATGTCATCTTGTCCGGCAAAAAAGCCATCATACAGCTCCATCAGTACAAAAATAGAAAAGTTATACCTCTCAGAATAAGGCGATGCAAACAAGTTTTTATTGTGTCAAAGCGCCAAAATATGAAAAAAATATATAACTGTGGTATCGCTGTTATCGTACTGACCTGAAGAATAAAACTGCCTTATCAATTTTACCACACGCAGACGACATAAAAAAAAATTCCAGAATAGCTGGGTTTTGTTCATTCTACCGCATAAAAAATGGAATAGTGAGCGATCAAAAAATGTCTTGTGTCTTAAAATGCTACCAATAAAAACTTCAACTCGTCCCGCAAAAAACAAGCCCTCACATGACTATGTCGACCAAGATATGGAAAAATTATAACTCTCAAAATATGGTGATGCAAAAACTAGTTTTTGCAATAAAAAGTGTGACACCAGCCAAACATAAAAACCCAATATAAATCTGGTTTAGCTGCAATCGCAGCGACCCGAAGAATAAAGTCATCATATTAGTTATAGCACACAAGGAACGACGTAAAAAATAAAACCAATTCTTAACCTGCTGCTTTGTTCATTCTGCCTCCCAAAGATCGTAGTAAGGCTCGGCTCACATTTATCCAGTGCTCTGTACTGAGCGCTTACACCAGGGCTTCTGTGTAAATCTCTGAAATTTGTGATTCAGACAGAACCCCCCCGACAGAAGATTCCCTTTAATGAGGCAGATGGACACCATAGGACATTTCTGTAGTGATGAAAGCCCACCTAACTTACGGGTGCATGTCTCCAGAAGCATAAGCATGGCATCACGTACTGGTCATTACAACGTACTAGTCGCTACAGCGTACTGGTCTGCAATTTTTACTCGGCAACATCCACTGCTGCTTGTTTCTGGAAAACGCCCATAGAGTCAAAATCATCACTACACCTGTAGATAAATTCATATTGGGTATAAGTTCCAAAATAAGGTCAGTTGAGTGGGGAATTCTGCTCTTCTAGCAACTAGGGGCTCTGTATATGGAGTCTGCAAACTATTCTAGGAAAATCTGAGCTCCAGGAGGAAAATAGCGCTCTGTCCCTCCAGAGTCTCGCCATATGGCTAAGCAGTACTGTACAGCCACCTATGGGGTAATGCCACGTTCAGTAGAAATTGTGAGACAAATTATGGTGCCATTTTTACTCGCTTCCTGTGTGAAAATGTAAAATATGGGGCTAAAAAAATTTTTGGTAGTAAAAATTCATTTATTTTTTGTTCACAGCCCAAAGGTATAACATTCTGTGACACACCTGTGGGGTCAATATTATCACTGCACACCTAGAAGAGTTCATTGAGAGGTGTAGTTTGTAAAATGGGGTCAGTTATGGGGCTACTGCTGTTTGGGCAACTCATGGGCTCTCCAAGTGGATCAAGGCACGCGCAAACCATAACAGTAAAATCTGCACTATAGTATGGCGCTCCTTCACTTCTGAACTTTGCACTGTGCCTGAAAAATATTTACGGATTACATCAAGGGTATTGGCGCACTCAGGTAAAAAATGGACCTCAGTTTGTTGTAAAAAAAAAAAATCCTATTAACACTTAGAAAAATTTAAAGCTTGGAGCTAAAAACATTTTAATGGTAAAATTCTAATTTTATTCTTTCTTTACTGGTTAGGCTTCTTTCACATTTCCGTCGGTACGGGGCCGTCATGAAGCGTCGGCGCGACGTACCGACGGAAGTGTGTGCTTTCACATTTCCGTCAGACTGCAGGGCGAGGAAAGATCGTGAGAGCGATATTTCCTGCTGGCCATGCGCAGTCTGAAACACTGGATGCGACGTACAGAAAAACGTTCCCTTGAACGTTTTTCTGTGACGACGGTCCGCCAAAACCCGACGCAACCAGTGCACAACGGACGCAACGTGTGGCCATACGTCGCGATCCATCTGCAATACAAGTCTATGGGAAAAAAAACGTATCTTGCAAGCAAATTTGCAGGATGCGTTTTTTTTCCAAAACGACGCATTGTGATGGATTAAAAAAAATGGAAATGTTAAAGTAGACTTAATGGTATAAAATTGTGAGGCACATGTGGTGTCAATATGATCACTGCACCCCAGATGAATTCATTGGAGAATGTAGTTTGTAAAATGAGTTTACAAATGGAAGTTTCTGTTGTTCAGGCACGTCAGGAGCTCTGCCAATGTGACATGGCATCCTCAAACCATTCCAGCAAAATCTGAACTCCAATCTGACGCCTCCTCCCTTTTGAGTTTTGCACAGTGCCTCAAAAGTAGTATTCCCCCACATATGGGGTAACGGCGTACTCAAGAGAAATGTGATTTTTTTTAAATTTTCATGGCTCAATGTTATAAACTTCTGTGAAGCACTTGGGAGTTCAAGGTGCTCACCACACATCTAAATACATTCCTTGAGGGGTCTAGTTTCCAAGATGGTGTCACTTGTGGGGGATTTTCACTGTTTAGGTGCTCAACAAATGCAACATGCCATCCGCTATTTGTTCCAGCAAATTGTGCATTTAAAAAGTTGAATGGCGCTCCATCCCTTCCGAGCTCTGCTGTGTGCCCAAACAGTGGTTTTCCCCCACATATGGGGAATTGGCATGCTCAGTAGAAATTACACAACAAATTTTGGGATCCATTTTTTTCCTTTCACCCTTGTGAAAATAAAAAAAAAATTCAATCTAAAGTAATTTTTTTGTGAAAAAATGTTCATTTTTTTTTCTCACATTCCAGACATATTTTGAATGTGGTTTTGAGCAGCTTGAGGGGTGCAGTTTTTTTTTTATAATGATGTCATTTTGTGGTATTTTCTATCATATAGACCCCTCACAGTCTCTTCAAATGTGATGTGGTCCCAAAAAACATGGTTTGTAAATTTTCTTTGAAAAAGGAGAAATCGCTGGTCAAATTTTAAAATTGTACTGATGTGAAGTAAATATCTGGGAAATGTTATTATTGTAACTGTTTTGTGTGACAGATCCTTCTGATTTAAAGGGAACCTGTCACCTGAATTTGGTGGGACTGGTTTTGGGTCATATGGGCGGAGTTTTCGGATGTTTGATTCACCCTTTGCTTACCCGCTGGCTGCATGCTGGCCGAAATATTGGATTGAAGTTCATTCTCTGTCCTCCGTAGCACACGCCTGCGCAAGGCAAGATTGCCTTGTGCAGGCATGTACTACGGAGTACAGAGAATGAACTTCAATCCAATATTGCGGCCAGCATGCAGCCAGCGGGTAAGGAAAGGGTGAATCAAACACCCGAAAACTCCGCCCATATGACCCAAAACCAGTCCCGCCAAATTCAGGTGACAGGTTCCCTTTAAAGGCATATAAATTCAAAGTTTGAAAATTGCAAAAAAAAAAAAAATTAAATGTTTGCCAAATTTTTTTTTTCATAAACAAAAGTTATATCTACAAAATTATACCCCTATCATAAAGTACAGTTTGTCGTGAATAAACAGTCTCAGAATCAGTGGGATTCGTTGAAATGTTCCAGAGTTATGACCTCATAAAGTGACACCTGGTCAGAATTGTAAAAATTGGCCTGATCATTATCATTAACATGCCAACCACCTTGGGGGTAAAGGGGATCATAACATTTTTTTTAGTGACAGGTTCCCTTTAACCCCTTTCTTTCCTCAGACGGAATAGAACATCCAATGATAGAGCCCCCGCTTTGATGCGGGCTCCGCCGGTGAGCCCGCATCAAAGCCAGGGCATGTCAGCTGTTTGTATAGCTGACATGTGTACGCAATAGTGGTGGGTGGAATCGCAATCCACCCTCCGCTATTAACTAGTTAAATACTGCTGTCAAACTCTGACAATGGCATTTAACTAGTGCTTCCGGCCATCGAGCCGGAAATGCGTGCATTGCTGACCCCCGTCACGTGATCGGGGGTCAGCGATGCGTCAACATGACAACCAGAGGTCTCCGAAAGACCTCTATGGTTGTTGATGCCAGATTGCGGTGAGCGCCACCCTGTGGTCGGTGCTCATAGCAATGCTGTAATTCAGCTACATAACAGCCCTCTGAGCATCACACTATGTAGCAGAGCCAATCAGGCTATGTCATCTTCTAGCCTCCCATGGAGGCTATTGAAGCATGGCAAAAGTAAAAAAAAAAAATATATAAAAGTTCAAATCACCCTCTTTTTGCCCCATTCAAAATAAAACAATAAAAAAAAATCAAACCTACACATGTTTGGTTTTGCCGCTTTCAGAATCGCCCGATCTAAAAAGGATTAACCTGATTGCTAAACGGTGTAGTGAGAAACAAATTAAAAACTCCAGAATTGTTTTTTTTTGGTCGCCGTGACCTTGCATTAAAATACAATAATGGGCAATCAAAAGAGCATATCTGCACCGAAGTGGTATCTTTAAAAACGTCAGCTTGGCACGCAAAAAGTAAGCCCTCACCCGACCCCGGATGACGAAAAATGAAGACGCTACGGGCAACGGAAAATTGTTTTTTTTTTGTTTTTTTTTTTAAGCAAAGTTTGGAAAAAATTTTTTACCACTTAGATAAAAAATAACCTAGACATGTTTGGTGTCTATGAACTCGAAATGACCTGGAGAATCATAATGGCTGGTCAGTTTTAGCATTTAGTGAACCTAGCAAAAAAGCCAAACAAAAAACATGTGTGCAATTGTACTTTTTTACAGTTTCACCGCACTTGGAATTTTGTTTCCTGTTTTCTAGTACACGACATGCTAAAACCAATGATGTTGTTCAAAATTACATCTTGTCCCGCAAAAAAATAAGCCCTCACACGGCCATATTGACAGAAAAATAAAAAAGTTATGGCTCTGGGAAGAAGTGGAGTGAAAAACGAAAACGCAAAACCGAAAATACCCCTGGGTCATTAAGGGGTTAAGTTGTAGAGTCTGTCAGGGATGTACAGTACTGTTCCAAAGTTTAGGGTCACTTAGAAATGTCCTTATTTTTGAAAAAAGCACAGTTTTTTTTCCAATGAAGCCAACATTAAATGATTCAGAAAAACTCTCTATAAATTGTTAATGTGGTAAATGACTATTGTAGCTATAAACGTCTGGTTTCTATTGCAATATCTTCATAGGTGAATAGAGGTCCATTTCCAACAACCATCACTCCAGTGTTCATATGGTACTTTGTGTTTGCTAACTGTGTAAGAAGGCTAATGGATTGTTAGTATACCCTTGAAAACCCTTGTGCAAGTATGTTAGCACAGCTTAAAACAGTTTGGCTGATTAGAGAACCTATAGACCTGGCCTTCCTTTGAGCTAATTGAGAATCTGGAGCATTACATTTGTTGGTTCCGTTAAACTCTCAAAATGGCCAGAAAAAAAGAACTTTCATGTGAAACTCGACAGTATATTCTTGTTCTTAGAAATGAAGGCTATTCCATGCATGAAATTGCCAAGAAACTGAAGATTTCCTACAACTGTGTGTACCACTCCCTTCAGAGGAGAGCACAAACAGGTTCTAACCAGAACAGAAAGAGAAGTGGGAGGCCCCGCTGCACAACAGAGCAACAAGACAAGTACACTAGAGTCTGTAGTTTGAGAGATCGACGCCTCACATGTCCTCAACTGGCAGCTTCATTAAATAGTACATGCAAAAAGGCAGTGTCAACGTCTACAGTGAAGAGGCAACTCCGGGATGCTGGCTTTCAGGGCAGAGTGACAAAGAAAAACCCCTATGTGAAACTGGCTAATGAAAGGAAAAGATTGATATGGGCAAAAGAACATAGACATTGGACAGCGGAAGATTGGAAAAAAGTGTTATGGACAGACGAATCGAAGTTTGAGGTGTTTGGATCACACAGAAGAACATTTGTGAGACGCAGAACAACTGAAAAGATCCTGGAAGAGTGCCTGATGCCATCTGTCAAGCATGGTGGAGGTAATGTGATGGTCTGGGGTTGCTTTGGTGCTGGTAAAGTGGGAGATTTGTACAAGGTAAAAGGGATATTGAATAAGGAAGGCTACCACTCCATTTTGCAATGCCATGCCATACCCTGTGGACAGCACTTGATTGGAGCCAATTTCACCCTACGACAGGACAATGACCCAAAGCACACCTCCAAATTATGCAAGAACTATTTAGGGAAGAAGCAGGCAGCTGGCATTATCCAGATTACCTCAGCAAATTAACTGCTAGAATGCCAAAGGTCTGCAATGCTGTAATTGCTGCAAAGGGAGCATTCTTGGATGGAAGCAAAGTTTGAAAGAGAAAATTATTATTTCACATAAAAATCTTTTTTCGAACCTAGTCAATGTCTGGATTAGATTTTAAATTCATCTGGCAACTCATTTGATTAATAAAAGTATGCGTTTTCATGGAAAACACAAAATTGTATTGGGACCCTAAACTTTTGAATGGTAGTGTATATAGAAATCATGAGGCCCCATAGCAGAAGTTCTAATTAAGCCTTCACCCTCACCCCCCCCTCACCCCCCCGCCAAAGAAAAAATAAAGTTAAAACAAATATTTGGTGGGGCTCAGAAGAGCATTTGACACATCTTTGCAGCCCTTAGAGTATTTTTTCTCCAATTGTAGCCCTAGATTCTCCTTTCATTGCCCCCATAAAGTGTGATGCTGAAAAGTGTCCCCACACACAGTATGATATCCGTCCAGTGAACTCGTACACAGAACCCTCCTGATGCACAGTATGATGACCCTACTGTTCCCACCTGGCAAAGTATGATGTCTCAACTGTGGCACCCAACACAGCCCTCCACACAGTATGATGGACCCTACACAAACCTCCACAATGTATAATGTCCCCCAAATAGTATAGCACCCTCTACATAACTCTCCACACTGTATAATGGCCCACACTAGCCCTCCAAATATTTTAACGACACCCACAAAGCCCTCCAAACAGTATAATGACCCCCACATAGCCTTCCAAACAGTCTAATGGCCCCCACATAGCCCTCCATACAGTATAATGGGCTCCCACATAGCACTGCAAACAGTATCATTGTCCCCACATAGCACTCCAAGCACTAGAATAGCCCCCAAATAGCTCTCCAAGCAGTGTACTAGCCCTCCAAACAGTTTAATGGCCCCACATACAGTAGGGGAAATAAGTATTTGATCCCTTGCTGATTTTGCAAATTTTCCCACTGACAAAGACAAGAACAGTCTATAATTTTAAGGATAGGTTAATTTTAACTTTGAGAAATAGAATATCACAAATAAAATCCAGAAAATCACATTGTATTAATTATATAAATTTATCTGCATTTTGCAGTGAGAAATAAGTATTTGATCCCCTACCAACCATTAAGAGTTCTGGCTCCTACAGACCAGTTAGACGATCCTAATCAACTCATTACCTGCATTAAAGACAGCTGCCTTACATTACCTTAATAAAAAAACTCCTGTCCACAGACTCAATTAATCAGTCAGACTCTAACCTCTACAACATGGGCAAGACCAAATAGCTTTATAAGGCTGTCAGGGACAAGATCATAGACCTGCACAAAGCTGGAATGCTCTACAAAACCATATGTAAGATGGATGAGAAGGAGACAACTGTTTGTGCAATGGTAAGAAAATGGAAGAAATACAAAATGGCTCAATCGACATCAATCTGGGGCACCATGCAAAATCTCTCCTCGTGGGATATCCTTGATCATGAGGAAGGTGAGAGATCAGCCTAAAACTACACTGGGGGAACTTGTTAGTAATGTCAAGGCAGCTGGGACCACAGTCACCATGAAAACCATTGGTAGCACATCACGCCGTAAAGGTTTAAAATCCTGCAGTGCCCGCCAGGTCCCCCTACTTAAGAAGGCACATGTGCAGGCCCATCTGAAGTTTGCTAATGAACACCTGGATGATTCTGTGAGTGATTGGGAGAAGGTGCTGTGGTCAAAAGAGAAAAAAATGTAGGTATTTGGTATTAACTCAACTCGCCTTTTTAGGAGGAAGAGAAATGCTGCATATGACCCAAAGAACACCGTCCCCACTGTCAAGCATGGAGGTGGAAACAGTATGTTTTGAGGGTGTTTCTCTGCTAAGGGTACAGGACAACAAAAATCACACAAAAATCATCAATGAAAATCAAATTTATTAACCAATGGAGGTCTGGATTTACATAGTAACATAGTTATTAAGGATGAAGGAAGACTTGAAGTCTATCTAGTTCAACCCATAGCCTAACCTAACATGCCCTAACATGTTGATCCAGAGGAAGGCAAAGAAACCCCATGTGGCAAATAGTAAGCTCCACTTTGGGGAAAAAAATTCCTTCCCGACTCCACATACGGCAATCAGACTAGTTCCCTGGATCAACACCCTATCAAGGAATCTAGTATATATACCCTGCAACATTATACTTTTCAAGAAAGGTATCCAATCCCCTCTTAAATTTAAGTAATGAATCACTCATTACAACATCATAAGGCAGAGAGTTCCATAGTCTCACTGCTCTTACAGTAAAGAACCCGCGTCTGTTATTATGCCTAAACCTTCTTTCCTTCGGACGTAGAGGATGCCCCCTTGTTCCTGTCTCAGGTCTATGATTAAAAAGATCATCAGAAAGGTCTAACATGCTCATTCGAGCCCTAACCTATCTCTTCAATCTATTGCTATCTTCTGGTACCTTCCCCTCTGCCTTCAAACATGCCACCATAACACCCATCCTCAAAAAAACTAACCTTGACCCAACTGCTTTTCCCAGCTATCGCTCCATATCACTGCTCCCGTTTGCTTTCAAACTCCTTGAGCAGCATGTCCATGCTCAACTTTCCTCCCACCTCTCATCTAACTCTCTCCTTGACAACCTCCAATCTGGCTCCACTGAAACTGCTCTGACCAAAATTTCTAATGACTTACAGCCAAAGCTAACACACACAGTTCTCCATGCTCCTCTTTCTTGACCTACCCTCCGCTTTCGACACAGTCTACCTACTGCTACAGATTCTTTCTTCCCTTGGCATCAAAGGCCTTGCTCTGTCCTGGATTGCCTCATACCTTTCTGACCGCACATTTAGCATTTCCTACTCCCACACTACATCCTCATCCTGCCCTCTCTCTGTTGGAGTCCCTTAAGGCTCTGTCCTAGGGCCCCTACTTTTTTCCATCTATACCTTTGGCCTAGGACAACTCAAAGTCCCATGGCTTCCAGTACCACCTGTATGTGGATGACACTCAGATCTACCTCTCTGGCCCAAATGTCACCTCTCTGCTGTCCAGAATCCCGACGTGTCTTATCAGCCATATCCTCCTTTAACTCTCGCTTCCTAAAACTCAATGTAGACAAAACCGAACTCATCATCTTTCCCCCATCTCACGTATCCCCCCTACCTAGTCTATCTATTATGGTAAACGGCATCACACTCTCTCCCGCACCTGAAATCTGCTGCCTCAGGGTAACTCTCGACTCTGCCCTGTCCTTCAAACCGCACGTCCAAACTCTTGCCACCTCTTGTCACCTCCAACTCAAAAATATTGCCAGAATCCATCCTTTCCTCAGGGGAACAGGGTTACAGCAGTTCATAGCACTGTTTGCCAGGCAGGTCTGTGCCAGTGCTGTGCAAGTGTTTGTCACCTCATTTGGTGTAATCTAGCTCAGCCAATCCTTTTGGGCTAGTAGCATTGTCTGATAGTCATCTGAGTAGCCCGCCTGTGAAACTAACTACACCGCCTGTGTATCTCTATTTTCACTACATCTAATCCAGTTAATAGTTTAGGGCCTAGGAGCAGTGTCTGCACGTCAGCAGAGTAGCCTGCCTGTGAAACAAACTATACCGCCTGTGTATCTCAATTTTCACTGCATCTAATCCAGTTATACCGACTGTGTATCTCTATTTTCACTGCATCTAATCCAGTTAATAGTTTAGGGCCTAGGAGCAGTGTCTGCACGTCAGCAGAGTAGCACGCCTGTGAAACAAACAATACCGCCTGCGTATCTCAATTTTCACTGCATCTAATCCAGTTAATAGTTTTGGGCTTAGGAGCAGTGTCTGCACGTCAGCAGAGTAGCCCGCCTGTGAAACAAACTATACCGCCTGTGTATCTCAATTTTCACTGCATCTAATCCAGTTAATAGTTTTGGGCCTAGTACCACAGTTTGGCCACTCAGTTCTGTTTTCATCCATCGGTTGTGCCAACTACAGATACAGAGTTGCCAATTAGTTAAGCACTAAAATGAGTGGCAAAAGGCCTGCTGCCGGTGGAAAGGGGAATAGGCGTGTTGGAAAGGGAAAAAAGGTGGTGTCCATGGGGTAGGTGGTAAAGCAACAGTAACATCTGCAGAAGAAAGACCATCTTCCAGCCAAAGTAAGATGTCTACTTCTTTTCGTGGACAATCTGATATGATCCCTTTCTTACGACCATCGCTACAAGCATCGCCAAAAATTCCAGATGAGGCACAAAAACAGCAGGTGCTTAAACGGATATCAAGTGCTCGTTCAAGTGGGCTCTCCTCCATGTCAACTTCAACATCACAACTACTCCAGTCCTCAGAGTTGTCACCCCAATCGCACTTGCTTCCTCACAGCTCCCAAGTCTCCAGCTGCCCGTCTGAGCATGGGGTAACACACATGGTTGAGTCTGTAGAGCTGTTTACGCATACTATAGCCTGGGAATCAGAGGTCTGCTCCAGAGCTTCTGTGAATCCAGACGAGGAAATGATCTGCACTGATGCCCAGAATCTTTGTGAGTCGGATCCAGGCCCAGATGAAGAAGGTTCTGAGCATAATGTAGACCCTCGTTCCCAAACTGTAACTCCTGTTGATGGAGACAAGTAGGAAGACTATGATGAGACTGAGATACCTGTTTGGAACGACAACTTGATTTTTCGGTCGGGCAGGAAGAGGTTGGCTCTGAGGATGAGGGGTGTGAGAACACACAGGATGATGATGACGAGGTTGTAGACCACACTTACTGTCAACCCCCAGTCCGCCAGTCCATGAGGTCAGCAGAGGAGGTGGAGAAGGATGCTAGTGACGAGTCTGAAGACGAGGTAACGGCAGCCAGCCCTCAGTTCCTCAGATGTGGACAAGTAAAAGACCATTTCCTCCTAGCCATGACAAAGCTAAGAGGTTGAATTTCTCCTTCAGCAAGCTGTTGCCTTTCCGCCTGGTGGACACAGAGGATTTTCGAGACCTTATGTCCGTCGCAGTGCCGCAGTACCAGATGCCCAGTTGCCACTACTTCTCAAAGAAAGCTGTGCCTGCGCTACACCAGCATGTCGCACACAACATCACCGTTTCCTTGAGAAACTCTGTGTGTGACAGGGTGCATTTCACCACAGACACTTGGACGAGTAGACATGGACAGGGGCGTTACATGTTGGTGACTGGGCACTGGGTAACTACGGCGACATCAGGAGAAGGGGCTGCTGTCCAAGTCTTGCCATTGCCACGAGTTGCTCATTGAGCCTCTGTATTTAGAAGTTCCTCCACTGCTTTTGCCTCCTCAACCTCCTCCCAAAGCCTGTCTGGTAATGCCACCCGCATTGTAACTGTGCAGAAGGAATCCTGCACACCTCCTCACTATGCTGTCACCAGGGCTCATTGGCATCAGGCAGTGTTTACATTGAAATGTCTGGGAAATGTGAGTCACACAGCTAAGGAGTTGTGGTCAGCTCTGGAGACCGAGTTCTATCAATGGTTGTCTCCACTCAACCTGCAGCCAGGGAAGGTGGTGTGCGAAAATGCTGCCAACCTGGGTGCGGCCCTTCGCCGGGGCAACGTCACACACGTGCTTTGTATGGCTCACGTTTTGAACCTGGTTGTCCAGCAATTTTTATCCCACTATCCCGGACTAGATGGGCTTCTGCAGAGGGCACGGTCGCTCTGTGCTCACTTCCGCCGTTCGCATCCCGCAGCTCGACGACTTGCATCTCTACAGAAGTCGTTGGGACTTCCAGTTCACCGGCTGAAATGCGATGTGCCCACACGGTGCAATTCAACTCTGCACATGTTACAGTGACTGTGGCAGCACCGACGAGCCCTAGTGCAATACGTTATGACCTATAGCCTGGGCCAACAAGATCAAATCACGCTGCAGGAGTGGTCTCAGATCAGGGACCTATGCACCCTTCTGCACAGTTTTGAAATAGCAACGAAGATGTTTAGTGCTGACGATGCCATTATCAGCATGGCCATTCCGGTGATTTACATGCTGGAGCATACTTTACACAGTGTTCGGAATCAGGTGGTGGAACAAGAGGAGGAGGAACAGGAGGAGTCGTATGCAGAAGGGATCATATCTCCAAGGTCAAGAAGGTTGGCAGCACCAAGGTGGCTGGCATTGGAGGCTGGGGGAGAGGGGTTACCGAGGGCACATGGTAGCAGCCAAACTGTTGAGGAAGGTGCAGGAGGCGAGGAAGAAGTGGAGGACGAACTGGCCCTGGGCATGGAAGACTCATCAGATGAGGGAGACCTTGATCAAATTTGTGTTGTGCGAGGTTGGGGGGAGAGGGCAGACGAAGGAAGCATGATTCTCACCGCGCCACCACCAAGACAAGAAGGACTTGGTCCTCCTGGATGCACAAGACACATGAGTGCCTCCTTGCTGCACTACCTGCAACATGACCTTCGGATTGTCAGAATCCGAAGTAATGCCGACTACTGGGTTGCAACACTCTTAGATCCCCGGCACAAAAGCAAATTTGGTGAAATAATTCCCGCCATAGAAAAGGATTCACGCATGCAGGAGTATCAGCAGAGACTGTTACAGAATCTAACATCTGCTTTTCCACAAAACACCAGTGGTGCACTATTGAATCTCTGAGTTCTAACTTGCCAACTGTGGGACTATCGAGTCATCACTCAAACCGTAACAGTAACATTGTATCTGGTAGTAACAGCAATTTTTTCCAACCGTTTTTCAAGATTTTTTTAGACCATCCTTTGCAAGGCCACAGGAGACAAGAAGTCTGACGCACAGCCAACGCCTAGAGAGGATGGTACAAGAGTATCTGCAAGTTAACATCGATGCCATGACTGTGGAACTGGACCCTTGCTCATTTTGGGCTTCCAATCTTGAAAAATGGCCTGAGCTCGCCACTCACGCCTTGGAGATCTTGTTGTGCCCCGCAGCCAGAGTTCTCTCTGAACGTGTGTTCAGCGCTGCTGGTGGTGAGCTGACAGATAAGCGCACGCGGCTGTCCAGTGGCAATGTAGACAGACTAACGTTCATCAAGATGAACAAATCCTGGATCTGCAAGGACTTTTCTACCCCTGTGTGATCTTGGGGAGACTAAAAGCTTGATGATTTTTGAAAATCACCTCACCAACCGTTTAAAAAAAACTCTGGTGAAATTGATGCCACTTAAGTGGTGTCTGTGGCCGGATTTTGGGAGCAAATGGAGACTCTTTTATTTAGTCCCCTTGCTGAGTTTTACATGATGTTGCCATCGTCAATTCCAGGTGGGTGGGGTCGTCTGCAGAGTTGTTTCCTCATACTATGACCTGGGATTCAGAGGTCTGCTCCAAAGCTTCAGTGTCTGCTAGTCAGCAGAGTAGCCCAGCCACCCACCGCCTGTTTACCTAAGTACTATTTTTAACGGCATGTAGCCCAGGAAATCCTTTTGGGCCTAATAGAATTCGGTGCTACTCAGCAGCGTACTTCACCCATGAAGCAAGCTACACCGCCTGTTTACCTAACTACTATTTTGTAACGGCATCTAGCCCAGGAAATCCGTTTTGGCCTAGTAGAATTTAGTGATACTCAGCAGCGTACCCCACCCATGAAGCAAGCTGCACCGCCTGTTGATCTAATTACTAATTTTTAACTGCCTCTAGCCCAGGAAATCGTTTTGTACCTAATAGCATTTTGTGCTACTCAGCAGAGTACCCCACCCATGAAGCAAGCTACACCGCCTGTTTACCTAACTACTATTTTGTAATGGAATCTAGTCCAGGAAATCCTTTTGGGCCTTGTAGAATTTAGTGATACTCAGCAGCATACCCTACCCATGAAGCAAGCTACACCGCCTGTTTACCTAACTACTATTTTGTAACGGCATCTAGCCCAGGAAATCCTTTTGGGCCTAGTAGAATTTAGTGCTACTCAGCAGCGTACCCCACTCATGAAGCAAGCCACACCGCCTGTTTACCTAAGTACTATTTTTTAACAGCCTTCTGACCCAGGAAATCCTTTTGGGCCTAGTAGCAATTTCTGCTACTCAGCAGAGTACCCCACCCATGAAGCAAGCTACACCGCCTTCTTTCTTTTTCAATCTTACCCCTCGGCTCTGGGGTGTCCACTCTCCCTCCAGCTCTCTCCTTCTCACAGGTGGACTACCGCGTGTTTTCACACTGTGGCAAATCTTTTTGGCTCAGGCATAAGAAGTAGTCGAGATAATGGATAATATGTGCCGCCTTACAAATGTCCATGATGACACATTCGAGGAAGCAACTAAGCGCCTCAAATAGTGAGCAGGATATGGTGCACCCCATGGGCAAACAGCGATCTATGTAGTATGCTCCTTCACAGAAGCAGCCCAATGGGAGGACACTATTCGGAGGCACAGGTAGTAACCGGAACGCCCCTTCAATGTCTGTTTTGGCCATTAGGGTGCCCCTTACAAACTTCATGACCCGCCTGATTGCCTCGACAAAGGATGTTGTCGATGCGTCGATGTTGTCATTTACTGACCTGCCACTTGGATATGACAAATGGTGGATTAGTCTGAATGTATTGGGTTCATTTTTTGGCACAACTCCCAACGAGGGTACCACTATGTCTTCTAAGGAAAGTGTTCTGAATGGACCCGCCGCCATTCTACCTAAAGAATTTTTTTTTGTCAAGACGTCTGGGTGTTGGCAGAGTTAGTTTAGATTTTTACTCCAGCCTTTCTTGATTTTAGAAGGGCATGACATGCCTATATCTGTGTCTCCTGCTCCTTTTACTCCGCCACCTCTTTTCTTTTCGCATGACTATATGTAGTTGTGACTTTTCCATGTTTGTTGTGTCTTCTGAGCAGTTTGTCAGCTTTTGGACACCTTTTAAAGTGTTTTCTATGTGTTTTCCATGTGTTTGTATGTGTTTGTGTTTGCCTGCCATTGGTTTCAATGGGGTTCGACGGTGTTCGTCGATCATTTCGTCGAACACCTCCCTGTTTGACGAACCGAACTGAACCCGAACACTAGGGGGTGGCTCAACACTACTAGGGATGTGGCTCAACACTATTACTGAGCTATATCTAGTTTGTAAAGAAGAAAGGGCAAAAAAATAGCCTCTTAGATGTGTAAAGCTGGAAGAGACATACCCCCGAAAGACTTGCAACAGTAATTGCAACGCTATATGATCCTACAAAGTATTGAGTGGGGACTGGGGGCTTTTATTACAAATGCAGAGTCATAATTTTTAGATTTAAACTTTTAAAATAATTAGAAATCTAGGTATTATTTCCTTTACACTTCACACATACTTGCTAATTTGTTTTGTTAGATCACATTAAATCTCAATAAAATACATTTAAGTTTGCGAGTGTAATGTGAAAAACTTGAAAAGTGTGACCACATATGGTGCAGTTCCTCATGTATACAGACAGGACAGGTTCTTCTGAAACGTGACTGGAATTTTCAGCTACCTTTTAACAAGTTTACAAATTGTGACAGGATCAGTGGCACAGTGTATGAAGGGATATATGTGTCACTGAGCATATTGGCATGAGTGATGTAAAACCAGGATATTTTTCCTCCAGCATGCTACGTGCTGAGAGGGTTAATTTAAAGTTGTATACATGGGGTGGTTTTATGTGGGCACCAGTGGAGTGGGAGGGGGGTTCCCACCTCATCTCCTGCAGAGCTAACACTGGCATGTGTGCTAACAGGACCTGAGATTATGTCACAGTCAGGTGAGGGCAACACGGTGGCTCAGGGGTTAGCACTGCAGCACTGGAGTCCTGGGTTCAAATCCCACCAAGGACAACATCTGCAAGGAGTTGTATGTTCTCCCCGTGGTTGTGTGGGTTTCCTCCGGGTTTTCCGGTTTCCTCCCACACTCCAAAGACACACTGATAGGGAATTTAGATTGTGAGCCCCATCGGGGACAGCAATGATAATGTGTGCAAAACTGTAAAGTGCTGTGGAATATGTTAGCGCTATATAAAAATAAAGATCATTATTATTATTAATTATAGGTGATCATCACATGGTCTGGGTTAAAAAGCCTGTCTGGAGAGTCAGTTGTAGTTGTGACTTGGGAGAGGAGTAACTAGCAGGTGGCTGAGGAGGAGATGAGGACATTGTGTGGCGTCTGCAGGTGAAACCTGCAGTGAAGGGACTCTTTTGCACTGTTTTTGTTTTCCATTAAGCCAGGAATGGTCTGCTTATTTTTCCTGAACTCTGCTTTGGTCTATGCTGACTATAATAAACCAGCTGATAATTTACTACCAAAATGTTCCTGTGTCTACCTTAAGGAGCAGCTGAGCGTGTCAACCCCTCACAGTTTATAGAATATAGGAATGTATCATTTGTGCAGTATTTTGAGGTTGACATGTCATAGTTTCAGGTATGGATCGTGCCAAGGGGCTCTGTAAAGTTTGACTTATTTCTCTTAAGGTACTGTCACACTAGACGATATCGCTAGCGATCCGTGACGTTGCAGCGTCCTCGCTAGCGATATCGTCCAGTGTGACAGGCAGCAGCGATCAGGCCCCTGCTGGGAGATCGCTGGTCGGGGAAGAAAGTCCAGAACTTTATTTCGTCGCTGGACTCCCTGCAGACATCGCTGAATCGGTGTGTGTGACACCGATTCAGCGATGTCTTCACTGGTAACCAGGGTAAACATCGGGTAACTAAGCGCAGGGCCGCGCTTAGTAACCCGATGTTTACCCTGGTTACCAGCGTAAAAAAACAAACAGTACATACTTACATTCAGCTGTCTGTCCCTTGCCGTCTGGTCCCTGCACTGACTGCTGGCCGCAAAGTGAAAGTGAAAGCACAGCACAGCGGTGAGTCACACAGCGGTGACTCACCGCTGTGGCTGTGCTCTGCTTTCACTTTACGGCCAGCAGTCAGTGCAGCAAACAGACGGCAAGGGACAGACAGCTGAATGTAAGTATGTACTGTTTGTTTTTTTACGCTGGTAACCAGGGTAAACATCGGGTTACTAAGCGCGGCCCTGCGCTTAGTTACCCGATGTTTACCCTGGTTACCGGGGACCTCGGGATCGTTGGTCGCTGGAGAGCGGTCTGTGTGACAGCTCTCCAGCGACCAAACAGCGACGCTGCAGCGATCCGGATCGTTGTCGGTATCGCTGCAGCGTCGCTTAGTGTGACGGTACCTTTACTTCTAAAAAAAAAATGGGCTTTATTTTCTATAACTACCTTTAAACCCCAGTAAAAGGGGAAATAAGGTTGAAAATACGTGAATCATGGCTATTTTAAGATGTTCTACTTTTCTTTGTCTATGTATAGCTCTCCCTCTTTGTATACATATATTTAGCCCTCTCACATCTGTACTTGCCTGAAGCTGCCCCTACTTTCTAGGATGTTTACCGCTCTCTCCATTTTGACTTCTAAGTCAGCTCTGGTTGTATATGTTATAAATGCATACATTTCTGCAGTACTAGTTTTACCTTACAAGAGCTATGATATGAGAAAATTCTCAAATGAAATGGTGAAAAATAAAAATTGTACATGAAATATTTTTGTAATTTCATTCATACCTGATATCATCATTCCGACAATTTATGTCAACTGTGTTTGCAAGTAATCTACATCTACAAATATTCTTTGTGTTTTTAAAGCAAAGGGTTAAGTGAGATTCTGTTGCTATGACAACAGAATGTAGTATCAGTTCCGTGACACTGTTGCCATGGAGACATGACAATGATTCTCCAATTTAGCATCTTCTCTACCTCTCAGGGAGAACTGCATCTTATTAAGGAAGCAGCAGCCACTTATGCCCAGGGTTGCCCTCAGAATACCTTTCAGCAAACAATGAGTTAAATAACCCCATGTTGAAAAAAATTGCCTTTTTTTTCTTTTGCAGCCACGCTGTTGTTTAAGTGTTTGCACACGTGTGTGTCTGTATAAACAACCTATGTCTGTATGTAGATGTATTTACACCTGATATGTTAGCAGCCCATGAGTGGTTGGCTTTTCCATTTCATTTCTTTGTACACCATATGTGTGTATATAGATATGTGATGTGGTAGGACCAGGCAGTATATTTATGCTAGTAGATGTGTACACTACATGTGTGTATATACACTACCATTCCAAAGTTTAACCCCTTTCTGACCTCGGATGGGATAGTACATCCGAGGTCAGAAGCCCCGCTTTGATGCGGGCTCCGGCGGTGAGCCCGCATCAAAGCCGGGACATGTCAGCTGTTTTGAACAGCTGACATGTGCCCGTAATAGGCGCGGGCAGAATCGTGATCGGCCCGCGCCTATTAACTAGTTAAATGCCGCTGTGAAACGCAGACAGCGGCATTTAACTACCGCATCCGGCCGGGCGGCCGGAAATGACGGCATCGCCGACCCCCGTCACATGATCGGTGTGGGACTGCACTTTTTTTGCAATTTCACCGCACTTGGAATTTTTTTCCCATTTTCTAGTACACGACATGCTAAAACCAATGATGTTGTTCAAAAGTACAACTCGTCCCGCAAAAAATAAGCCCTCACATGGCCAAATTGACGGAAGTAAAAGTTATGGCTCTGGGAAGGAGGGGAGTGAAAAACGAACGAACACGGAAAAACAAAAAATCCCAAGGTCATGAAGGGGTTAAGGTCACTTAGAAATTTCCTTATTTTTGAAAGAAAAGCACAGTTTTTTCCAATGAAGCTAACATGAAATGATTCAGAAATACATTCTATACATTGTTAATGTGGTAAATGACTATTCTAGCTGAAAACGTCTGGATTGTAATGCAATATATTCATAGGTGTATAAAGGCCCATTTCCTACAACCATCACTCCAGTGTTCTTATGGTACTTTGTGTTTGCTAACTGTGTAAGAAGGCTAATGGATTGTTAGTATACCCTTGAAAACCCTTGTGCAAGTATGTTAGCACAGGTGAAAACAGTTTGGCTGATTAGAGAAGCTATAAACCTGACCTTCCTTTGAGCTAGTTGAGAATCTGGAGCATTACATTTGTTGGTTCCATTAAAATCTCAAAATGGCCAGAAAAAAAGAACTTTCATGTGAAACTCGACAGTCTATTCTTGTTCTTAGAAATGAAGGCTATTCCATGCGAGAAATTGCCAAGAAACTGAAGATTTCCCACAACGGTGTGTACTACTCCCTTCAGAGGAGAGCACAAACAGGTTCTAACCAGAGTAGAAAGAGAAGTGGGAGGCCGCGCTGCACAGCTGAGCAACAAGACAAGTACATTAGAGTCTGTAGTTTGAGAAATCGACACCTCACAGGTCCTCAACTTTCATTTTCATTAAATAGTACACGCAAAACGCCAGTGTCAACGTCTACAGTGAAGAGGTGACTCCGGGATGCTGGCCTTGAGGGCAGAGTGGCAAAGAAAAAGCCATATCTGAGACTGGCTTATAAAAGGAAAAGATTAATATGGGCAGAACACAGACATTGGAGAGAGGAAGATTGGAAAAAAGTGTTATGGACAGACGAATCCAAGTTTGAGGTGTTTGGATCACACAGAAGAACATTTGTGAGACGCAGAACAACTGAAAAGATGCTGGAAGAGTGCCTGATGCCATCTGTAATGGAGTGGCCAGCACAGTCACCTCCAGCGCAGCTCCAGTGAGCTGTTGTGGGAGCCGCTTGACCGTATGGTGCGCAAAAAGTGCCCATCAAGCCAAAACCAACTTGTGGGAGGGGCTTTTGGAAGCATGGGGTGAAATTTCTCCAGATTACCTTAGCGAAGTAACTGCTAGAATACCAAAGGTCTGCAATGCTGTAATTTCTGCAAAGGGAGCATTCTTTGACAAAAGCTAAGTTTGAAGGAGAAAATTATTATTTCAAATAAAAATCTTTTTTTTTAACCTTGTCAATGTCTGGATTCGATTTTAAATTCATTTAGCAACTCATTTGATTAATAAAAAAAAGTATGAGTTTTCATGGAAAAGACAAATATTTAGAATTGAGAGTCCTCAGTGGTTGATACCTTTTAATGGCTAACTGAAAAGATGGTAACAAATTGCAAGCTTTCGAGACTACACAGGTCTCTTCATCAGGCAAAGACTAAAAGAAATTCTGAAGAATCACATATTTATGCACAACATAGCATAGAAAAAAAAGGGGAAAAACCATGGATAAGACAGGTGACATGAAGCAGAATTACCATGAGTGAGAAACGTGCATCGAGGCGCCTGGCAGCACGGCAGCAGGATTTACCCACCCTCTATAGATCAACCATGGCTACAGGTATAGCAAGCTAACATGCTACATTTCACATATTCTTTACCTTTTTGTGCTAGAGGTTTAAACTAGTCAGTTATCCTTGTGAATATGATATACTACTTTAGTTCTATCATACTTTGTTTGAACCTTTCTTTTAAGTCCATTATGACTTAAATGCCATGGTTGTGTATACATATGGTAGCTCAGATTGTGGCCTTTTATAGATTTAGGAATTTAGTGCGGTGTGGTTTTCACCCTGCGTTTTGCTGCCTGGCAAAATCTCTTATCTCCTGTTTTTCTGTCTGTTTCTGGTGATTCTCACAGATTTATTGCTGATATGATGTTATTGTTTATAATATTTAAATAAAGTTTGTTATCTTGGTTTTTTGTTTCTATTATGTTATATAGTCCCCAAAAATATTACTTTGAGGATTTGGACTGTATTGTTGTAGGTTTAAATCCTCAGTGGTTGATACCTTTTAATGGCTAACTGAAAAGATGGTAACAAATTGCAAGCTTTCGAGACTACACAGGTCTCTTCATCAGGCAAAGTATAAAACATATATCACATATTTATGCACAACATAGCATAGAAAAAAAAGGGGAAAAACCATGAATAAGACAGGTGACATGAAGCAGAATTACCATGAGTGATAAACAGTTATATCCATAAATATTGGGCCAGTTCTTAGATAAGGATTGTTTTATTGGGGTCTGGTTCTGTTGTGATGACCCGTCATAGTCTGAGGGGCAAGTTCCTTAGTTGATGTAAAAAGACATAAATCCGTGCGACACATTCATTCCTGCAGTGAGAGTGTCAAAGGTCGTCATCAGTTTATATTCCCAGACTCTTCTGTCTCTCTGAGATTTTAACACAAGTACCGTATTTTCCGACGACTTTTTAACCCCCAAAAATTGTCCCAAAAGTCGGGGGTCGTCTTATACGCCGGGTACGGCTGCACGGAGCGATCCTGGATGGTTCCCAGGGTCTGAAGGAGAGGAGACTCTCCTTCAGGCCCTGGGATCCATATTCATGTAAAAAATAAAGAATAAAAAAAAAAATATGGATATACTCACCCCTCCGAAGGACCCTGGCTGTCGCCGCTGCAAGCGTCTGCCTCTGTTCCTAAGAATGCAGTGAGTGAAGGACCTTACATGCCCAGAGTATAAGATGACTGGGCATGTAAGATGACCCCCGTCTTATACAGCGGGTAAATCCCAAATTCCATATTTTATATGGAAAAGTTTGGGGTCGTCTTACACGTCCAGTCATCTTATGCACCAGAATATACGGTAATTTCATGTCCATAATGTCATGATTTGGGAGACAAAAATGTATTGCACAGGTAAATCCAGTCTTTTTTCTCTTATTGTGTGGCGGTGAGAATTCATTCTTGTTCTAAGCTTTTGCCCTGTCTCCCCCACATACAGACCCCCAGTTGGACATTTAGTACAAATAATTAGGTACACCACATTAGAAGTGACGCAGCTGAAAGTACCTGGGATCTTGTAGTCCTGATGTGAATTGGGGATCTTTATCTTGTCCGTGGTCATCATAAATGGACAGGTTCTGCATTTTTTCTGATTGCAAGGAAAGGTACCTGCATCTGTTGGAGAGGACAGGGAGCTCTTGACAATGATGCTTTTTAGATTTGGGGGCTGCCTAAAACACAGTATTGGGGGGTCTGGAAAAATGGATTGTAAGCTGCCATCTTTTTGCAGTAAAGGTTGTAATTTCCGTGCAGCTCCCCTTAGCACCTCCAGATTTGGATTTTAGGTAACTACTAGAGGTACCCGGTTATTTTCTTCTTTAGCTTTGTAATGTAGCAGGTGATTCCTTGATATTCTGGTGGCTCTTGTAATCTTTTTTTCAATTGTTCTTGGATGGTCGCTATGATTCAAAAAGGTCTTTCTGAGGCGACGAAGGTGTTCATCCCTATCCATTGGGTTGGAACATATACAATTGTATCTGATGGCTTGGCTGTAGACAATAGAGTTTTTTTATGTGTTTTGGATGGAAACTGTCCCATTTAAGGTATGTTGGACGGTCGATTGGCTTCTGATACAGGGATGTCTCTATTTTATTGTTCTGCAGCTTAATGATGGTGTCCAAAAGTTAACAGAAAAAACGGCGTGGGCTCCTGCGCAATTTTCTGCGCCAGAGGGGGAAAGCCGATAGCCGGGGGCCAATATTTGTAGCCTGCTATGAATATCAGCCCGCAGCTGTTTGCGTAGCCTTTACTGGCTATTAAAATAGGGGGACCCCAAAAAAAATGACGTGGGGTCCCCCTATATTTTATAGCCAGAAAGGCTACGCAGATAGCTGTGGGCTGATATTCATTAGCCTAGAGAGGGGCCATGGATATTGGCCTCCCCGGCTACAAATACCAGTCCGCAGCCGCCCCAGGAATGGCGCTTCTGTAAGAGGCGTCAATTCCGGGACTTAGCCCCTCTCTTCCCACTCCCGTGTAGCGGTGGGATATGTGGTAATAAGGGGTTAATGTCACCTTGCTATTGTAAGGTGACATTAAGCCGGGATAATAACGGAGAGTTGTCAATAAGACGCCTATCCATTATTAATCCAATAGTAATAAAGGGTTAATAAAACACACACACACATTAGGAAAAAAGTATTTTAATATTCTTCATTTAACCATACTTACCATACTTCAGTGCCTGCAAAAAACGTAACATAATAAACCGTATACTACCTGTCCGCTGTAGTCCAATTAATAACGAGTGTCCCACGATGATCTCCCCTATAGAACAGTGACATCGGGTGATGTCACTGCTCTATAGGACCCTCAGTGACACACTGACAAGAGACAATGGCTCCTGAAGTGCATCACTGAGGTTACTATAGTTCAAAGTCTCACTTTATGGCAATTGCTGCGTAGGAAAATTTCTCCCACAGCAATGCCAAAAGTTTGACTAGGGACTATTTTTTTACAGCGGTGGAGGAATACAGTGCGGAAGAATACCTTCCTCCCGTCATTGTGTTCCTGGAGCCCCTGGAGAGCGGTCGCATCAGTCCAATCCGGGCCCTGAAGGTTCGCCCACATACTTGACATAAGGAAGCAGATGTGGTCAGTACACCAGATTCTACTTGTGCCTTGAGTACAGCGCGCTTTCTTTTTGCGTCAAAGATTTTCCTATCTTCAGCTGCACGTGCTCCAGGGCAAGCTCTTCCCATTCATTGGTGTTGACTTCCAGGTTTTTGAGAGACACCTTAAGGCAGTCTTTATAGCGCTTCTTCTGCCCCCCAACTGCTCGCTTTCCTTGGCACAGTTCTCCGTACAGCAGTTGTTTCGGCAGTCGGCTGTCAGGCATTCTGGCCACATATCCAGCCCACCTGGCTTGGACTTTCAGCAGGAGAGTGTAAACGCTGCAGAGCTCAGTTTGTTCCAGAATTGCCATGTCCGGGACATTGTCTTGCCACCTGATGTGGAGGAGTCTGCGGAGGCAACTCATGTGGAAATGATTAAGCTGTTTAGCATGCCGGCTGTACACTGTCCAGGTCTCTCTAGCATAGAGAAGTGTGGTGAGGACCACCGCGCAGTAGACCTTCAGCTTGGTGGTAAGGCTGAGTCCCCTTCGCTCCCAGACGTTCTTACGCAGTCTCCCGAAGGCGGAACTGTCTTTGGCAATTCGGTTATTAACCTCAGCGTCTATGGTTACTTCACGGGAAAGTGTGCTGCCTATGTAGGTGAAGTTATCGACTGCTTTGAGGTTTTGCTCCTTCAACGTGATACCTGGCTCCTTGTACAATTTTCCTGGAATCGGTTGATACATGACTTCGGTTTTTCTAATGTTGATATCGAGAACAAAACTGTCGCAAGCTTGCAAAAAACAGTCCATTTCATGCTGCGTCTGCTGTTCCGTGCTAGCATTAAGTGCACAGTCATCAAATAATAATTCACGGATAACAGTCTCATGCACTTTCGTAACCGCCTTCAGGCGTTTTGGGTTGAATAGCTTGCCATCAGTCCTGTACCTAACCTGGATTCCATCTTCACAGTTGTTAAAGGCATCACTTAACATTGCAGAGAACAGCATACTGAACAGGGTTGGAACAAGCACACAGCCTTGTTTTACGCCGTTTGTTACTGGGAAAGCCTCAGATATGTCTCCATTGTTCAGAACCTTCACCATCAGGGAGCTGCCGGATGACTGAGATGAACTTGCTCAGTCAGCCGAATTTTGCCATGATCTTCCACAGGCCGTCTCTACTGACTGTGTTGAAAGCCTTGGTCAAATGAACAAAAGTTACATAAAGGTCACGGTGTTGCTCCTGGCACTTTTCTTGAAGTTGACGTGCTGAAAAAACCATATCTACTGTTCCATGTTTAGCATGGAAACCACACTGGCTTTTGGGTAATAGTCCTTGCTCAAGGTGATGTAAAAGTTGGTTGAGCAAGAGCGAGCCAATATCTTGCCTGCAGTGGACAGAAGGGAGATGCCTCGATGGTTGTCACAAGATTGGCGATTACCTTTCCTCTTGTATATGTGAATTATGCTGCCATCTTTCATCTGTTGTGGAACCTGTTCCTTTGTCCACATATATTGGAATAGTTTGGTCACCGTTTGCATCAGAACAGGGCCGCCAGCTTTATATACCTCAGCAGCTATAGCATCATTTCGGGGTGCTTTTCCACAGGAAAGTTGTTTTACTGGTTTCCTGACTTCATCTCCACTTGGAAGAACATCAAGCTCCTTGTTGATTTCTACCTGGGGCAGGCGAGCAATAGCCTCATCATTGATATTGGGTACGCAGTGGTTGAAGTCATGACTTGCGCTTGACTTGGATTAAAGTGAGGAAGAGTTGCGCAGTCGTCAACCTCACTCTCTCGCCCGTACCTATCGAGCCCCAGTGGCAAGAACTAGGCGAGACAACTGGAGATAGGTCAAGGTGCAGTGGATGGCCAGCAGTGTCCTATATGTGCCTCGCTGCGCCCTCTCAGCGCTCCACAACGCTGTGCTGGAAATCGCTTGTTTGTCCGTTGAATCTTGGTTTCTTCTGCACAGTCTGCCATATCCAGTCTTCACATGCAAGGGTAGGCAAACCCTTGAAAATCAATGTGGGTCTCAAAGAAACCCAACAGCTACCCTCACCTGGTTTGGCCCGCCTGCCGAGGCGGTGTTCCGGGGTGTACCCGCTGCCGCATGCTAGCAGCTACTTGGTGATACAGGTGAAAGTTGAGAATCAGATGAGGACCAAAGATAGAAGAGCTGTCCAAAAAGGACACGGCAAGCACTCCACCACAGGTGCTACCTCTATCTAGATACCCCATATGTATTGTATGTAATGTATGAATGTACTGTAAGAAGTATGTATGTATGTATGTATGTATGTATGTTGTTTTTTTACATTCAACACATTAGCCAGATGATGGGACTACTACTGTCCCATCATTGGCTAATGTGTCAATCACTGTCACTGTAGCAGGTATCGTCCGATGGGACTTTTAGTCCCATCGGACGATGCCTGCACACACGCACAGACCCCCGGCAGCCCGCACAGACCCCCGGCAGCCTGCACAGACCCTCGGCAGCCCGCACAGAGCCCCAGCAGGCCCGCACAGACCCCCGGCAGGCCTGTACAGACCCCCGGCAGGCCCACACAGACCCCCGGCAGGCACGCACAGACCCCTGGCAGGCACGCACAGACTCCCGGCAGCCCGCACAGACTCCCGGCAGCCCGTACAGACCCCCGGCAGCCCGCATAGACCCCCGGCAGCCCTCACAGACCCCCGAGAGGCCCGTACAGATCCCACACACACAGACACGCACAGTGTCTGCCCACACTCTTCCCCCCTCCGGAACAGGATGTAGAAGGACAGAAAGGGCTTATTTACATTCCAATATTTGTGTCCCATTGACTTGCATTGGTATCGGGAATCGGTATCAGTGATATCCGATATTTTTTGGATATCGGCCGATCCAATCCAATACTGATACTTCTGGATATCGGAAGGTATCGCTCAACACTAGTTTTTATTCATTTTGGAGATTATACTGTTATCATTGGGAGGTTTCTTCAATAAAATTCGATGTATACTCGAACGGGTGATGACTTTATTAGACTGACTGTCATTTGCACCGACCATTTAGTAAAATCCAAGAAAAATGTCATTTGCATAATAATTTGGAACATGGTGTAGATATGTGATGCGGTAGGACCAGACAGTATATTTATGCTAGTAGATGTGTACACTATGTGTGTATAGATATGTGATGCAGTAGGACCAGGCAGTATATTTATGCTAGTAGATGTGTACGCTATGTGTGTGTATAGATATGTGATGCGGTAGGACCAGGCAGTATATTTATGCTAGTAGATGTGTACACTATGTGTGTGTATAGATATGTGATGCGGTAGGATCAGGCAGTATATTTATGCTAGTAGATGTGTAAGCTATGTGTGTGTGTATATAGATATGTGATGCAGTAGGACCAGGCAGTATATTTATGCTAGTAGATGTGTAAACTGTGTGTATATAGATATGTGATGCGGTAGGACCAGACAGTATATTTATGCTAGTAGTGTGGTGCCTCAGGGTCCTGTTCGTCACAGTAATGTTGCTTTCCTTATGGGGACAGTGATGTTACTTTTGGAGGCAATGAAGGAGAACTCTTTGTCAGGTAACACAATGCATGCAACATGTTCACACTCCAGACAAGAAGGGGGAGCTCTAAGCCTGTTTAAGGTGAACTCCTCTATAAGAACATCCTGATCTGGAGGGAAAGAGTTCAGTTCCTGTCAGAGAGACAGAGGGAAAGGAAACAGAGGAGCCGTGTAGCCTGAAGTGCTACAGCTCCCAGAAGAAGACATTTCAGGAAGCAGAATACATTGCAGTGAGCGTGATGGAAAGCAAAGCACAGGAGAGGATACCAGAAGGGGACCAGCCCCGAGCAGGCTGCCTCCTTCTGAGGCGCAGAACGCTGGTAGCCGGAACACCGAGGTAGTAAGGACCTCTACGCCTTACTTCAGAGACCGGCAGGACAGCTAACTGCACATTACCTGTCCGCACCCACACCCAGTAGGCACGGTGGCACCCCTCAGAGGCTGGGGCATACTAGAGTCCCTATAAACCGCCTCAAGCCACCAGCCATACGGGTTTTGTCCTATCCGACTACGGGGGACAGAGAGAGAGACACAACATCTGTGAGGACCTTATTTGAAGCTTATGCAGTAAGGGACTACACCACTACAGTGCAAGGGAAGGCTACTGATTTCCACCTGAACAAAGGGGACTCTGGAATTGCCTCCAAACCTGCTGGACTCTACTTGCCCTGTGATCTGGTGCCCTGGACTGTGGCTAAAGAAGACTTCAGTAAATGAGGTAAAGAGACTGCAAACCTGTGTCCTCGTTCTTCACTGCACCTCTCACCATTCTACCATCTACACACCGGGAACCCCTGGGGATATACTTCACCTGTGGGAAGGTATACCATCTAGCTGCCATGACATCACCCCAGCGGACCCCTTAGAGCAGCGTCGGTCACCCTGACTGAATACCACAGGTGGCGTTACGAACATAAACTTTATCCCTTTAAAGACCTTCCCCTTTTATACGGATGTCCCAGAGCCACGGCCCGGGTTGCCGCTGTGACATCCCCCTTTGAGCCGACCGGACCCGGAATCGAGTACCCCCGTGCACTGACTGGGCGCTCCAACTTGGCGTCACGAACAGGATCTACTGACCCAGCAAAACAGGTCATGTGCGCCTAAAAAACTGTACCTAACTGTGACTTGTGCTAAGAGTTTGTTTATTGTCCATTGCCTACAAAATCCGCCAGTGGAGCGCGAGAGGGAGGAGATGTACCTTTGTTGGGCGTAGCCAGCTGGAAAGGGCGTAAGGCAGGAGAAACAGTTGCCGCGCTGCTGAGAACGCCGGGAGTGAAGACGCCGTACAGCAGAGCCAACACACCGGAGAGACCGCTGCAGATTCCGGAGAAGAGATACGACTTCTACCAGGTTAGCGAGGGGAAAGAGCCATGTCTACTTCGGGGGGAGAGCTCGCGGCGGTCGCAGCTGCAGACCTCATAGCGCCCCCACGCCCAGCAGCAGACACAGCAGCAGGCTTAGTGATGCCCCTGGGCCCAACGGAAAACGCAGCAGCAGTCCTCGTACCGCTAGTCGAGCCCGCAGCTCCCATAAGCCGGCTGGACCCCGCTGCAGCTACAGTGCCCATCATGCCTCTGTCCATGCCCTATATTCTTGGAACGGCCTGGCTTCCACAATATTCCGGGGAGTCCCATACATTAAGTGACTTTAAGGAAAGACTCTGCAGCCTATTTGAAGTATATCCCCTGACCGAGCATCAAAAGGTCAGCATCTTAATTAGGCAATTGATAGGTGCATCCCTAAGATAAGTGAAATCCTGGCCAAATGTGGACAAATGGACTGTGCGGCAGATATTTGCTAAACGTAAAACCACCTTTGACCCCCGCACCGCTACAGAAATCAAATTGAAGTTTTATGAGTGCAAGCAGAGGGCGCAGGATAGCATACGGGACTATGCCCTTAATCTCCAGGAGGCACTGCGAGCTGTCAGGCAGGTTGACCCTAACAGCGTGCAGGATGGAGGCAAACTCTAAACAGAGCAGTTAATTGAAGGGCTCCTGTGCAACAACCACAGAACCCAGCTGAGCCTCCTGGCCATGCAAAACCCTGACCTGGACTTTGCACAATTTAAAGACAAGGCCATCCGGGTGCTACATGAACCACAGCCCAGCCACACAGTGCCCCCTAGGCATCCAGCCCTCACCTACCACCAAGAGGTGGCGCTAGATCCTCAGGACCCTGCTGAGGCCGATGCCCAGGTTCTCGATGATGATTCCCCCGTGGGACTACGTCTACAGCTGCAGGAGCTGACCAAGAACTTTGCTGCATTAGCCCGGACCATGCAGTCCCTACAGGAGGCGCCCAAGGAGAAGATCAAGCTGGCTTCCAGACAGGAGGATGTTCCCTGGTGACGACAGAAGAGGACCCCGCCGACCAGAGGAAGGGACGACGATCACCGCTATCACCAGGAAGGATGACCCATCTGCCGCCGCTGTGACCAGACAGGACACATCACACGGTACTGTCATTTAAATGAGTGATCCTAGGGGCAGAGGGCCAACCCCCAGGAGTAGGACAACCAGGCCCACAAAACTGGCGAGCCAAGTACGTCAGAGGACAACCAGTTCTCCCTATTGTGATCGACAGCATCCCGATGAACGCTTTGCTGGACACCGGTTCTCAGGTGACAACTATGCCTTACATCTTTTATGAACGTTATTGAGCTGACACAGACATTACTCGTGGCCCAGATGATGATTTCACAATAGTAGCCAGTAACGGTCAGCCATTGCCACAAGTGGTGTACAAAGAGGTCACCATTAAGGTGGGGTGGGTAGAATTGAAGGCCCAAGGAATGGTGATTGTTGATATTGACCGACGTGAACGTAACCCCATAATGACCATTGGTACTAATGTCATAAAAAATGGTCTTGCAGAGGTCATTGTCTTATTACAACAGGTGGCCGAAACTGCTGGTTCCAGTGAGCAACGTGTTCTGCAGTCCTCGTTCTTCACTGCACCTCTCACCATTCTACCATCTACACACCGGGGAGCCCTGGGGATATACTTCACCTGTGGGAAGGTATACCATCTAGCTGCCATGACATCACCTGCGGACCCCTTAGAGCAGCGTCGGTCACCCTGACCGAATACCACAGGTGGCGTCACGAACATAAACTTTATCCCTTTAAAGACCTCCCCCTTTTATACGGACGTCCCAGGGCCACGGACCGGGTTGCCGCCGTGACATCCCCCTTTGAGCTGACCGGACCCAGTACCCCCTTGCCCTGACGGGGCGCTCCAGTAGATGTGTATGCTATGTGTGTGTATACAGATATGTGATGTGGTAGGACCAGGCAGTATATTTATGCTAGTAGATGTGTACACTATGTGTGTGTATAGATATGTGATGCGGTAGGACCAGGCAGTATATTTATGCTAGTAGATGTGTACACTGTGTGTATATATTGATATGTGATGCGGTAGGACCAGGCAGTATATTTATGCTAGTAGATGTGTACACTGTGTGTGTATATAGATATGTGATGCAGTAGGACCAGGCAGTATATTTATGCTAGCAGATGTGTACACTGTGTGTGTATATAGATACTGTATGTGATGCGGTAGGACCAGGCAGTATATTTATGCTACCGTGTTTCCCCGAAAGTAAGACCCTGTCTTACATTAATTTTAACCCAAAAAGTCCCACCCTGTCTTACTTTCGGGGGAGGTCTTACATTAGCCGAAAAAAAAAATGACAATTTCTTTTTAACCAATAAATTAACATTTATTAACATACCATACCATACCATAACAGTGCCGTATCCCACTGCACACAGCCCCATACCCCATAACAGTGCCGTATCCCACTGCACACAGCCCCATACCCGATAACAGTGCCGTATCCCACTGCACACAGCCCCATACCCCATAACAGTGCCGTATCCCACTGCACACAGCCCCATACCCTATACAGTACATGTTTCCCTACTTGGTTTTTAAATGCTGGACGTTTTCCTCTGCGGTGCGGCTGTGGGTGCGGAAGGCCTGTGCTGCAGGGAACGCTGTGCCAATCAGCAGGGAAACAGCGGTGACGTGGGGCTGGGGCGGCCAATTACAGCCCGAGCTGCTGGGCCAATCAGCACTCGAGCTGATTGGCCAATCAGCGCTCGAGCCGGGGGCCGGCGGTGACGTGGGGAGCAGGGGCGGCCAATGAGCTGTTGAGCTGGGCGGATTGCGGGGTTAACACGGCGAGTTAACCCCATGAGCGCTGGACCCGCCCAGCTGCACCTGAGGACACCTCTGGAGCCTGGGGACCCAATGGGGGACAGCGGCGGCCCAAAGGTAAGGGCCTTACATTTCACAGCGGCCCCCCCAACCCTGCCTTACATTCGGGGGAGGCCTTACATTGGAGGACCCCCCGAAACCCCCACCCTGTCTTACTTTCGGGGGGGTTCTACTTTCAGGGAAACACGGTAGTAGATGTGTACACTATGTGTGTATATAGATATGTGATGCGGTAGGACCAGGCAGTATATATATGCTAGTAGATGTGTACACTGTGTGTGTATATAGATATGTGATGCGATAGGACCAGGCAGTATATTTATGCTAGTAGATGTGTACACTATGTGTGTATATAGATATGTGATGCGATAGGACCAGGCAGTATATTTATGCTAGTAGATGTGTACACTATGTGTGTATATAGATATGTGATGCGGTAGGACCAGGCAGTATATATATGCTAGTAGATGTGTACACTATGTGTGTATATAGATATATGATGCGGTAGGACCAGGCAGTATATTTATGCTAGTAGATGTGTACACTATGTGTATATAGATATGTGATGCGATAGGACCAGGCAGTATATTTATGCTAGTAGATGTGTACACTATGTGTGTATATAGATATGTGATGCGGTAGGACCAGGCAGTATATTTATGCTAGTAGATGTGTACACTATGTGTGTATATAGATATGTGATGCGATAGGACCAGGCAGTATATTTATGCTAGTAGATGTGTACACTATGTGGGTATATAGATATGTGATGCGGTAGGACCAGGCAGTATATTTATGCTAGTAGATGTGTACACTATGTGGGTATATAGATATGTGATGCGGTAGGACCAGGCAGTATATTTATGCTAGTAGATGTGTACACTATGTGGGTATATAGATATGTGATGCGGTAGGACCAGACAGTATATTTATGCTAGTAGATGTGTACACTGTGTGGGTATATAGATATATGATGCGGTAGGACCAGGCAGTATATTTATGCTAGTAGATGTGTACACTGTGTGTATATAGATATGTGATGCGGTAGGACCAGGCAGTATATTTATGCTAGTAGATGTGTACACTATGTGGGTATATAGATATGTGATGCGGTAGGACCAGGCAGTATATTTATGCTAGTAGATGTGTACACTATGTGGGTATATAGATATGTGATGCGGTAGGACCAGACAGTATATTTATGCTAGTAGATGTGTACACTATGTGGTTATATAGATATGTGATGCGGTAGGACCAGGCAGTATATTTATGCTAGTAGATGTGTACACTGTGTGTGTATATAGATATGTGATGCGGTAGGACCAGACAGTATATTTATGCTAGTAGATGTGTACACTATGTGGGTATATCGATATATGATGCGGTAGGACCAGGCAGTATATTTATGCTAGTAGATGTGTACACTGTGTGTGTATATAGATATGTGATGCGGTAGGACCAGGCAGTATATTTATGCTAGTAGATGTGTACACTGTGTGTGTATATAGATATGTGATGCGGTAGGACCAGGCAGTATATTTATGCTAGTAGATGTGTACACTGTGTATATAGATATGTGATGCGGTAGGACCAGGCAGTATATTTATGCTGGTAGATGTGTACACTGTGTGTATATAGATATGTGATGCGTTAGGACCAGGCAGTATATTTATTCTAGTAGACGTGGCTGGTATTTAGTGTTCTTTGTACCATCCTGCTGTGAAGTATTAGATAATAAGATTTTGGTGATTGATAATAATAATAATAATTTTTATTTATATAGCGCCAACATATTCTGCAGAACTTTACAATTAAGTTAATAAATATATATATTTACTCATTTTTATATAGTGAATACAAAGCAGAAACTACGTCTAAGTTTCTCTGTCTGGATCGCTGGTTGTCCTTAATGGCATCTCTCATTGCGAACATGTTATAATTCTCATTTCCCTGCCCAGACAGGCTTATGGCTCATGATATCCCTGACCTCTAGCAATAAGAAGCTGCTCTCCCTCTGGATAATGCATTTAATCCCCCACCTATAGGACTGTTGGAGTGGGTCCAAGTCTGACAGGCTTAGCTACCATGCAGAGAGAATTTTCTCTTTGTAAACACCCTTCTCCTGCTGCCGTTAACTATTTATTTCCTGTGGGGCATAAGCTGGCTTTACCGCCAGGCTCCACAATAAAAAAACAAAATATAAAGGAGTCTGGATGCATTTTTAGCACAACGGAGGTGTTGAGAAGATGGAAGCAGAATTTCTGCTTTCAGTAGTGGTTTACAAAGGTGGAGCTTTATTTTACGTCAACCACATAGTAATAACCAAAGATGCTGTTTTTGCACTACGGCTCCCATGATGAAGTCTCAAACTGCTATGTGCTCCTTATAACCATTCTCCTTTGGATATTGCTTTATAGTAAAGGGTCCTAATGATGCTGCTGGTCTCTTGCTCCGTGCAGAGCAGAGACAAGCTTGGATATTTTGACATCACTAAACAATTAAATTATAAAGTGATGTTCTGCATACTGATTCTTATTCACTGGCCTGCATATTAAAGTCCACAGCACTGAGCACTCTGAGGAGTGAAAAGGACATTGGGGACACCATAACAAGTATGTAACAGCAATATTTACACACATATTTGAATGATCTTAGTAAATGTATTCTTGGGTCAAACCCTTAGGCCGGCGTCACACTCAGCGTATGCAAATACGGTCCGTATATTACGGCCGTAATACGCTGAAAAGTCCCGAAAATAGTGGTCCGTAGCTCCTCCGTAGGCAGGGTGTGTCACAGTTTTTTGCGCATGGCATCCTCCGTATGTAATCCGTATGGCAGCCGTACTGCGTGTTTTTATCGCAGGCTTGCCAAACCGACATACGCCTATACAAGGGATCCATGTGTTAAAAAAAAAAATAAAAACATATATACTGTATATATATATATATATATATATATATATATATATATGTCAGTGGACACACACATATATATATATATATATATATATATATATATATATATATATTATTCCTTCATACAGCGTGAGATAGCAAAAAGCCAGTAATTCAATTACCGGCTTTTGCTTTCTCCTTCCTAAACCCGACATGATATGAGACATGGTTTACATACAGTAAACCATCTCATATCACCATTTTTTTTGCATAATCCACACTACTAATGTTAGTAGTGTGTATCTGCAAAATTTGGCCGTTCTAGCTCTTAAAATAAAGGGTTAAATGGCGGAAAAAATTGGCGTGGGCTCCCGAGCAATTTTCTCCGCCAGAGTAGTAAAGCCAGTGACTGAGGGCAGATATTAATGGCCTGGAGAGGGTCCATGGTTATTGCCCCCCCCCCTGGCTAAAAACACCTGCCCCCAGCCACCCCAGAAAAGGCACATCTGGAAGATGCGCCAATTCTGGCACTTGGCCACTCTCTTCCCATTCCCGTGTAGCGGTGGGATATGGGGTAATAAAGGGTTAATGCCACCTTGCTATTGTAAGGTGACATTAAGCCAGATTAATAATGGAGAGGCGTCAATTATGACACCTATCCATTATTAATCCAATTGAATGAAAGGGTTAAAAAAAACACACATTATTAAAAATTATTTTAATGAAATAAAAACAAAGGTTATTGTAATATTTTATTTAACGTCCAATCCAATCACTGAAGACCCTTGTTCTGTGAAAGAAAAAACATAATAAACCAACAATATACTTACCTTCCACAGATCTGTAAAGTCCAACGATGTAAATCCTTCTGAAGGGGTTAAAACATTTTGCAGCAAGGAGTTCCGCTAATGCAGGCTGCTCCTTGCTGCAAAACCCCGGGGAATGAAGCTAAATATAGGTCAATGATCTATATTTAGCTTCATTTGCGGTGAGGCGCCCTCTGCTGGCTGTTCATAGATCGTGGGAACTTACCTAGAAAGCTCCCAGGCTATATCGCGGCTGTATGAAGTAAGAATATATATACATATATGTGTCTCACTGACATATATATATATATATACCTATTCTATGTGTACATATTTATTCTACCTATTCTACTGTAAGCTGTCAGTGTGATTTTACTGTACACTGCAATGAATTGCCGGCTTTTCTCTCTAACAGCGCTGCGTATTTCTCGCAAGTCACACTGCTGGTCCGTGTGTAATCCGTATTTTTCTGGCTTCCATAGACTTTCATTGGCGTTTTATTTGCGCAATACGGTGACAAACGCAGCATGCTGCGATTTTCTACGGCCGTAGAAAGCCGTATAATACTGATCAGTAAAATACGGCAGATAGGAGCAGGGGCATAGAGAATAATTGTGCCGTATGTTTTGCGAGTTTTACGGACATAGTTTCTGCGCTCTTACGTCCGTAAAACTCGCAAGTGTTACGCCGGCCTTAAAGTGAAGAAACTGTAGCACTAAAAACTTGTGCCCCTGTGACAATACCTTGTAGCAGTTCCTGCCTATAGTCTATAAACCATACAGTTGTGCCAATGCAGTAGCAAAAGAATGTGACAGTAAAAATATGAAATTAAAATGTAACTTTTAATTTTGTACTCCTCATTCTACTACTCATACCTTTTGTAGCTGAAGTTGTTATGAATTAAGACATATCCCATGATCCGGAGTTGCTGCAGGTTTGACACTTTTCATATTTATACATCAAACCCTCAGCAGCCAGATGTTACAGTATAGTGGAGGTGATTTCTAGAAATTCCACGCCCACTATGTGTCCACATACGTCTGTGGATCACCCACGGACACTGACATACGGCTGTGGATCACCCACGGACACAGACATATGGCGTGTCTTCCAGGACTAGCTTCTCCCAAGAGCAATTATATCATTAGAATGTATTAGATGCAGTAAATCTGTATGGTTCAGAGAAAACATGCGGATCCACCTGCGTTCAATAGCCGGCAGCGGTTTGCACACAGCGAACGTGCACTGCATCCAAAGCGCTGCTAGTTCTGGATCATGGGCACCCGGCCTAAGCCAAAAGATAGGAGTTGTAAGTGGAGAAGCAAAACTCATACTCTACCCTTACACTGCTAGGTGGGAAAGTAAAGAATGTGTGCTCAGGAGAATAAAAATGATAAGCTAATATTAACTGTCTTTGCACACTAAGACAATACAGAGTAGCGTATGAGGGACAGAACATGTGGTAAGCTGCCCTAACACTTATTCCCCTTCTCAACCCAGCAAAAAATATACTGAAAGAGGCCCATCACAAAAACTTTTGAGGGACCAAAAGTTAGGAACAGTTCTGTTAAAGGCTTAGATGGACAAAGGTTGATATTGAAACCTGCTGCCCTGAACCTATCTGTCATGAACTGACACTTTTTTTTAAATTCAGATGTATTATAGTCAGTTTTTGAAAAATACAGTAAGGACTCAAGGCAATAACATATTACTTATACTGATCCGTTGTAACAAGAGATTTTGTGTGACTCACAGAAGATTTCTCAGACTGGACAAAGTGGCAGCATCACTCAGCTGTGTAAGCAGAAATTTTCCCATTAGGCTAAACTAACATCTGCATTGCAATTCTGTATTTCTGTTCTGTCTTAGGAGCAAAAAATAGAATTCAAATGGAGAAAAATTTGTCACACAACAGACACCTATGGTGTCTGACAAGCCCTAACGACTTATAAAAGGGTATATTGGGTTTCATCATGGTTCCTCATTATATCAGAAAAATGAGCTGCTGAGCAGATGCAGATAGGTGTTAACAAAGCCTCTGTGACGGTAAGCATAGCTTCTGAAAATTGAGGCCTTTAGTATTTCAGAAAGTTGCATAATATAATTTAGAATTGGTATGCCTTAGTTGGCCTTCCCTATACCCATCACTAAGTGCCTTTTTTACCTATCACTATATCCATCACTATATGCCATATTTGCCCATACCTACAGTTGTGCTCAAAAGTTTACATACCCCAGCAGAATTTTTGTTTTCTTGGCCTTCTTTCAGACAATATGAACGATAACACCAAAACTTTTTATCCACTCATGTTTAGTGGTTGGGTGAAGCCATTTATTGTCAAACTACTGTGTTTTCTCTTTTTAAATCATAATGACAACCCAAAACATCCAAATGACCCTGATCAAAAGTTCACATACCCCATTTCCTAATACCGTGTATTGCCCCCTCTAACATCAATGACAGCTTGAAGTCTTTTGTGGTAGTTGTGGATGAGGATCTTTATTTTCTGAGCTGGTAAAGCTCCCACTCTTCTTGGCAAAAAGCCTCCAGTTCCTGTAAATTCCTGGGCTGTCTAGCATGAACTGCGCACTTGAGATCTCCCCAGAGTGGCGCAATGATATTGAGGTCAGGAAACTGAAATGGCCACTCCAGAACCTTCACGTTGTTCTGCTGTAGCCAATGACATGTCGACTTGGCCCTGAGTTTTGGATTGTTGTCTTGTTGGAACATCCAAGTACGTCTCATTTGCAGCTTCCGAGCTGATGAGTGCAAATTTGCCTCCTGTATTTGCTGGTAATGTGCTACATTCATAATTTCTTCAACTTTGACCAAGTTTCCTGTGCTTTTGTAGCTCACACATCCCCAAAACAACAGCGGTCCACCTCCGTGCTTTACAGTAGGAACGTTGTTCCTTTCATCATAGATTTTGTTGACCTCTCTTCAAATGCAACATTTATGGTTGTGGCCAAAAAGTTTAATTTTGGTCTCATCACTCCAAATTACCTTGTTGCAGAAGTTTTGAGGCTTGTCTCTGCTGTTTTGCGTATTGTAGGCAAGATACTTTGCGTCATTTGTGCAGCAATGGCTTTCTTCTGGCGATTCGACCATGCAGCCCAGTTTTCTTCAAGTGCCTCCTTATTGTCCATCGTAAAACAGCTACATCGCTAGTTTTCAGAGAGTCCTGTATTTCAGCTAATGTTATTTGTGGGTTTTTCTTTGCATCCCATACAATTTTTCTGGCAGTTGTGAACGACATTTTTGTTGGTGTACCTGACCGTGGTTTTGATTTTCCATTTGTTGATCACAGTTTGAAAGCTGCTGACTGGCATTATCAATTCCTTGGATATCTTTTTGTATCCCTTTCCTGTTTTATACAGCTCAACTACCTTTTCCTGTACATCCATTGACAATTCTTTTGCTTTCCCCATGACTCACAATCCAGAAATGTCAGTGGCTAGATGAAAGATGCAAGAGTCTGTCTGGATCCCTGAAACTCTCTCAGCTTTTATGCACACACACTGATTACAAGCAAACAGGTCACAGGTGAGGATGTTACCTTTAGTAGCCATTAAAACCCATTTGTCAACTTCTGTGCATGTTATCAGGCCAATATTACCAGGATATGTGAAGTTTTGATCAGGGTCATTCAGATCTTTTAGGTTGTCATTATGATTTAAAAAGAAACAATACAGTAGTTTGACAATAAATGGCTTAACCCAACCACTAACCAAGAATGTAGGAAAAGTTTTGGTGTTATCATTCATGTTCTCTGAAAAAAGCCAAGAAAGCAAAAATTCTGCCAGGGTTTTTAAACTTTTGAGCACAACTGTATTTCCATCTTTTTACATACCTATAACCACCACTATATCTCTAATTTGCCCATCCCTTTATCCATTAGTATACGCCTTATTTACCCATCCCTATATCCATCACTATATGCCTTATTTGCCCACAACTATATCCATCACTATATGCCTTTTATGCCCTGTGATGGTGTGATATGCTATGTGGGTATCATTTTTCTGTATATTTCTATTTTACTTATTTTCATGGTGTTTTCTTGTAGAAGGAGTTATTTGCGAATTGATGAATGGCTGTTGCTGCCATGTGATATCAGCCCCACAGCACTGTAGTGTTTGCTAATATGCTAATGACACGTTGACCTAGCTTGTTGAAACAATGAGCCCCTGAGACCTTCCCCCTCCTGACCTGTGAATGAGGAGGGATACTTAAAAATATCAGGGAGGTGAGGCACAGATGAGTCCTGTGTGGAACCATGATGTGAAGACAGCACGTGAGAGAGAAAGAAGAGTATATGGACTATGTTATCCTCTGCTGGATTATTGGACTCATCTCCCAGGGCTTTTATCTTCTTACTGAACTGCATTCGGATTCTGGACTATTTTATCCTTTGTGTGGTGGATCATATATGGACCTTGCGTATTTTTGCCTAAATAAAGGTCTTGGAGTTGATCACGATTCTCTTGCTCTGTTGATTGTGTGATACCAGAGAAGGACCTCATGACACAGCTGCAGAAGCAGGGGGACCTGGGCATTTGTCCAGTTTTCTCCTCACTCCCCTCTCCATAATCCGGTCCTGTATATAGGTATGGGTATTTCTTGTCACTGCTACAATTTGCTCTAACTCATAGAGAGAGAGAAATTTGACAACAGAAGAGTTCTCTAATATCCAAGAGTAGATTGACCTTTGGGTCACTAAAAATGAATTAAAAATAAGTGAACACATGCAGTGGCTGAACTATTCTGTCCTCCATGTACTAAAAATGAATTGCTCCACACAATGAAAAATATAAAGTGTCCACCTATTAAATTTGTGACCTTACACCAGTGAATAGCTGTCGCTGCACGTCCTGTTGTTATTGACATGTCAACTTGGACAACAGGAAGTGGAGGAGTATCGATTGCTAAATTTAAAAGATGGGTGTAGTATATATTTTTTTAGTTTTGCACTAATTTAGAAATGTTTTCATAGTCGTTGGGAAACCCCTGGAACTTGTTAATGCGTCCCATGCTGCTTACAGCAAAGCCAAAAGTTCTGCATCTAATATTAAACCTAACTCCTAAGTAATTATTTTTGTCAGTACCTAGCAGATGTTCGTGTACCAATGAGAGCATTCACTTGTCTTTAGTGGGAACATTGAACATTTGAATTCCATAAATATCTCAAACATCATGGTTTTTTTCTGTTTTTGCTTTTTTTTTTAGGAGAACTTTCTAAAAATGCTTGCCAAACCTCTGACCTGTTCACAGTGCAGTAAAGTGACCCCATTCACAGCTATAGCCAGTGTGGTCACTAATAACAGGTTTGTGGATATTTCTACTGGTGGTTTCTGCTTGTCCTTAAATCACTTTTCTCAGAAACAGTCTGCCACTGAGTGCACTTTGGCAGAAAATTAAGGTGTCTGAGAGGACCTACTGCTTAATTTCGGCATGGTAATACCTACTAAGGAGTGACCGACTCCATCCTAGCAGCAGGTGAACCAGCACAGGCTAGGAAAAGACCATTTGAGGTCCAGAAATAGCAGCACATTTCTCCATGTCATTAGAGAGAAATATTCCTGTTACTGAACATTTGGATGGTAAAATAATACCTAAATGGGTAGCTAGTATTTACTGAAGGCAGTAGCGTAGTTACCGGGGGGGAGGCAGAGGGGGTGGTGGCCCCGGGCCCCGCGCTCTGAGGGGGCTCACCCGGAGCTAGGTTACTGTAACTGCATCGGCGTGCACAGCGCACCGATACAGTTACATTCTGCGTCAGAGCAGGGAGAATCGATTCCCGGCCGCTACAGGGCACCTGAGCAGGCGGGGGCGCCCCGTGCCAGCCCTGGGCCCCCCGCCCATCCTCGCAGGTTCACCTGTATCGGCTAGATGCCGATACAGCTGACCGCATTGATGAGAGAGGGAGCGTTACACTCACTCTTCCATCATCCCCCTCTCAGCGTCTGATGCAGACACTGACAGCGGGCGCAATGACGTCACTACCCAAAGCCCGCTGTCAAGACATGAGCTCAGAGCGGCGTAGGAACCAGGAGGAAGAGAGGTGAGTATTGAATTTAGTTTTTTTAATTATGGAAGTGCATCATACTATAGATACTATGGAGGCTGCATTATATCAGAGTCTGCCTGGGGGTGCATTATATTAAAGTCTGCCTATAGGGGGCTGCATTATATGAGAGTCTGCCTGGGGGGTGCATTATATTTGTTAGGGCTAGCGGAACGCACCGAGTAAATAGAGATGTTTTTATTGATATTGGTGCATTCGCAGCCCGGGGTCCATCGTGCAGGAGTACCTGCTGCTAGCAAACGGCGGAACTATACGGCGGTATAGACTAACTCAGTTAATTCACCGAGTAGCCGTGAAAGAAAAGCACTGTGCCCAGTTAGACTCCACAGAGGCACAGGCTAACTGCCCAAACAGAGAGCAGTCAGTGGTCACGCATGTACACAAATCTCCTCGCCGGAGGAGCCAGCATTCTAGGGGCTTATTTCAGCCAGGTCCCTGAATACATTCAAACGCAAACTCCTCGCCGGAGGTGCCAGCATTCTAGGGGCTTATTTCAGCCGGGTCCCTGAACACACTCTCACGTGACCACACTGGCGCAAAGCACATAACAAAAGACAATTCTAGCACATGGCCATGCGGCCATGCGAGCCTTAAATAGTTGCAGCACGTATAGGACCTTCCTAGAAGGACCAATGAGCTTAGCTGCAGTATCTGATCATGTGACCCTCGATCTCCACTGAGAGATCTTACTCTAGGCATGCTCAGAACGTGAAAAGCAGGACTTAAGGTACCGTCACACATAGCGACGCTGCAGCGATACCGACAACGATCCGGATCGCTGCAGCGTCGCTGTTTGGTCGCTGGAGAGCTGTCACACAGACCGCTCTCCAGCGACCAACGATCCCGAGGTCCCCGGTAACCAGGGTAAACATCGGGTAACTAAGCGCAGGGCCGCGCTTAGTAACCCGATGTTTACCCTGGTTACCATCCTAAAAAGTAAAAAAACAAACGCTACATACTTACCTTCCGCTGTCTGTCCTCGGCGCTCTGCTTCTCTGGTCTGGCTGTGAGCGCCGGGCAGCCAGAAAGCAGAGCGGTGACGTCACCGCTCTGCTTTCCGGCTGACCGACGCTCACAGCCAGAGCAGGAGGAGTGCAGAGCACAGCGCTGGAGGACAGACGGCTGTAGGTAAGTATGTAGTGTTTGTTTTTTTACTTTTAGGATGGTAACGAGGGTAAACATCGAGTTATTAAGCGCGGCCCTGCGCTTAGTTACCCGATGTTTACCCTGGTTACCAGCGAAGAAATCGCTGAATCGGTGTCACACACGCCGATTCAGCGATGTCTACGGGGAGTCCAGCGACGAAATAAAGTTCTGGACTTTCTTCCCCGACCAGCGATCTCCCAGCAGGGGCCTGATCGCTGCTGCCTGTCACACTGGACGATATCGCTAGCGAGGACGCTGCAACGTCACGGATCGCTAGCGATATCGTCTAGTCTGACAGTACCTTTAGTCCCAGAAGCGTCTGCTCGCCGCTGCCCAGCACTGACTTCAATGGCAGAAGCAGGAAATGCAGCAGTAACTCTTAGCACAGAGTCAGACTGAGCGAGACGCTGGGATCGACGTCTCTGCTGAGCAGGCTCCACTGCGGCTGGAGAAGAATGGGAGACCGCAGCGGAGATGGCCCGAGATTCCCCCTGTGCAGATGCAGGAACTCGACCCCTAACAATATTAAAGCCTGCCTATGGGGGGCTGCATTATATTAGGGTTTGTCTATGGGGGGCTGCCTTATGTTAGAGTCTGCCTGGGGGTGCCTTGTATTAGTCTGCTTATGGGGGTGCATTATACTATATTGAGGTCTATCTGGTGCATTATAATATATGGAGGCTATCTAAGGGGCCATCATACAGTGTGGAGATTACAATGACTGGGCCATCATACAGTGTTGGAGCTATCAAACAGTTTGGGAGCTACTAAGGGGTCAGTATATATACTGTGAGGGGGCATTATACTGTGTATAAGAGAGCATCATACTGCGTATAGGGGAGCTGTACAGGGGGGACTCAGGACATTATTAAATGTAAAGTGGGCACTTATTGTTATAGGTGAACTCGGGTTACGGTGACTATCAAAGGGGCACACAGGGCATTATTACTTTCTAGGGGACAAAATGTGGGCACTGTTTTCCAGGGCACTTGCACCCGGCATTACTATATTATAGAGGGGTGCTTTAGAATTTAGAGGGCACAGAGACCACACAGCAGGTGTTGGGTATCAGCAGGATGAGGAGTTTGTACAGGTTTGGAATAGATGGTGACGTTGCTGAAAATATGAGACGTGAAATGTGTCTTTCTTGTAATCTCTGCAGCGGAGTCCTGGCTGGAAGAAGTTGTCATGTTGGTCTGGGCCAGATGGAAAAGACGGGAAAAGTGAACGATTCCATCAGAAAGAACATCAGCGGTAAGTCATTTTCTGTAACTGTGCTATGATCTCTTATATGTTCCGTAGGACTGGTATCTGCCACTGACCAAATGGCGGTAATATCAATGTTGGTCTTTATATAGAAATTAGGGTACATCACAGAGTTATAATCAAGGCTACCTGGTTAGGGGCCCACTCAGAAGCTTCGCCCTCCCCTGAACCCAAACCCTAGCTACGCCTCTGACTGAAGGTATAATCTTAACTTGCTAAGCCTATGCAGACAGTATTCTCTGTATATCGTGTTTTAGTCTATGTAATGATTCTGACCTTTTAAACTCTGAGGACAATGTTAATGGAAACAAAATGATTGACTTACAGATGCACGATAAAACCATTATTTACGTGAATGGGATCAGATTAACATCAATAAATTGCAATATCCTTCTAAATCCTTCAGAACCATATCTAGCAAGCTTTGCTCATGGTAATTATCCATCATCCATTTGTGTGCTGACTGCAAGTGTGAACAGAACCATATCTATTTTTTTTCTCTGTTTTTGGTTTCTGATTTAAAGTTTTAAAAGCTATCTTTTTTTTTTCCTTTTTTCCCACTGTTTTATGGCCTTGTTCAGCATTGGTTGTTTACCCTGCATAGTAATGCCTGCTCTGGCCTTATGCTAATTGGTTAATTGCTGATTGTGGCCATTTGGTTCCTGATGCTAGCAGTCATTTCATTTCATATATATTTAGTCTGGCTGGGATAGCGCGCACGCGGGGGTCGCAACAGTATCAAGTGCTTGGCAGTTAGACAATGGCAGTTGGGCAGGAGACAGGTAAGGTGCACAAGTTTTTCAAACAAGCATGATTCTTGGTCACTCATAATACATTATGCATTGATCATATCAATCTGCTTCTTATTTGTTTTTACTTCTGCTTTCTCACAACTCGCCCGCCTTTTAACACATTCTGGGCACTCTCTCTATATCCACCCCTCCCTTCTCCCCTCACCCATCTATAACTCTGAGGCTCTACTGACATTTATTACCCACTCCAAACCAGCCACTACCTCCATGCAGCACTCAAAATGTTCATACAACTCATCCCACCACCTGCTCTTTCTGTTTTTTCTCCTTCTACTAGTTGCAGGAGACATCTCCCCCAACCCTGGGCCTCCCTCCACCAGCATACATTACTCTTTTCCAGCTGCATATAGAAACCCAGCTAATCTTACTAACATTCAGTGCATGCCTTCTATCGCTTTCCACTGTGCTCCCTGGAATGCACGGTCTGTGTGTAACAAACTAACTTACATTCATAATCTTTTCCTCTCTAATTCCCTTAACCTTCTGGCTATTACAGAAACCTGGATCCAGCACTCAGACACCACCGCCGCTGCCGCTCTCTCGTTTGGTGGGCTGAAGTTTTCACATACCACCAGACCTGAGAAGAGACAGGGTGGAGGTGTTGGTTTGCTTCTTTCATCACAATGTGCTTTCCAGGTCATCCCCCCAGTTCCCTCACTTACATTTCCTTCCTTTGAAGTCCATGCCGTCAGACTCTTTAAGCCCTTCTCCTTGCGAGTGGCGGTTATTTATCGCCCCACAGGCTCCTCCTGCCTGTTTCTAGACCACTTTGCCACCTGGCTTACTCACTTTCAATCCTGTGACATCCCCACCCTCATCATGGGAGACTTTAAAATCCCCATCAATGATCCCCTCTCCCAATCTGCCTCTCATCTTCTTTCTCTAACTTCTTCATTCGGCCGCTCACAGTTTATGAGTTCTACGCATGAGGACCGGAATACTCTGGACCTGGTTTTCTGCCGTCCCGGATCGCTGCACGACTTTACTAACTCCCCTCTCCCGCTCTCGGACCACAGCCTTCTTTCCTTCTCTGTCAAGAATTGTCTCCCCACCCGGGACACCCCCACTTACCACACTTATCGGAATACACGTACCAATACCCAGCAGCTTATGGACAATCTCCACACATCTTTAGCCCCCATCTCCTTCCTCTCCTGTCCAGACTTAGCATTGTCACACTTCAGTAATACACTGAAGAATGCCCTAGATGAAGCAGCACCTTCTACACGCAGAAAGACCCGACACAGACAACGGCAGCCCTGGCACACTATGCAAACACGCTTTATTCAGCGTTGCTCAAGGTGTGCAGAGTGGCAGTGGAGAAAATCTCTCTTAGCAGAAGACTTCATCCACTATAAGTTCATGCTCAAAACCTATAACTCTGCCCTTTATCTGGCCAAACAATCCTACTTCACCACCCTCATCACCTCACTATCCAACAACCCAAAATGACTTTTTGAAACCTTAAACTCCCTCCTGAAACCTAAATTACAGGCCCCCCATCAACAATCTCAGTGGTGAGGATCTGGCCACTTATTTCCTAGAAAAAAATCAACCACTTCCATCAGGATATCTCAGTCCAATCTCCTCAGTGCCTGGATCCCCTTCCCTGCCACACCTCAAGCTCACTAGACATCTTCGAGCCTGTTTCAGAAGAGGAGGTTTCCAAGCTCCTCGCTTCTGCTCGGCCTACAACCTGCAACAGTGACCCCATTCCTTCACATCTCCTGCAGTCTCTCTCACCAGTGGTCACCACTCACCTGACTAAAATATTTAGCCTCTCTCTTCAGGTATCTTTCCCTCCTCATTTAAACATGCCATCATAACCCCTTTACTTAAAAAGCCATCCCTGGACCGGAACTGCACTGCTAACTACAGACCTGTCTCTAACCTTTCCTTCATCTCTAAACTCCTGGAACGCTTGGTCCACTCCCGTCTAATCCGCTATCTCTCGGATAACTCTCTTCTCGCCCCTTTACAATCTGGTTTCCGCTCTTTACACTCCACTGAAACTGCCCTCACTAAAGTCTCTAATGATCTAATAACAGCTAAATCCAAAGGTCATTGCTCTCTGCTGATTCTCCTGGATCTCTCTACCACATTTGACACTGTGGATCACCAACTCCTTCTCACTATGCTCCGCTCTATAGGCCTCAAGGACACAGCCCTCTCCTGGTTCTCCTCCTACCTCTCTGACCGCTCCTTCACTGTATCTTTTGCCGGCTCCTCTTCCTCTCCTCGTCCCCTTACTATCGGGGTTCCATAGGGCTCAGTCCTAGGCCCCTTCCTTTTCTCTCTATACACTGCTCCTATTGGACAAACAATCAGCAGATTCGGGTTCCAGTACCATCTCTATGCTGACGACACCCAATTATACACTTTTTCCCCTGACATCACCCCTACCCTAATTCAAAATACCAAGGATTGTCTGTCTGCTGTCTCTAACATCATGTCCTCCCTCTATCTGAAACTAAATCTTTCCAAAACGGAACTACTTGTGTTTCTCCCTTCTACTAACCTCACTCTACCCAACATCGAAATTACCCTGGAGGGTTCAACCATAACTTCTAAGCAGCATGCCCGCTGTCTTGGGGTCATATTCGACACCAAACTTTCCTTTACTCCCTATATCCGATCACTCAGTCGCTCCTGTCACCTGCATCTTAAAAACATCTCCAGAATCCGACCTTTTCTCACCTTTAAAACTGCTAAGACTCTTACTGTCGCTCTTATTCATTCTCATCTGGACTACTGCAACTCTCTTCTGATCGGTCTCCCTCTTACCAAACTTTCTCCTCTCCAATCCATCTTGAATGCGGCAGCCAGGGTCATAATTCTGTCCAGCCGCCTCACCGATGCCTCCATCTTGTGCCAGTCATTACACTGGCTACCCATTCTCTACAGGGTCCAGTATAAACTCATATCTCACACCCACAAAGCTCTCCACAGTTCTGCACCGCCTTATATCTCCTCTCTCATCTCTGTCTATCGCCCTACACGTGCCCTCCGTTCTCCAAATTACCTAAGACTAACATCCCCCATAATCCAAAACTCGCACCTCCGTCTCCAAGACTTCTCTCGTGCTGCGCCAGCTCTCTGGAATGCACTTCCCCAGACAATCAGACTGATACCTAGCCCCGACCTATTCAAGCGTGCTTTAAAAACCCATCTCTTCAAACAAGCCTACCACATCAACTACTCAGTAAACTAACTTTGCCCTGTTCTCTCCGTCCAAATATTATTCTAAATCTGCACCCTACTATTCATCTGTCTCCACACCCTCCATGCACACGATAACTGCACTTGATACTTGACTATTGCACTTAAACGCACGGGCTGATGACCGGATCATGCAGCTTTATATGAAAATCCCTATTTATTATAATTGCCAGACCTGAAATAACAAGCACTTTTCAGTTATTGTTTCCCCCCATTTCCTTGTAGATTGTAAGCTTGTACTGAATTTATTGTTCGTACATGTCCCTGCTTAATTGTAAAGTGCTGCGGAATATGTTGGCTCTATATAAATGGCAGCTTAAATTACTATTAATCTAAGAACTAAACATTACTACACCTGTTGGTTTTCAAGAATGACATTTGGATGAGAAATTCATACAGTGGGACTTGGTTTATAGTTCTGTTTAAATTTGACCTAAAACTACATCAGGTTTGCACAAAAGTACTAAAACCAGATAAAGAGAACAAAATCAAGCAAATAATTAGTCAATAATATTAGACTTTGTAATTTTTTTAAAATGATCAAATATCACATGTCTGCGAGTGGCAAAAGTATATAAACCTCTGATTTCAGATTTCTGACACCAGATTTCTGGTGTGATGCTTTTGTACAGCAGTAACTGAATCTAAATGTTTCTGGTAGTTGTTGATTGGTCCTGTACATCACTTTTGATGAATGTTAGCACATTCCTACCTACCCCAAAAATAGCTTAAAAATATGTTTCTGGGTTTTATGACATGATTGCTTGCTTAAAGTTATTGCACAAGAGTTCTTCCATTCCAAACCTTTAAATTGATTTTTCTTTATCCATTTTCTTGTGGAACAACTTATGTGCTTTGGTCATAAAGCAAGAAATTGACCCAATGTTCTCTTGAGATTCATCTCATGGACAGGTGTCCTGACATTTTCCTTTAGAATTTGCTGGTATAATTCAGATTTCCTTGGTCCATCAATGATGGCAAGCCTTCCAGCCATGAAGCATCAAAACAGGACCGAACCATGATACTATCACACCGTGTTTCACTGATGATATGAAGTTTTATATCATAATGCAGGGTTTTGCTTTCTCTAAACATAACGCTTATTTAAACCAAAAAGCCCTAGATTACACTCATTGGTCACAACACATTGTTCCAATAATCTTTTGACTTGTCCAGGTAATCATTAGCAAACTGCAGATGGCATTGTTATTCTTTTTGAAGAGTGGTGACTTTTAAATGTCTCTGGCAGTTTAGCATTGTATACCGGACATCTCCTAGGTTTTTTCCATGAAGAGGATCCCGATCTTGATCCTGTCCTATTTTAAAAGATAGATTTGTGCTTTTAGATATAGGGTTTCACCTCACAGAAATGAACCAAGGTAGATATGGGGATCACTTACATTGCCCAGGGACAGTTTGGCTGGTAGCTCTGAGCGAGATTAGTATCTCGCTCAGAGTATCTCGCTAAGATTAGTATCCATTGTTTAGACTGTGCACACTCAAACTCCCCAACAGCACCCTTTTATAGGGTCTTACCTTGTTCTGTTGATTTTCAGACATCCCCCCCCCCATAGCATTTCCTTGGGTTCCACAGTGACTGTACGTTGCTCCGTTCAGAGAGGTGGTTCCCCTCTAAACCGGAAATGCATTCTAAGCTGAAATGCACACATGTCATAAAAAGGCATCCTCGACCGGAAATGCTTTCTACGCAGGAATGCACACTTTTACACGATTCGGAAGTTGAGCTGGCAGATGCAGCATGGCGCCGAGAGCCCTCCGCAAAGGGAAGCTGCAAAGTCGTTAGCTACATCCTGATCTATCGACTCAGCTGAGGGACCCCCACCCAGCTAGGTATCAGCCTCTGCAACAGCTTAACAGAGGGAAGGGAAGAGATCTAGCCCCCTGAGCTCCCAGCCACTGCGCCTCTTTCTGCATCTTGTCCTGCTAGAGACAGGAAAAACATGGACGGTGGGCTTTTAACCTCTCGTGTGATTCCTGTCCCTAGAGGATTAGTAGGACTACCTTCTGTTGTGCTGTCATGAGGGAAAGTAAAAATAATAACTGTTCCTGTTCTTTTGTCTATATGCTCATTCTACCTCCCAAAAATCATAATAAGGCTTGGCTCACATTTATCCTGCACTCTTCTCTGAGTTCTTTACATTGGGGTTTGCATGTAAATTCCCCCAAACCGTGATTCAGACAAAGTCCCCAACAGAACCATTCACTAATGAGGCAGATGGAACCACTTTGGGCTAGGCGGTGTCCCATTATTTTAGGCGTCTTTTAACACACAAGTGTGAGTGACTACAGATCTGTGCAAGCCTAAAACCCCTAATTTATCCTGCAGATGATCAGCCCCCATTCCTGTGGCACCCCAGGAGTTCAGGTACCACAGTGGTATTGCCTTCCTCTTGGGGAGGGTAATGCTATGCCTGGAGACAGGAGGAATCCCTTTGGCAGGTAACCTTACATGCAACACATTCTGACTCCAGGCCAGAATGGGGAGCTCTACACCCGACTTCAGGGGAGCTGCTTTCTCTGGTCGGGAGGAGGAGTCAGTTTCTAGGCAGTTGCGAGGAAGTGACAGTTGGTAGCAGACAGTGAAGGAGCACAGAAGGACTTAGGAGCTAAAGAAGGGCTAGCGACGGGGCCTCTCTAAGCTGAGCACAGAGACCGGGCATCGGGAGCCGAAAGGTCGTGAGGAACTACAAATTCCATGGCAGAACGGAGGGCAGGAAACTGAAAGGGACTTGTCCACATAATACCTGAGGTACATCAGCAATCAGAGTCCGGAGTCACCGTGGATAGAGACCCCAAAGAGACTGCTTAAGTTGCCTACCGTGCAGGTACCGTCCCTGGACAGAGGGAAAAAAAGGACCTTGTTAGATAACTACAGGCAGCAAAGGACTACAGACCAGCGCATAGTGGAAGGCTCCCTAACTGACCAGTGAAGGGGATTTCCACCTGTCTTCAGGCTGCCTGTACTCCATCTATACCTGTTGCCGGTACCCTGGACTGAGGCTGCTTAATGCCAGTAAACCAGGTAAAGACTGCAACCCTGTGTCCTCCAATTATTTGCGGCATTCACCATCTCTGCCAAATACACTGGGAGCCCTGGGGACACCACTTCACCTGTGGGAAGCGGCACCATCTTTGCTGCAGCACCATCGCCGCCAGAGGACTCCTTTAAGCAGCGTCGGTCACCTCTGACCGAGAACCACAGGTGGAGTCACGAACTTTCCTTATTTCCACAACCCTTTTAAAGACTGTCCCTTTTACTTGGGCGCCCATGGCCACGGACCGGGTCGTTGCCACCGTGACCACCCCTTTAATTGCGACTGGACCAGGTACCGAGTACCCCACTGCCTTGATGGGCGACTTACTACGGTCCATCATCTGTCACTGGAACTATACACAGTTCCCACGTTACTTCTAGAACAAAGGCTACTACTCGCTCCGTTATTATCCAGTGAATTCTGCACTCTTATATCCAAATGCCCCCCTCCTTTTGTGCCTCACTGTGCCTAAACCACAGTAAATGGCTACATGTTTGTCATTATAGTGGAGAGCGAGCACAATGTTCGGAGTGTGAGGCACAATGTATGGGAGTGCTGCAATATATGGGGGCTTTATACAGTATAGGGTGTAGTGCAGCGGGGTAGGTGCTGTGCGACAGATAAGCAGGGACCACAGGAAAGTTAAAAGCAAATGTATTTAATGTCCAAAACAAACTCACACAAAGGAACGATGTCCTCCGGATCGCAGCTGAATTTCCGTAAACACAGTCCAGAACTCAGAACCTTTTACCTTGGACAATGGCACCGCCATGTCTTTTGAGCTCCGTGTTAGCTCCAGACAGTCCTGGGTTGCACAGAGACACCTGCTCTGCAACTTGCAAACCCCAAGCTGACTGAGTCACTATTTGGACCCAATCCACTCTTTCTTTTATTTTCCCTTGTGACTCACAGACAGGCATCCTGCTGTGACCACAAGACACTCCAAGGGGTTTAATATCACTTCGTCCGCATCCTGGGGGACACATATCGACTCTCACATATGATCCCCACTCACTGCCTCATATATCCCCCCCTCTGTTCAAGCTTGTGGGGTTGAACACTTTTCACCATGCAGGGTGCCATTGCGCCAGCCAGCACGTGTTCCACAGGGAAATTGTAATTTTGCAGAGACAGGAACCAACTGGTGACCCCAGCATTCCTCTCCTTAGCATTTCTCATCCAGACCATATGTATGTGGACTAAACTGGCATATTGAAATTTTAGAGAAAAAAAGCCTAGCATGGATTTTAAAAAATAGTCACTGCAGCCGTAGACGAATTCATTGACATGTGCAATTTTAACAATGTGTTTGGTATTGTTCTGCTGTTCTGGCACATTTAGGGCTCTGCAAATGTTTCCTGCAAACTATTCTTGCAAAATCTGTGCTCCAAAAGCCAAATAGTGTTCCTTCCTTATCAGCCCTGAGATGTAGCCTAATAGTAATTTGTGAAGACATATCACCACTTTTAGGAGAAATTGTGCAATAAATTGTCACCTATTAACCCTTGTGTACCTGACAAATTTTCAGCAAATACAAAAATTTCATTTTTACCACTAAAATGTCATATTTCCGGTCTCACTGTTCTAAAATTCTGTGGGGCACCTATGGGTTCAAAATACTCACTACACCCCTCAATGAATTTCTTAGGCAGTGAAGTTGTCAATAAGGGGTCATCAGATGGAATTTCTGTTCTGGTACCTCAGGGACTCAGCTAATGGAGCCCACAATCTATTCATCTGAAATTTGTGTTCTAAAAGCCAAGGAGCGCTCCTTGCCATCCGATCCTTGCCATGTGCTCAAACAGTGGTGTACAATCACCTATGAGGTACTGCCACATTTGGGAGAAATTGCATAACAAATTGTGGGGTCCAATTTCTACTATTAGCCCTAGTGGAAATTATAAATTTGGTGCTAAAACAGTATTTTAGTTGAAAATATTTTAATTTTTTGTTCTCTCATCAAAATCTTATAAAGTTTCATGAATCACCTGTAGGTTAAAAATGGTCAGTACACCTCTAGATGAATTCCTTGAGTGGTGTAGATTCCAAAATTAAGTCACTTGCGGGGGCTCTCCAAATAGGACATGGTATTCACAATCAATTCCAGACAAATAGCGCTCTTTTCTTTTTTATTCCTGCCATGTGCCCAAGCAGAAGTTTTTTACCACATATCATATCATCGCATTCTGGAGAAAATGCGTAACAAATTATGGGGTCAATTTTATCCTATTATACATTGTGAAAAATAGAAATTTGGGACTAAAACAACATTTTTGTGAAAAAAATGAAAATGTTATAAAATTCTGTGTAGTACCTGTGAGTTTAAAATGGTCACTATATCCTTTGATAAAATCCTTGAGGGGTGTAGTTTCCAAAATGAGGTCACTTGTGGGGGGATTCCACTGTTTAAACACATTAAGGGTGCTTCAAATGTAACATGACTGCTGCAGACCATTCCATCAAAGTCTGCGTTTCAAAACATCACTCCTTCCTTTCGGAGTCCTGCCATGTGCCAAAACAGTAGTTTTTCCCTAGATATGGGGTATCAGCTACTCAGGAAAAATTGCACAACAGGTTTTGGGGTCCATTTTCTTATGCTACCCTTGTGAAAATAAAAATTTGGGCCTCTTTGTTATAAACTTGAGTAAAGCACCTGGGGGTTCAAGTTGCTCATCATACATTTAGATACATTACTTGAGGGGTCTAGTTTCCAAATGGGGTCACTTGTGGGGGTTTCACTGATTAGGCACATCATGGGCTCTCCAAAACATGACATGGCGTCCTTTCTCAATTCCAGCCATTTTTGCATTCAAAAAGTCAAACTGTTAGGGCTAGTGGAACGCACCAGATAATATAAAGGAAGATATAAGGTGCATTCACAGCCCAGGGTCCACCGTGTAGAGATAATACCTGCTGCTCGGTAATGGCGGACAGTATATGGCGGTATAATTATTATTTATTTATATAGCACCATTAATTCCCTGGTGCTGTACATAAGAAAGGGGTTATGTACAGAGTTATAGATATCATTTACAGTAAACAATTCACAATGACAGACTGGTACAGAGGGGAGAAGACCCTGTCCTTGCAGACTTACATTCTATGGGATAATGAGGAAGAGACAGAAGGTCGGGGGTGCGGCAGCTCTGATGGTGGTGTGGCGGCAGCCTTGGTGGTGGTGAGGCGGCAGCTCTGGTGGTGAGGCAGCAGCTCTCATGGTGGTGAAGCAGCAGCTAAGGTGGTGGTGAGGCGGCAGAATGGTTATTAGAGGCTGTAGGCTTTCCTGAAGAGATGGGTTTTCAGGTTCCGTCTGAAGGATCCAAGGGTGGTGGATAATCAGACATGTTGAGGCGTGGGATTCCAGAGGATGGGGGATATTCGGGAGAAATCTTGGAGGCGGTTGTGTGAGGAACGAATAAGTGTGGATCCAAGATTACGTGAGGGAAAATAGTGGAAGATTAGTTCAGAGATAGATGGAGGGGTCAGGTTGTGGATGGCTTTGTAGATCAGTGTTAGTAGTTTGAACTGGATTCATTAGGGAATTGGGAGCCAGTGGAGGGATTTGCAGAGGGGAGAAGCAGGGGAGTAGCGAGGAGAGAGGTGGATTAGCCGGGCAGCAGAGTTTAGGACTGACTGGAGAGGTGCAAAAGAGTTAGCAGGGAGGCCACAGAGGGTGTTGCAGTAATCGAGGCGGGAGATGATGAGGGCATGCACAAGAGATTTGGTAGATTGTGGGCTGAGGAAGGGATGGATTCTGGCAATATTTTTGAGTTGGAGGCGATAGGAAGTGTCAATTGTTTGGACGTGCGGTTTGAAGGACAGGGCAGAGTCGAGAGTTACCTCAAGGCAGCGGATTTCAGGTGCAAGAGAGAGCGTGATGCTGTTTACCTTAATAGATAGATCAGGTAGGGGGGGATACATGAGTTGGGGGGAAAGATAATGAGTTCAGTTTTGTCTGTATTGAGTTTTAGGAAGCGAGAGGTGAAGGATATGGCTGACAGACACTCTGGGATTCTGGACAGCAGAGAGGTGACATCTGGGCCAGAGAGGTAGATCTGAGTGTCGTCCGCATACAGGTGGTACTGGAAGCCATGGGACTTTATGAGTTGTCCTAGGCCAAGGGTATAGATGGAAAAAAGGAGGGGCCCTATGACAGAGCCTTGAGGGACTCCAACAGAGAGAGGGCGGGATGAGGAGATAGTGTGGGAGTGGGAAACGCTAAATGTGCGGTCGGAAAGGTATGAGGCAATACAGGACAGGACAAGGTCTTTGATGCCAAGGGAAGAAAGAATCTGTAGCAGTAGGCAGTGGTCGACTGTGTCGAAGGCAGAGGACAGGTTGAGAAGGAGGAGGATGGAGAACTGTCTGTTAGCTTTGGCTGTGAGTAAGTCAATACTAATTTTGTCAGGGCAGTTTCAGTGGAGTGGTGGGGGCGGAAGCCTGATTGGAGGTTGTCAAGGAATGAGTTAGATGAGAGGTGAGAGGAAAGTTGAGCATGGACATGCTACTCAAGGAGTTTTGAAGCAAACGGGAGCAGTGATATGGGGCGATAGCTGGGCATAGCAGTTGGGTCAAGGTTAGTTTTTTTGAGGATGGGTGTGATAGTGGCATGTTTGAAGGCAGAGGGGAAGGTACCAGAAGTTAGCGATATGTTGAAGAGATGGTTAGGGCTGGAATGAGCATGTTAGTGAGGTTGGGGAGCAGGTGGGAAGGGATGGGGTCAAGTGCACAGGTGGTGAGGTGTGATTTGGAAAGGAGGTGAGTGAGCTCTCCTTCAGTGATGTTGGAGAGGGGGGTTATTAGGGAAGGGTAGAGGTCTGGTATATGGAGTGGTTGGAGTGGTAGAGCAGTAAAGGTTTTCCTTGTTTGGTCGATCTTGTTTTTGAAGTAGGTGGCAAAGTCTTTGGAAGAGATGAGGGGAGTTGGAGGTGGGAGTGGTGTACAGAGGAGAGAGTTAAATGTGCTGAACAGTTTTTTTGGGTTGTAGGATAATGAAGATACAAGGTTTGTTAAATAAGTCTGTTTAGCAGAGGTGAGGGCTAATTTGAAGGCAAGTGTAGCTTGTTTGAAAGCAGTTAATTTCGTCTGGAACGTGTGTTTTCTTCCAACACCGCTCTGCGACCCTGGATGCTTGTCGAAGTTTTTTGGTGAGATTGTTATGCCAGGGTTGCCTATTGATTTGTCCCACTTTGCCATGCATGAGAGGGGCGACTGAGTCTATGGCTGATGTGAGGGTGGTGTTATAGAAAGCGGTGGCGCTGTCCGTGTCATGGAGTGAAGATATGGAGGACAGAGGTAGAAGAGAGTCTGAGAGTCTATGAATGTCTACGTAAGTGTGCAAGGTTTCTGCGAGGATGTGGTAGTGGCTGGACATGGGGGTGGGTGAGGAGGACAAGGATGAGAAGGTGAGTAGATGGAGGTCTAGTGTATGTCCGTCCGTGTAGTTGTGGAGGACCACTGAGTGAGTCCAATGGATGAAGTAAGGGCCAGGAGCTTGGAAGCTGCTGGCTGGCGGATGTCAGTAGGGATATTTAAGTCACCCATGACGATGGGGATATCAGCAGAGAGAAAGTGAAGAAGCCAGAGGAGAATTGGTTGGTGAAGGCAGTAGCTGAGCCCGGTGGCCGGTATATGACAGTCATTTGGAGATTAGAGGGAGAGTAGATACGGAGAGAGTGAACCTCGAAAGAAGGGAGGATAAGGGAGGGCATGGGTTGGATAGGGTTGAAGGAACAGTTTTTTGAAAGAAGGAAACCCACTCCTCCGCCATGTCTGTTGCCAGTGCGAGGAGTGTGAGTAAATTGGAGGTCACCGTAACTCTGAGCTGCAGGGGAGGCCGTGTTAGGAGATGTCAGCCAGGTCTCAGTGAGGGCCAGGAAGGAAAGGTTGCGGGAAGTAAAGAGTTTGGGGATTGTTTGGAGCTTGTTGCAGATGGAGCGGGCATTCCAAAGTGCCCCAGAGAGAGGAAGCAGGGGGGTGGGGGTCAGTGGCGCAGATTTTAAGTTTGAGGGATTGTGGTAGTTTCTCTTAGTGTGAGAAGGATAGGGGTGAGGATTAGTGGGATGTATGAGGCGGAGGGGGGCAGGATTGGGGGATAGGTCGCCAGCAGTGAGAATGAGCAGAGAAAGGGAAAGCAGGTGGGTGAAGAAGAGTGATCGGCTTATATTATATTTTGATAGGAGGTCTGAGGTTAAAGAGATGGGTGCAGATGAAGCGAGATGGCGTGGTAAGAGAGGGGGAGATAGTTGTGTGGTTTGAGGGTGCAAGGGTTTGGGGTTGTCACAATAATGTAAAAATGACGAATGGTTTTCCTTATTAATTCACATGCCTTTCTAGAACTTTCTGCTACCTTCATAGCTGCAGACTCAGGCTTCCTTTCCCCCGTCAACAGGTTGTTCTCCCTAGCTTCTTCACACTCAGCCTGTAACACTACTCTCCTTCCTCTACCTTCCTCCTTCAGGAATGTTAATTAGCCAAGAGTAGTCTTTGTCTAAAAACCCATGTGCTTGCTGTATGTGGGGGAGATATTAAAGAAGCCATAATGTGACGCCAGTGCATGATAGAAATATGACACATACATATTTGGAACGTGCTTTGATAGAGCTTCAGTACATCGCCTTTTACTAAATTCTAGCACCAAAAGAACCCGAGGAATGGATTTCTCCTGAACCGAGTGGAATAGCTAGTCCGAGTTTTGAATCTTTAGAAAGCTAAGTTCAATATATGAGTGATGTGTATGCCATTACTCTGCTAGGTTCTCCAGGCAAGTTATGATAATTATAAGTTTTGCTAGCAAATCTGTAACTCTGAGAAAAGGGGAAGGCAGTGGTAACTCAACCACATGATGTCACAAGCCCAGAAGTATAAGTTACTGAACTCAGCCCAGCCTTCATTCTTACCTGGGAAGCTGCTGCAACAAGACCCTCAATGCATTGTGACATCTGGCTCCTCACCAGCATGGTTAGCCTTGAATGATCTAACAATATGTGAGTGTTCATTTCTGTTTTAATCCTTTTTATTTGCATTCGCTTTGTACATACTTTGATTGTCTCTTAGTGTAAAATCTTTTTATACCTTTTGTAAACACTGGCTAACTTTTTTGGAGTAAAATATAAAATTTATTAGTCTTGTCTTCTCCATGCTTTATAGCAAATTTACACGTGCCTGAAGTTAATTACACTACTAATTTGGGTTGTCTTTGGACCCCTCTATTGAGGAATCGGAGCTGGTGGCAGCGAAGTGTGTTCTGGGCTAGGTGGGTTAGCTGACGTAACGGGTTTTATAAGCTATTGTCTGGCTGCGGCCTGAGCTTTTATAATTCCCTCGCTGCAGTGTGCCTGCTAGCCAGTCCACAGTGAAGCGGCCCATCCGGCGACTAATTATCCTAGGTGTAGTTCCCTGACTGACCTGAGAGCTGCAGGTTCTGAAGCGGCACTGGAATGCGGGATATACATAAATGCCTGCAGTTCGTGACATATTGTAACAGCAGCGGGATATCTAAAATAAGCTCTTGTGGTAAATTGATAGGTCTATAGCCTTGTTTGTATTTTTATCACATTGTTAACAGCGGAAGGATAATTAAGATAAGCCCCTCTGCACATGTGATAGCCGTGTGCTAGCCAAAGGTCACCCCCCTTTTCGTGACGGTTTAGCAAATGACAGTAAGGATTAGTGGAGCAAGAACGGTGGGAGCAAATGTGAGCATGGTTAACCCTGCTGTACTGTTCGGGTCAATATGACCCGAAATGATTTTTGAGACCCTGTAGATTTTTTTATATGAGGATTTGAAACTAGTGGTATCTTGACTTCTCCTCATTTGTGGAGCTCTATATATTTTTTTTGTTTTTGTTTACTTTTTGCTACACGCTGATTGTTACACTTGTACTGTTCGGGTCAATATGACCCAATAGCATTTTATACTGTTCTACAGGTCTCTGATTATTTCTGACTGCAAAAGTTATGTTTTTTTATATGTCATCTCAAAATGGTGGTGGTTTCACTGTTCTTATCAGTAAACAAGTAATTATCTAGTATTATCCAGAGCTAAAGATAAACTAGCACCTATTAGAAATGTTTGGAATCAATGGGTAGAGATTCTACCAAAATTGTATAATAGTGGTGAAAATGTAACTGTTGATGAGCAACTGGTGGCATTCCGAGGTAGGTGACCATTCAGACAATATATACCAAGTAAGCCAGCAAAATATGGCATCAAGATCTGGACACTTTGGGACAGCAAGTTCATATGCTCTAAATGTTCAAGTGTATACAGGAAAAACCCCTGGTGAAAGACCTGAAAAAAATCAGGGTATGCGTGTTGTTCTCGATTTGACTCATGGACTAAAAGGATAAAATGTCACGTGACAACTTTTTTACATCCCATCAACTAGGCCAGATGTTGAAGAAAAAACAACTTACCGTGCTGGGTACTATAAGAAAAAACAAACCTGAACTACCGCAAGGTATCCTTAGCAAGAGAGAGGTGTACAGTTCTACTTTTTTTTTCTGGAAATACAACTGTTGTTTCTTATGTTCCAAAAAAAAACAAGCAGGTAATTCTAATGAGCACAATGCACCATGACAATGCCGTAAGTGATAGAGAAGACAGAAAGCCTGACATTATTTTGGATTATAATGCCACAAAGGGAGCAGTTGATACTTTAGACCAAGCAATATCAACATATACATGCAAACGCAAAACCAATCGGTGGCCAATGATTTTATTTTATAACATACTGGACGTTTCTGCATACAATGCATTTGTCTTATGGAGATAAATCGACCCCGATTGGAACCGGAATAAGCTGCATAAAAGAAGACTATTTCTTGAGGAATTGGGCAAATCCCTGGTTAGGCCATATATTGAGAGCAGAAAAGTGACCCCCAAAAGTGAAGGAGCAACAGCCATTGTAAAAAGTGTCCAGCATGCTCAAGAAAGAGACTCCACATCCACGGCCTCCACCAGCACAGCCACCAGCAGCACAGCTACCAGCAAAAAAAGGAAGAGAAGTAGCTTCTGTCCATCTTCCTGTGACAATAAGACTAATCTGACATGTGCTGGATGTTCAAAATATCTGTGCAAAGGACATGTGTCTTATTATTGTGTTCAGTGGAAAAACGCATGAACATGTTCAGTTTTTCTTTTTTCTTTCTAAAAAGGTTGACGTTTTTATGATTTTTCATTTGTTGATTTATAAATATTGTTTTCAAAAAGTTAAATTTCATGTTTTAGTAATGTAAAGCTTCTTTGTTATTTGTGTGCAGAATGCCAACAATCAAAGATAATTGTAAAAAGCCTGTGTAACCTTTTTCCGAAAAAAAAAAAAATTATTAAGTTTGAATTTAAATTTTTCATTTGTTTATGATCAACCATGTTCACGTACAGTATAATAATTAAAAAACTATTCAAATAAAACACTTTGAGTAGCTAAAAATCAAGAATTAATAGGTCGTGTCATATTGACCCGGGAACAGTACAAGTGTATAGCAAATGCGAACAGAACAGCAGGGTTAAATAGCAGAGGAGAAAAAGAAAGGCAAGTAAATTTAGAAGACAGTGATTAGTCTTACTGTCTGGCCTATTTCTGGTATATTTCTGATGATACACTTAAAATATATTACTTGAAATGATGTCACATCTGACCAAGGTCATATCTGACATGCTCCATTCAACTTATACCATTCAATAATGAGAACACACATGGGTTAACGTCACCCGGTATGTATGGAGACTGTCCCTGTTGCGTCGCAGAGCTACTAAACCGCTGAATGACCGTTATTGTTTGGTCACAGAACTCTGCCCTAAGGACATGGGGTTAGAGTCCCTCTAGACACACTAGCGTTCGGGGCCGCATCTGCGGTACCAGGGAAAAACTATAATAATAATAGATTTAGTTAACTGAGTGCGCGCAGCGCCACACTGGCGGACGCCACTAACCACCTTAACTAGGGACTGGAAAGCACACTAGTTGCGCACGGTGCAACACTGGTGAACGCTGCTGAATAGATGCTGAAGAATCATGCCTCGTGCTGGATGGCACTAAACTGGCACTAGTCAGCTCCAAACACCCAACCACATGCAACAATGCTAGAGAAAGGGATGATTAGGAGCTTTTACCAGATAACATCCACACACACACACAATTTTTGTTTAGTGGTCCAATCGAAGCTGCTACAGGACCTGAGCATGTAACCTCCGACCTCCAATGAGAGGTCGTCCCATGGGCATGCTCAGTAGACAAAAAGCAGGACTTAGTCCCTGGAACATCTGCTCGCCGCTGATCAATACTGGTTGCAAAGGCTGAGCCTGGGGCGCCAGCTGTAGCCAGACACACAGTATCAGCTTGAGCCAGATGCTGGGACCGACGTCTCTGCTGAGCAGACTCCACTGTGGCTGGGGAAAAATGGGAGACCGCAGAGGACATGGTTCGAGATTCCCCCTGTGCAGCGGCCGGAACTCGACACCTAACAAAAACTGTGCTGCTTACCTTTCGAGCTCTGCCATGTGCCCAAACCTTAGTTTTCCACCACATATGAGGTATAATGCATACTGAGAAGAAATTGCACAACACATTTTAGCGGGCATTTTCACCTGTTAGCCTTGTGAAAATAAAACATTTTGGGCTAAAAGTAAATTTTTGTGTAAAAATATGTTGTTGATTTTTTTCCACGGCTCTGCGTTATAAACTTCCGTAAAGCACCTGGGGGTTCAAGTTGCTCACCACATATTTAGATACATTCCTTGAGGAGTCTAGTTTCCAAAATGGGGTTACTTGTGGGGTGATTTTTTTTTTTCCTTATTGTTACCACATGCCAGGGGCAATCCAAATGCGACATGGCATTCACAGTCTATTCCAGACAAATAGCACTCTTTCCTTTTCTATCCCTGCCATGTGCCAAAACAGTAGTTTTCCCCTAAATATGGGGTCTCAACATACTCAGGAGAAATTACACAATGCATTTTTGGGTCAATCTTCTCCTGTTACACTCGCGAAAATAAAAAAAATTGGTGCTAAAGTTACATTTTTGTGAAAATAGTTAATTCTATCCTTTCACATTGCTTTAATTCCTGTGAAACACCTGAAGGGTTTATAAACTTCTTGATTGTGGTTTTGAGGATTTTGAGGGGTGCAGTTTTTAGAATGGTGTCGCTTTTGCATATTTTCTGTCATATGGGCCCCCTAAAGTCACTTCAAATGTGTTGTGGTCTCTAAAAAAAAGTTATGCAAATTTTGTTGGAAAAATTAGAAATATCTGATCAACTTTTAACCCTTCCAACTTCCTAAAAAAAAACAATTGTTTAAAAAAATGTTGCAAATGTAAAGATGACATGTGGGAAATGTTATTTATTAACTATTTTGTGTAACCTAAGGCCGGCCTCACAGTAACGTGTTTTACGGACGTAAGAGAGGTGCTGAAAATCCGGATTGCATACGGTACAATGCTTCTCTATGGCCCAGCTCCTATCAGCCGTATTTTACTGATCCGTATTATACGATGTTCTACGGCCGTAGAAAAACGCAGCATGCTGCGTTTGTCACCGTATTGCGCAAAAAATATGCCAATGAAAGTCTATGGGGGCCAGAAAAATACGGATTACACACGGACCAACAGTGTGACTTGCGAGAAATACGCAGCGGTGTTCTAGCAAAAATCCGGCCATTCAGTGCGGTGTACAGTAAAATCACACTGACAGGTTAGAATAGAATAGCTAAAATAAATGTCTACACATAGTATAGGGGTATATATATATATATATATGTCAGTGAAACACATATATGTATATATATTAAAGGGACTCTGTCACCGCCTCCAGCCGTTATAAACTAAAAGAGCCACCTTGTGCAGCAGTAATGCTGCATTCTAACAAGGTGGCTCTTTTAGTTTTTGGTGCAGTTATTTCCAAAATAAAACGTTTTATAATTTCTACAAAATATCTGTCTTTAGACAGGGAGGCAGGTCTTAACCCCCCTGCTGGAAACGCCACACTGCCGTCACTCAAATCTTCAGGGGCACCGGGCGCCGCCCCCTCCACGCTGTTTTCCCATGAAATCCAGCGCCTGCGCTGTTTAGTACTGGCTGGTGCAGGGGCAGTGAGCTCTGGCCGTCTGACCTCAGATTCAGTCTTGCAGACTGTGCCTGTGCGGCCAGTGCGGCCAGTGCGGCCACCCACCTTGGGAATCCCAGCCCCGCAGTGTGTTATGCTGTGCGCTAAACAGACTGCCCTAACGCAATGTGAACCTAGCCTTACCTTCGATGTCAGCAGCGACTTCATACTTGTAAGCAGCACATGATAGGGACGTCATGCGCTGTTCGCAAGCCAAAAGGCAGCTGCCGGAATACTCACTGCTCTGCTCTCCGGGACTGTGCGCGCAGAGAGCAGTGAATATTTATTGCTCTTCAGAAGCGCGCACAATGTCAGCTGGAGCCTTCCTGCAGCTGCCGGGCGGTCACATGTGCCGCTACTTAAGATAAATTAATATTCACCCCTCTGGGCGTGGAGAGAGGTGAATATTCATTTCTCTTAGGCCGGTTTCACACGTCAGTGGCTCTGGTACGTGAGGTGACAGTTTCCTCACGTACCGGAGACACTGACACATGTAGACACATAAAAATCAATGCATCTGTTCAGATGTCATTGATTTTTTTGCGGACCGTGTCTCCGTGTGCCAAACACGGAGACATGTCAGTGTTCGTGGGAGCGCACGTATTACAGGGACCCATTAAAGTCAATGGGTCCGTGTAAAACACGTACTGCACACGGACATTGTCCGTGTGCAGTCCGTGTGCCGTGCAGGAGACAGCGCTACATTAAGCGCTGTCCCCCCCACTGGTGCTGAAGCGGCGATTCATATGTTCCCTGCAGCAGCGTTTGCTGCAGGGAAGATATGAATAATAGTGTTTAAAATAAAGATCTATCTGCCCACCGCCCTCCCACCCCCTGTGCGCCCCCCGCTGTTCTGTAAATACTCACCTGGCTCCCTCGTTGGCTGTCGCTGCTTCCTCTCCTGGCCGCATCATCTCCTGTATGCGGTTACGTGGGGCCGCCGATTACAGTAATGAATATGCGGCTTCACCTCCCATAGGGGCGGAGCCGCATATTCATTACTGTAATCGGCGGCCCCACGTGACCGCATACAGGAGAAGCTGCGGCCAGGAGAGGAAGCAGCGACAGCCAACGAGGGAGCTGGGTGAGTATTTTCAGAACAGCGGGGGGGCGCACAGGGGGTGGGAGGGCGCCGGGCAGATAGATCTTTATTTTAAACACTATTATTCATATCTTCCCTGCAGCAAACGCTGCTGCAGGGAACATATGAATCGCCGCTTCAGCACCAGATGCTGGTACGTGTGGTACCCAGCATGGTGCGTGTGGTACCCAGTGGGCACACGGGCGGCACACGTGTGCCGCACGTGTGCCACACTGATGTACCACAGAAACGTACGGGCACACGGACACGGATAATTCCGGTACCGATTTTTTCCGGTATCGGAATTATCTGGACGTGTGGGACTGCCCTTAAGTAGCGGCACACGTGACCTCCAGCAGCAAGAAGCCGGCAGCTGACACTGTGCGCGCTACTGAAGAGCAATGAATACTCACTGCTCTCTGTGCGCACAGTCCCGGCGTGCAGAGCAGTGATTATTCCGCCAGCTGCGCTCTGCTTGTGAGCAGCGCATGATTTCCCTGCTGCTTAGAAGTATAAAGCAGCTGCTGGCACAGGGGCAGGACACTGCGAGGGAGTGTCTGGAAGTTAAGTGTAATGTTTTTTTTTTTATGTTTTCTGATGGGGTCATGCATACCAGGATGGGGGGGTGGGGGCAACCATACCAGAATAGGGATGGGGACATGCATACTCTCAAGATCGCATTTCACCACCTGTGCACTTGACCCAATCCCATCCCACTTCATCCCAAACTTCGCCACAGTCTTCATCCCAACCCTAACCCATCTCTTCAACCTATCACTAACAGTTGGTGTTTTCCCCTCAAGTTTTAAACATGCCTCAATCACACCTATCCTCAAAAAGCCCTCTCTTGACCCATCCTCTGAATCTAGCTATCGCCCTATATAACTTCTCCCTTATGCCTCAAAACTACTGGAACAACACATCCATCTTGAACTGTCCTCCCATTTTTCTTCCAGCTCCCTCTTTGACCACTTACAATCTGGCTTCCGGTCACACCACTCCACTAAAACTGCCCTAACTAAGGTCACCAATGACCTATTAACCGCCAAGAGCAAGCGACACTACTCTATCCTCCTCCTCCTGGACCTGTCCTCTGCCTTTGACACAGTGGGCCATTCCCTATTACTACAGACCCTTTCATCCCTTGGCATAACAGGCTTGGCCCTATCCTGGATCTCATCATGCCTAAGGCTACTTTCACACATCAGGTTTTTTCCATCAGGCTGGATCCGGCGAAATTGTGAAAAACTGATGAAACGGATCAATTTTTCCGCCGGATCCAACTAGCGGAACCAGCAAAAAAACAGATCCATTTCATCAGTTTTCCATCCGTTTCGTCCGTTTTTTTATCCGTTTTACGACGGATCCAGTTTTTAAAAATGCCCACCGGAGGCTCCCAAACATGAGTAGCTACTGAAAACCTATATATACTGTGTTCCTACAGCCCATCTTTGACAGGGTGTAAAGGAGCAAGTGCAGCATGTAGAGGAGAGCAAGATAGAAGGCGTTATTGCGAATATTCTGAAGATCAACATGGATTTTACTGTGGAGGCGAATCGTTTGAAAGCGATTGTTCTGGAGAAGGAGCGAGAGACACAGCAGCGCATCATGCGTCAGCGGCGACGGCGTTTGTGGATCCATCCCATCACAGCACGGAGAATGACGCGGGGAGACTTTTAAACTTTATACATGGAGCTACGAGGAGGCACAGACAAGTTTTTCAGTTCAATGTGGCGGTCAATGTTAAGACCGGCCTCCTCACCGTCCGAGTCAGGAGCCCGCTGTGAAGCCTTTTAAAAAAGAAAAAAAAACAAAGACATTAGACTCAAATAAAAGAAAAAGGGGGGAAAAAGGAAAAAAACCCAAAATCTTTCTCTATGGTGACCGCCACAACGCTCACGCCTATGACCCTGGGAGGCACTTTAAGTACCTCTGGATCGAGCCCCAGAATCGGAAGACTAAAAGAAAAAAAAAATTATGTGTTTGGATGTTGGCTTATGTGATGTATATTCAGTGATGTCTGTAAAGATCTGTTATTTGTTGTGTGTACTGTGATATCAGTGATGATGTGCTTCTGCGATGCATTTAGATACTTACTACACGCTCGCCCGCTCTGGGTATCTCTCCACCCCTTCCGTCTCCTTCTAGAAGCACCTCTGACGCTGCAGGTTCCTGTTAAGGATTAAAGCATATTGTTAGGTGAACATCACCAAAAAGAAAAAGCAAAAAGATATACATTTACCTCACAGCGCTGACAATGCGAGGGAGGGCTTCCAGAAGACTTGGCTTGCTGCTGCTTGCTGGCTGTGGCTGTAGCTTGCTGGCTGTGGCTGTAGCTTGCTGGCTGTGGCTGTAGCTTGCCAGCTGGCTGTGGCTGGCCTGGGGCAGGTTCAGCTCTGGCTGGCTGGAGGCTCCGGTTCTGGATGGTGGCAGGTTCAGCTCTGGATGGCAGCAGGTTCAGCTCTGGATGGCAGCAGGTTTTCTGTGTCTCTTGCTGGCTGGTAAATGGTTGAGTGAAGGCCTATCTGGCTGGCTTTATATGTTTCCTAATTGGGGGCTGTCCAATGTTATCTGAGCATGCTCAGATAAAAAAACGGAATCCGGAGGATCCGGCGCCCATAGGCTTTCATTCTATCAAAAAGCCGGACGCGCCGGATCTGGCGCTTCTGGCTTTTTCGCCGGAGACAAAAATCGTCACTGTGTATGTTTTTCCCAGACACCAGAAACAACATTTTTGCCGGATCCAGCGAATACTGGATGAAACTGAAGGTCATCCGGCGCTAATACAGGTCTATGGGGGGAAACCGGATCTGGCGGCATCTTTTGCCGGATCCAGTTTTTCCAAAATTTGCCCGAATTTATGCCTGACGTAAAAATCCTGATGTGTGAAAGTAGCCTAACAGACTGGACATTCAGCGTATCCCACTCACACACCACCTCACCTCGCCCCCTATCTGTTGGAGTCCCGCAAGGTTTCCATCCTAGGGCCCCTGCTCTTCTCCATTTACACCTTTGGCCTGGGACAGCTCATAGAATCTCACGGCTTTCAGTATCACCCCTATGCTGATGACACACAAATCTACATGTCTGGACCAGATATCACCACCCTACTAACCAGAATCCCTCAATGTCTGTCCGCTATTTCATCCTTCTTCTCCACTAGATTTCTAAAACTTAACATGGACAAAACAGAATTCATCATCTTTCCCCATCTCACGTGACCCCCCCAACGGACCTATCCATTACAGTAAACGGCTGCCCACTCTCTCCCCAGTCCCACAAGCTTGCTGCCTCGAGGTAATCCTTGACACTGATCTCTCCTTCAAATCACATATCCAAGCCCTTTCCACTTCCTGCCGACTTCAACTCAAAACTATTTCACGGATCCATATACAGTATTCCTAAACCAAAAATCTGCAAAAACCCTAGTCCATGCCCTCATCATCTCCCGCCTTGACCACTGCAACCCCCTGCTCTGTGGCCTCCCCTCGAACACTCTTGCACCGCTCCAATCTATTCTAAACTCTGCTGCCCGACTAATCCACATGTCCCCCCGCTATTCCCCGGCCTTTCCCCTCTGTCAATCCCTTCACTGGTTCCTCATTGCCCAGAGACTCCAGTACAAAACCCTAACCATGACAAACAAAACCATCCACAACCTGTCTCCTCCATACATCTGTGACCTCGTCTCCCGGTACTTACCTGCACGCAACCTCCGATCGTCCCAAGATCTCGTTCTCTTCTCCCCTCTTATCTCCTCTTCCCACAATCGCATGCAAGATTTCTCTCACGTATCACCCATACTCTGGAACTCTCTACCCCAACATATCATACTCTCACCTACCGTAGAAACCTTCAAAAAAACCTGAAGACCTACCTATTCCGACAAGCTTACAATCTGCAGTAACCACCAATCGACCAAACCGCTGCACGACCAGCTCTACCCTCACCTATTGTATCCTCTCCCATCCCTTGTAGATTGTGAGCCCTCACGGGCAGGGTCCTCTCTCCTCCTGTACTAGTCTTGACTTGTTGATTGTATTGTTTAAGATTATTGTACTTGTTTTTATTATGTATACCCCTCCTCACATGTAAAGCACCATGGAATAAATGGCGCTATAATAATAAATAATAATAATAATAGGGATGGGGCCATGCATACTAGGATGAGATGGGGGCCCTGCATTCCAGGATAAGGATGGGGCCACGCTTACTTGGAAAGGGATGAGGGAGATCATTCCTGCCAGGAAAGGGATGAGGGGGACCATTTCTACCAGGATAGGGATAAGGGGGCCATGTATACCAGGGTATGGATGAGGGGCCTTGCATACCATGGTAGGGATGAGGGGGCCATGTGTATCAGGAGGGGGATTAGGGGACCATATATACCAGGATAGGGGATATTAAGTACAGAATTGACCATGTTTTGCATCAATTTTTTTCCTAATTTCCTCCTTTAAAACCTAGGTTCGTCTTATGGTCCAGTGCGTCTTATTGTCCGAAAAATACGGTATGCAAATTCTAAGCTGTGTTTTACAGTACCAGCAAAAGCTATGAGATTTCAGAAATCTCATGCACAAGCACTGTTTTTTTTTTCCTGACTGAATTGGAAAATTGCTGCATTTCTAAAAATTGTAGCATGCCACTTCTTTCAGCGTTTTTTTCACTCACAGAAAGCAATGTATCAGGTTTTGCTGCTTTTTATTTAAAAAAACCAAGTACAGCAGTATGTGAAACCTATTTAATGGCAATTAGGATTAGTAACAGTTTAATTAAATTAGTGACCTGTGTAAAGTAAACATTGGCTGACAAAGGTGTGATATTGAACAATACCTGAAGAACTCCAGGGCTGAATAAAATGTGTCCATAAACAGTGACCCTACAAACTCAATGCTCTTCCAATGTAAAGGTAAACTATTCCCAATCAGTTCACACGTCAGGCTTTCTGGCAGAAATTTTCCTGACAAAAACCTGACATTTCTGCCAGAAATCCGCATGCGTTTTTTTTGCGTTTTTGATGCGTTTTTTCCAAATGCATAGAATAGCGGGAAAAACGCAAAATTAATGAACATGCTGCTTTTTTTACCGCGATGCGTTTTTTTGCGGAAAAAAAACGCATCATGTGCACAAGAATTGCAGAATGCATTCTAAATGATAGGATGCATATGTCTGCAGTTTCTAATGCGGTTTTATCTCGTTTTTATCATGAAAAAACGCGGAAAAAAAACGTGAAAAAACCTGAACGTGTGCACATACCCTTAGGGCTCCTTCTCACTTGTGAGAAATACGTGCGAGTCTCGCATGTTAAAACCAAGCTCTGAAGCTGGCACTCCAGAGCAGAGCGTGCGGCTGCATAGCAACACATGGAGCTGCACGCTCCGCTCCCAAGTGGCGGCGCCAGAGCTTGGTTTTAACATGCGGGACTCGCACGTATTTCTCACAAGTGAGAAGGAGTCCTTACATTTGTAATTCTGTATTTTTTCATTAACTCATGTGAACTTTTTTGTCAAGAATAGTCACTATTTTCAGGCATAAAAATCTTGTTCCACTAAATAATTTAATCAAAATGCCCTTTTTTCCATAAATGGTTTTATGGTTTCACATGTCTTGCATTGGTCACCAGTGCTCATGCTTCTGTGCTGGAAGCAAAGCTGAACTTTGGGATCCTGGAAAATGTAGCAAAAAATGCCCCCCCAAAATATTCTTTTTGTAAGCAGCTTCTCTACTGCCAAGCAAGCATGTTTTGCCTGCAAAAAAAAATGCAGCAAAAATGCAACGTGTGAACATAGCCTTGCTAGACTGCTTTGTGTAATTTTGATAGATCCCTTGTTTTTTTCTCTGTTGTAGATGAAGCAGTGGTTAGAATGCGGAGCCCTGTGGAACCCCACCAATAAGGCTGCCGTCACACTAGCAGTATTTGGTCAGTATTTTACCTCAGTATTTGTAAGCCAAAACCAGGAGTGGAACAGTCAGAGGAAAAGTATAATAGAAACATATGCACCACTTCTGCATTTATCACCCACTCCTGGTTTTGGCTTACAAATACTGATGTAAAATACTGACCAAATACTGCTAGTGTGACGGCAGCCTAACTCTGATAGGCATCTTCCAGTGTACATTGTGAATTGTCAGTAAAGGTACTGTCACACATATCGTTAACGATATCGTTGCTTTTTGTGACGTAGCAACGATATCGTTAACGAAATCTTTATGCGTGACAGCGACCAACGATCAGGCCCCTGCTGGGAGATCGTTGGTCGCTGGGGAAAGTCCAGAACTTTATTTCGTCGCTGGATCTCCCGCTGACATCGCTGAATCGGCGTGTGTGACGCCGATTCAGCGATGTCTTCACTGGTAACCAGGGTAAACATCGGGTTACTAAGCGCAGGGCCGCGCTTAGTAACCCGATGTTTACCCTGGTTACCATTGTAAATGTAAAAAAAAAAAAACACTACATACTTACGTACATTCCGGTGTCTGGTCACGTCCCTCGCCTTCAGCTTCCCTGCACTGAATGTGAGCGCCGGCCGGCCGTAAAGCAGAGCACAGCAGTGACGACACCTCTGTGCTTTACGGCCGGCGCTCAGTCAGTGCAGGAAGCTGAAGGCGAGGGACGTGACCAGACACAGGAATGTAAGTATGTAGTGTTTTTTTTTTTTACATTTACAATGGTAACCAGGGTAAACATCGGGTTACTAAGCGCGGTCCTGCGCTTAGTAACCCGATGTTTACCCTGGTTACCCGGGGACCTCGGCATCGTTGGTCGCTGGAGAGCTGTCTGTGTGACAGCTCTCCAGCGACCAAACAGCGACGCTGCAGCGATCTACATCGTTGTCTATATCGCTGCAGCGTCGCTTAATGTGACGGTACCTAAGGCCTCTTTCACACTTCAGTTGTTTGGCGTCAGTCACTTCCGACATAGTGACGGATCGACGGATCCGTCACAATTGTTGAGAAAACGGTTCTAACGGATCCGTTTTTTGACGGATCCGTTACTTGGGGGTTGTCTGGGAAAAGTATCTACTTTTTGAAGCATGCGCAATTGAAAAAGCGGATTGGGGCGACGGATCCGCTGAAATGACGGTCGCGACGGATCCGTCGCCCATAGGCGGCCATTCTATGGAATGGCAGACGCGATGGATCCGTCGCGATCCACCATTTTGGCGTTGACAAAAAACGTTTCAATGTCCGTCTATGTCTAGACAACGTCCGCCAAATTTCGATGGATCCGTCGCATGGCGGATGGAACGGACGACCATCCGTCACAATCCGTCGCTAATGCAAGTCTATGGGAAAATAGCGGATCCGTCAAAAAAAATGACGGATCCGTTATTTGAGGAAAATGGCGGTTTTAGACTGACGCCAAACAACTGAAGTGTGAAAGAGGCCTTAAGCTGCCAATCAGTCGTGGGGACGAGGTTACACTAACTAGCCTGACTTGTTTGCACATGAGACCTAGTCAGTCAGTGATAAGCTCCTACTGATAAAACACTGATTATAATGGAGAATAAACTTTATTCAGTGTGTCGCCAGGATGGCATAAAGAATTTCTCCCACCTTCTCCACGTAACCGAGCCTAGGTGCCTGACATGCACAGAATTTTTATAACTTTCATCCCTCTCATTATCTACTATATGAGCAAATCAGACTCTCCATCATGGCTAACCTTCATGACCTCTGAATCAATACAAAATAAGCTGGATATCATTCTTTTTTCTCCAATATAAACACCCAATTCAATATCGTCACCCTATTTTTTTTTTATGTACTTGTGTACACCCAGACATCTTTATTAAATACTGGATGAAGCAATTAAATGATGTGGAAATTTCTACCAAAATCACAGTAGGCTAAAACTCATTTAGGAAGCACATTATTAACAAATCTTAGGCTGCCATCACACTAGCAGTATTTGGTCAGTAGTTTACATCAGTATTTGTAGCCAAAACCAGGAGTGGGTGATAAATACAGAAGTGATGCATATGCTTCTATTATACTTTTCCTCTAATTGTTCCACTCCTGGTTTTGGCTTACAAATACTGATGTAAAATACTGACCAAATACTGCTAGTGTGACGGCAGCCTTAGAGAGAAACAAAATTTAAAATCATGCACAGGGCGATATATTCTTTCAATATACTCCTAAAAGATCCTCTAGCCGATAGCTTAACTGCATAAACCAAGTGCCACCTCTCAGAGCCTGACCTAATCCATGGTCTTTGGCTGTGCCCCAAGAAAGCCTCCTTCTGGAAACTGGTATCAGACATTGATTCCCTATTGTGCTTTAAAAGTTGTTTATCTCCCCCAATTAGCCCTTTTACACTATTGGAATAACTGACGTCAAAATCAGCCAATTTAAGGGCTTCCCAAAGCTGTTACATATTTTACTCCTATTAGCAAAAAAACTAATTCTTAAATATTGGTTGGAATCTACTATTCCCTCCATCCCTGAATTGATAGCCCAGATGAAACAATATATGGAGGTAGAAAAATGGGATGCGGTTATAAAGAGTCGCAAGCAGGTCAATTTCTTTTGAAATGGAAGCAATTTATTGTAAAGTTTTGTTCTCTGGAAGAAAAAAATGAGTTGCTGTAGAACCTTTCGTCACCAACACACAAGAAACAGAAGCCACCAAAAATGTCCGCACACCACCAAAATAATATGTAAAAATACAAAAGCTTTATTGGTAACATCATTTAAAAACATTTAAAACCATGTACAACACCCTCCGTACATACATAGTTATAATTGTGCCCACTGCGTGCCGCAAAACAAATGCCATACAATAATGGACCGTGTGCACAGCCGTACATAAATCCTAAATACAATATCTAAATAATATTAAACAAGCTGTATAATATACCAGCATAGCATACACAGTTCAAAATAATGAAAGCCTGATAGCAAAAGCCGCCCCATCATGATACATGGCCCCCCACACACTGTCCCTATAAATCCAAGGAGTATATAGTGGAATAATGCCCTAGACAAGAGAGCAAGTGTCTCAAAAATGAATCAACATACCCAGTAAGGTCGTGGGTCACGGAAAATGCAGAGGCAAAAAGAAATGTGCTTCAGAGGCACCAAGGAGCAAAGGCTCAGCTGTGAGGCTAGGCTACCGCAGGGCAGTTATGACCGGAGACGAAGCTGTCTTTGAACAGCGACACGCGTTGGGCTCTCCCTCCGGCTTTTGCTATCAGGCTTTCATTATTTTGAACTGTGTATGCTAAGCTGGTATATTATACAGCTTGTTTAATATTATTTAGATATTGTATTTAGGATTTATGTACGGCTGTGCACACGGTCCATTATTGTATGGCATTTGTTTTGCGGCACGCAGTGGGCACAGTTATAACTATGTATGTACGGAGGGTGTTGTACATGGTTTTAAATGATTTTAAATGATGTTACCAATAAAGCTTTTGTATTTTTACATATTATTTTGGTGGTGTGCGGACATTTTTGGTGGCTTCTGTTTCTTGTGTGTTGATGACTTTATGTATCAGCCATCAGTCTTGCACTCCCTTGATTTATTTAGTCCATTAGTGTAGTGCGCTAGCTATTTTTTGTATATGCTTGCACCTTTCGTCACAACTGCATGGTACATCTTGGAGGATCTCAAAGACAATCTAGGCCAACTCTGCATCACTGGTTGTCAGGAAAGGGAGTAGTGCAAACATAGAAAAGGATTTGGGGGATTTTATCCTGTTGCTTAGATTATGGCTTTTCATGTTGTCTTATTTTAGTTTCTCTGTTAATTGGAGGTTTTTTTAGTCATTATTGTATGTAATTACATCACAATCACATTTTTTGTGTGTGCTGAAAACGCCCTCCTCGGCTTATACTCGAGTCATTGTCCCAGAAGATGGAGGGGGAGCGCCAGCGTCAGAGCAGCAGGTCACAGGAGGTAGGAGCCGGCTGCTGCAGCTTCCTCCTGTATCCACTGCTAAAGAGAAATGAATATTCACTGCAATGGCAGTGAATATTAATTTTTCTGTAATAATGTGCACAGTGTCAGCCGCAGCCGCCGACTTCCAGCAGTTGCCGGGTGACCACAGGTGCCCGCTACTTAAGAGAAGTGAATATTCACCTCTCTCCACTCTCATGGGTGTGGAGTGCTGTCAATATTCATTCCCTTAAGTTGCAGGGACACGTGATCGCTGCTACAGCTGCTGACACTGGAACAAGACGCTGTAGGAGAGAGCAGGGACGGTAAGTAGGATAGTTTATTTTTTATGCTTTAATGATTGGGGCCATACATACAAGGATAGGGATGAGGGTACTGTGCATACCAAAATATGGATGAGGAGCCATGCAGACCAGGATAGGGATGAGGAACCATACATATCAGGATAGGGAGATAGGGATGAGGGGGCCATGCATACCAGGATAGGGATGAGAAACCATGCATACCAGAATAGGGATGAGGAACATTGCATACAAGGATAGGGATGAGGAACTATGCATACAAGGATAGGGATAAGATGGCCATGCATACTGTCACGATAATATAAATATGCCATATTCTGAGTTTACTTCTAGGAGGTTCCATGGCTTTCCAGACACATGCTGTGGGCTTTCTGACCCCCGCTCTTCATACTGCATAGGAAGCTCTTCTCACTACACACTCTGTGCAACTTGAAACCAGTGTGCAGCAGCCCCCTGTGTAGTTTCTGGCGTTAAGCTGGCTAAAGGCAGCTGTGGTAACGTGCTCTTTTGTTCATGCAAAAACTTAATACCAAGGCATAACTTGACCCCAATTAGTGATAGAGACATAACAGTTACATATTCCGAATGTCCACTATATACCCCACGATACCCCACTGAAATCTCTAGGATTAAAACTCAACAAAATGCAAGGAACTGATTTCTCTGTAAGCAGGTCATGTACCCACTTTGTGTTTATACTTAAATGAACCCCATGTCACGCTGAGCATAACAACACTGGTGTCGTCTTTCTATTGATATGTGTAGAGATGGGTTTACCTATCTTCACAAAAGGGGAGTATTCAGCCATCCAGTGAGGTTATCACAGGGGAGTTCCCTTGTTTTGGGCACAAGTATAAGATAGTGAGACCTCATTTTGCACTACCCTTTGTCCAGAGAACTAGCTAAGAGACCCTCTGTAATGCATTGGGACATATGCTCCCCATTCCCCCAGCCGCATGCTCAGCCATAATATGAAAGAACTGTAAGTCTCTTTTCTTCCTTTAATCCCTCTTTATTTTGTAATTGTCTGAATATACATATTTTTCTCATTTTATAATATATTTTTACACTTTTGTAAGCACTGCCTACCTTTTGGAGTAAAATACAGTATATAAAATTACTAGCTTCATTTCTCCTTGCTCTATAACGTACTTACACGTCCTCTGAAGTAAATTACGCTACTAATTGGGTTGGCTCCTGACCCCTTATTAAGGAACAGGAGCTGGTGGCAGCAGAAGTGTCCTGCGCTGGTGGGTAACACTGGCAGTGACGGAACTGGGTTTTTATAGTTTATTGATTGGCTGCATCTGGGAATAATTATATCACCCTCACTGCAGTGTATGTGAGTCACCCCGCGGGCTAGGGGTCACTCAGTACCGGGCCCTGCGGTTCACAGGGGGATGTCATGGTGGCTGCGACCCGGTGCATGGCCCAGGGCATCCATGTAAAAGGGAAAGGTCTTTAAAGGGATAGAGTTTATGTTCGTGACGCCAACTGTGGTATTCGGTCAGGATGACCGACGTTACTTTAAGGGGTCCGCTGGGGGATGTTATGGCAGCTAGATGGTATATCTTCCCACAGGTGAAGTATATCCCCAGCGCTCCTGGTGTGTAGATGGTGGTATAGTGAGAGGTGCAGAGAAGAACGATGACACAAGGTTGCAGTCTCTACCTTTTACTGAAGACTCCAGCATCCACAGTCCAGGGCACCAGACCACAGGACAGGCAGAGAAGTCTGGGCAGTCCAGAGACAAGCAAGTTTCCCTGGGTAAGTCAGGTGGGAGCCTACCACTCTGCGCTTTCTGTCTCTAAGTCCCTGCTGCCACTATATGTCTCAACATGGTCTTTAATCGTTCTGCTGTCCTAGGACAGGTACCTGTATGGCAGGCAGCTCAGACCGTGTGAACTGGGGTCTGTTCTCGGTGACTCAGGCTCCTAGGTGCTGCTGTGCCACAGGTAATTATGGGCAAAGTCCTTGTAGAACAATACCCTCCGGTTCGGCTCTGTGTTTTATAATCCACAAAAGTCTTGGGCTCCCGGTACCCGGATTCTTACGCTGATACTCTTCAGAGGCCTGCTCGTGGCCTCCTGGAGCTCTCTTTCCTCTGTGCTCCACTCCTGTCTGTCCTCGCACACAGACTTCTACTACCAACTGAGCTGTCTCCGCCTCCAAACCAAGATCTTTATTGAGGGAAGCTGCCCTAAAACAGGGCTTGGAGCTCCCCCTCCTGGCCTAAAAGTGGAAGGTGTTGTGTGTGTGTAAACCTACCAAAGGAAACCTCACTTGTCTCCAGACATAGCACTATCCTCCCCTTGAGGAAGACAGCGCTACTGTGGTACCCGAACTCCTGGGGTGCCACATATGCGCCACAGCCAGTACATAGCAGGTAGCCTTTCTGGCGACTAATTATCCTAGTTGCATTTCCCTGACTGACCTGAGGGTAAGGGGGGGTGCCAGAGAGCTGGGAGTTCCAAACCGGAACTGGGAAGTGGGATATAAATAAATCTCCTTCAGAAAAGAACTGGGGGCAGCCAAACAACCCCGGTTCATGACATTGATGACCGCGGTGGGATGATAAAAATACCCCCCTGTGATTCGTGACATTGGTGGCAGCGGTGGGATGATAAAAATATCCCCCCTGTGATTCATGACACATACCTGGGTAGGGATGAGGAACATTGCATGCCAAGATAGGATTGAGGAAACATGTAATTGTGACGCCCAGGAGACCGGGATACCCAGCACCGGACCAATGGAGTCTGTCTCTTGAGGGGGATGTCACGGGTGGCTTGACCCGGTGCTGTGGCCTCAGGTAATGCACAGTGTAAGGGGTATCATGAGGGGACAGGCACTTACTTGATCAGCAGCAGGTTCTCCCAGCGGTGACGATCCCGATCCTGGATAGATGGCTATTGTCCAAATGAAAGACTGAGGCACTGAAACGTTTAACCAGTTTACTTTAACATAAAAGGATTTACAACCAGTCCTGTCACCGGAGTCTGTATGGGAACTCTGAGTTACTTTGACCCTGCCGGGGTCTTCGCCTCTTATTGTGCGCAATTTCTGTGTGGCCCTGCTGCTGTATGTGAACTGGCTGCCGGCCCAATCTGTCCCCTCCGGGTCCTGGTTCGACGGGCAACCCGAGTCCTTTTATCGGTTTACCCCCTCTGGGAGTACCGCTGAACTCTGTGTCTGTTGCTGCGTCCGGCCCTAGTGAAGCTGATATCACCTCACGTTTTTCCGGTTGCTGTATTATATATAATGAATACAGCCACGGATCCGGTATCCGTCTTTGCGCCTGTTCTGGGTAGTGATTAATGCTACCCGGTTCTCACAATGTCCTTTTTCTCTATCCCTCTTCTCCTCAGGCCGGTGATTTAGGCCTGGTAACAGTCACAGGGCTGTTAGAGATTCAACTGTATGACCTCTCACTTTCAGCTCCTTAGCCCAACTGCCATTTCTTCTCTCAGACCAGAATGGATCAAGGGGAGTCTCTGGAGCTCCCCCTTCTGGCCGGAGGTGGTAGTGCAGTCTTGCTATTTTAGTATTTGTACTTACTGTCAGTAACTATTTTTGTGGCAAATACCCCTAGGGGTGCCACATATACAAGGATAGGGATGAGGTGGCCATGCATGCAAGGATAGGGATGAGGAGTCCGTGCTTACCAGTATGGGGATACTTATACTCAAGTTAATAAATTTTCCCAGTTTTTCGTGGCAAAATTAGATGTTATGCTAGGGTTGGCTTATACTCGAGTATATACGGTAATAACCACATTACTTACTCAGACTGAGTCTTGGAAATGGGTCATCTCCCGTTTATGTTGAATTATACTATTTAGTAATTTAGTATACTATTTAGTTATACTTTTTCTATGTACACAAAAGGCCTTTTTCTCTCAATTATTGTTCACAAATTTGTCTAAATCTGTGTTAGTTAGCACTTCTCCTTTGCCGAGACAGTCCATCCACCTCGCTGGTGTGGCATAGCAAGATGGTGCTGAGACCTCCTGATTTTTGCACAGGTGTGCCTTAGGCAGGCCACAATAACAGGCCATTCTAAAATGTGCAGTTTTATAGTATTAGGTGGATCCGAGGGGGTCAGAAAACAAGTCAGTATCTGGTGTGACCACCATGTGCCTCACGCAGTGCAACACGTTTCGCATTGAGTTGATCTGGTTGTTGATTGTGGCCTGTGGAATGTTGGTCCACTCTTTATAGCCATGCCCACACCACTGATCTGCAGCTTTCTGTGTACACTACACCATCAATGGCGATGTGGTTACACAGAGGTCAGGACTATGGAGGACTACATGGCAGCAGTCCTCTACTGATAATCTGCTGATTTAAAAAAAAATGATGTTATCAAAACAACAGCAAGCAGCCCATTAACTGACACAACGTCTCTACATGATGCTGTTCTCAGATTAGGTGGTACAAGACTTGTGACAGATTCCCTTTAAGCATGTATGCAAAATATACCTGTATGTTCGGTGCCTGGTGGCCACTTTCGTGCAGGTCTCTGCTTTGCCTTTATGCTCTGTACACAACACAAATTAAATACAGTGATCCCTGAAATTACAATGGCATCAGGGTACAATAGCGACACAATTAGACTCCTCAGGAATGTAAGCATGATTTATCACGTTTTCTTTCTTGATCTCTGTGTACTCAATTCTGAACAAGTGTTGTGTGATTAGTGGTTAGGAAGCACTGACAGTTCTTCATCCTCGGGACCCAGAAGTCTTGTGATAGCTGTGTAGGGAGGGAGCAGGAGTTGTTGATTCCTAGGTGTCTGTCGGCTCTCCTTTGCAGCCTGAAAGCTAAATTACTCTTGAAACTGGAGTGAATATCTCAGTTAGGGCAGTCCCACACGTCCAGATAATTCCGGTACCGGAAAAATCGGTACCGGAATTATCCGTGTCCGTGTGCCGCTGCGTTTCTGTGGTACATCAGTGTGGCACACGTGCGGCACACGTGCGGCACACGTGTGCCGCCCGTGTGCCCACTGGGTACCACACGCACCGTGCCGGAGACAGCGCTAAAGTTTAGCGCTGTCCCCGGCATCGTGCCGAAGCCCCATTCATATGTTCCCTGCAGCCATACGTCCTCCCACCCCCTGTGCGCCCCCCCTCCCCTGTGCGCCCCCCCCCCCCCCCGCTGTTCTGAAAATACTCACCTGGCTCCCTCGTTGGCTGTCGCTGCTTCCTCTCCTGGCCGCAGCTTCTCCTGTATGCGGTCACGTGGGGCCGCCGATTACACTCATGAATATGCGGCTCCGCCCCTATGGGAGGTGGAGCCACATATTCATTACTGCAGATAGATCTTTATTTTAAACACTATTATTCATATCTTCCCTGCAGCAAACGCTGCTGCAGGGAACATATGAATCGCGGCTTCAGCACCAGTGGGGGGGACAGCGCTTAATGTAGCGCTGTCTCCTGCACGGCACACGGACTGCACACGGACAATGTCCGTGTGCGGTACGTGTTTTACACGGACCCATTGACTTTAATGGGTCCGTGTAATCCGTGCGCTCCCACGAACACTGACATGTCTTCGTGTTTGGCACACGTAGACACGGTCTGCAAAAAATCAATGACATCTGAACAGATGCATTGATTTTTATGTGTCTACGTGTGTCAGTGGCTCCGGTACGTGAGGAAACTGTCACCTCACGTACTGGAGCCACTGACGTGTGAAACCGGCCTTACAGGGGAAATCAGGAATACAAATAATACGTTAATATGTTAAAATTCCTCCCAAAGATCTTTTAATACCTTATGGGTGCACAGTATGTAAAATATGTGAGAAAAGCAAGAGAAAAAAAATCAAACACGCTGGTCTGAAAAAATATGTCCAGGTAAAATAATTTCTATTGAAAGGAAAATTTAAAATGTTTTTTAGTGGTCCTTTGTGGTCATAAAAAAGTGAAAAATACACATGTATTTCTTGTTTTTATTGACATTTTTCCTCAATATCTGCAAAAAAGTTAAGCCATGTGTACCGCTAAAAAGAGGCAAAAATTATTATAATATGCAAAAAATGTTTAATAGCACATGTGTGCTATAACCTGAAAATGTGGCTGGTCAGGAATGGAGTAAAATAACCCTGTCGTGAGCTGGTGATATATAGTCTTCCTTTTATGTAAAACCTTTTCCTGCCTTTAGTGATGTCATCGCTGACATTCTCCTGTGAAAGCATTTTACGTGAGACATCATAGCTAAGAGTCATCCAATGCAATGCTATTCTTTTCTCCGGCTTACCTGGTGACCTTGGGGTATTAAACAGTATTGCAGTGTAAGTTTTTAGCTGGGATAACAGTGGAGGTGCGGATGACCCAGGAGTGACATCTCCTCTCCTGACAACCTTTGTCTTTCTTTCTCCCTCCTGTGTGCTCTTCCTCTCCAGTGTGACACCCCATGCACCCTTTCTAGTCTATTTCAAGCATAACCTTGACTGTGTTCTCTATCCAGTGAGCATCAGCCTCATAGAGCAGGAAATTGTACACAAAATATATAAAAAAACAAAAAAGATGCTGGAGACATAGAAATGATGAGAGGAAGAGGTGGCGGAGATGGAGGGGGAGCTGTGGGCGGACCTCAGATTAGCAATTTCCCCCCTGACATCACGGCCCAAATAAGGAGCTTTGAACTAAACGTGTGTTATTTTCTTTCATGCTTCCTCCTGACACTGAAGATTGACTGCAGGCACAGCAGACACACACAGGGAGCAGGTGAGACATACTACTTCTCATTTCTTTACCAAGAAATTTACATTAGAAATGTCATTTGTCGGTTTAAGAAGGGTTAACCCGGCAGACGGCATTTGTGAGTTAAGATTGGGGAGGGGATGCTGCCAAGGATCCCCCCCATCTGCTGCAGAATATGGGAGACTGGGCTAGCAGGGAATCCAGAGTTTCTTGTGGTCCAGTGACACTACTGTATATTAGTTACTACGGCGTGCGTGTTGTGACCGCATGTGCCAAGTTTCTGTCTGTCATTCCTTGTACTTCGCCTTCATGGTGCCTTTTGTTTATGATCTCTTTGTTTTCATGTATCCATCTTTTTCCCCATGTCCCTACAGTCTACTTTTCTAGTTTTAATGTTCATTTAGGGTTTTAAGTTTTGGGGCATATGGCCGTTGTTCTCAAATATTTGTGTTGGTCTGACACTTCCGGCTGAATTGTGTTTTCTTGTTTTTATATAACCGAATTGCTAAAAATGTATAATGGTGCATTGCTGTTTTATAGTCATTATATTAATGAGAAGTGAAGAATGGCTACATGGAGTCCTCCTGTATGTACAGATAATAATAAATCTTGCTGGATTTCTATGTATTTTTGCTCAGTCAGTTCCTTCGTGCACTGGCATCTATTTTGGCTTTTGTTTCAACTGTAATGAAATTCTAGACTTTTTTTTTCCTTACTACTTTGATTTATGAACTATACTAAATATCGAATCCAGTTGCCAGTCTAGTAAGATTGTGAGCTCTTGAGAACAGAGCAACCTTGTGTGCTTCCGAAAGAGGGGGGGGGGTGTTGTTGGGAGGGACCCTCTGTAGGGCTCTGTCCGGAGATGAGAAGCGCTCTTGTTATTTCACCAATTTAAACCTGCATTGGGACCAGTACGCTTGAGTTAGGGTATAAGGAAAGCTTTTGCCTCCCCCTCTCATGTTATATACGCTCTAGTAAAGTAAAAGGTGCTTGCTTGGTTTATAACCAGTAGTATCAATTACTATTTTTTTTATTATTGATGCTGCAAATGGACCACGTTAGCTGTGAATATAGAGGTTAGCATTTGGACCGTGTTCTGACCGTTGCCTTTGACATACAGATTTTGATAAAAGTTATATATATACAGTGTGTAATATAAATATATATATATATATATATATATATATATATATATATATATATATATATATATATATAGTGCCCATAAATATCTGTTCTATCATTTATAGGGGTGGTACATTCATAACCAGTTTGGTGACAGTTGATTGAACATTAAACCTTTTGGCAGGATGTGGTATGGTAACTTGTACCATGTGATAACCTTGCGAAGTTATTTCCATAGATCGTTTTTAAATCATGAAAATCAAATACTATGTAAGGTAGGAAATAGTTTTTTTTTCCTGATAGAACATATGGTCCAAAAATTGTAAATTCACTTTTTTTTTTGCTTCTCCACTGAAACTGTCCAACTTAATTTATAATCAAATACAGTTTTTATCCCAAAGTTCGATCCTCCAGACTATGCTTGTATGAACAACATGTATTTATCTACCTATGGTTGCCCAAACAGCTGGTTCTGTAGTCGTGCTGTGTACGTAAAACTTCAGGGCCCACATCACTGGGCTTTACTCCGTGATAAAAGTTGCTTGACCACACAGGTCTCTGGTGAATAACTGTTAGTATTACAATAAAATGTATTCACCAAAAACCCTTTCTTCAGTTTTTTGGATACAAGTGGCAACACTGTTCCAGAAACGAGACAGTGTTGCAAAGTTTTTTTGTCTGGAATTTGGGTTTTGGTATCGGTTCTTAATTCATGGGAGTAGCCGGCGGTTGTTGTTACCTGGTGCTTAATGTATGAAGCTAAGTGCTGTCACATTTGTCTCAACAAAAGCGGCACTGAGTACTCCTGGTGGGCAGAGAATCAAAATAAAGGCTTGTTTATAACGACAGTGCTGATGGCAGAAGTATGTAATGGGCCATTTTTATCCATGCCATGTTACCATGCTGTGACACAAAAAGTAATATTTTGTCACAAAGCTGGAAGAACTATAATTCTCAAGAAAGTCAATTAATCCTGTAACTTTAAGCTTTTTTTCAACAGAACAAAGGAATCTAGAATAAATGATCAGAAAAACCCTGATATTTTTGCCCCTCCATCAAACATTACTGCTGCTACTATGTACTTGGGCACGAAGTATCTTGGCATATTGCATACCCATTTGTTAGATTACTAGTCTGAGGAGTGGGATTTGTCTCTCCGGAGACTGTATTTTCTTTGCTCAGGGGTCCAGTAGTTGTGTTATTTATGCCGCTAAAGTCGACACTTGGCATGGATTGTAATGTTAAGCGTATGTGCAATATTTCAGCCGTGGAAACCCAATTGATGAAGCTCTTCTCAAACAATTCTTGTGTTGACATTGCTTCTGGAGATAGTTTGGCACCTGGTTGTAAGTGTTGGAAAATTATGGAAATTTGTATGCAATTCTTCACTCAGAAATCCCATTGTGTTAGATTCTGCGGCCTGCCATTAATTTTGGTGTAAGAACATCTCAAAAATTAAATTCAAAGATATATGTTATAGAAATATGTAGCACCTTCCATCTAGCACCGTGACCACTATAGCTCTACTTTACACTAGACTTTTTTCACTGGAATTATCTTTGGAAACATTCTATTTAGCATTGTGTTGAATGGCATTTCATTTGAATGTCGTGTCACAGTTTTCCAGTAACATAAAACTCTGAATAAAGCCAAAAGAGTTTGATGTTTTGACAATATACGGAGAAACCATTGAGCTTACAGAATCCAATGTGTGTTCATGCTTCCTTGATCAGATCTTTTGAGAGGATTTCCCCTTTATCAATTACTGCATTTACAGTCAGTAGTGGCAAATTTAATAAATGGTAGTATGTCACCCCAATCCTCCAAAAAACTGTACTTAAATTACATATTCATTCTTATTTCCTTTATTTTGTTGTAAAGAAAAACAGTTCTGTTGTAAGTACAAATGAGGGCTCCTTAGTGCCAATATGACATGGCCAAGGGCTCGGTCACTGTTGGGGCCCTCAATCAACATGCTGTGCAACTCCCTTAGATTGATCGACAGCACTCGCTTGCTCACAGCAAATATTGCTTTTATTGAATCTTCAGCCTTGCACTTCTGCATGGACCCTTCCGGATCCATTGGTGCATACATTCGGTCATCCTCCTCCCCTGGCTGCTGCACCTACATGCTATTGTAAACATTCACATTAAGAGAGGCTCCACAAACGGGAGAGAGGGATGAAAGGGCGCCCGTGATGACACTGAGTGTACACTCCCATTAGGCGCATGCAGAGTTAGTGCAGTCTTGCATGGCCAGGTGATTCAATTCAGGCAGGTATTGCTCTAGGTAAGCAAGCTCTGTCAATCAAGCTAATGGGGGTGCTTGGCATGTTGATTGAGGGGACGGAACACTTGCTTTAATTGTACAGAAAATCGGTTGCATATGCAAGACCATCTAAACTGCAGGTATGAAATTTAAAAGGGTTAAGACCCCTATTGAACTGTACAGTTGTGCTCAAAAGTTTACATACCCTGTGTTAGGGTTGGCAGAATGCACCGAATATATATATTTATTAGTAGTAATAGGTGCGTTCGCAATCCGGTATCCACTGTGCAGAAAAGAACCTGCTGCTAGATATGGCGGTACAATATAGTACTATAAACAAACTCTGTTACTTCACAGAGTCTGTTAGCAAAGTGAACGCTGTGCCCTGTTTAGTTCACAGAGGAACACAGCTACTTAGTAGAGCAGTTAGTGGTCATGCAGTCAAATGCAAACTTGCAGCTCCTCTCCAGTGGAGCCGGAATTCTAATGGCTATACGCCAGCCCTGAATCCACATACATGAAACTCCTCGCCGGAGGTGCCAGCATTCTAGGGGCTTATTTCAGACGGCATACAAATACGACCACACTGGTGCTGAGCTCATACATAAATTGACACTAGCGCATGGCTGTGCGGTCATGCGAACCTTTTATAGCTGCACCATGTACAGGACCTTCCCAGAAGGACCAATGGGAAGCTGCCACACAAGTTGAGCACCTTCAGGACCTTCCTGAAGGACCAATGGGAATTGCGGCAGTATCTGAGCATGTGACCCTCGATCTCCAACGAGAGATCTTGCCCTGGGCATGCTCAGAAGGGGAAAAGCAGGACTTAGTCCCAAAAGCATCTGCTCACCGCTGCCCAGCACTGGCTTCAATGGCAGAAGCTGGAAAAGCAGCAGCAACCCTTTGCACATAGTGAGACTGAGCAAGACGCTGGGACCGACATCTCCGCTGAGCAGGCTTTACTGCAGCAGAACAAGAATGGGAGACCGCAGCGGAGATGGCCCGAGATTCCCCCTGTACAGAGGCAGGAACTCGACCCCTATCACCCTGGCAGAATTTTTGCTTTCTTGGCCCTTTTTTCAGAGAATATGAATGATAACACCAAAACTTTTTCTCCACTCGTGGTTAGTGGTTGGGTGAAGCCATTTATTGTCAAATTACTGTTTTCTCTTTTTAAATCATAATGACAACCCAAGACATCCAAATGACCCTGATCAAAAGTTCACATACTCTGGTAATTTTGGCCTGATGACATGCACAGAAGTTGACACAAATGGGTTTGAATGGCTACTAAAGGTAACATCCTCACCTGTGACCTGTTTGTTTGTAATCAGTATGGGTGCATAAAAGCTGAGTGAGTTTCTGGGATCCAGACAGACTCTTGCATCTTTCATCCAGCCACTGACATTTCTGGATTGTGAGTCATGGGCAAAGCAAAAGAATTGTCAATGGATCTACGGGAAAAGGTAATTGATTTGTATAAAACAGGAAAGGGATACAAAAAGATATCCAAGGAATTGATGATGCCAGTCAGCAGCGTTCAAACTGTAATTAACAAATAGAAAATCAGGGGCTCTGTAAAAACAAAAACCACGGTCAGGTAGACCAACAAAAATTTTGTCCACAACTGCCAGGGAAATTGTTCAGAATACAAAGAAATACCCACAAATAACATCAGCTGAAATACCGGACTCTCTGAAAACTAGCGATGTGGCTGTTTCAAGCTGCACAATAAGGAGGCACTTGAAGAAAAAAGGGCTGCATGGTCGAGTCGCCAGAAGAAAGCTATTACTGCACAAATGCCACAAAGTATCTTGCCTACAATACGCAAAACAGCACACAGACAAGCCTCAAAACTTCTGGAACAAGGTAATTTGGAGTAATGTGACCAAAATGGAACTTTTTGGCCACAACCATAAAAGTTACATTTGGAGAGAGGTCAACAAGACCTATGATGAAAGGAACACTATTCCTGCTGTAAAGCATGGAGGTGAATCGCTGATGTTTTGGGGATATGTGAGCTACAAAGGCAGAGGAAACTTGGTCAAAGTTAAGGAAAGATGAATGCAGCACGTTAGCAGCAAATACTGGAGGCAAATTTTTATTCATCAACATGGAAGCTGCGCATGGGACGTACTTGAACGTTCCATCATGACAACAATACGAAACACATGGCCAAGTCGACCTGTCATTGGCTCCAGCAGAACAAAGTGAAGGTTCTGGAGTGGCCATCTCAGTCTCCTGGCATCAATATCGTTGAGCCACTCTGGGAAAATCTCCAGCGCGCAGCTCATGCTAGACAGCCCAGGAATTTACAGGAACTGGAGGCTTTTTGCCAAGAAGAGTGGGCAGCTTTACCATCTGAGGAAATAAAGAACCTCATCCACAACTACCACAAAAGACTTCAAGCTGTCATTGATGTTAGAGGTGGCAATACACGATATTAAGAAATGGGGTATGTGAACTTTTGATCAGGGTCATTTGGATGTTTTGGATTGTCATTATGATTTAAAAAGAGAAAACACAGTAGTTTGACAATAAATGGCTTCACCCAACTGTGACGGTGTGTGTGACAGAGCAAACAGGGACAGCAGACCGATGAATAATCCAAGAGACCTTTATTGCAACTGAGAGAATATTCCGGCAAACAGTGATCAGGTTCTTCAACTTACAATAAGGCCACAACAAAATAACAAATCCAGGGCGACACCCGATAATCCGACTCCAGGGAAAACAAAACACTAGTTCATAGACAGGCACCAGGATTTAGCCACCGAAGCAGATCCTAGCTCCTCACACCACACAGGTCCCAAAAGAATGATAGTATATCCATGGGCTTATAGTTCCACCCCTAGGGATCAGCCCCATGGATGGGTGGAGGGGCTCACACCCACCCTCAAACATTTGTTACCTGGAGCTGAAAGTACAAAAGAGGCTCCAGATGTCCAGTCCCACTGTCCCAGCCAGTCTGAGAAGCCCCCTGCAGAGAGCAACAAAGGAACACAATGTCCCCCACCAGAAGCAGGGTAGGACATGTTAATGAAGTATGGTCTATGAAATCAGGGCGGGGGTGGTACTCCGTTACACCAATGACTAACCAAGAGTGGAGAAAAAGTTTTGGTGTTATCATTCATATTGTCTGAAAGAAGGCCAAGAAAGCAAAAATTCTGCTGATCTATGTAAACTTATATATAAATAGTTTAACACAAAAAGGAAAGAAAACAAAAAGGCATGAACCGCACCTCCAAAAATCATAAGCTGATCTAAGGCTAGGGTCACATTGCGTTAGTGCAACCCGTTTAGCGCTAGCGGGTTGCGCTAACGCAATGTTTTTAATGTGGCCGCGTCCCGGGGTCGCGGTAACGTCCCCGCTCTCGCAGATCCCCGATCTGCGAGAGCAGGGAACGGACCGTGGGCGCGCCTCGGACGCTGCGAGCAGCGTCCGCGGCGCGCCAGGAAACACAGGCGCGTCGCTAGCGCGTGCCAAACATGGCACGCGCTAGTGCTGCGCGTTCCTATTGCCGTGAATGGGCGCGCTAATGGACGCGTTGCACGGCGTTAATTTCGCCGTGCAACGCTGTCCGTTAGCGCTTTCCCATTAACGCAATGGGAACCAAGCCTCAAGCCGCTAGGCAAAAATTTATATAACTGAATATGAGGTTTTCAGTTTGACATTCTGATCAGTCTGTATGAAGCCGACTGCCACGTCACGGCAAACCTCATAGTGGGTCCTACCGCCCTAACGGAGCGGAGCCGTGCGGCGACCACCGCCACCGCGGCAATGCACTAGCAGGGCGGACGGCCTGTTGCCCCACAGCACCCATGCTGCAAGACTGAGCCCCCATGACTCCAGACCGTGCCGCCCCACCAGGACAAAGCCACAGCAACAATGGCCGCCACACAGCACCTGCACCAAAATGAAAGGATCACTGAAACTCACCTTCCTCCAGCTCATCAGTGAGAGCCAAAATGGGCTAGACCCCTTACTTTGAAGTCTCCTGCCAATTAAAATCACCTGTGCCAAATGGGAGGAGTGTTGGTCCAAGAAAGACTAGAACATGCTTTGCACAAAAAGGAAAGAGAAAAGGCATGAACCGCACCTCCAAAAATCATAAGTTGATCTAAAGCCGCCAGGCAAAAATTTATATAACTGAATATGAGGTTATCAGTTTAACATTCTGATCAGACTATATGAAGCCCACAGGTGATTTTAATTGAACAGGTCTGATATGACTGGGCCAGAGAAAGGATGCCAAAATGTAAGCTATAAATAGATCCTGAGACTGGTAAAAAGTGCACCATGACTTTACGGACACACTGTATTAGGATTAAATTGACACACTACTGTCAGCGTGTTGCGGCTGCCATGCTCTGCAATCACATTACTTATGTCACCGCTCAACACACCATCCAGATGAAGCAGCGTTGGAGATCGTCGTGGGATGGATTTACAGCAGACCCCTTTGGATTATTTCATTTTTTTAATGGTAATAAATGGGTAAAAGAAGGTTGGGGAGTAGGTTTTTTTTTTGTTTTGTTTTTACAATTAAAGAACTTTTCTCTGTGTGTGTTTATTTCTTTTGACTAAGGGGTTAGTATTGGGGGTGTCTTATAGATGCCTCTCCATTACTAACCACTGGGCTTGATGTCATTGGACATTAGACAGCTGACATCAACACCAAAACCATTACCCCGCTTGCCAACACACCAGGGCAAATGGGAAGAGCCGAGGTTAAGTGCCAGAATTGGTGCACCTAATCGATGCGCCATTTCTTGAGCAGCTGAGGGCTGAAGTTATTAGTCTGGAAGGGGCCAATATACATGACCCCTTCCCAGCCTATTAAGATCAGACCACAGCTGTGTGTTTAGCCTTTGCAGGTTATTTAAAAATAGGAGGGACCTCACTTCATTTTTTTGGCTCCCCATTTTTTAATAACCAGTAGAGGCTATACAGATAGATGTTAACTGATATTAATTAATAGCATGGGAAGCTTCATGTATATTGGCCTCTTCCCAGATTAATAACACCAGCCCCCAGCTGTCTGCTTTCTCTTAGCGGTGTATTAAAAATAAAGGGGATCACAAGCCATTTTTTTTTCTTTTATTTATTAGCTAAATACATGTACAGTAAGCTACACAGGCATTGTACTAATAGTATATGTGACTGACATGTTTGTATCTATTCTATGTATGTAATCTGACATTTCACGCTTTGAATTTACTGTGCTCGGCTGATTAAATGTTGGGTTTCCTATGAGATGGGTGCATAAAAATCTGATGGCACACGCATGGTCCATGTGCTGTGCAGTTTTTTTTTCTCACACCCATTAGCTTGTATTTGTGAGTCTCTGCCATTTTAGGTGGCCATATGCAGCATGCTGCATTTGTTTTCCTCTCCCCAATTCCAGGTGAGGGAAAACTTGCAGATTAGCACAGACTCATTGAATATCATTGTAGTGAGTGCAATGTAATTTTTTTCCCCCTCACATTGCTAATTTTATACACAATTGTGAGTGAACCCTAATCCACATGGTCTGCAACAAAATCTACAAGTAACATACTGATCCGATTTTTGAAAGGATCTGTGGTTCTAAAAATTGTCACCCTGTGTGAACTTATCTTTTTCGTTGCCATGGTCCTGTCGAATTTTAATATTTAGCTATGAGGTTGGCATCAAGGACAAATGTTTGTATTTCTTTGGGAAGGAATTCTGACTATAAAGGTACCGTCACACTAAGCGACGCTGCAGCGATACCGACAACGATCCGGATCGCTGCAGCGTCGCTGTTTGGTCGCTGGAGAGCTGTCACACAGACAGCTCTCCAGCGACCAACGATCCCGAGGTCCACGGTAACCAGGGTAAACATCGGGTAACTAAGCGCAGGGCCGCGCTTAGTAACCCGATGTTTACCCTGGTTACCATCGTTAAAGTAAAAAAAAAAAAAACACTACATACTTACCTACCGCTGTCTGTCCTCGGCGCTCTGCTTCTCTGGTCTGGCTGTGAGCACAGCGGCCGGAAAGCACCGCGGTGACGTCACCGCTCTGCTTTCCGGCTGCCCGGCGCTCACAGCCAGACCAGAGAAGCAGAGCGCCGAGGACAGACAGCGGTAGGTAAGTATGTAGCGTTTGTTTTTTTTCACTTTAACGATGGTAACCAGGGTAAACATCGGGTTACTAAGCGCGGCCTTGCGCTTAGTAACCCGATGTTTACCCTGGTTACCAGCGAAGACATCGCTGAATCGGTGTCACACACGCCGATTCAGCGATGTCTGCGGGGAGTCCAGCGACGAAATAAAGTTCTAGACTTTCTTCCCCGACCAGCGACAGCACAGCAGGGGCCTGATCGCTGCTGCCTGTCACACTGGATGATATCGCTAGCGAGGACGCTGCAACGTCACGGATCGCTAGCGATATCGTCTAGTGTGACGGTACCTTAAGACTAATTAAGGGGATGCTCACTACTGGCCAATGCCTTCCGAACATCTACAGTCGCCATACTAAAATAAAATAAAAAATACATATACATACAGTATTTCCTAGACCAGCACTTCTTCTATATCAGCGCTGTGTCTTCTAGCAGTCACGTGACATTTCTTATGTCATGTGACCGCTACAGCAGCAAGGTGGTTCTTTGGATAATTATGCATTTTTATATTTGATACTATAGTTGGTGCTACTAAAAAGGGGTTGTCCAGTAACCCCTTAAAAAGAAGAACATTTAGAAAAAATATATCACATTATAGGTGTGCTTCAGTAAAAGTACAGTACAGTTCTTGGAGCAAACACTATTTATGGCTTAAATGATTATGAATAAAAATACAAATTGCTAAATCATTATACTACACATTTTTCTCCTGGCTTGAAAGTTCTTGGAGCAAGCGGGACATGTTTTAATGTATTTATTTAATTTTTGTGTTCATCGATTGCTTTAAAAAGTAGTAGCTGAATCTTGCTGCCTTAGAATTACATACTGTTCAAACAGAAACCGTTCTAGGAAAGGCATTTGTGGAAATAACATTGAAATATCCATTTATGTGCACCAGAAACTTGTGTGTCCAATAGCCACATCTTCTCCGTCTTAGGGCGCAACGTGATGTCAGTCATCTGGGGTCATAAACATAATTTTTGTGTGTTTCACATTTGACATTGTGATTTTTCTAAGCTCGATTATTACGTTCATGGTATATTGCATTCATAAATCATCCCTTTCTGCTAGCGTTCGGCAGTGTGCTGTGAAAATGTTTCATATACAGTATGCTGTGGAAATATTTCTTATAAAGCAACAGCAACTCCTCAGCTACAGTTGCATTTTTTGCTATCTGTTAAATCAATGGTCTGCTTTATATGGCATCCTGTGCTTTTAATATTGCTTCCATGTTTACATTATCTTATCACAGAAAACAGTTCATATTCGAAAAACACCTCACATGGAAAAGGTTTTTTTTCAGTTGGAGGAGGCTGATAAACAGGCCTGGTTACAAGTTCATCCATAAACAGCTATTTTATTGTGCAGTCTGTGAAGAAGGCAGCATTAGGGTTCTTTCAAATGTCCGCGATCATCAGTCCGATCTCTGATCACAATGCATGGACTGGCCACGCGTCTCCTGACTTCCGAGCGTGACAGCTGCATAGAAATATATGAAGCTGTCATAGGAGTCAGGAGATGCGCGGCCAGTCCGAGCATTGTGATCTGAGATCGGACAGATGATCAGACATCTCAAAGAGCCCTTACAGAGTACAGTCCCCATCACATCTGTTAAAATATGGATAAGATGGACAGTCTCTTTAAAAGTAAGAAAAAGTAATGAAGATGGAGAAATAAAGTTGACTGATGCTCTTAGAATGCAAAGACAAGCCACCAATGCACTTCTATCTAATTTGCATTTTGTTTCGGTCTAAAAGGCAGCCGTCCATGATGTGGACACCGGCAATCACCCCCCGATCCGGCGTTCAGCATATCGGGTCTCTCTCGAGGTGCAGCAGCACGTGCGCCAAGAGATAGATGAGATGCTGAAGCTGGGGGTGATCCAAGCGTCCAACAGCGCGTGGGCTTCGCCTGTAGTCCTCATCCCTAAAAAAGACCAATCTACACGGTTCTACATGGACCACGCTGTGACGGTCACCGATGCGTACCAATGCCGCGCATCGATGACCTGCTCGATCAGCTGGCCGGGGCCAATTACCTGACCATCATGGATCTGAGCAGGGGATATTGGCAGATTCCCCTGACCCCTAAGGCACAGGAATGCTCTACCTTTATCACCCCATTTGGACTGTATGAGTCTACGATGATGCCCTTCGGCATGAAGAATGCCCCTGCAACTTTTCAGCGGATGGTCAACACACTGCTCCAGGGACTTGAAGGGTACGCGGCCGCGTACCTGGTTGATATTGCCATCTTCAGTCCCACATGGGAGGATCATTAGAGCATCTGACTCAGGTGCTTAGGCGGATCCTCATAGCCCTAAAGTAATTGCGCATATGACAGTGCAACTTCTGGGTCAGTGAGAGTTCTGGAACCTGAGATCTAGAGATCAGTCTCCCACAGCGATCGAATGGGTCCAGGTTTGATCTCTGTATGACCGGCAGAACAAACCACATGCGCTGGTACCGCCCGTGTACTGATCCGATCATCCTGAGAGAAGTTATTCCATTTATTAGTTATTGGGAATAGATTCAGCAGGGAAGCTGAAGGGTGGAGATTCTTAGCCCACCCAGGTACAGGGGGGAGGGACACAGAATGATTAAGAGCTGAGGACACATGGACAGTGAGACACAACAGAAGAATATGATGAAGTAAGGAACAGGGCATATGCCATATTACAAAGTATTGAGATGAAATTTTGTTTCTGACCAAATACTTATTTTCCACCATAATATGCAAATAAAATGATAAAAAAACAGACAATGTGATTTTCTGGATTTTTTTTTTTCAGTTTGTCTCCCATAGTTGAGGTCTACCTATGATGTAAATTACAGACGCCTCTCATCTTTTTAAGTGGTGGAACTTGCACTATTGCTGACTGACTAAATACTTTTTTGCCCCACTGTACGTGGAGAAGCAGTGATCTTTTATATGCGCCCATGTAACCAAGCAATTACAGCCAGCGTCCTTCACTCAGACTCCAGCCAAAGCAGAGTGGACCTCCTGAAACACAGGGTGGTACTGAAAGAGGTACCCCAGCTTAGTAGACCCCGTTACACTGTTGGCAGACAGCGGGATGTGATACCACTTCTACAGGAGGAAAGGAATGAATGGAAAACAACTACCAGAAGTTAAAGAGGACTACATTAAAAGATCTGGTGGAAGCCCGAGGGTTTATCGCCAGCAACAAATCAAAAGCGGATTTGATAGCAGCCATCATGGAACATGACAGTGCAGCACCCCCCAATGTGAACGTGGAGGAGACTGAATTCCAGAGGGAGGTAAAGAACAGACTGGCGTTCTATGGCCCAAACCCTGCAGTAGAGATCATACGAGAGGTGATGGCTGATGTGCGTATTGATCTGAAGGAAAAGATGGCCGAGCAGACCAGGATAGAGCTAGCCAGGATAGAGCTATCCAAGATGGAGATGGCAGAGCGGACCAAAGTGGAGCCTGCCAAGATGGAGATGGCAGAGCGGAGGGAGGAGAGTCAGCGAGCAGGGGGAGCTCTGGCCTTCGACCAGGTACCTTCAACAGTAAGCCACAAAAGGATCAAGTATAATGCCTTCCGACAGTTGGGGGAGGCAAAGTAAGACATTGATCGCTTTCTGCAGGACTTTGAGCGGCAGTGTGCCCTTCATCAAGTGAAGCCAGAGGAACGGGTTCAGATTCTGGCCAGCAAGCTGACAGGCCGGGCAGCGGACGCCTATTGCACGGTACCTGATGAGGACTGTATGGACTATGAGCGGATCAAAGAAGTGATCTTGGCCCGGTATGCGCTGACACCAGAGGCATACCACCAAAAGTTCTGCGGACTTATAAAATGCGTAACCGATACCCACGCTGAATGGGCCTGTAAATTACGGCGGTCACTGCTACAGTGGGTACAAGGGAGCCAAGCAACCACTAAGGAGGACGTCCTCCAGCTCTTCTTGTTAGAATGATTCTTTAATGGACTAACCCCCGAGACACAGGAATGGCTTCGGGACAGGCGGCCAACGACTCTTGAGGAAGCCGCTCGTCTGGCCAATGGACATCATGATGCCAGGAGGCCTCAGTTGTCCGGATCGAAGATGGTCACTAGGGGTCCGCCCATGGACCTGGAGGGCCCCAAACCACCGAAGATTGTAGGGGGACCAGCTAGAAACCCGGCCTACCACAGTTCCCCTGGGGCGCGATGCCACACCTGCCGTCAGCTGGGCCACCTGCAAAGACAATGTCCCAACCGGACTCAGCATACCCAGTGGCCAAAGGCGGGAACAGCTACCTTCAGCCGGGCTGCTGTACACTGCTACCAAGGCGAAGCTGACCTGGCATTGGTGGCTACGACTAAGCAAGGGGTGGAAGAGATGGAGGAAGTGCTGCATGAAGTAGACCCCGTGCAGGCAGCCCGGGCAGATAATCGACAACAGCATCGACAGGTCGTGTGGGTTAATGGGAAACGTATGCAGCGACTAAGATTCCAGGGCAACTTTGACCCTTGTGAAGCCTCATCTCGTCCGGGACCGAGAGAAGACGGACCGGACAGTGGCAGTCCGTGTAGCAGTGGGAGCTATACATCGACTGCCCACTGCCAGGATTCACCTGAACTGGGGAGTCGGGGATGGCCTTGTTGAGGTCGGCTTGATGGAGGATTTGCCTGCAGACGTCTTGCTCGGAAATGAGTTGGGGCCCATGTTGTCTGCCTTCTCGTTTGCCCCTCTGGCTGAGACATATCCTGTGACCACCTAGAGCCAAGCTCGAGCTGCGGAGGCGGAATCACACTCGGAGGAGGCCCAGGTAAGACATCCCAGCCCTACACATATTCCTATAGCCAAACACATTTCTTGGGCCACCCCAGATGCATTAAAGAGGGAGTTACTTGAGGATCCTTCATTGGAGGGATATCATGGGAAGGCACAGGAGGGGAGAGGGGTACTGGAAGGGGAACAGTTTGTATGGAAGCAGGGACTCCGCTACCGGATCACAGAGCAGCACCACACAGGAACAAGCCCCACTATAAAATGACAGCTGGTAGTTCCCAAGAAGTATAGGCAGGAGTTCCTGCGAATCTCTCATGACATACCCCTGGCCAGGCACTTCGGCGTCAGTCGCACCAGGCATCGTCTGACACAAAACTTCTTTTGGCCGGGGGTAACCTATGATGTTTGTCAGTACTGCCAGACGTGTGACAGTTGTCAGCGCATTGGCAAGAGGGGAGATTGATGCAAGTCCAAATTACACCCCCTCCCCATTGTGGAGGAACCATTTAGCCGAGTAGAGGTCGATCTGATAGGACCGTTAGCCAAACCCAGTCCGTCAGGGAAAAGGTATATATTGACAGTGGTAGATTGTGCCACACGGTATCCAGAGGCGGTTGCGTTACCTAACATACTGGCAGAGACGGTGGTGGCCGCCCTGCTCCAGGTTTTCTCACGGGTTGGATTTCCCCGGGAGATTATCTCGGACCAGGGTACCCAGTTTACAGTAGAGGTGACCAACCAACTGTGGAAGCTGTGCAGCGTACAGTCCATTAGAAGCACCCCGTACCACCCGCAAACCAATGGGTTGTGTGAACGCTTTAACGGGACGTTATAAACAACTCATTGGGACTGGGAGAAATTCTTGCCACACCTCCTGTTTGCCTATCGGGAGGTGCTCCAAGAATCAACGGGGTTCTCCCCGTTCGAGCTGGTATACGGGAGACGGGTTAGGGGACCCCTAGACTTAGTGCTAGAACATTTGGAAGGGGAGGGCCTCATAGAATGGGTACCTATTGTACCCTATGTGCTGGAATTCTGGGACCGCCTACAGGAGCTGACCCAGGCTGTACGTGAGAACATGCAGGTGACCCAGCGGCGCCAGCGCGTATGGTACGATCGGAGGGCCAGAGAGCGCACCTTGGAAATAGGACAGAAGGTCCTGGTGTTAGAGCCCACTAGGCAGAACAAGTTCCAAGCTGCATGGCAGGTGCCCTACCAGGTAGTGGGGAAAATAGCTGACATGACCTGTAATGTCGCCGATTGTGACGACCCCAGGGTTATCCGCATGTTCCACATGAATATACTGAAGCCCTACCGAGAGCGCCCTGAAGAGGTAGAGGCCATCTGTGCACCTGAAGCAGAGGATTTAGCCGGACTTCCCTTGCCGGATGTCTTAGGGGGAAAGGACTCAGTCTAAAACATGGGACCAGGTACACTTGGGTGAAGACCTAGGCCCCCGGGAGAGACAGCAGGCGGAGGAGTTGTTGAGGCAGCAACAGAGGATGTTTTTGGGGAGACCAGGGTACACTCGCCTGGCACAACACAAGGTGGAGACCCAGGATCAGACCCCCCTGCGACAAAACCCCTTCCACGTCCCTGAGTCTGTACGAGAAGGGATGCGACAAGAGATACAAGAGATGTTGCATTTAGGGGTCATTGAAGAGTCAGATAGTCCCTGGGCATCCCCCGTAGTGTTAGAGCAGAGGTTCAGTATTTAGGGCATTGGGTGGGAAGTGGGAAACAGCGACCAGAACCAGCCAAGATTGAGGCCATAGCCAAATGGCCCACCCCACGCACTAAAACCCAGGTCATGGTGTTTCTGGGGACAGCGGGGTATTACAGGAAATTCGTTCCCAATTACAGCAGTGTAGCCAAGCCCCTCACTGATCTGACCTGTAAGAACCAACCCCGCCAGGTAACCTGGACCCCAGAGTGTGAGGAAGCCTTCCGCCAACTAAAGGACGCCCTCACCAATACCCCTGTATTGGCCGCACCCTATCCAACTAAATCTTTCCTTGTTCACACAGACGCTTCTATGTTTGGATTGGGGGCAGTACTGAGCCAAGTCGGGCCGGACGGCCAAGAACACCCGGTAGCTTACCTGAGTCTGAAACTACTGCCCCGTGAAGTAAGCTATGCGGCCATCGAGAAGGAGTGCCTGGCGGTAGTATGGGCACTCAAAAAGTTGCAACCATATTTGTATGGACAACAGTTTTCCCTACTAACGGACCATAATCCCTTAGACTGGCTTAATCGGGTCTCTGGAGACAATGCCAGATTGCTGCGGTGGAGTTTAGCCCTACAACCTCTGGACTTCACCATCCTCTACAGACCCGGCAAACAAAATGGTAACTCCGATGGACTAAGTCGACAAACGGAACTTGTATCAACCCCATAAACTTCGGTCATCCCCAAACCGATCCATTAAGGATCAGACTGTGTATGCCGATCACGTCGCTGAAAAAGGGAGCCGTGTTACATGTTATGGAGCCACTCAGCACGTCGAATATGTTGTGCAGTTATATGCATGTATAATAGGTTCCATGTGAGATGCATGTCCCTAATACGTCAGCCCACAGGCTGCGCCCTGGGCAGAGGGAACACGATATTCCCCTTTTGTCCTCCCCCCACCTTTGTAATTCCCACAGTAAATATCGGCAGGCTCCGGCCACCTGCGGCTATTGTAATGTATGTCTGACCTGCCGCTTTTCTATTGGTCTGCCCTCTGTATCTGTGTGATATATTCTGTGACCTGTGAGTAAAGTGTTGTCAGACTGGAAATATGTGGAGAAGCAGTGATCTTTTATATGCGCCCATGTAACCAAGCAATTCCAGCCAGCGTCCTTCACTCAGACTCCAGCCAAAGCAGAGTGGACCTCCTGAAACACGGGGTGGTACTGAAAGAGGTACCCCAGCTTGGTAGACCCCGTTACACTAGTAAATTAGCCTCCAGCTTTATACCTTTAAACCTTGTACTATTATTGTTATATTTTACTCTGACTGTAACTCTTGGTATATTTTTACTGTATATTTCTTGTAATTAATTAATAATCTAGTGCGCCCTTAAGGCAATTAAACCATAAATTAATTTTGGGCTGATCTTTTTATTCTGATTGCGAATCTTAGAATACTCAGCGTGGGTAACTAGGCAGTCTCCCCGGTGGCCATTTGCTCTAGATGCAGTTCCCTTATTTGCCTGAGAGACAAAGGGGGCGCCAGAGAGCTGTGCCTGTGTAGTTACGTCACGGATTGGTGATGTCGGAGAAACCAGTTTCCTTCACAGAAACATGGCTAACACCCTCTGACACAGCCTCCCCTGCTGTTCTGTGCTACGGCGGCATCCACTTCACCCACACCCCTCGACCCAGCAACAGACATGGTGGAGGAGTGGGTCTTCTCCTTTCTTCTAACTGCACCTTTAACCCAATCCCACATCTACCCTCCCTTATCCTCCCCTCTTTTGAAGTCCACTCTGTCCGCATCCACTCTCCCTCCAACCTCCAAGTGGCAGTCATATACCGACCTCCGGGCCCGGCCACTGCCTTTATTGACCAATTCTCCACCTGGCTTCTTCACTTTCTCTCCATTGACTTTCCCACCATCATCATGGGTGACTTCAACATCCCCACTGATACCCTTCACTCAACAGCCTCCAAACTTCTGTCCCTTACTTGATCTTTTGGACTTACTCAGTAGTCCTCCTCAGCCTCCCACACAGATGGACATACACTAGACCTGGTCTTCACCCATCTCTGCTCTCTATCTAACTTCACCACCTACCCTCTCCCTCTATCCGACCGATCTATCTGCTCACTTTCTCATCCCTGCCCTCCTCACCGGTCACCCATGTCCAACAGCATGCGCACCCCCGCAGAAACCTTGCACACATAGACTCCCAAATGCTCTCTGACTCTATCCTACCACTGGCATCCATATCCTCACTCCATGACACAGACAGTGCCACTGCTTTCTACAATGCCACTCTTGCATCAGCTATTGACACGGTCGCCCCTCTCGTTCATGGCAGAGTGCGACGTATCAATAGACAACCCTGACAAAATAACACCACTAAAAGGCTCCGGCCACTGTCCGGGGTTGCAGAGCGGCATTGGAAGAAAACACATTCGCAAGACTACTTCACTGCATTCAAAAAGGCAACACTCGCTTTTAAATTGGCTCTCACCTCTGCTAAGCAGGCCTACTTCACAAACCCTCATTTCCCCCCTTATTCTCCAACCCCAAACAGTTATTCAAAACCTTTAACTCCCTCCTCCGCCCCCCACTGCCCCCTCCAACCTCCCTCATCTCTGCTGAGGACTTTGCCACACACTTTAAAAATAAGATCGACCAAACAAGGCAAGTCTTCATTGTTCAACCACCACAACGCCTTTGTATACCAGACCAATGCCCAAACCCCATAACCTCCCTCTCCAAGATCACTGAAGGGGGCTTAATTGTCTCCTCTCCAAATCACACCTCACCACCTGTTCGCTCGACCCTGTTGTGAATTCTGCTCTTGGGTTCCCTCCAGTGGTTGTAGGTGGGAATGCAGTTGTCTCTGAGTCACAGTCCTGGCCAGGTGTATCTGCTAATTGCTGTTCTGACTGAGATATTTAAGTGTGCAGGATTCATTAGCCCTTGCCAGTTGTCAGTGTTCCTTGTGAAGTGTTGGATCACTTTCTGGCTTCTCCTGCTAGCTGCCAAATTCAGCAAAGATAAGTGTTTGGTTTTTTGTGTCTGTGGCACACTGCTGTGTGCTTGTTTTTGTTTGTATTCCTGCTCTGATTGTAGGATTCGCTGGAGTTGCAGATATACGCTCCTACATCTTTAGGTAGATGTAGGAAGTTTTTGTATATTCTGCTATGGATATTTTTGAAGGGTTTTAATACTGACCGCACAGAACTCTGTCCTATCCTGTCCTATTTAGCTAGAGTGGCCTCTTGTGCTAAATCCTGTTTTTCTGCCTGTGTATGTTTTTTCCTCTCCGACTCACCGCCAATATTTGTGGGGGGCTGTCTATCCTTTGGGGATCTGCTCTGAGGCAAGATAGTATTCCTATTTCCATCTTTAGGGGTATTTAGTCCTCCGGCTGTGACGAGGTGTCTAGGATTGTTAGGTACACTCCACGGCTACTTCTAGTTGCGGTGTTAAGTTCAGGATTGCGGTCAGTATAGTAACCACCTTCTCCAGTGAAAGTTCTCATGCAGCTCCAAGGTCACCGGATCATAACACGACCCCATCCCACCTCCTCCCCAACCTCACCACCACACTTATCCCATCCCTAAGCCACCTCTTCAACGTATCGCTAACTCCTGGCACCTTCCCTTCTGCTTTCAAACATGCCACAATGACTCCTATCCTTAAAAAGCCAACCCTCGATCCAACTGCTATGTCCAGCTATCGCCAATATCGCTGCTCCCATTCGCTTCCAAACTCCTGGAGCAGCATGTCCATGTTGAACTTTCCTCCCACCTCTCATCTACTGTACTTGCTCTTTGGCAAACTACAATCTGGTTTCCGCCTCCATCACTCAACTTAGACAGCCCTGACCAAAATCTCAAACGACCTACTTACAGCCAAAGCTAAACGGACAATACTCTGTACTCCTCCTTCTAGACCTGTCCTCTGCTTTTGACACAATTGACCACTGCCTTCTACTACAGATCCTCACCTCCTTTGGCATCAAAGACCTCGCCCTATCCTGGATCTCCTCATACCTTTCCAACCGCACATTCAGTGTCTCCCACTCCCACACTAGCTCCCCATCCCACCCGCTGTTGGAGTCCCTCAATGCTCCGTTCTAGGACCCCTTCTCTTCTCAATTTATACACTTGGCCTGGGACAACTCAAAGTCCCATGGATTCCAGTACCACCTTTATGCTGATGACACTCAGATCTACCTTTCTGGCTCAGACGTCACCTCTCTGCTGTCCGGAATCCCAGAGTGTCTATCAGCCATATCCTCCTTCTTCTCCTCTCGCTTCCTCAAACTCAATGTGGACAAATCTGAACTCATCATCTTTCCTCCATCTAATAGATCTTCAATACCTGACATATCTATCGCAATTAATGGCATCACGCTTTCCCCCATACCGGAAGTCCGCTGCTTCGGAGTAACCCTTGACTCTGCCCTGTCCTTTAAACCACACATCCAAGCTCTTTCCACCTCCTGTCGCCTCCAGCTCAAAAATATCTCCAGAATCTGTCCTTTCCTCAACCGTCAATCTACTAAAATGCTTGTGCTTGCCCTCTCCCGCCTTGACTACTGCAACATCCTTTTCTGTGGCCTCCCTGCTAACACCCTTGCACCTCTCCAGTCTATCCTTAACTCTGCTGCCCGACTAATTCATCTCTCTCCTCACTACTCCTCCGCTTCCCCCCTCTGCAAATCTCTTCACTGGCTCCCATTCCCTCAGCGTATCCAGTTCAAGCTACTAATACTGACCTACAAGGCCATCCATAACCTGTCTCCTCCATATATCTCTGAACTAGTCTCCCGATATCTTCCCTCACGCAATCTCCGGTCCTCCCAAGACCTCCTTCTCTCCTCCACATTTATCCGCTGCTCACCCAACCGCCTCCAGGACTTCTCCAGAATATCCCCCATCCTCTGGAATTTTTTACCCCAACACATCCGACTATCAACACATTCGGATCCTTCAGACGGAACCTCAAAACCCACCTCTTCAGGAAAGCCTACAGCCTGCACTGACCTTGCTGCCTCCTCACCACTACCGAAGCTACCGCCTCACCACCGCCAGAGCTCTTACAACCCTCAAACTATTGTCTCCATCCCCACCATCCTGTAGAATGTAAGCCCACAAGGGCAGGGTCCTCGCCCCTCTGTATCAGTCTGTAATTGTTAGTTTGCTAACTGTAAGCGATATCTGTAATTTGTATGTAACCCCTTCTCATGTACAGCACCATGGAATCAATGGTGTTATATAAATAAATAATAATAATAATAATAAGCATTGTCCAGGACTTTAACATTGATGGCTTATCCTTAGGATAAGTTATCAATGTCTGATCAGTTGGAGTGCAGCACCCGGCACCCCAGCCGATCCGCTGTTCCCGTTGTCGCCTGAAACTGCTTATTCACGGAGCTGCACAGTACAGCTCTGACAATTATATATTGGATATTGGCTGCAGCTTATTGATTTGAATACGGGGCGGATGTGCGGGCCACGGCCACTATATAGTCGACCGAGCTGTGATGGGCAGCTTCGTAACTGAGCAATTCCGGCTGCCACCAACTCTCACTGATCAGACATAGATTACCTATACTAAGGATAGGCCATCAATGTTAAAATCTGAGCATATTTGGACTCCACTGCATGGAATAAATTTTTTTAAAAATTTAACTTCATTTTAATGTCCTAATGTTCACACACTCCTCACTGATTTTTAAAATATTTCACTCCGTTAATGGAAGTCTGCCACCCCCAAAACACAAATCAAACTATGCAAACAGTTATAAAGGCAACTTTAGCTGTATAAGAATAATAGCAGTATACATTTTAGTGGCTGAGAAAGTGACTTTTATTTGATAAGCAAATGATGACGCTTTGGTGCACTTTTGGCATGGCAAAAGACTCATTGCATCATGATATCCCCTCAATTTGAATTGTAAACACTGTCCCTAATCGCGCTTGACAGGGTTTAAATACATATATAAACACAGCAAGTAAACCAGGCTCTTATGAATATGGAGACGACCGTGCCCTCACGTGCTGACAATCTACAGGGTAATGGGGAAGGAGGCGATTCGAGTGAGGGTTGGTACAGTTCTGGTGCTAGTAAGCTTGCAGCAGTGTTATTGCAGGTTGTATGTTTTCCTGAAGAGAGTTATTTTTTTTTCTCTTATAGCGCCAATACTTTCCACAATGCTTTACAGACCTTATCATCACTGTCCTCAGTGGAGCTCACAATCTAAATTCCGTATCAGTATGTCTTTGGAGTGTGCATGGAACCGAGGTACCTAAAGGAAACCCACGCAAATATGGGGAGAACATATTGTCCTTCATGGTATTGTAGCCCAAGAAAACAGCGCAGAAAGGCTACGATGTTAACCACTGAGCCACCAAGTTGTCTACCATTTGTATTGAAATTGCATTTGAAGGTTTCAATTGTGGGAGACAATTGGATGTGTTGAGGAGAAGAATTCCAGAGGATGTAGAATACTTGGGAAATATCTTGGAGACAGTTGGAAATTACGAGGGTGGGGAAAGAAGAAGATCTTATGAGAATTGGAGATTACCTGTGAGAAGGTATTTTGAGATTAGTTTGCGGATAGATTATGGATGGCTTTGTAAGTCATTTAAACTGGATTCGTTGGGGAGTCTGAAGCCAGTGAATTGATTGTCAGAGGGTAGAGGCAGAGGAGAGGTGGAATAGCATTATAGTTGATCTAGAGTTGAGCAAAGGATGGATTCTGGAAATTTTTTTGATTTAGAAATGGCAGGAGGTGGTAAGGGCTTGGATATGTGGTTTGAAGGGCAGAGTTAAAGAAGTTGTGCACTACTTGGACAACTTCTTCTCCTACCCCTCGCTTGGCTCTGATAAAATAATAAAGCTTATACTCCCCTCTCCACCCCGTGCCGGCGCTGTTCCCACGGTGTTGGCAGTCGCTCTCCCCAGGGCTCTCATGCAGTGTTGTGACACATGACGCCGGCGCCCCAATCAGGGCTGGCATCACGGTTTCGACTTTCGGACAAATCGAACATTAAGAGGAAGACTCTGAGCAGCTGCAGCCCGGACTTCCTCTTCATGTTCGATTTTTTTGAAGGCAGAGGCAGTGACGCCAGCGCTGATTGAGCGCACGAGGGCCCTGGGACCACGAGTGTCGACACCATGGGAACAGCATCGGCACGGGCAGTGAGTATAAGCTTTATTATTTTATCGGGGCAAAACATTTTTCTCATGAAGGAGTTGTCCTAGTAGTGGACAACCCTTTTAAGGGTTACACCTAAGCAGCAAACTTGTGATAGGGGGCAAAACGTAATGCCGTTTTTTGTGATATACAAATCTGGTTTGGGAGTTAAATAAGATGGAGCAAATATGAAGGTGATGAGAAGAAGAAGAGTATAACTGATACACCCATATATATTTTTAATAAAAAAAAGTTCTCTTTTGCTTGTGATGCTGTATGGGGAGAATACTTTCTCATGCCGGAGTCACACTACCGTAGAATATGGACGAGTGCTATGCGAGAAAATATTGCATAGCACTCGGACCAGTGTTAATCTATGGGGCAGCTCACATCACTGTATTTTTTCTCAGGCGCATTCGACATGCGTGTAAAATCACAGTACGCATTGTAAGGATTGTACTCACTCAGATGCGTAGGAGGAAACAGGAGGCACATTCTCTTCAATGTCCATGTGGGTTTATTAGCTCCATAAACCACCAAGGCAGCAACAAAAACTTAAACAGTCCGTACATCAGGCCGACACCTCATTAATGTCCATAGAAGAGCTCTGCTCTCAGGCCTGAAGGCACACAGGCTGTGCAATGTCCAGCACTCAGGCTCTATCTGAAGCAACATGCACAGAAGGGCTTCTCCCTCTCAATACACAGACCACTCTGTAGTGTTCAGCCTGGACACATGGAAATCTGTTCTCACTGGCAGAATCCCAAACACTCACTAACATGTGCCAAACACACCTCCATTAGGTAGCCTGAAACCACACCCACAGGTGAGGTAACATCACATGCACTGTCACGTGATCATGACATCACTGCAGGTCCTCCAACTCCTGCAGGGAAAAGCGTACAGTTAGCACCCCCACTCAGAGTGAGGTATGTGGGTAGCCAGACCCTCCCATCTCTCATAGCTACCCGCAACCCGGACCCAGGTGCACTAAACAATATCTTCAGTACTCACGTGCACTAAAGACAAAATACTCTGGGTTGCATCGCAGGGAGCATCCATCCCTGTGACACATACCTCCCATTAATCACGCGACCACCAGTCACACCACAGCATATATCATCTGAGACTCATAAATGCAAGCATATGAGTGCGAAAAAAACTCAGAAACCACAAGGCCCATTCGTCTAGCCCCACCCAATATACTTATATTCACATGTAGCTCCTTCAAAGACAACACCAGCTATACCTTTGTGTGGCCAATCCATTCCTCTGTTACTGAGAAATCAGCTTTGAATTGATATGCATATGAAACTGTAGATCTGAAGCCTCTGTCACTCTAGCTCTATTCCCCACCCAGCATCACCATATTCTGCTTCACTGAAAGCCTCTATGCTGTGTGACTTTGGGCAGAGAAGCCATCAATTAAGCAGAAGGGGGCAGTGCTTTTTAGGGAATAGAGCTGAAGTGACAGAGGATTCAGATCTACAGCCTCATTTGCTTCTCAATTCAAACACTGATTCTTAAATAATAGAGGAATGGAGTGTCTAGGTAAAGTTATTGCTGGACATGTCTTTGAAAGCGCTATATGCACATATTAGTAGTTTGGGAGGTGAAATTCTGCTGACAGTTTCCTTTTTAATGTCTTAATTTGATGAAGTCTTGAAAGTGTCCGTTTATCTTTTACTTTGTTTTCCTAATGTTGCATATATATTTTTTTTCTTTTACAGATCAGTGGTACAACCATCAACTTTCCTACAAAACGCCTGAAAACTATTTTTAAATTAACCAAGCAAGTCTTCCCTGGTGGAATACAAGACATGACTGACAATGATAAGAGCCAAATTTTTTATGGAGAAAACTGGAACAATATGTGTACTATTTTTGCAGATTATACTTTCATTTAAGTGGCTTGCTATGGATAACAAATGTTGATTTTTGGACACTAAATCTTGTGCTAAAGTTAGGAACTTTATGACCAAATGGATTAAGCCAGTGTTTTTTTTGACCAGGTCTTTTTTTGTCAGAGGTGCAATGCAGATTATTTTCTTATTTTATCATGGTTAGTAAATACTGCACCAAAGAACTTTGTGAAAATAAGATTTGGAGCCACTGGTGTAGGTGATGGAGCCAGAGAAAGGCCAGAAGAGCACAAGGAAGTTGGAGGAAGGTGTAAGGAAAAGGCCAAACAAAGGAGACGAGGTGCAAGGCACAGTATCTTCAGCAGAAGACTATAAAGTTGGTGGTCAAGAAGAGCTACCACACTCACGTCCTTTCACAGGTTCCCTTAAGATAGCAAGAGAAGGTCCACCTAGGAGAGTGGGGAGATCTTGTAAACCAAAAGTTCCATTACTCGGGCAGCTTCACGTTCCAAAATCACAACCTGCTTCACCAGCATTTATGGCTCCTCGTGTGGATACAGAGCATGGTCAAGAAGGGCAATTATGGCAAATGGTAGATCCAATACAGTCAGGTCCGTCCAGGTCTTTCACTTCAACTGCATCACATGCCAGGCATAGCCGTCCATTAGAAGAACCTACTCATAAAGCTTACGTCCAGCGGCCAACTCAGGTTTCTATAAAGCAAGCGGATGAGCCTCCTAAAAAGGAGAAGAAACCTCAAAAGCCAGGCAAATATATTTGCCAATATTGCAGCCGACCGTGTGCCAAGCCGAGTGTTTTACAAAAGCATATCAGATCTCATACTGGGGAGCGGCCATATCCCTGTGTCCCCTGTGGGTTTTCATTTAAGACAAAAAGCAATCTCTATAAGCATAGGAAGTCTCATGCACACCGGATCAAAGCAGGGCTTGCATCAGAAATTAGTGTAGAGACTTATCCATCCAACCTTGAGATGGAAAGGCTTGGAGAAGAAATTGATGATCCATCAGAAGGAGAAAGCACAGACTCTGAGGATGAGACAAGCACAATGTCAAACTTAGTGGAATTGTCTCCACAACAAAAGCATCACTTGTCAACATGTGCTACAAAAGTTGTGTCAAGATACCAAGGTGCAGCCCATGATCTTTTTTCTTTGTCCCAACAACACATATCCCAAACGTCTGCAGAGAGTCTAACATGTACTGAACCATCATCTGAACTCATCCAAAAATCAGAAGATACTCACAGTATAAAGCAGAAGCTGGCACTTAGGTTAAGTGAAAGAAAAAAAGCTAGTGAGGAGCAGACATTTCTCAGTCCAGGGAGTAAAGGAAGTACTGAATCAGGTTATTTTTCACGCTCTGAGAGTGCAGAGCAGCAAATAAGTCCTCCCAATACTAATGCGAAGTCATATGCTGAAATTATTCTCGGTAAATGTGGAAGGATTGGGCAAAGAACCGCAATGCTAGCCAGTCCTCCTCTTTTAGGTGCTTCAGAGGAAAAAACTACTGTGTCATCAATGTCTGTACCTAGGACACAGGTAATTGAGCATATTACCAAACTCATTACAATTAACGAGGCTGTAGTAGATACTAGTGAGATTGACAGTGTTAAACCAAGGAGAAGTTCATTGTCTAGAAGAAGCAGCATTGAGTCTCCTAAAGGAACTTTGTATCGAGATTCTTTCCAATTTGATACTAAATCCCCAGGCTTCATTTCCCAACAAGATACCAAGTCCTTTTCTGAAAAGACAAAAGCAGAACATTCATTCTCTTCCCTTAAGCAATCCCACAGTTCCACAGACACAGTGCCTCTTCTTCGAAGCCACTCAATGCCTTCCTCAGCATCCACTGCAAGTTCCCCACATCCATTTAGAGCTAGTTATTCATTTGATGATCAAATTGTGGATTCAGAAGCTTTGAGCCACACTCATACGATCTCTTCACACCCACGCCTGCTTAAGAGACAACCAGCAATAGAGCTACCTATAGGAATGGACTACACTTTAGAAGATAGTTTAACAGGGAAAGACACATCTTTGAAAACATCTGAAGAAGTGGAAGAGAAAGAAAGTGAAGTTCCCAAAAAGTCAAAAAAAGGGGGTAGGGTAAAGGGTTTAAACTATGAATGTAACATTTGTGGTGCTCGATACAAGAAAAGGGGTAACTATGAAACTCACAAGAAATACTACTGCTCGGAACTACATATTTTAACACCTCCATCTTTGAGCTCTCAAAGTTCTGTAGAAATTAGAAAAGAACTTTCAGAACAGGAAGAATGGCCTCAAGTGCTTAGTTACAAGTTAGGACCAAGTCTGGAGTTATCGACCTTGCGAAAACGACGGAAAGAAAAGAGTCTCGGAGATGACGAAGAGCCCCAAGTGGCTGATTGGTCTGAGTATCCAACATCTGCCACAGCACTAGAATCGCACTTTGCCACTTCCAGTACATCCATGACTTTGTGTACTGATGCCACTAAGCAGTTTGATGTTCGAAGTGAATCTATATCCATGTCAGATGTAGACAATAAAGAAAAGACTGTGATCTCTAAGGAAATTTCTGTTATCCAGCATACTAGCTCATTTGAAAAATCTGAGTCTATTGAAAAGAAGAGTAGTCTTGATGAGGAAGATTTGACTCCAGCACGAATTTCTGTAAGGCCGCACCCTCAGTCATCTCATCCTTTACAACCTAAGTTAGTCCGCCAGCACAACATTCAGGTACCAGAAATTTTAGTCACTGAAGAACCAGATAAGCCAGAGGTAGACATTGAAGATCCTCCAAAAGAACAGGAGAAAGTAGAAGAGTTCCATTGGCCACAAAGGAGTGAAACACTTGCACAGCTCCCTGCTGAAAAGCTCCCACCAAAAAAGAAGAGGTTACGCTTAGCAGAAATGGCACAGTCGTCTGGAGATTCCATCTTTGAATCAATGTCCCTTACCCGTAGTCCAAGTCAGGACAGCAGTCTTTCACATGCCTCCAGTCATTCTGTCTCATTTGATAGAGAGGAGGGTTCTAAATCTGAAGTATTGGGTCTGTTATCAGAGGGTAGCACTAAGACACTTGGCCATCACATGCTCACTGTCCCTTCGCACCATCACCATATGAGAGAAATGAGGAGATCTGCATCTGAGCAGACACCAAATATTTCTCACACACCACAGGTTTCAGAAAATCGAAGCAAATCATTTGATTATGGCAATTTAACATCTTCAACTTCAATGCCAACAGCTCAGGAGCGAAGGAAGTGCTTCTCACTTCGACAAACTTCTTTATGCAGACATGTTGAACTTGAACCTGAACTATCACCACATGATTGGAAAGAATTGGATAAACCGTCTACTTCAAGTCAAGTACTAGGCATGGGTTCTCATGAACAATCTTCTAGAATTTCCACTGAAGAGCAGCAAAGTTCTCCATCCCAAACACCACAAAATCAAAGACCAGTTCATTCTGATGAAACAGAAAATAGCTATTTATCACAACAATTATCAATTTTTCCAATACAACCATTACTGCAACGGTTACCCTCTCAAATTATGAGCAATATATCTGCTCCATTTTCTCTACAACCAATTTCACATTCTGTATTTCATACTCCACCAATTCCTTTACAGAAAGCGCTATTGCACCCCGACCATCTTCAAATACCCCAGCATTTAACCTCTCATACTTTGGAAATTCCTTTTAGACCTCACTCTCCATTTCTACACATACCTTACTCAGCATCCTCATCATTGCCCCACACGTTCTTTATGCCTATACAACCACAATTTGGTCTTCCAGTGTCTGCACAGGTTGGTTGCCATTATCCACAAATTAAGCCAGAGATCTCCCCTCCCTTATGTGTAGCCAACCTTCCACCTTCCAAAAATTATTTTTCTGAGAGCATCTATCCCCCATCCCACAGCCCTGTGGGTTTGGAACCTTCTGCCCAAGTGACCGTTTCACATGCAGAACCTGTTGTATCATTAGTTGTTCCAGTCAGAATACAGACTCATATGCCTTCATATGGTAATGCTATGTACACCACATTGTCTCATATGCTTGTTACGCCATCACTCTGCAGTCCATCATCCCTTGTCATACATAAAATCAGTGATGTGCGATCCAAGGGTAATCATGGCTTTGACCTGCCTAGTATCTTGCCAAAAGACAATAGCATAGTGAGTGAAATACCTTACTTATATGTGCCATTTCCAAAAACCAACTCAAGCAGCTGCATTCCACTTACTTCTGTTGAGAGTGTCTTGGGCTTTGATGGAAGTTCTTCAACTGTTGGGGGCAGTAAGCGTATGTTATCCCCTGCTGGAAGCTTGGAACTCACAATGGAGACACAACAGCAGAAAAGAGTGAAAGAAGAAGATGATCCAGATGACAGAGTTTACAAGCCACAGTCAGTGCTGGATCATAGCAGATCACCAAACATAACTGCTCTCATTTCCACACCACAAAACAGATCAGAGTTGCTAACACCACCAACCCCTACTATTCTTGAACCATTAACAGTGCAAGAAGGACCTAAAATTCAGTTAGTTCCAACTACTCTGGGTCAATCGCACTTACAGGAAGAACACATAAAAGAAGATACTGGCATTAAAGAAGAAAAAGATGATAAAGGTTTGCTTGTTTCTGCTTCATCTGGTACAACACCAATCCATGCAACAGGCTCCCATGAGGAAGCAGAAGCTAAAAAGGTCCCAGCATTTCCAACTCTACACACAACCACTAATGTCAGTTGGTGCTACCTGAACTATGTAAAGCCAAATCACATGCAGCAAAATGACCGAAGAGCTTCTGTATACTCCAGCTGGTGTATTAGTTTATATAACCCAAATCTTCCTGGAATTACAACCAGGGTGGCAATATCTCTTTTGAGGTCAAAGCAGAAAATTAGCTCAGAAATTTATACCATTGCCAACGCTCCGCAACCGGATTCAAGCATGGCACCCTCCCGAACTGGGAAACCCAAAATGACAGAGGTAAGGAATGCTTATTTTAGAGTTAACTTTTTTATTCAATAAACCAGAAATTTTTGTAAAAAAATATTCTTAAGATCTATTTTGTACTGTTCTTTCTATTAAACATTAGATCATTTTTTAAAAGGATGTTATGCTAATTCCTGATTCACTATGTGCTACACTGAAGAATGTTTGATGGATTTTATCAGATAACTCTTAAATATATTAGGTTATGAGGGATTAGATTTTTATAAAGTGATGACCTTTCTTTTATGTATGAATTTCTAGAAGTACTGTATATAAGTGACCACCCACCCTAGGAGGTCCCGCACTCTAATAAATGTCATAAGACCCCCGATTGAGCTGATTCTTTTGAGCATAATATGAATGGTAAAATATGTCTGCCTGTATGAGGTCATAGATTTATAGATACCGTATATACTCGAGTATAAGCCGACCCGAGTATAAGCCGAGACCCCTAATTCTGCAACAAAAAACTCGGAAAACTTAATGACTCGAGTATAAGCCTAGGGTGGAAAATGCAGCAGCTACCGGTAAATGTCAAAAATACAAACAGATACCAATAAAAGTAAAATTATTGAGACATCAGTAGGTTAAGTGTTTTTGAATATCCATATTGAATCAGGAGCCCCATATAATGCTCCATAAAGTTTATGATGGGCCCCATAAGATGCTCCATATTAAAATATGCCCCATATAATGCTGCACAAATGCGGATTATGGCCCTATAAGATGCACCATAAAGATATTTGCCCCATATAAAGCTCCACAAATGTTGATTATGGCCCCATAAGATGCTCCATATAGACATTTGCCCCATAAAATGCTCCACAAACATTGTTGATCGCCCCATATGATGTTCCATACAGTCATTTGCCCCATGTAATGCTCCACAAACGTTGCTTATGGCCTCATAAGATGCTCCATACAGTCATTTGCCCCATGTAATGCTCCACAAACTTTGCCTATGGCCCCATAAGATGCTCCATACAGTCATTTGCCCCATACAATGCTCCACATATGTTGCTTATGGCCCCATAAGATGCTCCATATAGTCATTTGCCCCATGTATTGCTCCACAAACGTTGCTTATGGCTCCATAAGATGCTCCATGTACTGTAGACATTTGCTCCATATGCTGTTGCTGCGATAAAAAAAAAAATCAAAAAAAAAAATCACATACTCGCCTCTTGTCGCTCAGACCCCCGGTACTTGCTATTTTCACCTGCTTCCCGTTCTACCGCCGCCGCTGCGTTCCCCGTCCTCTGCAATGACTGTTCAGGCAGAGGGCGGCGCACACGCAGCAGCAGCCGGCGGCAGTGGAACAGGGAGCAGGTGAATATCGCGCACTGCGTTATACTCACCTGCTCCTGGCGCGGTGTCCCTGGTTCCCCGGCGCCAGCAGCTTCTTCCTGTAGTGAGGGTTCATATGGTACCGCTCATTACAGTAATGAATATGTGGCTCCACCCCTATGGGAGTGGAGTGGGGTCCATATTCATTACTGTAATGAGCCATACTGTGTGACCGCTCACTATAGGAGGAAGCTGCCGGCGCTGGGGAACCAGGGACACCGCGCCAGGAGCAGGTGAGTATTATTACACGGCTGCTGATCCCCCTCCCCTGCCGACCCCTGGGAATGACTCGAGTAAAAATAGGCTGAAATTTTCGGCTTATACTCGAGTATATAAGCGGTAGATAAAAAGGCTTCTGTCAGGCACTTGAACTGATCTGCCAGTACAGGGCTGGTGAAGGGATTTATTGCACCAACGATAGGATCAAATGAAAAGCCCCTGCTTATTGTGCACCTGACTGACGTCTCCGCTTCGGCCTTCCCACTCTAAACAAATTCAGTCAAATAAGTAGAAATATGAAACCGGAACATTATTTACTTCTGATTGTATTTCCTGTGTGTATGTGGATAGATTAAGCTTAACATGCTTTGAACTGCTTTAGGGCAGTCCCACACGTCCAGATAATTCCGGTACCGGAATTATCCGTGTCCGTGTGCCCGCGCGTTTCTGTGGCACATCAGTGTGGCACACGTGCGGCACACATGTGCCGACTGGGTACCACACGCACCGTGCAGGAGACAGCGCTAGAGATAAGCGCTGTCCCCCCACGTGGTGCTGAAGCCGCCATTCATATCTTCTCTGCAGCAGCGTTTGCTGTAGAGAAGATATGAATAATCCTTTTTTTTTTTTTGTTTCTCGTGTTTAACATAAAGATCCATGTCTCCACCCCCCTCCCACCCCCTGTGCGCCCGCCCGCTGTTATTAAAATACTCACCCGGCACCCTTGCTGGCGCTGCTTCCTGTCCTGGCCGCACCTTCTACTGTATGAGCGGTCACGTTGGGCCGCCCATTACAGTAATGAATATGCGGCTCCACCTCCCATAGGGACATGGATCTTTATGTTAAACACGAGAAACAAAAAAAAAAAGGATTATTCATATCTTCGCTACAGCAAACACTGCTGCAGAGAAGATATGAATGGCGGCTTCAGCACCACGTGGAGGGACAGCGCTTACTGTAGCGCTGTCTCCTGCACGCACACGGACTGCACATGGACAACGTCCGTGTGCGGTACGTGTTTTACACGGACCCATTGACTTTAATGGGTCCGTGTAATCCGTGCGCTCCCACGACCACTGACATGTCTCCGTGTTTGGCACACGGAGACACGGTCCGCAAAAAATCAATGACATCTGCACAGATGCATTGATTTCAATGTGTCTACGTGTGTCAGTAGCTCCGGTACGTGAGGAAACTGTCACCTCACGTACCGGAGCCACTGACGTGTGAAACCGGCCGTAGCCAGTTGGTTTAGCAGTCCTGTTTATGACAATTTTAGTGCTTCAGATAGCTGAACATTTGATCTATTTTTCTTTTTAAAGTGTTATTAAATACAGTGGGGGAAATATGGTAAGTATTTGATCCCTTGCTGATTTTGTAAGTTTGCCCACTGACAAAGACATGGACAGTCTATAATTTTAAGGGTAGGTTAATTTTAACATTGCGAGATAGAATATCAAAAATAAAATCCAGAAAATCACATTGTATAAATTATATAAATTTATTTGCATTTTGCAGTGAGAAATAAGTATTTGATCCTCTACCAACCATTAAAAGTTCTGGCTCCTACAGACCAGTTAGACGCTCCTAATCAACTCGTTACCTGCATTAAAGACAGCTATCTTACATACTTACTGTCACGCTCGCGCCCAGACTGGTTGGCGCGGGGGTGTGGCCCCACTGGTCCACAGACGAAACTTCCCTGGAAGGGGCGTAACTAAGTAGCTTCCTAGGTGTTTGCTGGAGCCTCTGATGGTGAGACCAGACTTGTGCAATAGGAAGCTACCAGGTACCACTCCAGGGTGGTGTCTGGCTGTGGCTGCTGATCCCACCAGGGAACGGAACATAGACAGGCAAGCGGGTACGGCTGGCACTCTAGCAGACAGGCGGGCACGGCTGGGACACAGGCAGACAGACTGGTACAACAGAGACACTGGCAGGCAGGCGGGCACAGCCGGCTCTCTGGTAGGCAGGCAGGTACGGCTGGCTCTCTGGCAGGACAGGCGGACAAGGCTGGTACACTGGAAGAACCGGTAGGGACCGGTCTGCAGACAGGTATGTAAAACAGGTAAGAACCTGTTCAGACAGGAGGACTTAAGAAAAGGTAGAGGAAGATCGCAAGAGCGGATGCAGAGCGAAAGCACAGAAGCTAGAGCCAATAACAGAGATGCCGGAGGCGGAGCCAAGAGCTGGAGGCGGAGCCAAGAACGGGAGAAGTAGAACCGCAAAGAGCGGAGCCAGGTAGAACCGCAAGGAGCGGAGCCGCAGAGCGAAGCTACAGAGTGCAGAGCAAGGTCAAATTGCAGAGCAAAGTTACTGAGAGCAGAGCTAGAGCTAAGCCACAGAATGCAGAGCTGAGTGCAGAGCAAGACACAGAGTGCAGAGCTGAGAGTAAAGCCACTGAGTGCAGAGCTGAGAGCAGAGCAAAGTCAGAGTGCAGAGCAAGACACAGAGTGCAGAGCTGACAGCAAAGCCACAGAATGCAGAGCTGAGTGCAGAGCAAGACACAGAGTGCAGAGCTGAGAGTAAAGCCACTGAGTGCAGAGCTGAGAGCAGAACAAAGTCAGAGTGCAGAGCAAGACACAGAGTGCAGAGCTGACAGCAAAGCCACAGAGTGCAGAGCAAGGTAACAGAATACAGAGCAAGGAGCAAAGCAAGGTCGCAGAGAGCGGAGCCGAAAGCGGAGCAAAGCAAGACACAGAACACACAGGAGGGAAAGGAAATCAAGACAGGGATATAAACGAACACAGGAACATGACTAGACTTAAGACAGAGTCAGGAACGAGACAAAGCACAGAGACATGGACACAAGCCAGGGAACGAAGCCCCGCTGGGTGGCTACACAAGGACATAGGCCAGGGTACAAAGCCCCACTGGGTGGCTGCACAGGACACAGACCAGGGTACAATGCCCCCTGGGTGGCGGAACACAAGAGTCACAGAGACATGGCCTGGCACTTCAGCAGCTAAGAAGTGACTGAAGGAGTAAGTTGCACAGGCCCCCACCAATGGGTGGGGATGTCTTAAAAAAAGGAAGCCTCATGGCGATTGGCCAGGGACACCTTAGCAAGGTGCACACAGTCTCTATAAGAAACAAGAGTTGCTGGCGCTGCCCCCCTATGCACACAGACAGAGCATGCACAGAGCAAACAGCAGATATGAGGCACACAGCATGGAGCTCGCAGCAGAGAGAAGTCACCACAAGGCCCAGAGAAGTAAGTGAGTTTGAGTGTAATGCAGGTGGGGGATGGGAGGCCATGCAGTGATGCCAGCAGGGTTGTTACACTTACCTTTATAAAAGACTCCTATCCACAGACTCAGTCAGTCGGACTCTAACCTCTACAACATAGGAAAGTCCAAAGAGCTTTATAAGGATGGCAGGGACAAAATCATAGATCTGCACACAGCTGGAATGGGCTACAAAATCATAAGTAAAACACTGGGTGAGAAGGAGACAACTGTTGGTGCAATAGTAAGAAGATTGAAGAAAATCCAAAATGACTGTCAAAACATACAGCCTAGGCAACAAAGGAGTGGCTCAAAAAAGCACACTAAGGTTATGTAGTGGCCTAACCAGTCTCTGGACCTTAATCCTATAGAAAACTTATGGAGGGAGTTGAAGCTCCGATTTGCCAAAGGAGTGGACCAAAATTCCTCCTGACATGTGCACAAACCTCATCATCAACTACAAAAAATGGGTTTTGCCACCAAGTATTAAGTCTTGTTTGCCAGAGGCATCAAATACTTATTTCTCACAGCAAAATGCAAATAAATTTATGTAATTTATACAACGTAATTTTCTGGATTTTTTATTTTTGATATTCTATCTCTCAATGTTAAAATTAATCTACCCTTTAAATTATACACTGATCAAGTCTTTGTCAGTGGGCAAATTTACAAAATCAGCAAGGGATTAAATAATTATTTCCTTCACTGTAGGTATACACTGCCTTTTAATGATTATTTGTCCTCCCCTAAAATTGTTTGTTTTATTGGAAAATGAATTACGTCACACAGCACAATTTTTTCTGACTGTTTCCAAAGATGCCTCTAATAGTTAATTGAAAGGGTAACAGGTTAGATATCTTTAGTAAGAAAATGTAGCTTTTTAGTGATATATTTTTAAGGGGATGTCAAAAGACAATTCCTTTTCAAACTGAAGTTTATCTAGGGTCTTGGTTCTAAGACCCCTCTCCAAAGCTGATATGACTTGTGGCCTGTCATACACTTCCCCTACACATATCCCCTATCCTGATTATATATATATATATATATATATATATATATATATATATATATTAGTCCCCTCTTCCCCATTCTGATACACATGGCCCCTCATCCCTATCCTGGTATGCATGGCCCCCTCATCCCTATCTTGGTATGCATGACCCCATCACTGTCCTGGTTTGATTGGTCCCATCCTTATTCTGGTATATTTGGCCCTGGCCCCATTCCATTCCTGGTATGATTGGTCCCATCCTTATTCTGATATGATTGTCCCCATCAAGGTCCTGGTATGATTGGTCCCATACTGTTTCTGGTATAAATGGCCCCATCCTGCTCCTGGCATGATGAGCCCATCCTTTTTCTGGTATAAATGGCCCCATCCTGTTCTTGATATGATTGGTCCCATCCTTTTTCTGGTATAAATGGCCCCATCCTGTTCCTGGTATGGTTGGTCCCATCCTTTTTCTTTTATAATTGGCCCCATCCCGTTCCTGGTATGCATGGCCCCATCAGGAAAGATTAAAAAAAACAAAAACATTACACTTACCCTTCCTCCGCTCCCTCGCAGTCGCAGCGTCCTGCTCCGGTGCCAGCAGCTGCTTAAGGCTTGGAAGCAGCGCATGACGTCCCTGCCATGCGCTGCTTCCAAGCCTTAAGCAGCTGCTGGCACCGGAGCAGGACGCTGCGACTGCGAGGGAGCGGAGGAAGGGTAAGTGTAATGTTTTTGTTTTTTTTAATCTTTCCTGATGGGGCCATGCATACCAGGAACGGGATGGGGCCAATTATAAAAGAAAAAGGATGGGACCAACCATCACAAGCAGAGCACAGCTGCCAGAATACTCACTGGGACCGTTCATCACAGAGAGCGGTAAGCAGGGCCGTATTTAGAGTTTCTGCTGCCCTAGGCACTTTTAGTGCTGCCTCCTCCTTTGGTGAGTATGACACTATCGGCAGTGACTTTGCCATAAATCGCTGATGTGAAAGTAGCCTTTTGCAGCAGATTCGGCAGTCTTTCCACATCTGCGGTGTAATGGATCACTTACAGCAACACTGCGTTCGGCCTCATTCATTCCCTATGGGACTTGCGGACATGTGCAACACTTGCAATTTTGCCGCGTTCCGGCAAATGTGGTACTTTCAGCAATGGAAAAAAACACTGCTAGCAGTGTTTTTTGTATCACCGCAAGTGCAAAACCACAAGTGCCACACATGTCCGCAAGTAGCCATCACTACCTGTCCCTGCACCTTCCTAGCTCATCCCTAACCATTCCTCCCTGACCTAAAACTGCACTATAAAGCTTTAGAAAAACAATTTATTAACTGACATATTCCTATGATAATGAGGCTCCAGGCTACGGCGTAGACTGGGATGGGCAGTCTCCGGGTCTCCATTCTCTCTGTGCACACCCTCAGTCCCTGCCTCACTGCCTGTGCACAGACATTCCTCCACCGGACCCGGTAATCACCGCTTGCAGTGGCATACCGGCAGAGGTGTATCTAGGGTTTCTGTCACCAGGGGTAATTCATTTTGGTGCCCTCCCTCCACAGGACATATGTGATTTGCACACTTAGTCATGATGTCTATGGAAAATCAACCGCACACACAAGGCTTGAAAGTTTTATGTGAAAATTATATTCTTTATTAGTACAGGCATCACCGAGTGCTCATTAGCATAAGAAAAGAATGACGGATACTTTAAGTTAGGGTTTACGTTTCGACCAAGGCTGGTCTTTGTCAAAACCACACTTTTAGTGAGAGGTAGAGTGCGCCAAGTAGAGAAGCAGTCCGGAGTGGGCGGAATCTTTAGGGGTCCAGGAGCGCTGTGTCCGTCACATTGGACATGCACTTAGTCATGTACCGACGAGCTCCTCTCCCTAATGCTCTCAATGTTCAGTGAAAAACAGAGAAGCAGAAGAGAAGTTCGTTGTCACAGGACCACAAGTATGAAAGTCGCATGTGAGTGAAGTGTCCATGTGACGACTACTGGAACCTGTAGAGCTGAATCCTGACACCGCAGGCTTCTGAATTCTCACAACGCATGGACTGCACACTTTTAGGATTCTCCCTTGCCGGTGGACGGTCATGTCAGCACAAGTATGTGATTTGTATACCTCTGACCACATTCCGACTAGACGTATCCGGCCTCACTCAATTCATTTTCATTGACAGAGGCCACATATGTCTAGTCAGCATGTGACCGCATTAATGTAAATCCCCGGCATGAGAGAATCCTGACTGCGTGCAGTGCGCACTATGAGAATTCAGAAGTCTGGAGTCACAAAGAATGACTGCAGACTCATCACAAACCTGGACATCCCCTTTAAGTCTCCTAACATAAATAAAAACATGAGAGTTAGTCAGTATCACAAATAACATTTTCATCCAGGTTCCTTATAGATGACGTCGCCTCTGGAGCCGTTCTTCTTTTCTTCATCTTGTCCAGACCCCATGATGAGTTTTCTCATCCACAGTCATCTCTGCAGACTTCCATCTTCTCCGCTCTTTTGCAGAAAATCTCCACATGACGCCCTTAAAGATACAAGTGTCATTATAATGCTCCTGAATAAAAAATTGGCCCTCACTATATTGTCTGCACAAAATATGACCCCCACACTGTCCCTCTTATGGTACATGCTCTTCACATTGACCTCTCCTTTCCATACTAACCCCCTCTTCACATTGTCCTCTCACACTGTGTCCCCCATAGGGCTCAGTATTTATACTGTACTCTCTTATCACACTCCCCCTCCTTGGTATACTGTCCCCTCCTGGTTGTGCCCTTACACTGTCCCTCCATGCTATGCCCCCACTACTCAGTTTCTATTCTGTGCCCATACTCTCTCCTCACACTATTCCCCTCCCTCCTCATACTGTCTCCTCTCACATCCCCCTGCTCACCATCCAGTCTCCTCATATATTTACCCCTTCACTTTCTATACTGCCTGCTCACCTGACTCCCCATACTTTGTCTGCGCACATCCCATCTCCCTCACTCCCCGTACTCTGTCCACATCCATTTTTCACATCGCTACTCATACTGAGTCCACACACATTCCCTCGTTCGCTCCCCATACTATCTGCACCCCTCCTCCCATATTGTTTCCTCACATATGCCCCCCATTCCCCCACACTGTTACCTCTTACATGCCCCCATTCCCCAGTACTGTTTCCTCATACATGTCCCCCATCCTCCCATCCTGTATGCATGGCTCGGCTCCCCCATCTTGTATGCATGGCTTGGCTCCCCATACTTCCATCTTGTATTCATAGCTCGGCTCTCCCATACTCCCATCCTGTATGCATGGCTCGGCTCCCCCATCCTCCCACCCTGTATGCATGGTTCCCCCATCCTGGATGAATGGCTCCCCCATCCTCCCATCCTGTATGCATGGCTCGGCTCCCCCATCCTTCCACCCTGTATGCATGGTTCCCCCATCCTGTATGCATGGCTTCTCCATCCTCCCACCCTGTATGCATGGCTCCCCATCCTGTATGCATGGCTCCCCCATTCTCCAATCCTGTATGCATGGCTCGGCTCCCCCATCCTCCCACCCTGTATGCATGGTTCCCCCATCCTGTATGCATGGCTTCCCCATCCTCCCACCCTGTATGCATGGCTCCCCCATCCTACCATCTTGTATGCATGGCTCGGCTCCTCCATCCTCCCATCCTGTATGCATGGCTCGGCTCCCCCATCCTCCCACCCTGTATGCATGGCTCCCCCATTCTCCCATCCTGTATGCATGGCTCTCCCATCCTGTATGCATGGCTCCTCCATCCTGTATGCATGGCTCCCCCATCCCCCCATCCTGTATGCATGGATCGGCTCCCCCATCCTCCCACCCTGTGTGCTTGGCTCGGCTCCCCCATCTTCCCGCCCTATATGCATAACTCCCCTATTCTCCCATCCTGTATGCATGGTTCCCCCATCCTGTATGCATGGCTGCCCCATCCTCCCACCCTGTATGCATGGCTCCCCCATCCTGTATGCATGGCTCCCCCATCCTCCCACCCTGTGTGCTTGGCTCGGCTCCCCCATCCTCCCACCCTGAATGCATAACTCCCCTATTCTCCCATCCTGTATGCATGGTTCCCCCATCCTGTATGCATGGCTGCCCCATCCTCCCACCCTGTATGCATGGCTCCCCCATCCTGTATGCATGGCTCCCCCATCCTCCCACCCTGTATGCATGGCTCCCCCATCCTACCATCTTGTATGCATGGCTCGGCTCCCCCATCCTCCCACACTGTATGCATGGCTCCCCCATTCTATCATCCTGTATGCATGGCTCCCCCATCCTCCCACCCTGTGTGCACGGCTCCCCCATCCTCCCACCCTGTGTGCACGGCTCCTCCATCCTCCCACCCTGTGTGCACGGCTCCTCCATCCTCTATGCATGGCTCCCCCATCCTCCCACCCTGTGTGCATGGCTCCCCCATCCTCCCACCCTGTGTGCATGGCTCCCCCATCCTCCCACCCTTTATGCATGGCTCCCCCATGTGTGTGTACGTGTCCCACATCCCAGCTCAGGCAGTGAGGGACAGGGGCAGCAGTGTCACTCAGCCATATGAAACTTCGCTTGAGTCTGTGGCACAAGGAGCCATGAAAGCCTACGCTTCTCCTCGTGTGTCCACGACAACCCGAGAGTATGTGAGCTAATAAGGTGCCACACACACAGCCCACCTCAGCAGCCCACAGCCGGCCGGGGGAAGCTTCCCATTCCCACACACTGGGGATCCGGGACTGTCCATTTCTCAGGCCGCATCATTAGCCCGGCATTAGCCGCCGGCAGCCATGCAGCAGTGCGCGGTCTGCAGCGTGCAGGGGTGCCAGGCTGTGGGCACAGGTGGAGTGGGATCTCCCTCATCCCCTTCTGTGGGAGGTGGTGACAGGTCACAGCTCGGGAGACAGGGGGGCCCACCGTGACGTCACGGTCTCCGCACAGGGAAAGTTGCGCTGAGCTCTGCCACTGGGTAAATAGCGGGCACGCCATCCTCCCACCCTGTAAACATGACTCCTCCATCATCCTCTCCTGTCCTCCTCTGTCTTCCTCCATCCTCCCCCCGTCCTCTATCCTCCCCTGTCATACTCACCTTTCTCTCACCGTGCGGCGCTGAACTTCCCGGCATCTCTGTCCCCGCAGCGTCTTCCTTTCTGTATGAGCGGTCATGTGGTACCGCTCATTAAGGTGATGAATATGCGTCCATATTCATCACCTTAATGAGTGGTATCACGTGACCGCTGAGGAAAGGACGAGCCGGCGCTGAGACGGGAGTTGCAGCAGGCACCGATGGAGGAGGGTGAGTATGAAGTCTTCAGGGAGGGGGGGCGAGCACTTGACCCCGGACTTCATTAAAAAAAAACGTTGCTCAAGTGCACCCCCCTGCATCCTGCTGCCCTAGGTACGTGCCCTCAAGTGCCTAGTGGCAAATACAGCCCTGGCGGTGAGTATCCATTCCTCTTCAGTAGCACACAGTGTCAGCCAGCGGCTTCCTGCTGCTGCAGCAGTCACTTAAGAGAAATTAATATTCAGAATACTCATTTCTCTTAAGTATCTGCACATGTGACCGCCGGCAGCAGCAGAAAGGCTCCGGCTGACACTGCGCACTACTGAAGAGGAATGGATATTCACCGCTCTCTGCGATGAAGGGTCCCGGTGAGTATTCCGGCTGCTGCTGGCATCGAAGCAGGACACTGCGAGGGAGCGGAGGAAGGTTCAACAACCAAAGAGCAAGAAGACATACAAAAAAGCAGGGATCACCTTAAGAAATGTCAAATTTTATCATTACACATAAACCCACAACACCAGGAATTTTTAAAAACGAGGGAGCGGAAGAAGGTAAGTATAATGTTTTTTTGTTTTTTTTTAATCTTTTCTCATAGGATCAATCATACCAGCAACAGGATGGGGCCAATCATACCAGGATGCCAGAAAGAAATACATATTCATTGCCCTCCACACCCATGGGCGTGGAATGCAGTGAATATTCATTTATCTTTAGCAGCGGGCACAGGAGTTAGCTGGAGCTGCTGACTCCAGCCTCCTGTGACCCGATACTCCGCCAAAACCGCTCCCTTACCTTCTCACCACAGCCAGAGCCCATACATCCAGACTATAAGACACACCCCCATTTTCCTCCATAGATTGGGAAGAAAAGAGTGCATCTAATAGTCCGAAAAATACGGTAATTTTGGCATTCTTGAATTTTTAAGTTTTCACGGTGTTTACCAAGTTAATTGTTTTTATATTTTGATCAGACTTTTGTGAATGTGGCAATACCATTCATATGTATTTAAAAAAAAATGTATATCTATTTTCAATGGGGGAACAGGAGAGTTATTTGAACTGTTTTTTTTTTCATATTTCTTAAAACATTTTTTTACTTTACCTTTCACTGTTGTTAGACCCCCTTCGGAGATTTGAAGATGTGAGTACCTGATCACTTGTGCTGTATACAGTGATGCCATAGCATCTCTTCATATAGCAAAAATCACGGTTTGCTTTGAAGCCTGGCTAGAGACAGGGTTTCAAAGGAGCTCTGTAATAATTAGCTGAGCCGCAGCTGTCATGACAACCCATCAGTGACCCACGATCACGTTACGGGCGTGCCAATGGCAGAGCACCCGCAATTGTTACACCTGCCGGGTATGTGGCGGGGTCGCTGTGTAAAGGTACCGTCACACTTAGCGACGCTGCAGCGATACCGACAACGATCCGGATCGCTGCAGCGTCGCTGTTTGGTCGCTGGAGAGCTGTCACACAGGCAGCTCTCTCCAGCGACCAACGATCAGGGGAAAGACTTCGGCATCGTTGAAACTGTCTTCAACGATGCCGAAGTCCCCGGGTAACCAGGGTAAACATCGGGTTACTAAGCGCAGGGCCGCGCTTAGTAACCCGATGTTTACCCTGGTTACCATCGTTAAAGTAAAAAAAACAAACGCTACATACTTACCTACCGCTGTCTGTCCCCGGCGCTCTGCTTCTCTGCTCTGGCTGTGAGCACAGTGGTCGGAAAGCAGAGCGGTGACGTCACCGCTCTGCTTTCCGGCTGCCCGCCGCTCACAGCCAGACCAGAGAAGCAGAGCGCCGGGGACAGACAGCGGTAGGTAAGTATGTAGCGTTTTTTTTTTTTACTTTAACGATGGTAACCAGGGTAAACATCGGGTTACTAAGCGCGGCCCTGCGCTTAGTAACCCGATGTTTACCCTGGTTACCAGCGAAGACATCGCTGAATCGGCGTCACACACGCCGATTCAGCGATGTCAGCGGGACCTCAACGATCAAAAAATGGCCCAGGCCATTCCGACACGACCAGCGATCTCACAGCAGGGGCCTGATCGCTGCTACGTGTCACACATAGCGAGATCGCTACTGAGATCGCTATTGCGTCACAAAACTTGTGACTCAGCAGCGATCTCGCTAGCGATCTCGCTATGTGTGACGGGGCCTTTAGTCTGCTCCATACACCCGCTTCTGACTTACGCCGTATATGTACAGTGGATGTCGTGAAGGGGTTAATATGCTTCATGTAAAGCCAAGCAAAACGAGTAGGTGTGGGGCATTCTCATAAGCAATGTACATAGCAACATTAAAGTAATTGTAGAAGCAGCTATTTTTACTATATAATGTAGCTTGTGTATATAGAGAGATGCAGTACTGTGCAAAAGTTTTAGGCAGGTGTGGAAAAATGCTGAAAAGTAAGAAATCTTTCATATATAGATATGGTAATAGTTTATTTTAATCAATTAACAAAATACAAAGTGAATGAACAAAAGAAAAATGTAAATGAAGTCAATATTTTGTTGTGACCACCTTTGCCTTAATACAGCATCAAAGCATCAGTTCTTCTCAGTATAGTTGCACTCAATCCATGAAGGAACGCTGTGATTGTATGTAAATAGGGAAATTGACCTTGCAGTATCCCTAGGGCTGGGATCCTAACTATCTCTGCTCCCAAACATAACTCTAAGGCTGCCGTCACACTATCAGTATTTGGTCCGTATTTTACATCAGTATTTGTAAGCCAAAACCAGGAGTGGGTGATAAATACAGAAGTGGTGCATATGTTTCTATTATACTTTTCCTCCAATTGTTCCACTCCTGGTTTTGGCTACAAATACTGATGTAAAATACTGACCAAATACTGCTAGTGTGATGGCAGCCTCAAGATGAGGAGGTTTGGGCCACTAGCCTTAGGGTACCGTCACACTATACGATTTACCTACGATCACGACCAGCGATATGACCTGGCCGTGATCGTAGGTAAATCGTAGTGTGGTCGCTGAGGAGCAGTCACACAGACAGCTCTCCAGCAACCAACGATGCCGAGGTCCCTGGGTAACCAGGGTAAACATCGGGTAACTAAGCGCAGGACCGCGCTTAGTTACCCGATGTTTACCCTGGTTACAAGCGTTAAACTAAAAAAAAACAAACAGCACATACTTACATTCTGGTGTCCGTCAGGTCCCTTGCCGTCTGCTTCCCGCACTGTGACTGCCGGCCGTAAAGTGAAAGTGAAAGCACAGCCGCTGTGCTCTGCTTTCACTTTACGGCCGGCAGTCACAGTGCGGGAAGCAGACGGCAAGGGACCTGACGGACACCAGAATGTAAGTATGTGCTGTTTGTTTTTTTTTAGTTTAACGCTTGTAACCAGGGTAAACATCGGGTAACTAAGCGCGGTCCTGCGCTTAGTTACCCGATGTTTACCCTGGTTACAAGCGAACGCATCGCTGGATCGCATCGCTAGATCGCTAGATCGGTGTCACACACACCGATCTAGCGATGACAGCGGGAGAAAGAAAGTTCTAAACGATCTGCTACGACGTACGATTCTCAGCAGGATCCCTGATCGCTGCTGCGTGTCAGACACAGCGATATCGTAACGATATCGCTGGAACGTCACGAATCGTACCGTCGTAGCGATCGAAATGTTATAGTGTGACGGTACCCTTACTGTTCTCCTGTTATACCCTAAGCTATCCCCTCCCCCACGAAGCCTGGGACAGAAGTGCTAGTGTATAAACATGTAAGACAAACAGGTATAACAAAAAGCAAGTAAAATACAAAACACTCACCAAAGGTAGAGAGGTATGTCGGGAAGGGTAGGAATGTACAAATCAAATGGAAATAGGACAATGAGGAAATCATACATCCAAAAACAGCATGCAACAATCTCCAGTAGCAACGACAATCAGCAACTCAGCACAGCAACTCCAAGGAGCTAGGAAGTAAAACGGGCTAGGAAGAGAAGGTCTGGCATGATTTTATAGCAAGAGGAAATGACCAGGTCAGGAACAGCTGTGAGATAGACCTGCAATTTTCTAACCAGCTTAGAAAGGGTCAATAACCTCTTCAGCTTCAAAGGAAAGAAAATCCATTTAATAGGAAGCACAAGCACAGAGGCTAAATGGAAGAGCTGCGATTCACAATATGTAGTGATCTTCTAACCCCAGATCTTTCTGGAGGATGTGATCCACTTGTGACAACATCTTTAAGAAGTCACCACAAAACTTCTGTAGTTATAGATTTGTGCTAATCCTTCTGCTTTAATTAGCTTTTAACCCCTTTGTGACATATGACGTACTATCCCATCGAGGTGACCCGGGCCGTATGGCCATCGATGGGATAGTACGTCATATGCGATCAGCTGCGCTCACGGGGGGAGCGCGGTCTATCGCGGCCCGGGTGTCAGCTGACTATCACAGCTGACATCCGGTACTATGTGACAGGAGCAGTCATGGACCGCTCCCGGCACATTAACCCCCGGAACACTGCGATCAAACATGATCGTAGCATTCCGGAGGCAAAGGGAAGCATCGCGCAGGGAGGGGGCTCCTTGCGTGCTTCCCTGAGACCCTCAGAACAACGCGATGCGATCGCTTGTTCCGAGGGTCTCCTCCGATCTCCTCCTCCCTGCAGGCCCCAGATCCAAGATGGCCACGGGGGACCTTCCAGGTCCTGCAGGGAGGTGACTTGCGAGCACCTGCGGAGAGCAAGCGCCGGCAAGCCTCCTGCACTGCTTGTCAGATCGCTGTGCAAAGTGTCAGATCAGCGATCTGACAATATATAGTGATGTCCCACCCTGGGTCAATGTAAAAAAATTTAAAAAAAATACACTGTGTAAAAATATTTTTTTTTTAAATTCCTAAATAAAGAAAAAAAAAAAATATTTTTCCAATAAATACATTGCTTTATGTTAATAAAAAAACAATAAAAGTACACATATTTAGTATCACCGCGTCCGTAACGACCCGACCTATAAAACTGTCCCACTAGTTAACCCCTTCAGTGAACACCGTAAGAAAAAAACGAGGCAAAAAACAATGCTTTATCATCATACCGCCGAAAAAAAAGTGGAATAACACACGATCAAAAAGACTGATATAAATAATCATGGTACCGCTGAAAACGTCATCTTGTCCCCCAAAAAACGAACCACCATACAGCGTCATCCGCAAAAAAAAGCTATAGCCTTCAGAATAAAGCGATGCAAAAATAATTATTTTTATATAAAGTAGTTTTTATTGTATAAAAGTGCCAAAACATAATAAAATTATATAAATGAGGTATCGCTGTAATCGTACTAACCCGAAGAATAAAACTGCGGAACAATATAAACGCCCCCCCCAAAAGAAATTCATGAATTGCTGGTTTTTGTTCATTCTGCCTAAAAAAAATTGGAATAAAAAGTGATCAAAAACTGTCATGTGTCTGAAAATGGTGCCAATAAAAACATCAACTCATCCCGCAAAAAACAAGACCTTACATGACTCTGTGGACCAAAATATGGAAAAATTATAGCTGTCAAAATTAGTTAGGGTTAGGGTTGGGGCTAGTTTTGCGGTTAGGGTTTGGTTACTTTACGGTTGGGTTAGGGGTGTGTCAGGGTTAGGGGTTGTGGTTAGGGTTATGGTTGTGATTAGGGTTGTGTTGGGGTTAGGGTTGGAGTTAGAATTGGGGGGTTTCCACTGTTCAGGCAGTGGGGGCTCTGCAAACGCAACGTGGCGTCCACAGATCATTCCATCAAAGTCTGCATTTCAAAACGTCACTACTGCCCTTCTGAGCCCCGACATGCGCCCAAACAGTAGTTTTCTCACACATATGGGGTATCAGCATACTCAGGACAAATTAGCCAACAACTTTTGGGGTCCAATTTCTTCTCCTGTTACCCTTGGAAAAATATAAAACTGGGGGCTAAAAAATCATTTTTGACGCAAAAAATTTGTTGTAAACTTTAGTGAAACATTTGGGGGTTCAAAGTACTCACCACACATCCAGATAAGTTCCTTTGGGGGTTTAGTTTCCAATATGGGGTCACTTGTGGGGGGTTTCTACTGTTTAGGTACATCAGGGGCTCTGCAAATGCAATGTGACGCCCGCATACCATTCCATCAAAGTCTGCATACCAAAATGATGCTCCTTCCCTTATGAACTCTGCCATGCGCCCAAACAGTGGTTTACCCCCACATATTGGGTATCAGCTTCTCCATGACAAATTGCATAACTTTTGGGGTAAAATTTCTCCTGTTACCCTTGGGAAAAGAAAAAAATGGGGGCAAAAATATCATTTTTGTGAAAAAATATGATTTTATATTTTTACGGCTCTACACTATAAACTTCTGTGAAGCACTTGGGGGTTCAAAGTGCTCACCACACATCTAGATAAGTTGCTTAGGTGATCTAGTTTCGAAAATGGGGTCTCTTGTGGGGATTTCCACTGTTTAGGCACAGCAGGGGCTCTCCAAACATGACATGGCGTCTGATCTCAATTCCAGCCAATTCTGCGTTGAAAAAGTCAAACGGTGCTCCTTCCCTTACGAGCTCTGCCATGCACCCAAACAGTGGTTTACCCCCACATATGGGGTATAAGCGTACTCAGGACAAATTGTGCAACAACTTTTGGGGTCCACTTTCTTCTGTTACCCTTGGGAAAATAAAAAATTGGGGGCGAAAAGATCATTTTTGTGAAAAAAATATGATTTTTTATTTTTACGACTCTACATTATAAATGTCTGTGAAGCACTTGGGGGTTCAAAGTGCTTACCATACATCTAGATAAGTTCCTTAGAGGGTCTACTTTCCAAAATGGTGTCACTTGTGGGGAGTTTCCACTGTTTAGGCACATCAGGGGCTCTCCAAACGCGACATGGCGTCTGATCTCAATTCCAGCCAATTTTGCATTGAAAAGTCAAATGGCACTCCTTCCCTTTTGAGCACTGCCATGCGCCCAAACAGTGGTTTACCCCCACATATGGGGTATCAGAGTACTCAGGACAAATTGCACAACAACTTTTGAGGTCCAATTTCTTCTGTTACCCTTGTTAAAATAAAACAAATTGATAAGTAATTTTTTTTTTTTTAAATTTTAAAATGTTCATTTTTTTTAAACATTCCAAAAATTCCTGTGAAGCACCTGATGGGTTAATAAACTTCTTGAATGTGGTTTTGAGCACCTTGAGGAGTGCAGTTTTTAGAATAGTGTCACTTTTTTGCTATTTTCTATCATAGAGACCCCTCAAAGTGACTTTAAATGTGATGTGGTCCCGAAAAAAAAATGGTGTTGTAAAAATGAGAGATTGCTGGTCAACTTTTAACCCTTAACTCCCTAGCAAAAAAAAAATTTGGTTCCAAAATTCTGCTGATGTAAAGTAGACATGTGGGAAATGTTATTTATTAGGTGTTTTGTGTGACATATCTCTGTGATTTAAAGGGAACCTGTCACCTGAATTTGGCGGGACTGGTTTTGGGTCATATGGGCGGAGTTTTCGGGTGTTTGATTCACCCTTTCCTTTACTGCTGGCTGCATGCTGGCTGCAATATTGGATTGAAGTTCATTCTCTGTCCTCCATAGTACACGCCTGCACAAGGCAAGATTGCTTTGCGCAGGCGTGTACTATGGAGGACAGAGAATGAACTTCAATCCAATATTGCAGCCAGCATGCAGCCAGCGGGTAAGGAAAGGGTGAATCAAACACTCAAAAACTCCGCCCATATGACCCAAAACCAGTCCCGCCAAATTCAGGTGACAGAGTCCCTTTAATTGCATAAAAATTCAAAGTTGGAAAATAGCAAAATTTTTAAAATATCAAACAATTATTACAACTGTCATGAAGTACAATGTGTCACAAGAAAACAATGTCAGAATCATTGGGATCCGTTGAAGCGTTCCAGAGTTATAACCTCATAAAGGCACAGTAGTCAGAATTGTAAAAATTAGCCCCATCATTAACGTGCAAACCACCCTTAGCGGTAAAGGGGTTAATTACATTGGCTCTATGCTTGGGGTCATTGTATTAAAATAAAAATAAAAAAATTTGAAGCGAATCATATGCCTCCCTGATGGTATTGCATGATGCAAAAGTATTGCCTTTATTTCTCAGCATTGAGGACTTGAAAAAATGGGCAATGTTGAGGACCATAGATGCAATGGTTGAACTATCTTCAGCATAAAGAAGATCAAGGAGTCCTGTAAATAATAATATGAACCCAACATATCCTTGATTTCAAAATCAATTGAGTATGTCTAAGATTACTTGAAGAGACAGAAGGATTTGTGCAACGCTACATCTACGAGGATCTGTGTTTCTCCAAGATTCTCAAAAACTGTGCAATTATACGGAGATTAATTTGTTTTTTTACTTTGCTTTGAATGCGAAGGGCATTTTGTTAATTAATAAAAATAAACCTTAAAGGGAATATGTCACTGGATTTTGCCATTTAATTTGAGAGCAGCAAAACATAGGTTAAGTGAGCCTTATTCCAGGGATGTGCTACTTATTATTACACTCTGTGTTGTAGTTTTCAATATAATCAGTGTTTTATCAACAGGAGATTATCACTGTCTGACCAGGTCTCATCTGCACAGCAGTCAAGCTAATCTGTGTATTCCCACCCAACCATTAATTAGCATTTTGCTGACAATGTGCACTGCACACAGGCAACTGCTAATTAGGCATGTGGGCAGGGGAAATAGCAATATGACAACTGCTATATTTACCATACAGGAATTCTATCAAAACTACCATAAGCAGCCCAGTAAGTGGTATTGGTACATTATTGGAATTAGGCTATCTTGCCCTATATTATGCTGCTCTCGGATTACATAGCAAAAAACAACTGACGGATTATCTTTTAACACGTAAAGTTTGTATACATATACAAATATATAAACACACCATTGTGCCTAAGATAATATATATATATATATATATATATATATATATATATATATATATATATATATATATATGTATATATACATGCAAGTTTTTTTTTAGAATAAAATTTCAAATATCCTGACTAAACTTATTATCCTAAAAGTTTTTGCATATTTCTCTTATTGCAATGAAATGAACGCCCAGGCTCATATTCCCAATCAAGCACAGGAGACTTCCATCACTAGTAAAGACGAAGAAAAAAGAGTGAAATCAGAAGACCCCGGGCCAGCAGCTAAGCGAGGAGAGCCTTCGCGTGTAAGGATATTTGAGGGAGGGTAAGTACAATTCTGTATACACCTTTTCATATTTAGTTATTCTAGACTGAAAGGTGGTTGTCCTCATTTATGAATAAATGTATCCTCGATACTATATAATCAAAATGAACCACTTTGATGGTCTGCGATTCTAACTCGCGATGTTACTTTGTCACTCGGTGTCACTTTGAATCCTGGCAATTCCAGAGTAGGTATGTGTAAAGCTATTGTTTATAGATGCTCTGGACTATTTAGCTCCCTCGGTGTTTGGCTACTGTTTTAGTTCCTTTTTTGTCCTATTGGAGCAGAGCTGTAATCAGCCATTACCCGGTCATTTACAGTGTCGACAAGGGAGCTGAGGTAGTCTGAGATACTCCTCCTGTCTCACATTGGGTAACATTGCTCTTCCTGCAAGAAACGCAGAATACTTAATGGGTTTTGTCTAAAATGTACCGATGTAATGCACTGTGTATGTAACTATTTATCAAAATCTTGCATGCTTCTACACAGTTGTCTGCAAAGTACTCAGCTCCTATTTTGTTGAATAGTTTGCAATGTGATGCCCTAGACTGGATGAGATAATGATGTGGAGACCATAAGCCTCTTTGTGTTCTGTGTTATCTTTGCCCTTTTTTACCACCTACCTGGCTATTTTTGAACAATCTACTCTTATAACTCCCCCACTTCTCCCATTCTTTCCATCTCTCTCCTCCTACATCTACCATGCATGTTTCCCTTGTACTTTCCTATTCTTCTCCCTCCTCTTTCTGTTCCTATGAGAGGTAGAGGAAGCTGCATTCTGAAATCTTACATCATTCGACCGCAGACAAATATGAACTCAGACTGGATTTCTAGGATGATCTCACCGCCAGCCCTCCCCCACATCCACTCACCCACTAGACTCCTAGAGAGTCTGTTCTGTGTCCTCAAGGTGATTGTTTCGTGTAACAAGGCTGACAGCATGAGCACATGCTCCTATTCCTGCATATCTAGATTTCCGTATGAGGGCCAGAAATTGTGATAGGACAATATCGGTGCTTAGGTGTAAATCTTCTTCATTATTCAAAATCCAGATGCCCCAAGTCACTTATCCATTGTTTTATGTTATGTTATGAAACCTTAGAAATACACTTCAGTGTGCTAAATATTTGTAAACCATATCTGGAAACTATCCAATTGTGTCTGTAATGATGACCGTGTCACAGCCTATTTTCACTATGCTCACGCTCTTCCTCGGAACTGATTTACAATTTTCTGACCTTTTTCCCAGGGCTCATCCATGATTCCCTGACCACATCCCCCAGATGTCACCTGCTGTCTTCCTGACCTTTCCTAGATCTGCCATTCTACTACCCTACTTCCCAGGTACCCTTACTTTCCTATCCCCGGTTTACCTTTACCTGTCTACACTTTCTTCTCTATACATCCATAGCCTTTATTTCGGAATATTTTGCATGCCTGGTGCATCAGTCAGAGTGTACTCACTGGCTTTTCAGCACAAGTGTGATTCATAGGGCATGGAAATAAAGTAACACAAATGAACATTTTCATCATTTAGAATTCAGCATTAAATGAGTTTTCTCATGAACAAAGTACATTTGTATCAATAGATCTCAAAATAAATATAAGTTCAACAATTGGATGTGTTAAAAAAATGTTTCCCTACTGAGAATCTTATAAAAGTTGTCAGCTTACCCGCTCATTACGCTCCGCAAACGACCTCCGAAATCATATAAACTAAAAGGTGTACCATGAACACAAATACTAAAAACGCATCATAAAATATTTTATTAAATGACAAAAGATATATAAAATAAAATATAATAAAAATCAAATACCAAAGTTGGCCAGAAGGTGGCGCCACAGGGTAACAAATCAGCAAATCCCTCAAGAAAGTGATTGGAACAATGAAAAATATGTGATAGTGAGGTAACTATAAGAAATAGAAATGTGAAAATAAAATGCAGTGAAAAAACGTCAAAATTTATGTGAGGTAAAGTAAATACCGTGAGTATGCTGTGGAGCCAACCTGTCCCTACACACGTTTCGGCAGTAAAAAAGCCTTCTTCCAGGGGGGGGGGACTAACATCCGCACTAATCCGTACCTCCCACTCCCGGCTCGAAGACTTCTCATGAGTTGCACCAATCCTCTGGAATGCTCTACCCCAAGAAATTAGGACTAGCCACAATTTATACAGTTTTAGGCGCTCCCTAAAAAAAACATCTATTTAGGCAGCATATCACCTTCCCTACTCGAAGCCTTTTAATACATACAGGTCCTTCTCAAAAAATTAGCATATAGTGTTAAATTTCATTATTTACCATAATGTAATGATTACAATTAAACTTTCATATATTATAGATTCATTATCCACCAACTGAAATTTGTCAGGTCTTTTATTGTTTAAATACTGATGATTTTGGCATACAACTCCTGATAACCCAAAAAACCTGTCTCAATAAATTAGCATATTTCACCCATCCAATCAAATAAAAGTGTTTTTTAATAACAAACAAAAAAACCATCAAATAATAATGTTCAGTTATGCACTCAATACTTGGTCGGGAATCCTTTGGCAGAAATGACTGCTTCAATGCGGCGTGGCATGGAGGCAATCAGCCTGTGACACTGCTGAGATGTTATGGAGGCCCAGGATGCTTCAATAGCGGCCTTAAGCTCATCCAGAGTGTTGGGTCTTGCGTCTCTCAACTTTCTCTTCACAATATCCCACAGATTCTCTATGGGGTTCAGGTCAGGAGAGTTGGCAGGCCAATTGAGCACAGTAATACCATGGTCAGTAAACCATTTACCAGTGGTTTTGGCACTGTGAGCAGGTGCCAGGTCGTGCTGAAAAATGAAATCTTCATCTCCATAAAGCATTTCAGCCGATGGAAGCATGAAGTGCTCCAAAATCTCCTGATAGCTAGCTGCATTGACCCTGCCCTTGATGAAACACAGTGGACCAACACCAGCAGCTGACATGGCACCTCACACCATCACTGACTGTGGGTACTTGACACTGGACTTCAGGCATTTTGGCATTTCCTTCTCCCCAGTCTTCCTCCAGACTCTGGCACCTTGATTTCCGAATGACATGCAAAATTTGCTTTCATCAGAAAAAAGTACTTGGGACCACTTAGCAACAGTCCAGTGCTGCTTCTCTGTAGCCCAGGTCAGGCGCCTCTGCCGCTGTTTATGGTTCAAAAGTGGCTTTACCTGGGGAATGCGGCACCTGTAGCCCATTTCCTGCACACCAGACTCAGTCCACTGCTTCCTCAGGTTCCCCAAGGTCTGGAATCGGTCCTTCTCCACAATCTTCCTCAGGGTCCGGTCTCCTCTTCTCGTTGTACAGCGTTTTCTGCCACATTGTTTCCTTCCAACAGACTTACCATTGAGGTGCCTTGATACAGCACTCTGGGAACAGCCTATTTGTTGAGAAATTTCTTTCTGGGTCTTACCCTCTTGCTTGAGGGTGTCAATGATGGCCTTCTTGACATCTGTCAGGTCGCTAGTCTTACCCATGATGGGGGTTTTGAGTAATGAACCAGGCAGGGAGTTTATAAAAGCCTCAGGTATCTTTTGCATGTGTTTAGAGTTAATTAGTTGATTCAGAAGATTAGGGTAATAGGTCGTTTAGAGAACCTTTTCTTGATATGCTAATTTATTGAGACAGGTTTTTTGGGTTATCAGGAGTTGTATGCCAAAATCATCAGTATTAAAACAATAAAAGACCTGACAAATTTCAGTTGGTGGATAATGAATCTATAATATATGAAAGTTTAATTGTAATCATTACATTATGGTAAATAATGAAATTTAACACTATATGCTAATTTTTTGAGAAGGACCTGTATAGTTCATTCTCTACTTCTCCGATCATAACTCTCCATCAAATTCCATCGCTCACAAAAGCACCAAAAATATTGGCTGATGACCAGCTCATGCTGCCTATATCTACCCCCCATTTCCTCAAGATGGCTGGACCATCATTGTAAATAAAAGCCTGTACTTTCTCACCCACACCTCATTGCAGATTGTAAGCTCTTACGGGCAAGGTCATTATCTTTGCATTAATTATTGTATTATCATTAACATTCTTATGACTGTTGTATAAGAACTGTTGAATAGTAAAGCTGAGGATATGTTGGCGCTATATAAATAAAGATTATTATTATTAAACTAGATGGTGGCCCGATTCTAACGCATCTGGTATTCTAGAATATGTATGTAGTTTATTTATGAAGATTTAAGAATAATGCAATGAATACACAGGATTTTCCGGGTAAACTGTCCTCCATGTTATTCTCTCCCTCACAGACTGTCCTCCATGTTATTCTTTCCCCCACAGACTGTCCTCCATGTTATTATCTCCCTCACAGACTGTTCTCCATGTTATTCTCTCCCTCACAGACTGTCCTACATGTTATTCTCTGTAACAACTCTGCTGGCATCACGGCATGGCCTCACATCTCTCACACTCTCTTACCCACTGCTCCAGGTCATGTTGCGGTTTCTGTTTCTTGCCAGCTCCATGTTCTGTGTCTCTGCCCTCTGCATGCTTCCTGGCTGTGTGTATAGGGGTGCGGCGCCTGAACTCTCTGGTTTTTATAGGTATCAGGTGCATCTGTCTAATCTGTTCCTGACCAATTACCAAGAGGCCTCCAGTATATAGTGCAGCTCCACCCTGTGGACTGGGCCTGTGCAATGTGTTAACTCAGTTTGTGTTTAGCTTCTGAGTTTGCCAAGCCTTGCTCTGTGTTACTCCCTCTCTGGAGGCTTTTCTCCTTGCCTTGCCTTGATCTTGTTGTCCGCCCTCCAGGAGGCAGAATATCCTGGTCCCTGTGTCTTTGTTCTTGTGTCTTGTTCCATTGCCTTGTCTGTACTTAGTCTTATCTCGGTCTCTTTGTCTGTTGCTTGCTTCCCTGCTGTGTCTTTCCTTGTGTTCTTGGTCTGCTTTTGCTCCGCACTCTTGCGGCTCTGCCTGCTCTGTAGCTTTGTGGCTTTACCGCTGTTCCGCACTCCTGCGGTTCTGCTCCGTTCTGCTCTGCTGCTGCAGTAATCTCTTGCTGCAGCTCCTCTCTGCATTCCTTGCGGTTCTACTCTGCTTAAGCTTCTGCAGTAATCTCTTGCTGCACCTCCTCTCCACATTCCTTGTGGCTTTGCTCTGCTTAGCTTCTGCGGCTGCAGTAATCTCTTGCTGCAGCTTCTCTCCACATTTCTTGTGGCTCTGCTTAGCTCCTGCGGCTGCAGTAATCCCTTGCTGCAGCTCCTCTCCACATTCCTTGTGGCTCTGCTCTGCTTAGCTTCTGCGGCTGCAGTAATCCCTTGCTGCAGCTCCTCTCCGCATTCCTTGCGGTTCTGCTCTGCTTTGCCGCTGCAGAAATCTCTTGCTGCAGCTCCTCTCCATATTCCTTTGTGGTTCTGCTCTGCTTAGCGTTTATGGCTGCGCTATCGCTTGCTGCTATACCGCTCTTGTCCACAGCCTTGCGGTTCTCTTCCTGTGTGAACAGGTCCCAACCTGTTCCTTCATTCTCCTTTCCTTCTGGCTTGTTTCCTTTCCTGCTCCTCCTGTGTGAACAGGTTCCTACCTGTTCATTCATACTACATATCCATACCTGCACCTCCTGTGTGAACAGGTCCCTACCTGTTCCTTCATACACCACACCTTCATACACCGTTCCTGCCAGTCCTGTGTTCTCTGCCGTGTTCCTGCCAGCCCTGTGTTCTCTGTCGTGTTCCTGCAAGCCCTGTGTTCTCTGCCTTGTTCCTGCCAGCCCTGTGTTCTCTGCCGTGTTCCTGCCAGCCCTGTGTTCTCTGCCATGACTCTGCCAGCTCTGTGTCTCAGCCGTGCCAGCCTACTCGTCTGAATCTCATCTGTGCTCATCTGCTAGTCCTGCCTCATGCCCGCACCAATCCTAGTGTTCCTGTCTCCCAAGTGGGATCAGCAGCCACAGCCAGACACCACCCTGGAGTAGCACCTGGCAGCTGCCTGGTGCACAAGCCTGACCTCACCATCAGAGGCTCCAGTGAAAACCCAGGCAGCTGTCATAGTTACGCCCCTTCCAGGGTAGTCTGGTTTGTGGCACAGTGGGGCCACAAACCCCCCGAGCTCACGCCCACCAGTCAGCGCGTGAGCGTGACATTCTGTCCCTCACAGACTGTCCTCCATGTTATTCTCTCCCTCACAGACTGTTCTCCATGTTATTCTCTCCCACACAGACTGTTCTCCATGTTATTCTCTCCCTCACAGACTGTTCTCCATGTTATTCTCTCCCTCACAGACAGTTCTCCATGTTATTCTCTCGCTCACAGACTGTTCTCCATGTTATTCTCTCCCTCACAGACTGTCCTCCATGTTATTCTCTCGCTCACAGACTGTCCTCCATGTTATTCTCTCCCTCACAGACTGTTCTCCATGTTATTCTCTCCCTCACAGACTGTCCTCCGTGTTATTCTCTCCCTCACAGACTGCCCTCCATGTTATTCTCTCCCTCACAGACAGTTCTCCATGTTATTCTCTCCCTCACAGACTGTTCTCCATGTTATTCTCTCCCTCACAGACTGTCCTCCATGTTATTCTCTCGCTCACAGACTGTCCTCCATGTTATTCTCTCCCTCACAGACTGTTCTCCATGTTATTCTCTCCCTCACATACGGTACTTCATGTTATTATGTATGTAGTTTATTTATGAACGCTGATTGGTCGAGGCCGGCCGGGCGCGACCAATCAGCGTCGCGGGATTTCGGTAACAGACAAACAGACCCTTAGACAATCTAATATATAAAGCTGAATGTGTGTGTGTATGTGTGTATGTCCGGGATTGGCATCTGTACCGTCGCAGCTACAGCCACAAAATTTTGCACACACATCTGGACCCCGAGAGCATCATAAGCTATGTTGTGAGGCGAAATTTTAACCCCGCGCATTCAAATTCACCAAACAATTTTGCCCCTATCTACATAATGGGGAAAAAGTGAAAGGAAAAGTGTTGGAGGCAAATTGACAGCTGCCAGATGTGAACAAGGGGGACTTAAAGAATGGGAGCGATGGCGCCAAAGAGTATATACCGTACAGTTGCTAAGGTGGGTCCCCGACATGGGATATTCACCACACACCGGGATACAAACACACACACAAAACGCGCCACACATTACCACGTGCTTGAACACATATACCACCCTCAGCACACATTTCACCACACATACACCAACCTCGCCACATAAAAGTCGAAACACAAAAGTCGTCACTCAAAACTCGCCACGCGCAAAATTCGCCACTTGCAAAACTAGGCTCACGCAAAACTCGCCACATGTGCAAAACTCACCTCATGGAAAACTCGCCACACGCAAAACTTGCACATGCGGAAAAATTGCCACGTGCACAAAAGTTGCAACACATGCAAAAGTTGCCTCACACAAAACTTGCACATACTCAAAACGCACCACACGTAAAACTCGACACGCGCAAAACTCACCATGCGCAAAACTTTCTGCACACAACTTGCTACACTAACCTGTCACATGCAACTCAACACACAAAAAGTTTCTACACGCATGTCGCCACACAAAACTCATCTCACAAAAGTCGCTACATGCATGTCTCCAGGCTCGGACTGGCCCACCGGGGAACCGGAGGATCCTCCGGTGGGCCCTGACACTGGCATCTGCTGGCAGGGCCTCCCCCCGCTCCAGGGCCCTCCCCCCGCTCCAGGGCCCCCCCGCCGCCGCCCGCCCGCTCGCTCGCTCGCCTGCTCGCCTTGAATACTCACCCTGCCTGCTCCAGCGATGGTCTCGGCGTCTGCACTGCACGAGCGGTCACGTGACACCGCTCATTAAGATCATGAATATGCGCATATTCATGATCTTAATGAATGGTGTCACATGACCGCTCAAGCAGGAAGAAGGTGCTGCGCCGGCGCCGCCGCCTGGAGTCGGGACAGAGCGCGAGGGATGTCGGCACGGCCGTGCAGTGGGAAGACAGGTGAGTATGAGGGACGGGGGAACGGGGGGGGAATGAAGGAGGACATAAGCCGGCGCGCCGAGCAGGAGCGGAGAGATAAGCCTGCATACAGGGGGGAATATGAGCCATGCAGGGGGAATATGAGCCATGCAGGGGGGGATATGAGCCATGCAGGGGGGGATATGAGCCATGCAGGGGGGGATATAAGCCATGCAGGGGGGAATATGAGCCATGCAGGGGGGGATATAAGCCATGCAGGGGGGAATATGAGCCATGCAGGGGGGGATATGAGCCATGCAGGGGGGGATATGAGCCATGCAGGGGGGAATATGAGCCATGCAGGGGGGGATATAAGCCATGCAGGGGGGAATATGAGCCATGCAGGGGGGGATATAAGCCATGCAGGGGGGAATATGAGCCATGCAGGGGGGGATATAAGCCATGCAGGGGGGAATATTAGCCATGCAGGGGGGATATAAGCCATGCAGGGGGGAATATGAGCCATGCAGGGGGGGATATAAGCCATGCAGGGGGGAATATGAGCCATGCAGGGGGGAATATGAGCCATGCAGGGGGGAATATGAGCCATGCAGGGGGGAATATGAGCCATGCATACAGGAGGGGTAATATGAGCTATGTATATGGGATAGGAGGGAGATGAGCCATGCATACAGGAGGGGGGTCATTATACAGTATGGAGCATCATGTGTGGCCGTTATACAGTATGGAGCATCATGTGTGGCCGTTATACAGTATGGAGCATCATTTGTGGTCATTATACAGTATTGAGCATTATGTGGGATCATTATACAGTATGGAGCATCATGTGTAGCCATTATACAGTATGGAGCACCATGTGTGACCATTATACAGTATGGAGCATCATGTGTGGCCGTTATACAATATGGAGCATCATTTGTGGTCATTATACAGTATGGAGCATCATGTGTGGCCGTTATACAGTATGGAGCATCATTTGTGGTCATTATACAGTATTGAGCATTATGTGTGGCCATTATACAGTATTGAGCATTATGTGGGATCATTATACAGTATGGAGCATCATGTGCGGCCGTTATACAGTATGGAGCATCATGTGTGGTCATTATACAGTATGGAGCATTATGTGGGATCATTATACAGTATGGAGCATCATGTGCGGCAGTTATACAGTATTGAGCATCATGTGTGGTCATTATACAGTATGGAGAACTGTGTGGCCGTTATACACTATGGAGCATCATGTGTGGTGGCCGTTATACAGTATTGAGCATCATGTGCGGTCATTATACAGTATGGAGCACTGTGTGGCCATATTTTTTTGTTTATAATTATTGTATATAAAACAGTGTGATCAGCAGTGCTAAATGGCTGCGGTTGGGACGTGGATATGGGTGTGACTAGTTGTGAAATGGGTCTAGTCAGAGGCGTGGCCTAAAATTTGCTCTTCTTCAAAAGTTGGGAGGTATGGTACCACATTTGCCAGATCACGGCAAGTGCCGCAAATCCCATAGAGAATGACTGAGGCCGAACGCAGTGTTGCCATAAGTGATCCGTTATGCGGCAGATGCAGAAAAACTGCCCGATCTGCTGCAAAAGGCGACTTTCACATCAGCGATTTTTGCCAAAGTCACTGCCGATAGTGTCATACTCACCAAAAGGGGAGGCAGCGCTAAAAGTGCCAAGGGCAGCAGAAACTCTAAATACGGCCCTGGGGGGCTACATTATATTCTGTGGGGGGACTGCATTATACTCAAGGTACTACATTATATTATGGGGGCTACATCATACTATATGAGGGGTTACAGTATACTCTATGGGGGGCTGCATTATATTCTGTGGTGGGGCTGCATTATTCTCTCAGGGGACTACATAATATTATGGGGGCTACATCATACTATATGAGGGGCAAATGGAGGCAAATTGACAGCTGCCAGATGTGAACAAGGGGGACTTAAAGAATGGGAGCGATGGCGCCAAAGAGTATATACCGTACAGTTGCTAAGGTGGGTCCCCGACATGGGATATTCACCACACACCGGGATACAAACACACACACAAAACGCGCCACACATTACCACGTGCTTGAACACATATACCACCCTCAGCACACATTTCACCACACATACACCAACCTCGCCACATAAAAGTCGAAACACAAAAGTCGTCACTCAAAACTCGCCACGCGCAAAATTCGCCACTTGCAAAACTAGGCTCACGCAAAACTCGCCACATGTGCAAAACTCACCTCATGGAAAACTCGCCACACGCAAAACTTGCACATGCGGAAAAATTGCCACGTGCACAAAAGTTGCAACACATGCAAAAGTTGCCTCACACAAAACTTGCACATACTCAAAACGCACCACACGTAAAACTCGACACGCACAAAACTCACCATGCGCAAAACTTTCTGCACACAACTTGCTACACTAACCTGTCACATGCAACTCAACACACAAAAAGTTTCTACACACATGTCGCCACACAAAACTCATCTCACAAAAGTCGCTACATGCATGTCTCCAGGCTCGGACTGGCCCACCGGGGAACCGGAGGATCCTCCGGTGGGCCCTGACACTGGCATCTGCTGGCAGGGCCTCCCCCCGCTCCAGGGCCCTCCCCCCGCTCCAGGGCCCCCCCCGCCGCCGCCCGCCCGCTCGCTCGCTCGCCTGCTCGCCTTGAATACTCACCCTGCCTGCTCCAGCGATGGTCTCGGCGTCTGCACTGCACGAGCGGTCACGTGACACCGCTCATTAAGATCATGAATATGCGCATATTCATGATCTTAATGAATGGTGTCACATGACCGCTCAAGCAGGAAGAAGGTGCTGCGCCGGCGCCGCCGCCTGGAGTCGGGACAGAGCGCGGGGGATGTCGGCACGGCCGTGCAGTGGGAAGACAGGTGAGTATGAGGGACGGGGGAACGGGGGGGGAATGAAGGAGGACATAAGCCGGCGCGCCGAGCAGGAGCGGAGAGATAAGCCTGCATACAGGGGGGAATATGAGCCATGCAGGGGGGATATGAGCCATGCAGGGGGGGATATGAGCCATGCAGGGGGGGATATGAGCCATGCAGGGGGGGATATAAGCCATGCAGGGGGGAATATGAGCCATGCAGGGGGGGATATAAGCCATGCAGGGGGGGATATGAGCCATGCAGGGGGGAATATAAGCCATGCAGGGGGGAATATGAGCCATGCAGGGGGGGATATAAGCCATGCAGGGGGGAATATGAGCCATGCAGGGGGGGATATAAGCCATGCAGGGGGGAATATGAGCCATGCAGGGGGGATATAAGCCATGCAGGGGGGAATATGAGCCATGCAGGGGGGGATATAAGCCATGCAGGGGGGAATATGAGCCATGCAGGGGGGAATATGAGCCATGCAGGGGGGAATATGAGCCATGCAGGGGGGAATATGAGCCATGCATACAGGAGGGGTAATATGAGCTATGTATATGGGATAGGAGGGAGATGAGCCATGCATACAGGAGGGGGGTCATTATACAGTATGGAGCATCATGTGTGGCCGTTATACAGTATGGAGCATCATGTGTGGCCGTTATACAGTATGGAGCATCATTTGTGGTCATTATACAGTATTGAGCATTATGTGGGATCATTATACAGTATGGAGCATCATGTGTAGCCATTATACAGTATGGAGCACCATGTGTGACCATTATACAGTATGGAGCATCATGTGTGGCCGTTATACAGTATGGAGCATCATTTGTGGTCATTATACAGTATGGAGCATCATGTGTGGCCGTTATACAGTATGGAGCATCATTTGTGGTCATTATACAGTATTGAGCATTATGTGTGGCCATTATACAGTATTGAGCATTATGTGGGATCATTATACAGTATGGAGCATCATGTGCGGCCGTTATACAGTATGGAGCATCATGTGTGGTCATTATACAGTATGGAGCATTATGTGGGATCATTATACAGTATGGAGCATCATGTGCGGCAGTTATACAGTATTGAGCATCATGTGTGGTCATTATACAGTATGGAGAACTGTGTGGCCGTTATACACTATGGAGCATCATGTGTGGTGGCCGTTATACAGTATTGAGCATCATGTGCGGTCATTATACAGTATGGAGCACTGTGTGGCCATATTTTTTTGTTTATAATTATTGTATATAAAACAGTGTGATCAGCAGTGCTAAATGGCTGCGGTTGGGACGTGGATATGGGTGTGACTAGTTGTGAAATGGGTCTAGTCAGAGGCGTGGCCTAAAATTTGCTCTTCAAAAGTTGGGAGGTATGGTACCACATTTGCCAGATCACGGCAAGTGCCGCAAATCCCATAGAGAATGACTGAGGCCGAACGCAGTGTTGCCATAAGTGATCCGTTACGCGGCAGATGCAGAAAAACTGCCCGATCTGCTGCAAAAGGCGACTTTCACATCAGCGATTTTTGCCAAAGTCACTGCCGATAGTGTCATACTCACCAAAAGGGGAGGCAGCGCTAAAAGTGCCAAGGGCAGCAGAAACTCTAAATACGGCCCTGGGGGGCTACATTATATTCTGTGGGGGGACTGCATTATACTCAAGGTACTACATTATATTATGGGGGCTACATTATACTATATGAGGGGTTACAGTATACTCTATGGGGGGCTGCATTATATTCTGTGGTGGGGCTGCATTATTCTCTCAGGGGACTACATAATATTATGGGGGCTACATCATACCATATGAGGGGGCTACAGTATACTCTATGTGGGGTGCTGCATTATATTCTGTGGTGGAACTGCATTCTCTCAGGGGACTACATTATATTCTGTGCTGGGTGGCATTATACTATATGAGGGGGGGCTGCATTATACCCTATGGGGGTGCTACATTGTATTCTATGGTGGGGACTGTGTCATACCTGAGAGGGTTGCATTATATTTTGTGGGGTGCTGCATTATATTCTATGAGAGGGGACTGCATTATATTTTATGAGGGGGCTACATTATATTCTGTGAGGGGGCTACCCCAACCCTATATATATATATAACACAGGCCACATAGTACAGAGCACAGCGATGTAGTATATTGCCCAGCCACGTAATATATACCACAGCCACGTAGTATATAGCACAGAGACGTAGTATATAACACAGCCCATGCAGTATATAACACAGTCCATGCAGTATATAACACAGTCCACGTAGTATCTTGCGGGTAACGCACTCTGTTACCGCCGGTATTAACCCTGTGTGTCCCCAACCTTTTACTATTGATGCTGCCTATGCGGCATCAATAGTAAACAAATGTCACGTTAAAAATAATAAAAAAACTGCTATTCTCACCCTCCGTTGTCCGCTGAGCCGCACGTGGCCTCCACCATCTTCCGTTCCCATAGATGCATTGCAAAATTACTCAGAATACTTAGCAGTCTCGCGAGACTGCTAAGTCATCTGGGTAATTTCGCAATACATCCTGGGAACGGAAGATGGCGGCAGCCGTGCGCGTATCGCTGGAGCTTCAGGGGATCCCGCCGGAGGGTGAGTATATAACTATTTTTTATTTTAATTATTTTTTTAACAGGGATATGGTGCCCACACTGCTGTATACGACGTGGGCTGTGTTACATACCGCGTGGCACTGTGCTGTATACTACATAGGCAGTGTTATATACTATGTGGGCTGTGTGAAATACTCTGTGGGCTGTGCTATATATTACATGGCCACTGTTATATACTACGTGGCTGGGCAATATACTACGTGGCTCTGTGCTGCATACTACGTGGCTCTGTGCTGTATTCTACGTAGCTGGGCAATATACTACGTGACTGGGCAATATACTACGTGACTGGGCAATATACTACATGTCTGTGCTGTATACTACGTGGCTCTGTGCTGTATACTACGTCGCTGTGCAATATACTACGTCGCTGGCCAATCTACTACGTGACTGGGCAATATACTACGTGGCTGTGCATTATACTACGTGTTTGTGCTGTATACTACGTCGCTGTGCAATATACTACGTGACTGGGCAATATACTATGTGGCTGGGCAATATACTACGTGACTGGGCAATATACTATGTGGCTGGGCAATATACTACATGGCTGGGCAATATACTATGTGGCTGGGCAATATACTACGTAGCTGGGCAATATACTACGTGGCTGGGCAATATACTACGTGGCTGGGCAATATACTACGTGGCTGGGCAATATACTACATGACTGGGCAATATACTACGTGGCTGGGCAATATACTACGTGGCTGGGCAATATCCTACGTAGCTGGGCAATATACTACGTGGACATGCATATTCTAGAATACCCGATGCGTTAGAATCGGGCCACCATCTAGTATACTATATGTAGGGGAGATGACATACAGGTATATACTATATAGAGGGGAGATGACAGACAGGTATATACTATATACAGGAGGAGATGACATACAGGTATATACTATATACAGGAGGAGATGACACAGGTATATACTATATACTGGAGGAGATGACATACAGGTATATACTATACTTAGGAGGAGATGACATACAGGTATATACTATATACAGGAGGAGATGACATACAGGTATATACTATATATAGGAGGAGATGACATACAGGTATATACTATATACAGAAGAGATGACATACAGGTATATACTATATACAGGAGGAGATGACACATAGGTATATACAATATACAGGAGGAGATGACATACAGCAGGTATATACTATTTACAGGAGGAGATGACATACAGGTATATACTATATAAAGGGGGGATGACATACAGGTATATACTATATACAGGAGATGACATACAGGTGTATATTATATATAAGGGAGATGACAAACATGTATATACTGAGGGGAAAATGAGAAATGTGAGGTGAAAATGAGAGGTGTGAGGTGAAAATGAAAAGTTGTGAGTGCAAAATGAGAGGAGTGAGGGAAAATAGTGGAGTGATCAGAAAATGACAGATGTGAGGTCGAAATGACAAGTGTTAGGGGGGAATGAATAAGAGGAGTGAGGGGGAAAATAAGAGGAGTGAGGTGCTAAATGAGAGGGGTGATGGAAAGATAAGAGAAGTGAGGTGCTATAACTAACCACAGATATTTACTATGCCCAGGCAACGCCGGGCACTTCAGCTAGTTATATATATGGTGGCCCGATTCTAACGCATCGGGTATTCTAGAATATGTATGTAGTTTATTTTTGATGTTTTCAGAATAATGCAATTTATACACAGAATTTGGCCGGCCGGGCGTGACCAATTAGCGAAGCGTGGTTCAAATTCCACGTCAATTCACGGCCGGACTGCGCCTGTCGCTGATTGTTCACGGCTGGCCGGGCGTGACCAATCAGTGAAGCCAGGGCCGGCTCCAGGTTTTTGAGGGCCCCGGGCGAAAGAGTCTCAGTGGACCCCCCTCTTTAACACATACCACGATTCATCATGCACAGATACAGCAGAGAAATATACCACAGCCAAGTAGCATATAGCACAGCCACGTAGCATATAGCACAGGCCACGTAGTATATAACAGCCCACGTAGCATATAGCACAGCCCACGTAGCATATAGCACAGCCATGTAGCATATAACAGCCAGGTAGCATATAGCACAGCCACGTAGTATATAGCACAGCCCACGCAGTGTATAACACAACCCACGCAGTGTATAACACAGCCCACGTAGTAGATAGCACAGCCCATGCAGTGTATAACACAGACCATGTAGTATATAGCACAGCCCACGTAGTATATAACACAGCCCACGCAGTGTATAACAGCTCACGTAGTATATAGCACAGCCCATGCAGTGTATAACACAGCCCACGCAGTATATAGCACAGCCCATATAGTATATAACACAGGCCACGTAGTATATAACACAGCCCACGCTGTATATAACACAGCCACGTAGTATGTAGCACAGCTCACGTAGTGTATAGCACAGCTCACGCAGTATATAACACAGCCACGTAGTATATTGCCCAGCCACGTAATATATTGCACAGCTACGTAGTATATAGCACAGCTCATGTAGTATATAGCACAGCTCACGTAGTATATAGCACTTTTCACGCAGTATATGCATAGGCAGCATCAATAGTAAAAAGTTGGTCACACAGGGTTAATAGCAGCGTTAACAGACTGCATTACACTGCGGCATAATGCGGTGTAACGCAGCCATTAACTCTGTGTGAGCGCTGACTGGAGGGGGCAATGACAGAGAGTAGGAATCATGGCCGGACTGTGCCCGTCACTGATTGGTCACGGCCCCCGTAGTATATAGCACAGACACGTAGTATATTGCCCAGCCACGTAGTATATAGCACAGCCACATAGTATATAACACAGCCCATGTAGTATATAACACAGGCCACATAGTACAGAGCACAGCGATGTAGTATATTGCCCAGCCACGTAATATATACCACAGCCACGTAGTATATAGCACAGAGACGTAGTATATAACACAGCCCATGCAGTATATAACACAGTCCATGCAGTATATAACACAGTCCACGTAGTATCTTGCCCAGCCACGTAATATATTGCACAGCCACGTAATATATTGCACAGCCACGTAATATATTGCACAGCCACGTAGTATATAGCACAGCCACATAGTATATAACACAGCCCATGCAGTAAATAACACAGGCCACGTAGTATAGAGCACAGCGATGTAGTATGTTGCCCAGCCACGTAATATATACCACAGCCATGAAGTATATAGCACAGAGTCGTAGTACATAACACAGCCCGTGCATAACACAGCCCACGTAGTTTATACCACAGCCCACGTAGCCCATATCCCTGTTAAAAAAATAATTAAAATAAAAATAGTTATAATACTCACCTTCCATCGGCCCCCGGATCCAGCCCAGGCATTAACCGATGCTCCTTGCGACGCGAGACCGCAACGTCATCATCTCGCGAGACCGCAATGCATGACCCGGAGCGTCGCGAGGAGCAGCGGGAAAGGCGACGGAAGGTGAGTATATAATGATTTTTTATTTTGTTTATTGTTTTTAAAATTTGATCTTTTTACTATTGATGCTGCATAGGCAGCATCAATAGTAAATAGTTGGTCACACAGGGTTAATAGCAGCGTTAATGGACTGAGTTACATTGAGGCATAACGTGGTGTAACGCAGCCATTAACCCTGTGTGAGCGCTGACTGGAGGGGGCACTGACAGAGAGCAGGAAGGGGTGAATTCGCGACCGGACTGTGCCCGTCGCTGATTGGTCGTGGCCTGATGGCCGCGACCAATCAGCGATGTGGGATTTCTGTGACAGACAGAAAAACAGACAGAAAGACAGACAGACGGCCGAAGTGACCCTTAGACGATTATATAGATAGATGTGCCTATGCTTCAGTGGGGAAAATAAGTATGTGATACACGGCCAATTTTGCAAGTTTTCCCACCTACAAAGAATGGAGAGGTCTGTAATTTTTATCGTAGGTACACTTCAACTGTGACAGACAGAATCTAAAAATAGAAAACAGAAAATCACATTGTATGATTTTTAAATAATTAAATTACATTTTATTGCATGAAATACATACGGTATTTGATCACCTACCAACCAGCAAGAATTTGAGCCCTCCTACTCTGCACTCATAACCTATATTAACTGTTTGAACTCATTACCTGTATAAAAAAACACCTGTCTACAAAGTCACACATCTACCTCTCCACCACGGCCAAACCAAAGAGCTGTCTAATGACACCAGGGACAAAATTGTAGACCTTCACAAGGCTGGAATGACAATCAGCTTTGTGAGACGGCAATAACTGTTGTCGCAGTTATTAGAAAATGGAAGAAACACAAGATGACTGTTAATCTTCCTCGTTCTGGGGCTACATGGAAGATCTCGCCTTGTGGGCTAAGGATGATTCTGAGAAAGGTCCGGAATCTGCACAGTGCTACACAGGAGGAACTGGTCAATGACTTGAAGAGATCTGACACCACAGTCTCAAACATTACCGTTAGTAACACATTACGCCGTCATGGATTAAAATCCTGCAGGGTAAGCAAGGTCCCTCTGCTCTTGCCAGCACATGTCCAGGCCCATTTGAAGTTCCCCAATGACCATCTGGATGATCCAGAGGAAGCATGGGAGAAAGTCATGCGGTCAGAAGAGAATAAAATAGACCTTTTTTGTATTAACTCCACTTGCCGTCTTTGGAGGAAGAAGGAGTACAACCCCTAAGAACACCGAGTGCTTTTCTGCAAAGGGGCCATGATGACTGCACCATATTGAAGGGAGGATGGATGGGTTCATGTATCATGAGATTTTGGCTAACAACTTCCTTCCCTCAGTAACAGCATTGAAGATGGGTCATGGGCGGGTCTTTCAGCATGACAATGACCCGAAATGCACAGCTAGGGCAACTAAGGAGTAGCTCTGTAAGAATATTTCAAGGTCCTGGAGTGGCCTAGCCACTCTCCAGACCTGAACCCAATGGAAAATCTTTGGAGGGAGCTGAAACCCTATGTTGCCCAGTGACAGCAAAGAAACCTGAAAGATCTGGAGAAGATATATATGTATGGCGTGGTGGGCCAAAATCCATTCTGCAGTGTGTGCAATATTGGTCAAGAACTACAGAACACGTCTGACCTCTGTAATTGCAAACTAAGGTTTCTGTATGAAATATTAAGTTCTGTTTTTCTATTGCATGAAATACTTATTTCATGCAACAAACTGCAAATTAATTATGTAAAAATCATACAATGTGATTTTCTGGATTTTTTTATAGATTCTGTCTCTCACACCTGAAGTGTACCTACAATAAAAATTCGAGACCTCTCCATTCATTGTAGGTAGAGATACTTGCAAAATCGGCAGTGTATGAAATACTTATTTTCGAGAAAACGTATGGAAAACACCGGCGCACGTGTGGATGAAAAAAATACGAGGCTCGAAATGGCTATAGAGAGCTGCTGGTGGTTAAAGCAGGTTCTGTGTATTCCTGCTTTGGTAAAAAGTACATATAAATAATGATAAACACCGCGCTCTTCTATATGCAGATGATATAGTAAAGTGGTCTAGTTGATTCTGTGATGCTATCAGGGGTTATCAAAAAGAGAAAAGAAAAGACTTACTGGAAGTGTAGCATAAATCCAGATTGGAGTCCAAGTGTTTTTGAGAGAAAGTATAGTGGGATGCGTTGTCCACTATTAGAAAGAAAAGGAAAAAAGAGGGGATGTTGGTAAAATGTGGTGTGGCTTCTCAGCGATACTCCTGGAGCGATATGATGGTGGTTATCAGATTGGACTTTACTTTAGTCACAATAGATGATGTGATAGGATGGTGATCCTTTTTGATGGATACTGAGAAGTGTAAATATTGGATCCTTTTCTGTGTATATTGCCCCTATTGGGATGGGTAAGATAGTGATCAATCTAGATTATCCATCTATCAAGGCGAAAACCTATAATTCGTGTACTTACTACTGATTCAGTTGCCGACGTAGTATGCGGTCCTTCCTTTACGTGCTCCTATAGATGCGGGTATGCTGGCTTTTAGGCTGTAATACCGATTTTAAGAAGTGGAGATGGACAGTGAGTATGTAGAGAATCTTATAAATAGTAATAGGTTAGTAGTGCTCACTGCCTGGTCCGCTGGTATTGCAGCGCTGTATTGCGTACCTCAAATCCCAGGAGGCTGTATGTTTCTAAATGAAGATCGCAGGACCGCAGGTAGATAGCGTGCGGCCGCTGAGCTTGGAGCCGGCGAATCCTCGCGTGCCCCGGCCGGAAGCAACGCTGAGGATGCCGCGAGAGAGGAGGGGGCGGGGTTTCTTGAGTGACGTCACCAACTGGGTGAAAGAAAGGTCGGGTGCGCTGGAGGGTCACTAAAACCAACATGTTTCGAGGGTCAGCGGCTCTCTTCGTCAGAGTAGTACGAGGGCCGTTGACCCTCGAAATGCGTTGGGGTCGTGGCACCATCAGACCAGAGGTAATATAAATGCTACTACTTTGTGCATTTGTGTTCTCATTCTGCCGCACTCATTATGATATATCTATGGTAATACAACTATGCCGTTTGGCGAGGGAGACTCTTTACCCATGACTGGTTAATGTGGTGGTGGGTTTCAATGTTTTAATAAGCTTAACTCTGGCCTGGGGTGCCTCTATATTGGTACCATTTCCATCATTGCTGTCTTTTAACGTTTGTATTATCTAATATATAATTGCCTAGAATACTACTTCCTGCAATTTGTGCCAACTTCCGTGGCTTTGTCCGGAGCTAATGTCCGGAGCTAATGTCCGGAGATTAATTGCCTAGAATACTACTTCCTGCAATTTGTGCCAACTTCCGTGGCTTTGTCCGGAGCTAATGTCCGGAGCTAATGTCCGGAGCTAATGTGCGGAGATAATGTCCGGAGCTAATGTCCGGAGCTAATGTCCGGATCTAATGTCCGGAGCTAATGTCCGGAGCTAATGTCCGGAGATAAGTGACGTCAACAGTGTCCAGTGTCTGATTGGTTGCCGCCTGCTGCGAGCGACCAATCAGAAACGTGCCGTACTGTGACACACTCCGCCCGCCATTTTGGTGTGATTTTTGAATTTTTACTTAAATAACAAGAATTGTCAAGAGCTGGTGAGTGCAGCCATTTTTTGTTCTTTCTTACTATTATTTATTAATTGTATTATTCTTACATTTGAATAAATAAAGTATATATGGATTCTAGACTCCCGATTCTTTAGAATCGGGCTGCCATCTAGTTTTCAATAAAATTTTGGAAGTTTTTGTACATTGAGGTCTTTTTTGTGCAATTAATTATAGGTTATATATACGTGTTTTTGTACGGGACCGTTATGGTATATATCTCCTGATGGACACAGGGTTTATTTAAAGATAACCCTGTGTATTTTTTGTCTAATTGGTATTTATATCATCTACATATAGAAGAGCGCGGTGTTTATCATTGTTTATAAATACTTATTTTCTTCACTGTATGTACTGTGCAACATGGTCAGATATACCACAGCTCCTGGGCAGGGAAGGAAACAAAAGAGCGTATACAGACTGGACAGAATTGGATCCAAATGATTCTTTCTATGAGGTAAACATGTTTAAAAATAAGCAGCAAATGCTTTACTTCACAGAAATAATGCACTGCAATACTTTATTTATGTATTTATTTATTTTACTCATTTATATAGCGCTATTAATTCCACAGCACTACAGACATTATTGGCGCTGTCCCCGATGGGGCTCACAATCTAGAATCCCCATCAGTATGTCTTTGGAGTGTGGGAGGAAACCGGAGTACCCGGAGGAAACCCACGCAAACACGGGGAGAACATACAAACTCCTTGCGGATGTTGTCCTTGGTGGAATTTGAACCCAGGACCCCAGCACTGCATGGCTGCAGTGCTAACCACTGGGCCACCGTGCTGCCCCCATTACCAAGCTATAAGATCTGTATACTCTTTTGCTTGCTTCCCTGACCAGTACATTTGGTATGATCATACCATGTTGCACAGTACATAGATGGGACGCAGCACAATTCTGCACAGGAAATTGTTTTTTTGTTTGTTTTTTTAACACATTCTAATGTAGAACTAATTTTAATTCCAAGATTTATTGATTAAAATGTACTTTTTTCATGAGAAAGCACCTTTAATGCATGTAGAAAAGTAATCCTCAAAAATAACCCATAATAACCGTATAAAGTTCTATAGTATGAATGTAAGCTGCATTATGCACCCACAGACTCTGATACACTGTACAAGTAGTTCTTAGTTTTCAAAGTGTTAACCCCTTAACACCCAATGATGTGCGGTATCCGTCATATGGTGCCTCCCCCTGTTCTGATGTGCCCCTAAAGGTACCGTCACACATAACGATATCGTTAACGATATCGTTGCTTTTTGTGACGTAGCAACGATATCGTTAAGGAAATCGTTATGTGTGACAGCGACCAACGATCAGGCCCCTGCTGGGAGATCGTTGGTCGCTGAAGAAAGTCCAGAACTTTATTTCGTCGCTGGATCTCCCGCTGACATCGCTGGATCGGCGTGTGTGACACCGATCCAGCGATGTCTTCACTGGTAACCAGGGTAAACATCGGGCTACTAAGCGCAGGGCCGCGCTTAGTAACCCGATGTTTACCCTGGTTACCAGCGTAAAAGGAAAAAAAAAACAAACAGTACATACTTACCTACCGCTGTGTGTCCCCGGCGCCGTGCTTCTCTGCACTCCTCTGCACTGACTGTGAGCACAGCGGCCGGAAAGCAGAGCGGTGACGTCATGACCGCTATGATCCAACTACACATTTTGTGAAAAAACTAAATATCTTATGCTCTAAAGGTAAATCTATGGGCATCCTAAATAAAAAAGAATTTGAGTTTGTGATAAACCGTACCTCGAGCATAGCGTTTTTTTACCATATCCCAAAATTACACAAAAACCCAACATGCCCCCCTGGGAGACCAATTATCTCTGGCATTAACAGCCTTAAGTCAAATCTTTCAAGGTATGTTGACATCCATGTGCAGAAATGCATGTCTTTAATACTGGCATACCTGAAAGACACAGGTCACGTACTATAGGTTCTGGAAACTGTTAGTTGGAAACCCAACTATATTCTAGGCACGTTGGATATTAGGACTTTGTATACGGTAATCAATCAGGACATGGGTTGTAAAGTAGCTGGTTATCTTGAGTTACTGGGCATTTATACACAGACATAGACCGAATTCATCCAGGAATGTATCCGGTTTATTTTACAACACAACTATTTTTTATATGAGGAACAATTTTTCTTGCAAAAGTGGGGTACGGCTATGGGGACGCGGTTTGCCCTGAGCTACGCCAATCTATATGTAGCCAAATGGGAGGAGTTACAAATATATCCAACTGGACAACTCCAAAAAGGTCTGTTTTTTGGCGTCGATTTATTGACGACATCCTGTTCATTTGGGAAGGCACACAAAACGACCTTGATGTATTTATATCTAATCTAAAGAAAAATGAGTATGGTCCGGAGTTCACCCCTCACAACAAGTGACACAAACGTCAACTTTTTGGACCTCAACATATACGTGGAGGGTAACCAATTGTTCACCAAGTGTTACTGTAAAGAAGCGGATGTGAATAGCTTTATCCACATAACGAGCTGCCACCTCCTCATATGGCTCACTAATATACCTAATAGCCAGTTTACCCGTATAAAACGCAACTGGACTAAAAAAGATAATTACCGCAAAGAATCTGAACTCCTACCACAACAGTTCCTGGATAAGGGCTATCCAAAAGCCCTATTAGAACAAGCGAAAATGGAAATGGAAACCATACCAAGAAATGAACTAGTACATCCGGTTAAAACAATCCTTTCGGAAGAGGCTAATATCAGAGACAAAATAGGTCAATTACCATTTATATCTCCGTTTCATGTAGGACATGAGCATTTAAAAAAATTATTGAGAAACACTGGGCAGTCCTACAAGGCGACAAATTGGTGGGGGATTTTTTACAGGTTCGCCCAAGGTTTATATATAGAAAAGCCCAATCCTTGAGCCATATGATATCCCCACCACCAAACTGGCCATAGGTAATAGGGTAAGGCGGCCAGGGACATCCTCACAATCTAATGTAGGTTTTGAACCCTGTGGAAGCTGTTTTTGCTGCATAAATACCAGTTTTAAAAAAACACGGCAGCTCACATTGAAGGATGCAAATGGAAATAAGGAATTTATTATTAAGGAAAACATCACTTGCTTTTCAACAGGTGTTATTTATCTGATCCAATGCCCCTGTAATAAACTTTATGTGGGACGGACCAAACGTTGCCTTATGACACGGATTAAGGAACACCTGAAGAATATCCAAAAGGGCTATACAGGACACCCTTTGTCACGGCATTTTGTAGACACACATAACAAATCAACTAAAGGGGTGCTCTTCACTGGCATTCAAAGGTTCCATCAAAACCCAAGAAGGGGGGACTTTATTAGGAATATGTCCAGGGCGGAAACGCATTGGATTTTTACCTTGGATAGCCTGGCCCCTAGGGGTCTAAATCAAGAATTGGAATTATTCGCATTTTAATAGTTTATTAGCATTATTTATGTATACACCACTTAGTGTGTTTTATTGGGGAAAAGTAGTGACAAACGAGTTTCGTGTAGACTTTTATGTTTTTATTATATATATATATATATATATATATATTTATGTTCAAATTTCTTATCAGAAGCCCTATCTAATCCTTAGACCAATCAACTAGGTAGGTAGGATTGTTCCACCAAAAATGCGCCCTAGTGATAATATTGTAAACACGGGAGTCCCTTTTTTAACCTACTTAATGTAACAGTAATACTAATAAACTATAAACATTTCCCACATTTTTGGGAACGTTCTTGGTTAAGGATAATGATTATCCCTCTTTGGGCCATAAATTTAGCTGATTTAGGAAAAGATTTTTATTGCATACTGTATGTTACACATTTTTATTACCTTTTAACTTATAAGTAAATAAATAAATGAAGAATATTTGTTTTTTTGTTTTTCAAAAATACACATGTGCACCTATTTACAGCGGAAGTATATGTGAAGTATCCATGAATACAATATGACACATTTCTGATGCATAAAAATTCTCGATTTTTATTTTGCATGCAAGAGTAATACATGGAGATAAGGCCACTTCTTTGGGAGTTCGGGGTTAAAACAATGGGTGGGGCGCAAATGCAGCTGGGGTGTATATATGGCAGGGGGGTTTGGACAGCGGTAACCCTGATGAAGAAGTGCGCAGCCTCTTTGAAACGCGTTGGTAGTCTCCTTCTCCCCCTTTTGGAGCGTCTCAGCGCTCCAAACTGAAAGTGATGTCACAAGTAGGAGGAGCCTATCGGCCATTTTTTTCACTCCTCTTGGTTTCCAGGAAGCGCTACCAGCCAGAGCGTCCCTGGTCCCACATTGCGCTCCACCACCTGGCACAGACAGTGTCGCAACCCCGGTTATCTGCAATCCGCAATCAGCAAGTAAACCTCCAGCAGCGCACCGCACGCCGCAGCACCCAACACATGTAGGTAAGCTGATAGCTACAGGTGTCTGTTTTGTGACAGGATTACAGGCTTATCATGTGGGCAGTTTGTTGAGTTTTCTTTTTGTGCAACTATTGTTACTATCATTCTACTTACTGGATTAGTACTACAGCGTTACTTGGCATCTGACCCTTGGATCACTCTGTAGGGTTGTTTCTTCTTTCGCCTCAAGCGCGGTATCTGTTAGGTTTATAAGTATTTATTTAATTTTCTATATTTATTTAATGCCTCATCACTACCTACTTTCTTTAATTCTCTAAATGCTTTCTTTTTGTCACTTATTGCGCTCCTTACAGCTCTATTTAGCCATATTGGTTTCCTCCTATTTCTAGTATGTTTATTCCCATACGGTATATACTGTGCACAGGTCTTATCCAGGATGCTAATAAACGTCTCCCATTTTCTTTGTGTATTTTTATGTCTCAGGATATCGTCCCAGTTAATTGCACCAAGATTCTCTCTCATCCATTGGAAATTTGCCCTCATGAAGTTTAGCGTCCTTGTAAGGCTAGTTTCACATTTGCGATAGAATCCGCAGCATTTAATCCGCATCCGCAAGTGCAGGAAAAAATGCATATAAACAGGTACAAACGCAGCGTTTTTTTAGACGCATGCGTGAACGCATGCGGTTAAAAAACGCAGTGTTTGCACGCTTTTCTATGCATTTTTTCCTGCGTTTGCGTTTTTGGTGTGCATGGTGACAAATTTTACAGGAGAAAAATCTAGATAACCAGACACCGCCAATGTGACTACAGAGGGCGTGTATTATGGGATATCTTTATATAGACCCTTGAACAGCTGAAATCTTCAGATTTTGCTCCTGTATCCTGTGTCACGATGAATCTTCACATGGAGAGCTTTTATTTCAACCTGGATTTAACCCCTTCATGACCTTGGGATTTTTAGTTTTTCCGTGTTCGTTTTTCACTCCTCTCCTTCCCAGAGCCATAACTTTTTTATTTTTCCGTCAATTTGGCCATGTGAGGGCTTATTTTTTGCGGGATGAGTTGTACTTTTGAACGACATCATTGGTTTTAGCATGTCGTGTACTAGAAAACGGGAAAAAAATTCCAAGTGCGGTGAAATTGCAAAAAAAGTGCAATCCCACACTTGTTTTTTGTTTGGCTTTTTTGCTAGGTTCACTAAATGCTAAAACTTACCTGCCATTATGATTCTCCAGGTCAGTACGAGTTCAAAGACACTTAACATGACCAGGTTATTTTTTACCTAAGCGGTGAAAATTCCAAACTTTGCTAAAAAAAAAAAAAAAAAAAATTGCGCCATTTTCCGATACCCGTAGCGTCTCCATTTTTCATGATCTGGGGTCGGTTGAGGGCTTATTTTTTGCGTGCCGAGATGACGTTTTTAATGATAGCATTTTGGTGCTGATACGTTCTTTTGATCGCCCGTTATTGCATCTTAATGCAATGTCGCGGCGACCAAAACAACGTAATTCTGGCGTTTCGCATTTTTTTCTCGCTACGCCGTTTAGTGATCAGGTTAATGTTTTTTTTAATTGATAGATCGGGCGATTCTGAGTGCGGCGATACCAAATATGTGTAGCTTTGATTTTTTTTTATTCATTTATTTTGATTGGGGCGAAAGGGGGGTGATTTAAACTTTTATATTTTTTTTATTTTTTTCACTTTTTTTTTCACTTTTTTTTAACTTTTGCCATGCTTCAATAGCCTCCATGGGAGGCTAGAAGCAGGCATAGCACGATCGCCTTTGCTACATAGCAGCGATCTGCTGTTCGCTGCTATGTAGCAGAAAATCAAGTGTGCTGTGAGCGCCGACCACAAGGTGGCGCTCACAGCTGCCAAGGATCAGTAACGATAGAGGTCTCAAGGACCTCTATGGTTACTATTCTGAAGCATCGCCGACCCCCGATCATGTGACGGGGGTCGGCGATGACGTCATTTCCGGCCGCCCGGCCGGAAATGGTAGTTAAATGCCGCTGTCTGCGATTGACAGCGGCATTTAACTAGTTAATAGGTGCGGGCAGATCGCGATTCTGCCCACGCCTATTACGGGCACATGTCAGCTGTTCAAAACAGCTGACATGTCCCGGCTTTGATGCGGGCTCACCGCGGAGCCCTGCATGAAAGCAGGGGATCTGACCTCGGACGTACTATCCCGTCCGAGGTCAGAAAGGGGTTAAGCATCAAATGTTTCTTAACTATGCGTTTGCTTGGGAGCAAGACAGAAGTCGCGAGAGATGGAGAAGGAGACGTCGTAGGCGTTTTTGGAGACACCCCATTATTGAATTACGTGAGAGATGTGGAGCCTATCACACGCGGTATGGCGAGCTTAATGCCAACCCGGACAAATTCCCGGAATATACAAGGATGTCACAAGACTCGTTCCAGGACTTGCTTGCTCGTGTCCAAGGAGCCATACGGAGACAGGACACCCAGCTCTGTAGAGCGATTCCACCAGAGGAACGTCTGCTGGTTACATTAAGGTACGTAACAAATCTAAACCAATGCCAGTGCTAATTTTGGGTGTTCTGACATGTTTTTTTGGGGGGTATTTTCCTTTATGTCTTTAGCAACACCATAAATAGAATTGATTGTAATTGTTTTTTATTGTTTATTTCTTCCAGATTTCTGGCAACCGGAGAGAGTTTATCATCCCTCCACTTCCAATACCGGCTTAGAATATCCACCCTGTCCGGAATAGTTGCGGACACCTGCCGGGCTTTGTGGAATGTACTCCTGGATGAGTTTATACCCCTACCCACCTTGGACATGTGGATTGAAATTGCGGAAAAATTCTGGAGTGTGTGTGTTTTCCCCAACTGTTTGGGAGCGGTGGATGGAAAGCACATCCGCATTATCAAACCAGCCAGAACAGGATCGGAGTACTTCAATTATAAAAAATATTTTTCTGTTGTGCTCATGGCAATAGCCGATGTGGACTGTCGCTTCATTGCCGTGGACATTGGAGCTTTTGGCCATAGCAACGATTCCCAGACTTTTAAGAACTCTGATATGAGCCGCCGTGTGTATGGCAAAAATTTTAATTTTCCACGGCCACGACATCTCCTTAACACTCAAGGTCCACCAATGCCATTTGTTATGGTTGGTGATGAGGCCTTTCAGATGTGTGAAAACCTACTGAAGCCATATTCCAGTCGGGACTTGAACCACACTAAAAGGATTTTTAACTACAGACTGACCAGGACCCGAAGAACAGTAGAGTGTACCTTTGGTATTCTAGTCTCAAAATGGTGCATTCTTGCATCAGCCATTAATCTAAAAATGGAGACAGTCGACGAGGTGGTCAAAGCCTGTGTGGTTCTGCACAATTACATAATGGCTAAGGAGCGGCCCAACATTGAACTAGATGAACCAGTTGCACACCCACTGCCCGATTACCAGCATCACCCACTGCGGTCAATTAATTTGCTGCCTTTTTTGAGTCGGATATTGGACGTGTGTCATGGCAGGACAATGTTGTCTAAATGTCCTGTTGTGATTTTATCTGTACCAATTATTTTCTTAAATGTTATTAGTATTTCTCGTTAATAAACTTTATTTTTTGGTGCCTTGACCGTGTCTCCTATGTATTTCCTCTACAAACCAAGGCTGTCCTCACACTAGCAGTATTTGGTCTGTATTTAATATCAGTATTTCTAATCCAAAACCAGGAGTGGGTGATAAAGGCTGAGGTGCTAGATATGTTAATATTATAATTTTCCTCTAATTGTCTAAATACTGATATAAAATACTGACCAATACTGCTAGTGTGATGACAGCCATGTTGTTTTTGTGGTAAGGTTGTTGACGTCATTGCGTCCTGATTTTGTTTTGCGGTATCCATTGGACACAGACTGAAGAGACAATGGCTGTCATACAAAACAGATCTATCCTCATCAAGTCAGGTGTCAGAAATAATGAATTCATGATGCACATATAACAGCCTCATGAATTCACTATTTCTGACACATGTCCAGGTGAGCATAGATATGACGTGTATGACCACCATCGTCCCTTCACTTTGTGTGAAATAGATTACGTACACAGAAGAGAAAATGGAGGTTATACGGGGCAGTTCTCTACTCACCAGGTCAGGTGTCCTAACTAATGAGTTTTTGGACACCTGACCTGTTGAGTATAGTTCTGCATTGTATTTCTGCCATTTTCTCTTCAGTCTGCAACACTAGTCACAGACTAAGCAGATAGAAGAGATTATGGAGATAAAACAAGTATTAATTTTGTGGCCCACCTCATATCTCTATACTAAAGACACACAAAGCTGCAGTATTTTACTTGCTAACTACTGGAGCTATGATGTGGCCACAAAATTAAGTGTTTGGCGCACGGTGTGTGATGACGGCGGCGAAATACACAATTAAACCACACATAATTGGGGGCAAAAAACAATATTATTTATTTTGTTATACACAAACTTTTTATTTAACTGCGCCTGCTTGGGGTAGAGCGATGGAAACGGGGGGTGTGAAGCTGTGAGGCCTGGCTAAGTGTGGACGACGCAGGGGTGGCAGGAGAAGGGGCAATGAAACTTGTGGGATCTGGTAGTTCGGGCATAGGGCTTGACACATGAGAGGCCTGAGACGCACTGGAAGGGTGAGACAAACCTTACATTACAGACACACTGGGAGGTGAGGGGGGAGGAATACTAAAAGTCCCCTGTTTTTATTTTTTCTCCTTTTCTGGGATCGCCGGGTTCTGTGAAGCCTCGGTGGGCTCATATGTCGTGGCATGGTCATGGTTGATGACCTGTCAGGGTCCGGCTGCACTTTGCCAGAGTCCATAGTGCTCGTAGAGTGTGCAGCCATGCCAGATTCCATAGTGCTTGTAGAGAATGCAGCCATGCCAGAGTCCATAGTGCTCGTAGAGCGTGCAACCATGCCAGAGTCCATAGTGCTTGTAGGGCGTGCAGCCATGCCAGAGTCTAGAGTGCTCATAGAGCGTGCAGCCATGCCAGAGTCCATAGTGCTTGTAGAGCGGAAGGCCACGCCAGAGTCCATAGCGCTTGTAGAGCGGAAGGCCATGCCTGGGTCCTGCTGCATCGTGGTGGTAGGGAAGGCCATGCCAGGGTCCTGCTGCATCGGGGTGGTGGCGGTATGGAAGGCCATGCCAGGGTCCTGCTGCATCATGGTGGTGGCGGTACGGAAGGCCATGCCAGGGTCCTGCTGCTGCATCGTGGTGTCAGTGGAGGAGGTCCAAGCAGAAGCAGCGGTTGTCATGGTGGTGGCAGTGGGCTGTCCTACAGCACTCGGCATGGTGGTGGTGCTGTACTGGTGTCCGGCAGTGCTAGGAATAGAGGTGGCCGTGCAGTGCAATGCAGCAGAGGTCGGCATTGAGGTTAATTATGACAGTGAAGGCACAGGTGCATATGCCACCACTGTCTGCTGAAAATACCAACTCTGCTTTATAGCCTGCACGTAAGCAGCATTGCAGGCCTGCATGACACTAAGCTGGAGATCAGGAGTAAGGTGTTCCGACATGCCCTGCTCAATTTGGTTAAAAAAATGATGTGCTGGCCTCTGGAGGTCGGCTTTTACTTGGTCAAGGCTTTTGGTGACCTCCTGGATACGTGTATTCATGTGGCTAAGGGAAATATCCATTTGGTCACCCAAAGCCTTGAGTCCTTCGTGAAAAACCGAGCTCAAGTGCAAAAACTCGGGCATGAGGGACCTGTCCGATGCCCTCTGCCGCTGCCTGGAGGAGCCCAAAAAAAAGGGGCAGAGGCAGTGGACTGGGAAAGGATAACACCTGATGGACCAGCTTCCTGGTCTCAAGGTAGTGTGGCAGGCCCACTTGCTGCAGCGCTGCAGGATGGCTGGGACGGGTCCGTGACTGTCTGATGAAGGACCGCTCCAGAACCTGGGCCAACAGTGCCGCTCCATGTGCTGTGAAAAAAGGAAAAAAAAATTAATACCAAAAATTAACCAGACGCCAAATCCTGTGGAATAGAAACATACATATTATGGCAATACAACACAACCAAATGCACAGGAGAAATACTTACATTCTCTGGGCAAGGACCGGTCTTAAAAATGCCAGAATGCGATGGTATTTGTACTTTCGGATCCTTGCTCCTGAATCACTGGGAACACGGCTCTCTTGACGCAGGTCCTTGTTGAAGCGGTTCTTCATCGAACTCCTGAGAGTTTCTCTCATCACACACAGTTGTGTGAGCACGGCCAAGGTCTCTGCTGCTTCACACTGCATTGCAATACTTACAAAATGCATTTCGGACCCGAGTAGGGGCGTTGTCCCAGCCATCCCACATCGCTTTGGCCACCTCATTCCATAGGCGCCGGATCGTCACATTGTCCAAGTGCTGTGGAACCTGGGTGTCCCACAACGGGACTCCCTCCTGGACCAGGGAGATGAGGAGGTCATTTTCTATGAGGTCTTCATCCCATTCTGGAACCTAAAAATTAAAAAAAGACATTAATGTTGGAAACATTAACATAAGGAAAAGAAACAAAACAGAGGATGAGAAATGGCATGAATAACGAAAATCAAGATACAAAAGGAGTCCAGAAGAAAAATGTAAAGAAAGAGGAAAGTAAAGAAAGGAAGATACAAGAATACTAAAGTGAGGATACAGTAAACAGTCAGCCTTGTATACGTACACGCTGACGCCTTGCCACCCGACTGTTGCTCCGCTGCTCCTGCCCAGCCTCTACCGCAGTAGAAGGGCTCTAAAAAAATGAAAAAAAAATATTGTCATATGTGTAGATGTGACAGTGAATACTTACCAATCTGACGAGGTGAGTACTCACTTCACTGACATGTTTGAATTCAGAAGGCCCAGGACATTGCTCCTCATCAGAAGAAGACATTGTGATGCATGCAGAAAGAAAGAAATGGAAGAAATTAGGACATGTAGAGACAGAAAATAGAAAATAAAGGCATTTGCTAGGATATACTCACCTTGTTCTGGGTGTAGATTCCTTCCTGTGTCTGCTCTGTGCGTCTCAAAAGCTTCTCTGTCTGCTGCATAGTGACCTGCAACTGTCCACTCCCTCCGCTTATCGCCTTGTATGTGGGGGGTGGCTTATCAGTGTCTAGACATGTTTTTCTCTGGTGCAACGCATGCGTTCACGAACGCAAGCAAATGCATGTGCTTGCGGCCGCATGCGTTCACATAGACAGCAATGCGTTTTTTTGGTGCATTTGTACTGCAAACAACCGCATACGTTTCTAGGCGGCAAATTGACGCCTCCAAAATTACTACATGTAGCGTTTACCGAGCCAAACCGCAGATGACGAAACGACGCATGAGTCATCAAACGCGGCAAAACGCAATCAAACGCAGACACTTGCGTTCCTAATGTTAAATATAGGAATACACAACGCATGCGGATTATTGCGGATGAAAGGTTGCGGACACAACCGCAAATGTGAAACCGGCCTAACCCCTCTATTACACATCTTATTAAAGGATACATGAAAACTTATTATTTTGTGATCGCTATTTCCCAAGTGACCCCCAACCCTTATATTTGCTATACGGTCTGGCCTGTTGGTTAATATTAGGTCTAGCAGTGCCCCCCTTCTTGTTGGGTCCTGAACCAGTTGTGAAAGGTAATTGTCTCTCATAGTTGTCAAAAAAAACGATTACCTTTGCTGGAACTGCAGGTTTCTGTTCCCCAATCTATTTCAGGGTAGTTGAAGTTCCCCATAATAATGACTTCCCCCTTCAGTCGCAGCTTCATCTGTTTGCTTTATGAGGATATTCTCCATTGCTTGCATTATTTTTGGAGACTTATAACTAACCCCTATCAGTAATTTATTATTTTTTCCCCCTCCCCTCATCTCCACCCACAGGGACTCTACATTTTCATTAGATTCACCTATATTATCACGCAGGATGGGTTTTAAGGATGATTTTACATGCAGACACACCCCTCCCCCTCGCTTATCCATTCGGTCATTTCTGAACAGACTATAGCCCTGCAAGTTAACAGCCCAGTCATGGCTCTCATCCAGCCACGTTTCAGATATCCCCACCATGTCATAATTATGCTCCAACAACATTCATTCTAATTCGTCCATTTTGTTGGCGAGGCTTCTGGCATTAGTCTACATGCACTTCATGTATCTCTCTGTACCTCTATTCTTTCTTAAATTATTAATTGTTCTAACCCCACCCCCCATGCCACCTCCACCCCCAACTTCCTTATTTGTGCCCAGGTCACTTTCTGCACTATCTTCCCCTCCTTTAAAATGAATACTCCCCCCCCAATCCCTAGTTTAAACACTCCTCTAACCTAGCCATTTTCTTCCCAGCACAGCTGCATCTTCCCCATTGAGGTGCAGCCTGTCCCTAACGTAGAACCTGTAGCCAGCTGAGAAGTCGGCCCAGTTCTGCAGGAACCCAAACCCCTCCTTCCTACTCCAATTCTTGAGCCACTTATTAACCTCCCTAATCTCCCGTTGCCTCTCTGGTGGCTTTAACCGTCCTGCAAGGAAAAAAAAATTAAATCAATATCAAATGGGGCCCTACACTAGTAGGAACCAAAAGAAAGAAAAAACCCTTAAAAAATAATGTTTAATAAAAAGAAAGAAAAAACCCTTAAAAAATAATGTTTAATGTTAATCACTTAAAAGTATATTAATATATATACGAAACTCTTAGGCTGTGTGCACACGTTCAGGATTTTTTGCATTTTTTCCGTGTTTTTTTGTTATAAAAATGCGATAAAATCGAATACATATGCATCCCATCAATTATGCATTCTGCAATTTTTGTGCACATGATGCGTTTTTTTCCACACACAAAAAAAAAAAAAAGCGCATCAAGTTCATTAATTTTGTCGATTTTTCACGGTTTTCCCGCTATTTAATGCATTGGGAAGCGCCAGAGAAAAACGCGAAAAAATGCATTAAAAACTCGCAAAAAACGTGAGAAAAACGCATGCGGATTTCTTGCAAAAAATGTCCGGTTTTGTTCAGGAAATTTCTGCAAGAAATCCTGACGTGTGCACATAGCCTTAAAAAGATGAAGCGGAATCGGGAGGAATAAAGTTAATTTCCTCCCGGCAGTAGAGGTCTAAGTACAGGCGCCAGGCAGATTCAGAATGTTATTAACCTGCAGTTTAACACCATATCTGCCAGGTAATAGTGTTTTGTTTTTTTTCACTTGACAGGTTCCCTTTATAGGCTTCAGTCTGACTCCGATGTGTTGCATTTGATTGAGAATTTGTGTTTGTCTAAAATTGCACCGAAATTCAGAACCTACTTATGGACACTCAGACCATGCCTCATGCATCAAAGGTGTAGGTGTTGTGAATTCAGTTGTCGAACTCCCTCCTGTGGTCGTGAATGGTACTTCGGCGAGTTCTGTCAATGGGCTTCCTCTGGTGGCTATGAGTGAAGCTGCTGCTTCTGAGGTTCCTTACACTGGTGACGTGGTTTATCCTTTGGTTGGCTGCTCTATTTAACTCCTCTCAGATCGTTACTCCATGCCAGCTGTCAATGTTTTTGCATTGGTTCAGTTCGCTCCTGGATCTCTCTGGTGACCTGCCTTCTCCTGCAGAAGCTAATTTCCTGATAGTCATTATTTGTTCTCTGTTTTCTTGTCCAGCTGGTTATCATGATTTTGTCTTGCTAGCTGGAAGCTCTGGGATGCAGAGTGGCCCCTCCGCACCGTGAGTCGGTGCGGAGGTCTTTTCTGCACACTCTGCGTGGTCAGTTACCTTTCCTATCCTCTGTCTATTTAGTAAGTCTGGCCTCCCTTTGCTGAAACCTGTTTCATTTCTGCGTTTGTGACTTTCATCTTTACTCACAGTCATTATAAGTGGGGGGCTGCCTATTCCTTTGGGAAATTTCTCTGAGGCAAGGTAGGCTTTATTTTCTATCTCTAGGGCTAGCTAGTCCTTAGGCTGTGACGAGGCACCTAGGGAGCGTCAGGAGCGCTCCATGGCTATTTTTAGTGTGTGCGATAGGATTAGGGCTTGCGGTCAGCAGAGCTCCCACATCCCAGAGCTTGTCCTGTATGAGTTTAACTATCAGGTCGGGTGCTCCTAACCACCAGGTCATAACAGTACAGCTGGCCCAAAGTATTAATGCATCTCAATAGAGGGATAAGAGAACTTCTGAGACCATTTTTTTTTCTTTGCACTGTGTTTTGTCTTTCTTTTCCCCTAGACCTTTGGGTGGTTCAGGACACAGGTGTAGATATGGACATTCAGGGTCTGTCCTCTTGTGTGGATCATCTCACTGCAAGGGTACAAAACATTCAAGATTTTGTGGTTCATAATCCTATGTTAGAGCCTAGAATTCCTATTCCTGATTTATTTTCTGGGGATAGATCTAGGTTCTTGAATTTCAAAAATAATTGTAAACTGTTTCTAGCTTTGAAACCCCGCTCCTCTGGTGACCCCGTTCAATAAGTAAAAATCATAATTTCTTTGTTGCGTGGTGACCCTCAAGACTGGGCATTTTCCCTTGCGCCAGGAGATCCTGCATTGCGTGATGTTGATGCGTTTTTCTGGCACTTGGATTGCTTTATGATGAACCTAATTCAGTGGATCAGGCAGACAAAATCTTGCTGGCTTTGTGTCAGGATGAAGCGGAGGTGTACTGTCAGAAGTTTAGAAAGTGGTCTGTGCTTACTCAGTGGAATGAATGTGCCCTGGCGGCAATTTTCAGAAAGGGTCTTTCTGAAGCCCTTAAGGATGTCATGGTGGGATTTCCCACGCCTGCTGGTCTGAATGAGTCTATGTCCTTGACCATTCAGATCGATCGGCGCATGCGTGAGCGCAAAGCTGTGCACCATCTGGCGGTATTCTCTGAGCATAGGCCAGAGCCTATGCAGTGTGATAGGACTTTGACCAGAGCTGAACGGCAAGAACACAGACGTCGGAATGGGCTGTGTTTTTACTGTGGTGAATCCACTCATGCTATCTCCGATTGTCCTAAGCGCACTAAGCGGTTTGCTAGGTCTGCCACCATTGGTACGGTACAGTCTAAATTTCTTTTGTCCGTTACTCTGATTTGCTCTCTGTCGTCCTATTCTGTAATGGCATTTGTGGATTCAGGCGCTGCCCTGAATTTGATGGACTTGGAGTTTGCCAGGCGCTGTGGTTTTTTCTTGGAGCCCTTGCAGTATCCTATTCCATTGAGAGGAATTGATGCTACGCCTTTGGCCAAGAATAAGGCTCATTACTGGACTCAATTGACCATGTGCATGGCTCCTGCACATCAGGAGGATATTCGCTTTTTGGTGTTGCATAATCTGCATGACGTGGTCGTTTTGGGGTTGCCATGGCTACAGGTCAATAATCCAGTGTTGGATTGGAAATCTATGTCTGTGTCCAGCTGGGGTTGTCAGGGGGTACATGGTGATGTTCCATTGCTGTCAATTTCGCCTTCCACTCCTTCTGAAGTCCCTGAGTTTTTATCAGATTACCGGGATGTATTTGAAGAGCCCAAATCTGGTGCCCCACCTCCTCATAGGGATTGCGACTGTGGTATTAATTTGATTCCTGGTAGTAAGTTTCCTAAGGGCCGTCTGTTTAATTTATCTGTGCCAGAGCACGCCGCTATGCGGAGTTATATAAAGGAATCCTTGGAGAAGGGTCATATTCGTCCGTCGTCGTCACCATTGGGAGCAGGGTTCTTTTTTGTGGCCAAGAAGGATGGTTCTTTGAGACCTTGTATTGATTACCGCCTTCTTAATAAGATCACAGTCAAATTTTAGTATCCTTTGCCGCTGCTGTCTGTTTTGTTTGCTCGGATTAAGGGGACTAGTTGGTTCACCAAGATAGATCTTCGTGGTGCGTATAATCTTGTGCGAATTAAACAGGGTGATGAATGGAAAACGGCATTTAATACGCCCGAGGGCCATTTTGAGTACCTGGTTATGCCATTCGGGCTTTCTAATGCTCCATCTGTGTTTCAGTCCTTTATGCATGACATCTTCCGAGAGTACCTGGATAGATTCATGATTGTATATTTGGATGACATTTTGGTCTTTTCGGATGATTGGGAGTCTCATGTGAAGCAGGTCAGAATAGTGTTCCAGGTCCTTCGTGCGAATTCCTTGTTTGTGAAGGGGTCAAAGTGTCTCTTTGGAGTTCAGAAGGTTTCATTTTTGGGTTTCATTTTTTCCCCTTCTACTATCGAGATGGACCCTGTTAAAGTTCAGGCCATTTACGATTGGACTCAACCGACATCTGTGAAGAGCTTGCAGAAGTTCCTGGGCTTTGCTAATTTTTATCGTCGCTTCATCGCTAATTTTTCCAGTGTTGCTAAACCGTTGACTGATTTGACCAAGAAAGGTGCTGATGTGGTCAATTGGTCCTCTGCGGCTGTAGAGACTTTTCAGGAGTTGAAGCGTCGTTTTGCTTCTGCCCCTGTGTTGTGCCAGCCAGATGTTTCGCTCCCTTTTCAGGTTGAGGTTGATGCTTCTGAAATTGGAGCAAGGGCTGTTTTGTCGCAAAGAAGTTCTGATGGCTCGGTGATGAAGCCCTGTGCTTTCTTTTCTAGAAAATTCTCGCCTGCTGAGCGCAATTATGATGTGGGCAATCGGGAGTTGTTGGCCATGAAGTGGGCATTCGAGGAGTGGCGACATTGGCTTGAAGGAGCTAAACATCGCGTGGTGGTCTTGACGGATGACAAGAATTTGACTTATCTCGAGTCTGCCAAACGGTTGAATCCTAGACAGGCTTGATGGTCGCTCTTTTTCTCCCGTTTTGATTTTGTGGTTTCATACCTTCCGGGATCTAAGAATGTGAAGGCTGACGCCCTGTCAAGGAGTTTTGTGCCTGACTCTCCGGGTGTTCCGGAGCCGGCGGGTATTCTTAAAGAAGGGGTAATTTTGTCTGCCATTTCCCCTGATTTGCGGCGTGTGCTGCAAAAGTTTCAGGCTGATAGACCTGACCGTTGTCCTTCGGAGAAACTGTTTGTCCCTGATAGATGGACTAGTAGAGTTATCTCTGAGATTCATTGTTCAGTGTTGGCTGGTCATCCTGGAATCTTTGGTACCAGAGATTTGGCTAGATCCTTTTGGTGGCCTTCTTTGTCACGGGATGTGCGTTCTTTTGTGCAGTCCTGTGGGACTTTTGCTCGGGCTAAGCCCTGCTGTTCTCGTGCCAGTGGGTTGCTTTTGCCCTTGCCGATCCCGAAGAGGCCCTGGACGCATATTTCCATGGATTTTATTTCTGATCTCCCTGTTTCTCAAAAGATGTCGGTCATTTGGGTGGTTTGTGATCGCTTCTCTAAGATGGTCCATTTGGTACCCTTATCTAAATTGCCTTCCTCCTCTGATTTGGTGCCATTGTTTTTCGAGCATGTGGTTCGTTTGCATGGCATTCCAGAGAACATCGTCTCGGACAGAGGTTCCCAGTTTGTTTCGAGGTTTTGGCGGTCTTTTTGCGCTAAGATGGGCATTGATTTGTCTTTTTCTTCGGCTTTCCATCCTCAGACTAATGGCCAAACTGAACGAACTAATCAGACTTTGGAGACATATCTGAGATGCTTTGTTTCTGCTGATCAGGATGATTGGGTGTCCTTCTTGCCTTTGGCTGAGTTTGCCCTTAATAATCGGGCCAGCTCGGCTACTTTGGTTTCTCCTTTTTTCTGTAATTCTGGTTTCCATCCTCGTTTCTCTTCAGGGCAGGTTGAGCCTTCGGACTGTCCTGGTGTGGATGCGGTGGTGGACAGGTTGCAGCAGATTTGGACTCATGTGGTGGACAATTTGACATTGTCCCAGGAGAAGGCTTAACGTTTCGCTAACCGCCGGCATTGTGTTGGTCCCCGACTTCGTGTTGGGGATTTGGTTTGGTTGTCATCTCGTCACGTTCCTATGAAGGTTTCCTCTCCTAAGTTTAAGCCTCGTTTCATTGGGCCATATAAGATTTCTGAAGTTCTTAATCCTGTGTCATTTCGTTTGGATCTTCCAGCTTCTTTTGCCATCCATAATGTGCTCCATAGGTCGTTGTTGCGGAGATACGTGGCGCCTATGGTTCCCTCCGTTGATCCTCCTGCCCCGGTGTTGGTCGAGGGGGAGTTGGAGTATGTGGTGGAGAAGATTTTGGATTCTCGTGTTTCGAGACGGAAACTCCAGTACCTGGTCAAGTGGAAGGGTTATGGTCAGGAAGATAATTCCTGGGTTTTTGCCTCTAATCTTCATGCTGCCGATCTTGTTCGTGCCTTTCATTTGGCTCATCCTGATCGGCCTGGGGGCTCTGGTGAGGGTTCGGTGACCCCTCCTCAAGGGGGGGTACTGTTGTGAATTCTGTTGTCGAACTCCCTCCTGTGGTCGTGAATGGTACTTCGGCGAGTTCTGTCTATGGGCTCCCTCTGGTGGCTATGAGTGAAGCTGCTGCTTCTGAGGTTCCTTACACAGGTGACGTGGTTTATCCTTTGGTTGGCTGCTCTATTTAACTCCTCTCAGATCGTTACACCATGCCAGCTGTCAATGTTTTTGCATTGGTTCAGTTCGCTCCTGGATCTCTCTGGTGACCTGCCTTCTCCTGTAGAAGCTAAGTTCCTGATAGTCATTATTTGTTCTCTGTTTTCTTGTCCAGCTGGTTATCATGATTTTGTCTTGCTAGCTGGAAGCTCTGGGATGCAGAGTGGCCCCTCCGCACTGTGAGTCGGTGCGGAGGTCTTTTTTGCACACTCTGCGTGGTCTTTTGTAGGTTTTTGTGCTGATTGCAAAGTTACCTTTCCTATCCTCTGTCTATTTAGTACGTCTGGCCTCCCTTTGCTGAAACCTGTTTCATTTCTGTGTTTGTGACTTTCATCTTTACTCACAGTCATTATATGTGGGGGGCTGCCTATTCCTTTGGGAAATTTCTCTGAGGCAAGGTAGGCTTTATTTTCTATCTCTAGGGCTAGCTAGTCCTTAGGCTGTGACGAGGCGCCTAGGGAGCGTCAGGAGCGCTCCACGGCTATTTTTAGTGTGTGCGATAGGATTAGGGCTTGCGGTCAGCAGAGCTCCCACATCCCAGAGCTTGTCCTGTATGAGTTTAACTATCAGGTCGGGTGCTCCTAACCACCAGGTCATAACAGTAGGTGCACATATACTGTAACTTGGACCTGCAACACAAATCCATACAGTGGTCCAACATAGATCCCAAATACATTGCTGTCCTTGAACTCTAAGGCTACTTTCACACTTCCGTCGGTATGGGGCCGTCGCAAACCGTAAATTTAGCACAACGTGGGCAGCAGATGCAGTTTTACAACACATCCGCTGCCCATTGTGAGTTCCAGGGAGGAGGGGGCGTTTTTTAGAGCGTCACGTCCGCCAAAACACGACGCATCCGTTGCACGACGGATGCGACGTGTGTCCATACGTCGCAATGTGTCGCTAATGCGAGCAGTCTTCGGTATATACAGGGGTATATTATCTCTGACTCAAGCTTAGGTATGGATCCGGAGAAGGTGGCCACCATCCTCAATTGCCTCCGACCCCATGGAGTTAAGTCGATCAATGATTCCTTGGCTTCGTGAACTACTACCAGTTCATCCCACATTTCTCCTTGCTATCCTGTCCTATGTCGTCTCTTATCGGCAAAGGAGCTAATCCTAATGTCTGGTCTCCTGAAGCTGAGAACGCCTTTTTGTCCTTGAAGCAAGCCTTCGCTACAGCTCTCGTGCTTTATTGTCCTGAGGTTAGTTGACCATTCATCCTTGAGGTGGACGCCTCTTCCACAGGAGTTGGTGCAGTGCTCTCCCAGAAATCTTCCTCCGGACGGCTAGTAACCTGCAGTTGTTTTTCTAAAGTGTTCTCCACATCAGAACGTAACTATTCCATCGGTGACAAACAACTATTAGCTATCAAATTGGCATTAGAAGAATTGCGATACTTACTTGAAGGTGCTGCACATCCTTTTTATAATGTTCACTGATCATAAGAACCTGGCATATATTCAGTCTGCGCAAAGGCTTAATCCCCAGCAGGCCAGGTGGTCACTGTTCTTCGCCAGTTTTGATTTTGAACTCCATTTCCGACCCGGCAATAAGAACATCAAAGCTGATGCTTTGTCTAGATCTTTCGAGTCGATCGAAGCAGAGGAGGAGCCTTCACACATCATCGATCCGTCCAGGGTTATTACTGTGGCTCCTGTCAAATTGACTTCTCTACCTCCCGGTAGGACATTTGTTGTGGAAAGCAACAGGAAATGAGTGTTACACTGGGGACATTCATCTAAACTCACCGGTCATCTTGGAGTCAAGAAGACCCTCACCCTGATTTCTCGCTACTATTGGTAGCCATCTCTTCTCAAAGATGTCAAAGACTTTGTGGCGTCCTGTCCATCCTGCGCCAAGAACAAGATTCCTAGGCGACTACCTTCTGGGCTTCTGCTTCCTCTTCCGGTACCTTCGGCTCCGTGGCAGCACATAGCAATGGATTTTATCACCAATCTTCCTCGTTCCTCTGGATGTTCAGTTATCCTCGTAGTTGTAGATTGATTCGCTAAAATGGCTCATTTTGTCTCCCTTCCAGGCTTGCCCTCTGCACCTGAATTGGCAAGAGTTTTCATCAGTCATATTTTTCAGAATTCATGGTTTCCCTCTACACATCGTGTCTGACAGAGGAGTTCAGTTCTCCTCCCGGTTCTGGAGAGCTCTTTGGAAACTTATGAACGTGACTCTAGACTTTTCTTCTGCCTATCATCCCCAGACCAATCGTCAAGTGGAACAAATGAATCAGATCCTAATGGTTTATCTCTGTCACTTCTCTTAACGCTCATCAGAACGACTGGGTCAGTTTGCTTCTTCGGGCGGAGCTTGCGTACAATAACCATACCAGCAAATCATCCTCCAAATCTCCTTTCTTTATTGTTTTCGGACAACATCCCAGTGTGCCTTTACCGGTACCCTCTGTCTCGGGTGTGCCTACGGCTGACTTTCTGTCCGAGGAGTTCTCCAGTCAGGCAAGACACCAAAGATACACTTCAGAAAGCGCATGACAGGATGAAAAAACATGCAGATAAAAGGTGCCTTGACTCTCCTTATCGCCCTGGTGACAAGGGACGGCTCTCCTCCAAAATTTTCCTTAAGAAACCCTCTTATAAAATAGGTCCCCTACATTGGCTACATTGGTCCTTTCGAGATCCGGGGACGTATGAATGATGTGGCTTACAACTTGAAGCTGCCCGCCTTGCTCCATGTTCCGAATACCTTCCATGTATCCCTCCTTAAACCCGTGGTTGTAAGGATTCCAGACTTCCCTTGTTCCTGTTCGCCCTGATCCAAGATGGAGTCTTGGATCTCACCTGTCTGTCCTGATTATTTAAGTCTGAGTCATGTGTTCTTCTGTGCCCGAGTATTTTGTGTTGCTGGCTCCTGAGCTTCTGCCTGTGGTCTGGTGAACTCCTTGCTTCAGCAGCTTACTACTCGGTGGTCTGCCTCGTCCCTTTCAGCTTCATCTCACCTCTGGAACTGCTGTGATGGACAGCACACCAGCGGAAGGATTTCCCTTGTTTGCTAAACTTTTCCCAGTGTTGTGTCTCTTTGCACAACCACACCAGGTGATCAAGATTCAAGTGTTGCTTTTCTCACCAAGAGAGTTTTACTCATCTACTACGCTTAGATAGCACTCTCCCTCTTTTTCCCTTCATCCTCTTTCTCAGGACTTCATGCTCAACGCATCACCTGCTTATTATTGAACTTCCACAAACAAGTGCTGTGCACACGTGGATTCAAGTTTTGCTGGACTTCCTCGTTTAACCCCTTAGTGACAGAGCCAATTTGGTACTTAATGACGAGCCAATTTTTACAATTCTGACCACTGTCACTTTATGAGGTTATAACTCTGGAACGTTTTAACGGATCCCGCTGATTCTGAGAAAGTTTTTTCGTGACATATTGTACTTCATGTTAGTGGTAACATTTCTTCGATATTACTTCCGATTATTTATGGAAAAAAAACGGAAATATGGTGAAAAATTTTTAAATTTTGCAATTTTCAAAATTTGTATTTTTATGCCCTTAAATTAGAGAGTTATGTCACAAAAAATAGTTAATAAATAACATTTCCCACATGTCTACTTTACATCAGCACAATTTTGGAAACAATTTTTTTTTTGTTAGGGAGTTATAAGGGTTAAAAGTTGACCAGCAATTTCCCATTTTTACAACAGCATTTTTTTTAGGGACCACATCACATTTGAAGTCATTTTGAGGGGTCTATATGATAGAAAATAACCAGGTGTGACACCATTCTAAAAACTGCACCCCTCAAGGTGCTCAAAACCACATTCAATAAGTTTATTAACCCTTTACGTGCTTCACAGGAACTGAAACAATGTGGAAGGAAAACATTTTACTTCAGAACCATTTTTTTTTATTTTCACAAGTGTAAAAACAGAAATTTAAACATAAATTTTGTTGTGCAATTTCTCCTGAATACGTCAATACCCAATATGTGCGGGTAAACCACTGTTTTGGCGCACCGCAGAGCTTGGAACAGAAGGAGCGCCGTTTGACTTTTTCAGTGCAGAATTGGCTGGAATTGAGATCGGATGCCATGTCACGTTTGGAGAGCCCCTGATGTGCCTAAACAGTGGAAACCCCCCACAAATGACACCATTTTGGAAACTAGACCCCCCAAGGAACATATCTAGATGTGTGGTGAGAACTTTGAAAGCCCAAGTGCTTCACAGAAGTTTATAATGCAGAGTCGTGAAAATTTAAAAAAAAAAATTCCACAAAAAAGATTTTTTAGCCCCCAAGTGTTTATTTTCATGAGGGTGATAGGAGTAATTGGATCCCAAAAGTTGTTGTCCAATTTATCCTGAGTATGGTGATGCCCCATATGTGAGGGTAAACCACTGTTTGGGCGCACGACAGAGCTCAGAAGGGAGGGAGCACCATTTGACTTTTTGAGCACAAAATTGGCTGTCATGTTTGGAGACCCCCTAATGTACCTAAACAGTGGAAACCCCCCAATTATAACTCCAACCCTAACCCAAACACACCCCTAACCCTAATCCCAACCCGATCCATAATCCTAATCACCACCCTAACGATAATCACAACCCTAACCCCAAAACATCCCTAATCTCAACCCTAACCATAACCCTAATCAAAACCCTAAATCCAACAAACCCCTAATCCTAATCTCAACCCTAACCTCAAACCTAACCCTATTCCCAAACGTAACCCTAATGCCAACTCTAACACTAATACCAACCCTAATCCAAACCCTAACCCTAATCCCAACTCTAACCTTAACTTTAGCTGCAACTCTAGCTCTAACTTTAGCCCCAACCCTAGCCTTAACTTTAGCCCCAACCCTAACCCTAACTTTAGCCCCAACCCTAACCCTAACCCTAAATTTAGCCCCAACCCTAACCCTAACTTTAGCCCCAACCCTAGCCCTAACCTAACCCTAGCCCTAACTTTAGCCCCATCCCTAACCCTAGCCCTAAGGCTACTTTCGCACTTGCGTCGTGTGGCATCTGTTGCAATCCGTCGTTTTGGACAAAAAACGGATCCTGCAAATGTGCCCACAGGATGCGTTTTTTGTCCATAGACTTGTATTGCCGACGGATCGCGACGCATGGCCGCACGTCACGTCCGTCGTGCACTGGATCCGTTGTGTTTTGGCGGACCGTCGTCACAAAAAAGTTCAATGTAATGTTTTTTGTACGTCGCATCCGCCATTTCTGACAGCGCTTGCGTGGACGTAACTCCGCCCCAGGACATAGACTGGGCAGCGGATGCGTTGAAAAACTGCATCCGCTGCCCACATTGTGCACAATTTTCACGTGCGTCGGTACGTCGGGCCGGCGCATTGCGATGGCCCCGTACCGACGCAAGTGTGAAAGAAGCCTAACCCTAGCCCTAAATTTAGTCCTAACCCATAAATTTATCCCCAACCCTAGCCCTAACCCTAATTTTAGCCCCAACCCTAAATTGAGCCCCAACCCTAAATTTAGCCCCAACCCTATCCCTAAATTTAGCCGCAACCCTAACCCTAAATTTAGCCCCAACCCTAACCCTAAATTTAGCCCCAACGCTGACCCTAAATTTAGCCCCAACCCTAACCCTAAATTTAGCCCCAACCCTAACCCTAAATTTAGCCCCAACTCCTCTAGCTGCCGGCCGGCAGATCATGGTGGGCGCACTGAGCATGCGCCCGGCATTTTCTTACCGCATGTAAAAGCCAGCGGGCAGGAGGGGATGCAGGAGGACCCAGGGACACCGGTAAGTATAACAGGGTGATGTGCAATCACATCAGAGGACAGAGAATAACACATTGCTTTTTTTTTTTTTTTGCGGCCGCCGGTAAACAGTTAATTACCGGCGATCGCATAACAGGGTCGGTAAAAACCAACCCCGATCTTGTTCTTTGGGGTCTCGGCTACCCCCGGCAGCCGAGACCCCAAAGATCTTCCAGGTGCCGGGAGGCGGGCGCACTGCGCAGCGCCCATCGGGAGCCACGAGGAGCACCAGGGGAGACAGTTGAGTATCGGGGGGCTATTGGGGACGCCATTTCTCTGTCCTCTGATGTGCAATCACATCGGAGGTCAAAGAAATTAAATGGGAAATAACTTTTTTTTTTTTGCGACCGCCGGTAAACGGTTAATTACCGGCGTTCGCAACTCGGGGGTCGGTAGAAAACCCCCAAATCATGTTCTCTGGGGTCTCGGCTACCCTTGGCAACCGAGACCCCAAAGAAAATCTGACTCTAGGGGGCGCTATTCACTTTTTCCACAGCGCCGTTAATTAACGGCGCTGTGGTTTAAGTACCCTTAACTGCCGCCGTTAAAAGGCGTATCGGCGGTCGTTAAGGGGTTAAGTACTGTGTGCATTTCCATTACACTTCTGCTGGGTTCCCAAGTTTAAGTACTGTGTGCATTTACACTAATAACCTACTGGACTTCCTTGTCAAGTGTCTTGTTTACTCCCTCGTCATATCCTTGCTGGACTGGTTCATATTAGCGGTTGCATCCCGCTATTCACTGTGCTGTGATTTACTATATTGTGCTGAGCATCTCGTTACAATTGCAGGAATATCTGTGGTAGTTCTGTTTGCATTTCTGTTTTGTTTAAATACATCATTTACTGCAGCTTTTGCTCTCAGACTGGCTTTATCCCACGCTATCAGATTCCTTAATACCGACATAATTATTTTAGGATACTCAGGCCATTTAGGAATCTGCTGGGATAATGTCGGCTGAGACAAAGAAGCTCTGCAAAACAAGGTGGCTAACTGGGAGTCCCATTTCGGGCAGGCGCTGCAGGATTTAGGTAATCAAGTAACAACACGGGCGCCTCCACCTCAGGGGCAGTTACTGCCAACTAGTCCTCCCAAGATAACGCCGTTTAGATTTACTGGTGAACGCTACAAATTTCCTGGGTTTATAAATCAATACATTTTGTATTTTGATGTACATGCTGCCCACTTTCACACAGATCGATCCAAGGTCTTGTGTATAATTATGTTACTTACTTCCCAAGCTCTCGCGTGGGCGAATCCACTAATTGAGACTCGTGACCCTCGCTTGAATTATCTGGATGATTTTCTTGCTGCAATGTCTATGATGTTTGATTATCCATATCGTCGCACTACAGCTGAAACTGTATTGTTGTCTTTACATCAGGGCAAGCTTTCCGTTGTTGAATATGCCACTGAATTTATGCGGTTGGCAGTGGATACGGTTTGGGACTGTTATGCTCAATTACCCATTTTTAATAAAGGGACTTTCTAGTACGATTAAGGACGAATTGGCCCATGCAGATTCTCCTCAAGGGTTAGAGGCATTCATACAACATTGTGTGCGCATTGACATACGTATAACTGAACATAGACAGGAGAAAGTTGCAGCCTTTAACCGTGTCTCTAACTGTCCCCTTCCCTCTAAAGAACTTGCAGGCAAAGCATCTTGGGAAGCAGAACCAGTCCCTATGCAAGTGGATATTTTACAGCGCCGTGAGAGTAACAAGCGCAGGGAGCATCGCTTTCGTGATAGTTTATGTTTTTATTGCGGTCAGTCTGACCATTTCCTTATAAACTGTCCTAAGCGGCCTCGCAAGATACTAGCTGCTCTAGGGGAACATGAGAATCAGGATTATGAACGTCATTTCTGAATCCAGCTTTTCTGTGAATGCTGTGTTTCATTCCCTAGCAATGACTGCCGCTCCCAAGACACGTAAGATTATACATTGTTCCCTTCCCTTTAAGATCTTGTTGTCGGGCCAGTGGATCTCATGTGCAGCTATGGTGGATTCTGGAGCAGGGGGTAACTTTATGGACATCACATTTGCCAAGGAGCATGGCATACAGTGTCAAGAGCGAGCCACTCCAGTAACCATGGAAACAGTAGATGGTTCCCCCTTAGCCTCTGGACTGGTGGATCAGGAGACGGTACCACTGGAGATTTACATAGAGCCTAATCATCGGGAGGTGCTTACTTTTATGCTAATTTCTTCGCCACATGTTCCTTTGATTTTAGGAATTCCCTGGCTTCAGGCACAAAACCCAATCTTAAACTGGGAAACCAAGGAGATCACCTTCCCACCAAAAGATACACCAGTGACAGGTCAGGTAAATTGTCGGGATGCTGAATGTATCACTGGAGTATTTATGTTACCACCCATTTACAATAAATTTTCTGATATCTGCGATAAACGGTTGGCAGATCAGCTTCCTCCTCATAGATCATATGACTGTCCTATTGAGCTTCTTCCAGGGGCGGCTATTCCGTTTAAAAATGTTTACCCACTAGCAGCTCCGGACTGCAGGCTTTGAAAGAATACAGTGATGAAAATCTGGCTAAGGGTTTCATCCGCCCCACTTCTTCACCGGCAGGAGCACCCATCTTTTTCGTAAAGAAAAAGGATGGAACTCTGAGACCGTGCAGAGACCATTTGTAACCGATACCCTTTACCATTAATTCCCGAGTTGCTGGAACGAGTATGACACGCCAACATTTTTTCTAAGTTGGACCTTCGAGGAGCATATAACTTAGTTCGGATCCGTTCTGGGGATGAATGGAAGACAGCATTTAGATGTTGTTATGGGCACTTTGAATACCTTGTGATTAGGGTTGAGCGAAATGGATCAGACAAATTGAAAAATCACTGACTTTCGTGAAACCCGACCCGATCCTAGTGTGGGATCGGCCATGAGGTCGGCGATCAGCGCGCCAAAGTCGCGTTTCATATGACGTTTTCAGCGCCATTTTTCATCCAGTGAAGGAGGACTCAGAGTGTGGACAGCGTGATGACATAGGACTCGGTCCCCACCATCTTAGAGAAGGGCATGACAGTGATTGGCTTGCTTTCTGCGGCGTCACAGTAGCTATAAAGGGGTGTGCACGCCGACCGCCATCTTACTTCTGCCGATCTTAGCATAGGGAGAGGTTGCTGCAGCTTTATCAGAAGAAGGGATATAGTTAGGGAGGGAAGATTAACCCACAAACTGCTTGTGCTTTAGCGATTTCCACTGTCCAACACCACCTTTTCTTTGCAAGGACAGTGGAGTTTATATTTTTGTGCATCAGCTCTGTAGCTTATTAGGCTGCCTTATAAGGCTCCCTGATAGCTGCATTGCTGTTTGTACGCCGCTGTGCAAACCAACTGCTTTTTTAAAAGCAAAAATCCTGTTGCTCCTTTCTGCACAGTTATCTTGTTTATTTGTCCACACTTTTGTGTGCAGCAGTCCTTTTTATTGCTGCCATACTTTTCCTGAGATCATTGTAGGGAGATTGAAATTGTACTACAGTCATTGTATTTTTTAATATATCTTCCAGCCACGTTCTACCACTTACATTGTGTAGTGTTATACACTGTGCCTGAGTTTTGGTGCATTCTCCCCCCCAAAAAGGGAAATTTAAATTGGCACTAAGTGGATCTACGTAAGTTCTGTTAGTTTGTCGTATATCTTCCAGCCACGTTCTGCCACTTACATTGTGTAGTGTAATACACTGGGCCTGAGTTCTGGTGGAGTCCCCCCCCCCCCAAAAAAGGGAGATTTAAATTGGCACTAAGTGGACCTACGTCCGTTCTGTTAGTTTGTCGTATATCTTCCAGCCACGTTCAGCCACTTACATTGTGTAGTGTAATACACTGGGCCTGCTGGGCCTTAATTTTTTTTTTGCAGTCTCCCCAAAAAATAAGGGAGATTTAAGTTGGCACTAAGTGGATCTACGTCAGTTCTGTTAGTTTGTCGTATATCTTCCAGCCACATTCTGCCACTTACATTGTGTAGTGTAATACACTGGGCCTGAGTTTTGGTGCAGTCTCCCCCCCAAAAAAAAGGGAGATTTAAATTGGCACTAAGTGGATCTACGTCAGTTCTGTTAGTTTGTCGTATATCTTCCAGGCACGTTCTGCCACTTACATTGTGTAGTGTAATACACTGGGCCTGAGTTTTGGTGCAGTCTCCCCCCCCCAAAAAAGGGAGATTTAAATTCTCAACAAGTTTATATACACCTTCTACCTTGTTTTACAGTACCATATAACGGTTGTTATTTTGGTTACGTTTTCCCAAAAATGAGGAAGTCTGGTGGAAGAGGCCTTGGGCGGTCGTTGCCAGCTGGTAATGATGGTGGTGGTGGTGGAGCATCTGGTGGTAGTGGGAAAAGCAAAATAGCACCTAAGGCTCGAGGTGTTGAGCCAGCATCATCGTCTGGCTACACAAGGCTTCGAAGGCTCCCTTACCTGGGAGTAGGAATGCCGCTTTTAAAGCCGGAGCAGCAGGAAAAAGTTTTGGCTTTCCTTGGTGACTCAGCCTCTTGCTCTTTCGCCTCGTCTTCAGAAAGTTCGAAATATAAAAGCAGCGAGTCGTCAGTGGATGCTCCTTGGCAGGAACAAGTCGCTTCCTTGTGTCCTTCACCCAAACCAAAAGTCAAGGATGCGGTAGGCGACACTACAGTTTACTCCATGGAGCTCTTTACACATACCGTGCCTGGGTTAGAGAGGGAAATTGTTAAAAGCCCATTACAAGATGAATCGGACATGGAGTGCACAGATGCACAGCCACAACTAGATTATTATGCTGTTCCATTGACTCAGATCACTACATTGCCCTCGCAGTGTACTGAGCCAGAATCTGACCCTGATGAGACTATGGTGCCCCGTCACGAATGCTATAGCACCTTACACGGTGACACAGAGGAAGGTGCACATGACATTGAAGAGGAGGTGATAGATGACCCAGTTGTTGACCCAGATTGGCAGCCATTGAGGGAAAAGGGTGCCGCTGCCAGTAGTTCGGAAGGGGAGGAGGATGATCCGCAGCAGCCATCTACATCGCAACAGCAGTCATCTAGCAGGCCCTTATCAGGCCAAAAATGTTTGTCAAAACCAAAAACAGTTCTAGGACAGTGTGGCCATCCGGTGAAAGTAGCACAGCGTGCAATGCCTGAAAAGGTATTCCATAGTAGGAAGAGTGCAGTGTGGGAATTTTTTTAACCAAGATCCGAATGATCAGTGCAAAGTTATCTGTAAGAAATGCTCAAAGACCTTTAGCAGAGGGGAGAATCTCCTAAATTTAAATACAACGTGCATGCGTAGACATTTAACCAGCATGCACTTGCAAGCCTGGACTAACTTCCAAACGTCCCGTACCGTTGGTGCACCTGCTCAGAATGAAGGTAGTCAGCAACGCTACATTACTTCCCTCAATGTAAGCCCACCGGTTAGGACACCACCAGCAGCAAATGTGGAGGTATCGTCGCAAGGCCAAAGCAGTCAGGGAATCACAAGGTTCTTGGTAGGAAACACTGTATGTAGGCCAATATCAAGAATACCGGAGCAGTATAATAAATGGTAAGCACAGCCCGAGAGTGGAGGTGCCGAAGAAGTGGGTGCCCAGACCTTGTGATTACTATGGAATTTACTTGGCACACTCTTGTGAGTCTGATGCAATAGGGTGTTTATTATAATACATACAGTATCACAATGTTCAAACGTTTCGGTCAACAAAGGACCTTCATCAGTGTGCTCTAAAATAAAATAAAGTGCATAGACAAAATACAAAGAAAAATTACCAAAATAAATAAAGTATATACAAGTAATTTCATTTGGTCATCTATTACAAATTGATAAATGGGAGAAAACATCCTAACAATATAGCTTCCATGTGCCATATGTGTGGTACATATCAGAGAGTACATGAGGGATAAGTACATAAACTTAATATAGCAAAAACGACTGGAGTGTTGGTGAATATACGGGCAAGCAAAAGGAAAAGAAAAAAGGAATGCAAACAAAGGGGGACTAAGGTATAACGTGTGCTGATAAGTCACCGAATAGATAAGAGGTACATACCTATAAAAATCGAAAAAGGGTATATGGCATAGACCCTTTAAGAGAGAATATTGCATCTGCAGTGAGACAAAAGTATAGGTATATATGTGCATCCATCTATACGTGTGGATTAAAAAGGTGGCTGGATGGTGTGTAAATGGATGTACCAAAAACATGAGCTGAGCAGGAAATCCTGAAATAAGAGGGCTATAACCAGCCGATCTATGAGGAAATAAATGCTATTAGGATAGCGCCAGATAATGTATGCGGCATATTGGCGCTGTTGTATCGCACTTACCAAGCCATGAGGGAAGCTGGAGAGGAGGAGACAGACGCGGTATCCGCCGCAGATCTGCTGGCAATGGTACATAGTCCAAAAGTGTGGGTTTATGAAGCCCAGTGCGCGCGCTATGACTGGGGAGTACACCGGAAATAGCCGACCGGAAGTGACGTGCACAGTGCACGTAGAGTGAAATTGCTGATGCTGCGTGCGTTGCACAGAGGAGGGGGTGGTGTCTAGTGCTTTCCAGGAGGTGTGGCTCCTGTGCTTCTCCGCAGTGAAGGATGGAGTGAAGTGGAGGAATGACGCATGCAATTTCAATAGGGACGGCTCTGTGAATAGAAATGGAAAATTAGTAACAAATACATATTGGTGTACTGATACTATTAAAATGGAGAAGAGTGTTGAAGAAGAAAGGTGAAGCAAAACTAGTGAGTGTGATGCTTCCTAAAATAACCCACATATGTAATTCATACTGACAGACAAATTAAATATATATCCACAAAGGGAAAATACCTTACATGACGTAATAAACAATAATTGACTAAAACATAAAGGGAGAAAATGTACAGATTAATGCTGTGTGAGTATTTTCACATGAAAGAATGCATGTCAAAGTCTCTGTTGAGACCCTTCGGGCTCAAAGTATTGAGTTCGTGAATCCAAAAGGCTTCCCTGCATTTAAGTATAGCAACGCGGTCACCACCACGGTGGGGAGGAGTCACATGTTCAATCACCTGAAAACGTAGCTGTGCCACATTGTGTCCTTTGGAGCAGAAATGATGCGGTATGGGGAGTAGTAAATTCTTGCATCTAATAGTAGATTTATGCTTCAATATTCTGTCCTTAATGGCCTGGGTGGTTTCTCCCACATACAATAGCCCACAAGGGCACTTGATCAAGCACACTACGAAATTTGAGTTGCATGTAAAAAAATTGTCAATGTTATATTGTCTCCCCGTGTGTGGGTGATAGATAGTGTCGCCTTTTAAGACATTACTGCATTGATTGCAGTTTAAGCAGGGGAAAGTGCCCTTTTTAGGATTACATAAGAACCGTTGGGAGGAGGGGGCACGAGAGGGACCTATGTCTGCATGAACTAAGGTAAGAGACTTGCGGTGGATTCCGTGTCTGGAGGTCGTGCCTCTTTTTCTCCTGTTACCATCATCCTCAGACTGCAGGTGTTTTACTTTATAGGTGGTCATCTCCCCACCATATTAGCACTCTGCCTAAGTTATATTACTCCTATCCTTTGTGCCCTATAGAGTGGCGGCGTCTTTGTACATTGATTGGGTACTGTTTCTTTTCCCATGATCACAGCCCTACTGGCTATCATTAGCATGTGACTGATGAAAGTCCCTTTGGACTGAAATGTTTCAAGTGCTACAAATAAATCTATTCCACGTTTGCTGAAGATGAGTGCTAGACTTCTTTTTTATTTGTATTGATGGTCTGGGAACCTAGTCTATGCAACATATAGTGACTGTGCACACGGTGTTTTCACTTATGCATGAACTAAGGTGTCGCGTATGTTGCGAGCTCGTCGGAAACACGGGAGAAATGGATTTTTAAATTCTTCAATGGTGGGATAGCCTGTCCTTAGGATATGCCAATGCTGGCGAATGGACCTGTGAATTCTGTACAGTAGTCCGCTGGGTGGTATTGGTGCACAAAAGGGATTCGATGTCCCATAGAATTATCTCTTCTGATGATGTCTCATGAGGGATTGAGGCCCTGTGAAGGATAACCCCTATCCTGAAACTTGGACTTCATCTCCAAAGCACACTGATGAAGGTCCTTTGTTGACCGAAACGTTTGAACATTGTGATACTGTATGTATTATAATAAACACCCTATTGCATCAGACTCACGAGAGTGTGCCAAGTATATTCTATAAACATAAAGAATAACATCACCAACCCTCTCTCAATCTGCCCTGTCCACCACCACCCCCGCGAGTTCCACCATATGCAGCTCTCCAGTCCAGCTCACCCTACAAGATACTCTCGTTAGGAAAAAAAGTACTCATCCTGTCATCCGTGTACACAGGGTTTGAACGCCCACATTGCTAGACTAATCTCGGTAGAGATGATGCCCTACCGGTTGGTTGAAAGCAAAGCTTTCAAAGCCCTGATGGCCTACGCTATGACCTACCCAGTCGACACTTCTTTGCGAGAAATGCCATCCCAGCCCTCCACAAGCATGTCAAAGACCGCATTGTCCATGCACTGAGGCAATCAGTCAGTAGAAAGGTGCACCTCACAACAGATGCATGGACCAGTAGGCATGGCCAGGGACGTTACATGTCCATCACAATGCACTGGGTTAATGTGGTGGATGCAGGGTCCACAGGGGTGAGCCATAGTGGGACAGTTCTGCCTAGCCCACGGTCTAGGAAACAGTTTGCTGTAGGCGTTCGCCACCCCTCCTCCTCCTACTCCTCCTCCTCCTCCTTAAGTGAAAGCTCGTCCACAGTGCGCAGTCGCACGACCACTCCATCCGCAGCTGCCAGTGTTGCACACGAGGTGTCCCATTATGGAACAGCTAGTGGTAAGCATCAGCAGGCTGTGCTACAAATGAAGTGTTTGGGCAACAACAGACATACCGCGGAAGTACTGGCCGAGTACTTGCAGCAAGAAACTCAGTCATGGCTGGGCAGTGTACATCTTGAGGCAGGCAAGATAGTCAGTGATAACGGAAGGAATATTATGGCTGCCATAGCCCTTTCAGAACTGAAACACATACCTTGCCTGGCTCACATCTTGAACCTGGTGGTGCAGTGGTTCCTGAAAAATTACCCGGAGTTATCAGCCCTGCTCCTGAAAGTGCAAAGACTTTGCTCGCACATCCGCCGGTCGCCCGTACCCTGTACACTCCAGCCGTATGCTGAACCATCAGCAATCGCTGAATCTTCCCCAGCATCGCCTAATAATTGACGTTGCAACAAGGTGGAACTCCACACTGCACATGCTTCAGAGGCTGTGGGAACAGAGGTGTGCTGTCATTTATTTGTGGGAAGATACACATACACGGGCAGGCAGTTGGATGGCAGACATGGAGTTGTCTGGTGTTCAGTGGTCGAAGCTACAAGACGTCTGTCAAGTCCTTCAGTGTTTTGAGGAATGCACATGGCTGGTAAGTGCAGACGACACCATCATAAGCATGAGCATCCCACTAATGCGTCTGCTGATGCAAAGTTTGATGCACATCAAGGAGCAGGCGTCTGCAGCCGAGGAGGAGGGAAGCCTTGATGACAGTCAGCCGTTGTCAGCTCAGGGAACTCTCCTGGACGAGGTGGCAGACGAAGAGGAGGAGGAGGATGATGGGGATGAATATTTATGGGAGGAGGATGCTTCTCAGGGGGCATTAGAAACTGGTGGTGTTGCAAGGTCAGGTACAGGGTTTTTGCGGGCCACAAGTGATGTTGATTTGCAAGAAAGTGCTCCTCAACCCAGCACAAGCAGTGAATTGACACCTGGAACATTGGCCCACATGGCTGAGTATGCCTTGCGTATTCTAAAAAAGGACCCCTGCATTATCAAAATGATGACCGATGACGATTACTGGTTGGCCTGCCTCCTGGATCCACGATACAAAGGAAAATTACAAAATAGCATGGCACATGAGAACCGTGAGCAAATATTGGCTACCAAACAAGCAACTCTTGTAGACCGTTTGGTTCAGGCATTCCCAGCACACAGCGGCGGTGATGGTTCTCACACGTGCTGTAGGAGGCTACATGGCAGAGGTGTTAGAGGTGCACAAATCCGAAGTGGTGTTGGACAGAGGGGCTTTATGACCAGGTTGTGGAGTCATTTCGCAATGACTGCAGACACGACAGGTACTGCTGCATCGATTCAAAGTGAAAGGAGACAGCATTTGTCCAGTATGGTTACGAACTATTTTTCCTCCATTATCGATGTTCTCCCTCACAGGTCATTCCCCTTTGATTACTTGGCATCTAAAATAAACACCTGGGCTTAATTGGCAGAATATGCATTAGAGGAGCTCGCTTGCCTAGCTGCTAGTGTGCTATCAGAAAGAGTCTTCAGTGCTGCTGGTTCAATACTGACTGAAAAAAGGACACGTCTGGCTACCCGAAATGTTGATGATCTAACCTTCATTAAAATGAACCAATCATGGATTTCAAATTATTTCACCCCACCTTCCCTTGCTGACACGTAGCTTGCCTGAAAAATGTCTTGCTTTGGGCCTCCTCTTACTGACTGCTCCAATTCCTCCCTATTGAGCTGCTGAATGTTCACCATAGGCCATTTTTATACCTCCCTAAATAGGCTGACTCCCCCCACAGGGCCGTGGTCACCATTTGGCGCAAGCACCCGTGCGAGTGCCGTTTGCCTGGACAGGTGGGTGTGCCCACTCTTGGGTGACGGCACTGGCACAGGGTCCCTCATAGTACAATGAAGTGTCTCTGATGGTGGTGGTGCACAACCAACGTCAGACACACCGTCATAATATGAGGGGCCCTGTGCCAGTACCGCCGCCCACGAGAGAGTGTTCTCCCCCAGCTCGATCAGTGCTCTACCACTTGCAAAACTTTCCTCTCCCTACTCCACCACTGTGTAGTCTGTGCTGTTAAATCCTTAAATGGCATTGCCAATACAAATTTGTTGAAATGATAGATGATAGTAAAAATATACAGGGGCCCTGGCCTCCATTTAGACCAGTTATTACTTTGCGCCAACTACCACTGTCTGCTACTCAGCAGAGGAGCCTACCCCTGTACCTAGCAATGCCTCTCATTACAGTTGTCCTCCTCCGCTGAACAAAGCTATGCCGCCTGAGTACTCCTCTTACCAATTTTGAAATGCATTTAGCCTACTTACTTATTTGGGCCTAGTAACTGTGTCAGCCTCTCATTACAGTTGTCCTCCGCTGAACAAAGCAATGCCGCCTGTTTAGTCCTGATACCAATTTTGAACTGCTTTTAGCCTACTTTTTCATTTTGGGCCTATATCTGTGTTTCCTCCTCATCCTGCCCATTGCACAGCCACTGCTAGATGAGTCTGCTGGTACATTGACCCAGACCACTACATTCCCCTTGCACAGCCAGAATCTGACCCTGATGAAAGTGTTCCCCTTCCCGCATACTATACCACCTTACACGGGGACAAAGAGGAAGGTTCAGATGAAAGTGCAGGTTCCTTCATCAGGTAGGGAGGCATACTCGTTGGCACTGGCACAGGGCCCCTCATAGTACGCAAAAGTGTCTCTGGCAGTGGGAGGTGCCGCCCACCGTCAAACACACCGCCGTACTATGAGGGGCCCTGTGCCAGTGCCAACTAGTGGGCCCCCCCTGCTTGCTCAGGATCACAGCACTTGCAAAGTTGAAATACTTACCTCTACCTGCTCCACCGCCGTGACGTATTCCGCGTTTCCTGGGCCCACGAAAATCTTGAGCCAGCCCTACCCCCCCACAACTTTAGCCAAATGAGCCCCTGTTTTCAATGCCTAACTATTATTATAAAGTAAATTAAGATTGACAAGCTTAAGAAATAAGAATTGATGTTTTTGGCATTAAAATGGGCACTGTAGGTGTTTTCCTGTCCTCCACTCACTGCCGACTTTGATTCCCCATTGACTTGCATTGGGTTTCGTGTTTCGGTTGGCCCCCGACTTTTCGCAATAATCGTCCGATTTCACCTGACCTGACTTTTGAGAAAGTCGGGTTTCGCGAAACCCGACTCGATCCTAAAAAAGTATAAGTCGCTCAACTCTACTTGTGATGCCTTTTGGTCTCTGCAACGCTCCGGCCACCTTTGAACACTTGGCAAATGACATATTTCGAGATTTGCTAGATCAATTTGTCGTAATCTATCTGGACGATATTTTGATTTTCTCCGATTCTTTGCAGGAGCATCAAGAACATGTTAAGACGGTTTTATGATGCCTGAAAGAGAATCATCTCTACATCAAGCTGGAGAAGTGTGATTTCCACCGCACTGAGATTAAATTTTTAGGCTATGTCATCTCGCCACAGGGGCTTAACATGGAGGCAAGTAAGATTCAGGCTATTCTTGATTGGCCTGCACCTAAGAATGTCAAGGAGGTTCAATCCTTTATCAGGTTTGTTAATTTTTATAGACGATTTATCCGTAATTTCTCTGAGATCGTCCGACCTATTACACAACTAACCAAGAAGAAGGAGACTTTCTTGTGGTCTACACTGGCTCAGGAGGCCTTTGACTGTTTTAAGTCCTGTTTTACATCTGCACCGCTGTTGATTCATCCTAACCCAGCACATCTTTTCACAGTGGAGGTGGACGCTTTGAATTGTGCATTGGGGGCCATACTCTCGCAAAGAACAGGGGATAAAGGTCTGTTAGATCTTTTTTCTCCTATAAACTTTATGCTGCAGAGAAGAACTATGATGTGGGAGATAAGGAGCTCCTAGCCATCATCGCTGCATTTAAAGAATGGAGACACCATCTGCACGGGGCAGCACAACAAGTTATTGTGCTCACGGATCATCTTAACCTAGAATTTTTGAGGTGTGCTAGATGTCTTTCTCCTCGTCAGGCTCGTTGGAGTTTGTTTTTGAACCAATTTAATTTAGTCATTTCATACCGCCCAGGTTCACGTAATGGGAAAGCGGATGCTTTGTCCCGAATCTATGCCACAGATTCCGTACCTGGGACCCCGTCCAAGACCATTTTGTCTGATACCAATTTTGTCGGAGTCATCCAAAATAAGAACTTATGGAAGACTATTAAGGAAGCCTATGATGCTGACCCATTCCTTGCCAACCCTACTGATGATGTGAATCTAGTTCTTAGGAACGGTATGTGGGTTCGGGATCAACGTTTATATGTTCCGGAGGTTGTAAGGCTGCAGGTTCTCAAGTTTGTCCATGATTCTAAGTTGACTGGTCATCGGGGGGTACAGAAGACACAGGAGTTCCTAAGTCGTTTCTTCTGGTGACCTACCTGTCTGCAGGACGTGAAGAGCTATATTCTATCTTGTGAGGTATGTGCACGTTTTAAGACCCCTCGTGTAACACCTACGGGATTGCTGCAACCACTACCAGTCCCCTCTCGCACTTGGGGGTCTATTTCGATGGATTTTATAGTGGAATTACCCATCTCTGGTTCAAAGAACACTATTCTAGTGGTGGTGGATCGTCTTACTAAAGCTGCTCACTTCATCCCTTGCACTGGTCTTCCCTCAGCTAAGGAGATTATTGAGCTGGTCATTCAGAATGTTTTCCGGCTGCATGGAGTTACGGATGAGATTATTTCTGATCGGGAAGTGCAGTTTACCTCTAGATTCTGGAAGGGATTTTGTTCTGCACTTGGTATCAATGTCTGTCTGTCCTCAGCATATCATCCTCAGACAATGGGCAAACGGCGCGGACTAATCAGACGCTGGAGCAGTATCTTCGGTGTTATATCAACCACTCGCAGGATGACTGGCTGGAGTTGCTTCCTCTAGCAGAATTATCTTATAACAACTCACAGAATGCATCCACTAAGGTAACACCCTTCTTTGCAAATCTGGGATTTCATCCTAGTATTCTCCCCAGATCCCCGGTTGAGGCTCCACAGTAGATGAGAAATTGTCAAGGATAAGACAAGATCTGGAAACTTTGAAAGAATCGCTATCAAGAAAGATGCAAGAGATCTGCCGATAGGTTCCGGAGACCTGCACCTATGTTTAAGGTAGGAGACTCTATGTGGTTATCCACTAAGAATTTAAAATTGAATGTGCCTTCACAGAAGCTGGGACAAAAATTAATTGGTCCTTTCAAGATCTCTGGGATCATAAGCTCCGTCGCCTGTCATCTGAAGTTGCCAAGGACCTTGAAGGTACATCCTGTGTTTCATGTCTCCCTGTTAAAGCCAGTGTCTCCAAATACTTTTCAGGGTTGTATTACACCTCCTCCTCAGACTGTGTTAGTGGACAGACAAGAACAGTTTATTGTGGAGAAGATTCTGGACTCTAGGATCTGCAGGAATCAACTGGAATATCTCATCAAATGGCAAGGCTATCCATCTGAGAAGAACTCTTGGGAGCCAGTGGGCAATATCTGTGCTCCCCCAAAAATTACTCTGTTTCATCAGAAATATCCTGACAAGCCTGGTCCTGGATTGTCCTGAGGCCACTTCTGAGATGGGAGTAATGTAAGGATTCTGGACTTCCCTTGTTCCTGGTTGCCCTGATCCAAGATGGAGTCTTGGATCTCACCCTGTCATGGAACTTCCTGTCTGTCCTGATTATTTAAATCTGAGTCATGTGTTCTTCTGTGCGTGAGTATTTTGTGTTGCTGGCTCCTGAGCTTCTGCCTGTGGTCTGGTGAACTCCCTGCTTCAGCTGCTCACTACTCGGTGGTCTGCCTCATCCCTTTCGGCTTCATCTCACCTCTGGAACTGCTGTGACGGGCAGCACACCAGCGGAAGGATTTCCCTGTTTGCTAAACTTTTCCCAGTGTTGTGCCTTTTTGCACAACCACACCAGGTGATCAAGATTCAAGTGTTGCTTTTCTCACCAAGAGAGTTTTACTCATCTACTACGCTTAGATAACGCTCTCCCTCTTTTTCCCTTCATCCTCTTTCTCAGGACTTCATGCTCAATGCACCACCTGCATATTATTGAACTTCCACAAACAAGTGCTGTGCACACGTGTGATCAAGTTTTGCTGGACTTCCTCGTTTAAGTACTGTGTGCATTTCCATTACACTTCTGCTGGATTCCCAAGTTTAAAGGGAACCTGTCACCCCGTTTTTTCAGTAGGAGATAAAAATACCGTTAAATAGGGCCTGAGCTGTGCTTTACAATAGGGTATTTTTTGTCCCCTGATTCCCTACCTATGCTACCTTACAAAAGTGGCCTTTTTCGCCTGTCAATCAGGCTGGTCAGGTCAGATGGGCGTGGTCACAGCGCTGTTTCTCCCCCACATCTTGCTTATGTTCCCGTTGGTGGCGTAGTGCTTCTCGCATGCGCAAGTGCCGAATGCACTGTGCAGCTCTAGGAAAAGAGCGTGCTCACCGCTATTCAGCGGTTTCTCGGTGGGCGCGGCCATCTTCCTGAGGCCGCGCGTGCGCAGATGGAGTCTCCTGCTTCCCGGGGCTTCAGGAAAATGGCCGCGGGATGCCGCGTGTGCGCAGATGGACATCGCGGCGGCCATTTTCCTGAAGCCGAGATTCACACTGCTCCGTCATACTTACCTCACTTCTGCATCCCGGCGTGCCTGTGGACATGGAGTGTGCCGCTCGGCGTCCTCACTTCCGATCTTGCGGCCGGCTCCGAGATCTCGTCACATACGCACCACGCAGCTTAGACCGTGGCCGCGTGCACCTCTGGTCCCTTATGTCGCAGGAGATCCTTGACCCGGAAGCTTTGCGGTACGTACCGGGTATATCAGGCAGCCTCTTCCTGTAGGAGGCACCTGATTATCACTTGCGCACCCTTGTGATTTAGGCCCTTGTATGCTCTGTGCATCCCCATGTCTCCTGAATCCCTGCTCCATGTGTGTACTCGGCATTACCTAACTCCGTGTAACCTTTCTCCTAGCATTCTTGTGTTCCCTCTAGTGCCCGTCTTCTCCAGTGCTTGTCAGTCTCTGGCCGTCCCGTTTGTATCCTGTACCCTGCCTTACTTCGGTCCCGTCCTCTCTCCCCAGGACACCCTAACCAGCTCTTCTTCGTGTCTCCAAGGGGTCATTCCTTGGTATTGGCCGTCGCGGTGATAGTCTCTCCTGGGCCTGCCCCTGATACTCTCTGTATAGAGGGCGGTCCTCATTAGGTTAGCTCACCTGGGGGAGGCTCATCACCACGATTGAGTGGGTTCACCCTTGGAGTTTCGCAAGTTGTCACAGCTATTTTGCAATCTGATGTCTTAGTTAGGAGAAATCCACATTTTTCTTAATATAAAAATGAGCTGTTATGATCAATCGACTGTACCAGGGCCGGCTCCAGGTTTTTGTGGGCCCATGGGCGAAAGAGTCTCAGTGGACCCCTTTAACACCACAATTCATGATGCACAGATACAGCAGAGAAATATACCGTATATACTCGTGTATAAGCTGACCCGAGTATAAGCCGAGGCACCTAATTTTGCCTCGAAAAACTGGGAAAACTTATTGACTCGAGTATAAGCCGGGTATGCATGGCTCCTTATTCCCATCCTTGTCTACATGGCTCCTCATCTCCATCCTGGTATGCATGGCTCCTTATCCCCATCCTTGTCTGCATCGCTCCTTATTCTCATCCTTGTCTGCATGGCTCCTTATTCCCATCCTTGTCTGCATGGCTCCTTATTTCCATCCTTGTCTGCATGGCTCCTTATCCTCATCATCATCTGCATGGCTCCTTATTCTCATCCTTGTCTGCATGGCTCCTATTTCCATCCTTGTCTGCATGGCTCCTTATTCTCATCCTTGTCTGCATGGCTCCTTATCCCCATCGTTATCTGCATGGCTCCTTATTCCCATCCTTGTCTGCATGGCTCCTTATTCCCATCCTTGTCTGCATGGCTCCTTATCCCCATCGTTATCTGCATGGCTCCTTATCCCCATCCTTGTCTGCATGGCTCCTTATTCCCATCCTTGTCTGCATGGCTCCTTATTCCCATCCTTGTATGCATGGCTCCTTATTCCCATCCTTGTCTGCATGGCTCCTTATTCCCATCCTTGTATGCATGGCTCCTTATTCCCATCCTTGTCTGCATGGCTCCTTATCCCCATCGTTATCTGCATGGCTCCTTATCCCCATCATCATCTGCATGGCTCCTTATTCCCATCCTGGTCTGCATGGCTCCTATTTCCATTCTTGTCTGCATGGCTCTTTATTCTCATCCTTGTCTGCATGGCTCCTTATCCCCATCGTTATCTGCATGGCTCCTTATTCCTATCCTTGTATGCTTGGCTCCTTATTCCCATCCTTGTATGCATGGCTCTTTATTCCCATCCTTGTCTGCATGGCTCCTGATCCCCATCGTTATCTGCATGGCTCCTTATTCCCATCCTTGTCTGCATGGCTCCTTATTCCCATCCTTGTATGCATGGCTCCTTATCCCCCATCCTTGCGTGCATTGCTTCTTATTCCAATCCTTGTCTGCATTGCTCCTTACTCCCAAAATATTAAGCTTTGATATTTACGAGTCTTTTGGGTTGATTGAGAAAATAGTTGTCGATCAATAATAAAAATAATCCTCTAAAATACAACTTGCCTAATAATTCTGCACCCAGTGTATGTATGGCCCCCATGAGAAAAGCATTAAAAAATAAAACATCCTACTTACCTTCCCTTCGCGCCCTTGCAGCATCTCGTTCCGGTGCCAGCAGCTCCTGCGGCTGAGCGATCACATGTCACTGCTCATGAAGGTAATGAATATTCAGCTCTCTCCACAGCTATAGGAGTGGAAAGAGGTGAATATTCATTACCTTAATGAGCGGGCACCTGTTATAGCCTGGCAGCTGCTTTGAAGCTGGCAACTACTGCTGACACTGTGTTCGCGCTATAGGAATTATGAATGTTCACTGCACAGGCTGTAGCCGCAGCATCCAGCGCACCCGGGCAAGTGCGGGGACCCTGGCGAGATGGGGAACCACTCACGCTGTCTGGGATACATTGGCCGCTTGCCAGCTATTTTTCCTGCCACTGGCCCTTTAAATCTGCGGGTATGGCGGTTCTACAGGTGCGGACAGCGGGAGCTGGCACAAGCATCTCAGACTCAGTCAGTGCAGGCAGGCACATAGGGGTTAAGAACGCAGCGTGAAATTGTTTGTGGGCGGAGTGAGCACGTTCTCCTGCTCTGCTCTCCCGCCCCTGGTTGCAGTGCTGAACGTAGCAGATTCCGGAGGAGCTCCTACCCACATGTGTCTGAGTGAGTGCAAATTGCAATGAATGTGATATCGCTGTATTCTGATGGTCTGGGTGGGCACCCAGCCCAAGCCCACAGCACCTGTCCTGTATATGTATATCCTGTATCTATACAGTCTGTATATATATATATATATATATATATATATATATATACACACAGTATATATATATATACATATATATATATATACACAAAGGACAGGTGCTGGGGCCTGGGTGGCTGCTGAAGCATATACAGGTGCTGGGGGTCTGGGGTCTGCTGACGTATATACAGGTGCTGGGGGCCTGGGGTTTGCTGACGTATATACAGGTGCTGGGGGCCTGGGGTCTGCTGATGTATATACAGGTGCTGGGGGCCTGGGGTCTGCTGACGTATATACAGATGCTGGGGGTCTGGGGTCTGCTGACGTATATACGGGTGCTGGGGGTCTGGGGTCTGCTGACGTATATACAGGTGCTGGGGGTCTGCTGATGTATATACAGGTGCTGGGGGCCTGGGATCTGCTGGCATACAGTGGGGCAAAAAAGTATTTAGTCAGTCAGCAATAGTGCAAGTTCCACCACTTAAAAAGATGAGAGGCGTCTGTAATTTACATCATAGGTAGACCTCAACTATGGGAGACAAACTGAGAAAAAAAAATCCAGAAAATCACATTGTCTGTTTTTTTAACATTTTATTTGCATATTATGGTGGAAAATAAGTATTTGGTCAGAAACAAACAATCAAGATTTCTGGCTCTCACCGACCTGTAACTTCTTCTTTAAGAGTCTCCTCTTTCCTCCACTCATTACCTGTAGTAATGGCGCCTGTTTAAACTTGTTATCAGTATAAAAAGACACCTGTGCACACCCTCAAACAGTCTGACTCCAAACTCCACTATGGTGAAGAGTAGACCAAAGAGCATTATGAAAACTTACACTTTGAGTGCGGCTGTTTTTTCTAATATATGATTTCGACTGGATTAACTCCAGGTCCAGCCTGCACCTAACTCATATCTAACTGAGTGCATTTCTGTAGAACTATAGCTTGCAGAATAAGCCCTGAGCCGATCATATTCGCTCATCACTGGTGTCTAACCAGTTGGTCTGCAAGAAAAGTTTTGACACACTGCACTACAATGAAAACAAATATGAATATCATTGCAGTAGAGTGACGCAGAGCAAGACGAAAATGAACGACAGAATTAGGGGACCTCAGAAATTTTTACAAGGTATTTAACTCATTTGGGGGGCAAATGACATCTGCTTTAACCCCTTCATGACCGTCGACGTACATATACATCATCGGCCATTTCCCTACCTTTGATGCAGTTTCACACGCTGAACCTGTTTCTTTCTTCGTATTTGATGGCGCCAATGGGTTGTCTTGACAACCAGGGGTCTGCAGAAGATTCCTGTGCCTGTAATCTTGATCCTGCTGTGAATGCCTGCCCGCTAAAGCAATGGTTTGTGTAACACAGGTGATCAGATGATTGCAGCTTCAAGTCTTAGGCTATGTGCACACGTAGGAAATGTGGTGCAGAATTTTCTGCACAAAATCTGCATCTCCTGGCAGAATCCGCAGCTGCAGATTTGCCGCGGTTTTTATGCAGATTTTGTGCGGATTTGCCGCGGAATTGATGCAGATTTTATGCCACTGCGGATTTCTATCATGGAGGGGTGCAGAAACGCTGCAGATCCGCACTAAAGAAGTGACATGCACTTCTTTTAAATCCTCAGCAATTCCGCACTTATTTTTCTGCACTATGTGCACATCTTTTTTTTTTATATTGATTTACATGGTACTTCAGCGTTTCTACATGGAAAAATCCGCTGCGGATCCGCAGCAAATCCGCATCGTGCGCACATAGCCTTATAATGGGACTATTAGGAACAGTAAATAGTAACAAAAAAAAAGTTTTAAAACATATTAAATAAAAAAAGCACAGAAGTTCAAATCACTCCCCTTTTGCCCAATTGAAAAAGAAAATACACATATTTGATATTGCCACGTTCAGAAATGTTCGATCTATCAAAATATTAAATAAATTAAATAAATCCGATTGCTGAACAGTGGGACAAGAAGAAAAAATGAAACTCCAGAATTAGGGGTTTTGGTCACCATAAAATGCAGTAAGAGGCAATCAAAACATCATATCTACCCCAAAATGGTATCAGTAAAAATGTTTGCTCATTGTGCAAAAAGTAAGCCCTCACACAGCCCCAGATCCAAATGATAATGTTACGGGTCTCGGAAAATGGCAACAAATGCTTTTTTTTTTTTTTTTACAAATTTCAGATTTTTTTCACCACTTAAATAATAAAAAAAAAACTATACATGTTTGGTGTCTGCGTACTCATACTGACCTGTGGAATCATATCACCATTTCAGTTTTACCATATAATGAACATGGCAAATATAAAAAAAAAAATATTGAATTGCAATTTCACCTCACTTAGAACCTTCCCCCGTTTTCCAGTACACTATGTGGAATAATGAATTGTGTCAGTCAAGACCTCCTATGGCTATATAGCTGGAAAATTAAAAAAGTTATGGCTCTTGGTAGAAGGGAAAAACAATAACGGAAAATCGCCCTGGGGTGAAGGGGTTAAGATACTGTAAGTGCCAGATAAAAGTGACATTCATTCTTAAACTTTTTTTTAATTTGCTTCTATTTCTCTAGGTACAAATCAAATGAGGAGTACGTTTATGTACGAGGCCGTGGCCGGGGAAAGTATGTGTGTGAGGAGTGTGGGATTCGTTGCAAGAAGCCAAGCATGTTAAAAAAACATATTCGCACACACACAGATCACCGGCCGTATGTGTGCAAGCACTGCAATTTTGCCTTCAAAACCAAAGGTGACTTTCTTTACTACTTTTGCTGAACAATCTGTGTCTAGTTTTATACTTTAAAGCAGGGGTGGGGAACCTTTTTTCTGCCAAGGGCCATTTGGAATCTTATAATAACGTTCGTTATTATGAACTTACGGTAAATATTAGCCAACTACATTTATTCAAACATTTAAAGAACTCACGCCTAATGTGATGGCTATGTGGAAGAAAATGCTATTACTCTTGGAAGAAAGTGGGAAAAAATAGAGAGCTCGCAATGTCGGTATGGGGTTGATGAATTTAATGCTTCTTACACCAGCACACCCTGTACAAAGCCATAAAATCAGGTGAACATTTGGAAACCCTACAAGTAGTATTGAGCCACCTCCCTAGTGTTCGGGTTCGATTCGGTTCGTCGAACAGGGACGTGTTCGACGAAATGTTCGTTGAACGTTCGACGAACACTGTCGAACCCCACTGAAACCAATGGCAGGCAAACACATACAAACACATTGAAAACACATAGAAAACATCTTAAAAGGTGTCCAAAAGCTGACAAACTGCTCAGAAGACACAACAAACACATGGAAAAGTCATAACAACATATAGTCATGCGAAAAGAAAAGAGACGGAGGAGTAAAAGGAGGAGGAGACACAGATATAGGCATGTCATGCCCTTCTAAAATCAAGAAAAGCTGGAGTAAATATCTAAACTCACTCTGCCAACACCCAGACGTCTTGACAAAAAAAATAAAAAAATAAATATCTTTAGGTAGAATGGCGGCGGGTCCATTCAGAACACTTTCCTTAGAAGACAGTAGTGGTACCCCCACTGGGAGTTGTGCCAAAAAATTAACCCAATACATTCAGACTAATCCACCATTTGTCATATCCAAGGGGCAGGTCAGTAAACAACAACATCAACGCGGAACCAAGTAGAGTACTATGTACTGTACCTCCTTTGACGAGGCAATCAGGCGGGTCAAGAAGTTGGTAAGGGGCACCCTAATGGCCAAAACAGACATTGAGGGGGCGTTCCGGTTAATACCTGTGCCTCCGAATAGTGTCCTCCCATTGGGCTGCTTCTGTGAAGGAGCATACTACATAGATCGCTGTTTGCCTATGGGGTGCTCCATATCCTGTTCACTATTTGAGGCGTTTAGTTGCTTCCTCGAATGTGTCGTCATGGATGTTTGTAAGGCGGCACATATTATCCATTACCTCGACGACTTCTTATGCCTGGGCCCAAAAGATTCGCCACAGTGTGAAAACACGCGGTAGTCCACCTGTGAGAAGGAGAGAGCTGGAGGGAGAGTGGACACCCCAGAGCCGAGGGGTTAGATTGAGAAAGTAAGAAGGCGGTGTAGCTTGCTTCATGGGTGGGGTACTCTGCTGAGTAGCAGTAATTGCTACTAGGCCCAAAAGGATTTCCTGGGCCAAATGCCGTTAAAAAATAGTACTTAGGTAAACAGGCGGTGTAGCTTGCGTCATGGGTGGGGTACGCTGCTGAGTTGCACCAAATTCTACTAGGCCCAAAAGGATTTCCTGGGCTAGATGCCGTTAAAAATAGTACTTAGGTAAACAGGCGGTGGGAGGCTAGGCTACTCTGCTGACTAGCAGACACTGAAGCTTTGGAGCAGACCTCTGAATCCCAGGCCATAGTATGAGGAAACAACTCTGCAGACGACCCCACCCACCTGGAATTGATGATGGCAACGTCATGTAAAACTGAGCAAGGGGACTAAATAAAAGAGTCTCCATTTTTTACAAAAATTATTTCGCCAAATTTGCTTTTGTATCGGGGATCTAAGAGTGTGGCAACCCAGTAGTCGGGATTACTTTGGATTCTGACAATCCGAGGGTCATGTTGCAGGTAGTGCAGCAAGAAGGCACTCATGTGTCTTGCGCATCCAGGAGGACCACATCCTTGTTGTCTTGGTGGTGGCGAGGTGAGAATCATGCTTCCTTCGTCTGCCCTCTCCCCCCAACCTCGCACAAGAGAAATTTGATCAAGGTCTCCCTCATCTGATGAGTCTTCCATGCCCATCGCCAGTTCGTCCTCCACTTCTTCCTCGCCTCCTGCACCTTCCTCAACAGTTTGGCTGCTACCATGCGCCTCGGTAATCCCTCTCCCCCAGCCTCCAATGCCAGCCGTCTTGGTGCTGCCAACCTTCTTGACCTTGGAGATATGATCCCTTCCGCATACGACTCCTCCTGTTCCTCCTCCTCCTCTTATTCCACCACCTGACTCCGAACACTGTGTAAGGTGTGCTCCAGCATGTAAATCACCGGAATGGTCATGCTGATAATGGCATCGTCAGCACTAAACATCTTCGTCGCTATTTCAAAACTGTGGAGAAGGGTGCATAGGTCCCTGATCTGAGACCACTCCTGCAGCGTGATTTGCCCCACCTCTTGATCTCGTTGGCCCAGGCTATACGTCATAACGTATTGCACCAGGGCTCGTCGGTGCTGCCACAGTCGCTGCAACATGTGCAGAGTTGAATTCCACCGTGTGGGCACATCGCATTTCAGCCGGTGAACTGGCAGGCCCAACGACTTCTGTAGAGATGCAAGTCGTCGAGCTGCGGGATGCGAATGGCGGAAGTGAGCACACAGCGACCGTGCCCTCTGCAGAAGCCCATCTAGTCCGGGATAGTGGGATAAAAATTGCTGGACAACCAGGTTCAAAATGTGAGCCATACAAGGCACATGTGTGACATTGCCCCGGCGAAGGGCCGCACCCAGGTTTGCAGCATTGTCGCACACAGCCTTCCCTGGCTGCAGGTTGAGTGGAGACAACCATTGATGGAACTCGGTCTCCAGAGCTGACCACAACTCCTCAGCTGTGTGACTCACATTTCCCAGACATTTCAATGTAAACACTGCCTGATGCCATTGAGCCCTTCTGCGCAGTTACAACGCGGGTGGCATTACCAGACAGGCTTTGGGTGCAGGTGGAGGACCGAGAGGAGGTTGAGGAGGCAGAAGCAGTGGAGGAACTTCTAGATACAGAGGATCGACGAGCAACTCGTGGCGATGGCAAGACTTGGACAGCAGCCCCTTCTCCTGATGTCGCCATAGTAACCCAGTGTCACCAACATGTAACGCCCCTGTCCATGTCTACTCGTCCAAGTGTCTGTGGTGAAATGCAACCTGTCACACACAGAGTTTCTCAAGGAAGCGGTGATGTGTGCGACATGCTGGTGTAGCGCAGGCACAGCTTTCTTTGAGAAGTTGTCATGCCGTTCTGTCTGTCTCTGGTTTTCGGCATGACAATTCATGTTTGCTTTAACCCTTTACTCTTTTCCCCCTAATTTAAGCTGGGATACTGATGGCTGTTACCTTAATGGAGCCTTCTCAGTTCCCTGCTCTGCTGCGCAGTCGTACATGGGCATTTAGGTATTTGCCCTGCTGCATACCTTCCTCATGTGCAGTCCCTGCTTGCTGCTGTGAAGCTGTCCACGGGTTGTGAGGTCATTTGCGGCTGGTGCATGACTTTCCACGTGGCTCAGTGCATGCAGTCTCTGCCAGGTGCCCTGAGCCTTAGATCCTGCACTGTGTGTGCTGTAATGGTTTCTGTATGTGCTTAGGGCGTGCGCGGCCACACCTCCCCTGCTTTTATCAGGGTAAGGCTATGTACACACGTTCAGGATTTCTTGCAGAAAATTCCTGAGAATTCCGGACATTTTCTGCAAGAAATCCGCAAGAAAACCGCATGCGTTTTTGCCGCGATTTTGCCGCGGTTTTGATGCGTTTTTGACGCTTTTTGACGCGGATTTTTACGGACACTTCCCAATGCATTTTGGAGTGGGAAATCCGCAAAAAAAACGGAAAATTAATGAACATGCTGCGTTTTTTGACGCGATGCGTTTTTTTCGCGGAAAAAAACGCATCATGTGCACAAAACATGCGGAATTCATTCTAAATGATGGGATGCTTATTGTATGCGTTTTTTTGGCGGTTTTATAGCGTTTTTATCGGGAAAAACCGCGAAAAAACCGCAACGTGTGAACACAGCCTGAGGGTGTGTACTTCAAATGCTGTCCCCAGCAAATTGCTGAGGGGCAGCTCATATATAAAGCTCCCCTGCCCTATGGGCGGGGCCTGAGCTACACTCACAAAGCTCCTGAATTTTGCTACGTGTGTTTCTGTTCCTGCACCTCTCCTGTCTGTTTTGGTTCCAAAGTCCTTGCCTTGATTCCTGTTTTGTCCTGTTCTGGCGCCTGTGCTGGAGGTGGTATATCCAGGCCCAAATCCTTGATCCTGTACCTGAACCTGTCTGAACTGTGTCTGCTGTGATTATGTTCCTGGAATCCCTCTGCATCTGGAGCCTCACTCCTAGTGACTTTGAGTCTCTTGAAACCGGTGTTTCTGCTGAGCATCTACTACTCTGTGCTCTGACTACCATGCGGTGTTAACCCCGTCTGGCTCATGTCCAGTACGGCAGTGTTTGCACCATCATGCTTGAGTTCCTTCCCCGATGCCCGGAGCCTGACGACCGCAGTCTGGAACGTTATGTGTTGTGAATTCTGCTCTTGGGCTCCCTCCGGTGGTTGTAAGTGGCACTTTTGTGAGTTCTGCTCTTGGGCTCCCTCTTGTGGTTTCAAGTGGTATGGCTGCTCCTTGGAGTTAGCTGTCATCAGCTGCCTCCACTTATCGTCTCTTCTGCTCGGCTATTTAGGCCTGGCTGTTCCTTCAGCCAGTGCCACTTGTAAATGGTTTCTGGTTGGATTCACATCTCTTTGGATTTCCCTGTTTTCCTGACCAGTTCAGCAAAGCTAAGTTCTTGCTTGCTCTGTTCTGTTCACAGATTGTGGACTTATCCGTTCAGTGCTTTCTATGTTTGTCCAGCTTATCAGTATGAATTAATTCTGTCTTGCTGGAAGCTCTGGGAAGCAGATTTACCCTCCACACCTTTAGTCAGGTGTGGAGATTTTTTGTAAACTCTGCGTGGATTTTTGTAGTGTTTTATACTGACTGCACAGTATTCCATCCTGTCCTATCTATCAAGCTAGACTGGCCTCCTGTGCTCATCCTGGTTTCATTCTGTGTTTGTCTTTTCCCTCTCCACTCACAGTTATTATTTGTGGGGGGCTAATCTATCCTTTGGGGATTTTCTCTGAGGCAAGATAGTTTTCCTGCTTCTATCTTTAGGGGTAGTTAGCTCTTAGGCTGTGTCGAGATGCCTAGGGAGAGTTAGGAGCATTCCACGGCTACTTCTAGTGTTGTGTTGAGCTTAGGGACTGCGGTCAGTACAGTTACCACTTCCTTCAGAGCTCGTTCCATGTTGCTCCTAAACCACCGCATCATAACAGTTATGACCACTGTCTGGAGCTTGGAGCCTGATGTCTCTGGTGGTGCCTGTAGGTCGTGTCGGATGTCCGGAACCGAACGACTCCTGTCTGATGTCTGCCGGTGACCCTGGGTCCAGATTTCCTGATGTCCTTTCTGTACCCTGATGTCCTGCCTGTATCTTGATGACCTCATGGACCTTGATGTCTTGATATCCTGTCTGTTCCCTGATGTAACCTGATTTCCTGGGCTGCCACGCCAGTGTCCCAGCTGATGACCTGGGCTGCCTGCCTGTGTCCTGATGTCCTGAGGTCTTTCCTGAGTCCAGATGTCCTGATGTTCTCTTTGTATCCTGATGTCTTGCCTGTACCTTGATGTCCTCGTGTACCCTGATGTCCTGCCTGGGTCCTGATGTCCCGCCTATCTGTGCCTCGGTGATCCGTTGGTGCCTTGGGGTCCACTGGGTGGTACCCTTCTGAGGTGTGGAATTGGGAGCCTGACATCGTCATGTTTTGTTTATGTACTGTGTGGCTTTACTTTAGTAAAGTTTACTTTCTCTATACCTGAAGTATTGGTGTAATCACGTCCTACGTGTCTCTTTCCTTGTCCACATGCTCAGCTGCCACAGAACCCCGGCCTCTGCCCTCCCCTAGTTCGGGTAGGCCGGGTCCCGCTCTGCGGTTTAAAGGGTCCATATTTCGTCCCCGGGGGACACACGCCCTACGCCTTCTGAGATTGGTCGGCTTGGGGGCGTCTATGGGCTGGGCCACATCTGCGGCCGCAGCTGATCGTGACAGAAGTAGTGGCGACTGGGCATCTGGTACTGGGGCACTACTACGGAAATAAGGTCTCGAAAACCCTCTGTGTCCACCAGGTGGAAAGGCAGTATTTCTGTAGCCAGCAGCTTGCAGATGGAGAAATTCAACCTCTTAGCTTTGTCATGGCTAGGAGGAAATGGTCTTTTACTTGTCCACATCTGAGGGCTGGCTGCCGTGCATAGACGGAGTTGAGTAGGGTGTCCCCGGCAAACGGCTGGTCTGTGAGGAAGGTGCAGGCGGAGATGTTATGTTGCCTTGATCAAAATGTGGTGTTGATGTCGGAGAGCGCTCAACAGCAGCAAGTGTTTCCACTTGCAGATGTCCTGATGACCTGCCAATCACACTGACTGTTGCGGGTAAAGAGGTGGAAGGTCTGCATCCAAAACCATGTGCGACTGCTGTCCTCACAGTTACAGAGGATGAAGAGGACACGGATGCACTTGATGGGGCAGACGGTGGTTGACCCGGCCCACTAGGCCACATTGTAGCACAGTGAGCTTCCCACTGCAACTTATGCCTCATATCCATGTGACGGTTCATGCATCAAGTACTCAAGCTAGTGATTTTTTGGCCTCTACTGAGATTTTTTTGACAAATCTTACAGACAACATGAGTTGGGTCATCTTTTGCGATGTCAAAAAATGCCCAGGCTATGCAAGGCTTAGAGCCCGTGCGACCTGAAGAGCCACCACGACTTCTGGTCTGAGGCACAGTTGGGGTTGAGGATGCAGTTGTTGACGTGCTTCCAGTACTCAGTCTCTGTCCAAGAAGGCGCACCATTACCTCGTCGTCAGACTCGTCTCTAGCATCCGCCTCCACCTCCTCTGCTGACCTCATAGACTGGCGGACTGGGGGTTGACAGTAAGTGGGGTCTACAACCTCGTCATCATCATTCTGTGTGTTCTCACACCCGTCGTCCTCAGAGCCAACCTCTTCCTGCCCCGACCGAAAAGTCAAGTTTTCGTTCCAATCAGGTATCTCAGTCTCCTCATCATCTTCCTCATTGTCTCCACCAACAGGAGTTACAGTTTGGGAACGAGGGTCTACATTATGCTCAGAACCTTCTTCATCTGGGCCTGGATCCGACTCACAAAGATTCTGGGCATCAGTGCAGAACATTTCCTCGTCTGGATTCACAGAAGCTCTGGAGCAGACCTCTGATTCCCAGGCTATAGTATGCGTAAACAGGTCTACAGACACAACCATGTGTGTTACCCCATGTTCAGACGGGCAGCTGGAGACTTGGGAGCTGTGAGGAAGCAAGTGCGATTGGGGTGACAACTCTGAGGACTGGAGTAGTTGTGATGTTGAAGTTGACATGGAGGAGAGCCCACTTGAATGAGCACTTGATATCTGTTCAAGCACCTGTTGTTTTTGTGCCTCATCTGGAATTTTTTGGCGATGCTTGTAGCGATGGTCGTAAGAAAGGGATCATATCAGATTGTCCACGAAAAGAAGTAGACATCTTACTTTGGCTGGAAGATGGTCTTTATTCTGCAGATGTTACTGTTGCTTTACCACCTACCCCATGGACACAACCTTTTTTTCCCTTTCCAACACGCCTATTCCCCTTTCCACAAGCAGCAGGCCTTTTTCCATTCATTTTAGTGCTTAACTAATTGGCAACACTGTATCTGTAGTTGTTGGTGTAACGGGGTCTACCAAGCTGGGGTACCTTTTTCAGTACCACCCCGTGTTTCAGGAGGTCCACTCTTCTTTGGCTTGAGTCTGAATGAAGGACGCTGGCTGGAATTCATTGATTACATGGGCGCATATAAAATCTCACTGCTTCTCTACGTATTTCCAGTCTGACAACACTTTATTCACAGGACACACAATATATCACACAGTTACATAGAGCGGGCCAATTGAAAAGCGGCAGGCCAGACATGAATTACAATAGCCGCAGGGGGCCGGAGCCTGCCGATATTTACTGTGGAAATTACAAAGGTGGGGCGAGGACAGAAGGGGAATATCTTGTCCCCTCTGCCCAGGGGCGCAGCCTGTGGGCTGATGCATCCCACATGGAACCCACCACACACACATACAACTGCACAACACACTCTGGGCGCTGCGTGGTTCCGCAACATGGCTCCCCTTTTCAGCGCCGCGATCGGCATACACACTCTGATCCTTAACGGATTGGTTTGGGGATGACCGAAGTTTATGGGGTTGGTACAAGTTCTGTTTGTCGACTTAGTCCATTGGCGTTACCATTTTGTTTGCCGGGTCTGTAGTGGATGGTGAACTCCAGAGGTTGTAGGGCTAAACTCCACTGCAGTAATCTGGCGTTGTCTCCGGAGACCCGATTAAGCCAGACTAGGGGATTATGGTCCTTTAGGAGGGAAAACTGTTGTCCATACAAATATGGTTGCAACTTTTTGAGTGCCCGTACTACCGCCAGGCACTATGTGATGGCCGCAAAGCTTACTTCACGGGGCAGTAGTTTCCGACTCAGGTAAGCTACCGGGTGTTCTTGGCCGTCCAGCCCGACTTGGCTCAGTACTGCCCCCAATCCAAACATAGAAGCGTCTGTGTGAACAAGGAAACGTTTAGTTAGATCGGGTGCGGCCAATACAGGGGTATTGGTGAGGGCTTCCTTTAGCTGGCGGAAGGCTTCCTCACACTCTGGGGTCCAGGTTACCTGGCGGGGTTGGTTCTTATGGGTCAGATCAGTGAGGGGCTTGGCTACGCTGCTGTAATTGGGAACGAATTTCCTGTAATACCCCGCTGTCCCTAGAAACACCATGATTTGGGTTTTAATGCGTGGGGTGGGCCATTTGGCTATGGCCTCAATCTTGGCTGGATCTGGTCTTTGTTTACCACTTCCCACCCAATGCCCTAAATACTGAACCTCTGCTTTGCCCACGTGACACTTGTTTGGGTTCAGGGTGATTCCGGCCTTGTGGATCCTGTCCAATACTGTCTCTAGGTGATTTAGATGGTCTTCCCATGTCGCGCTGTAGATGGCGATGTCGTCCAGGTAGGCACAAGCATAGTCCTGGAGACCATCCAGAAGTCGGTCAGCCAGCCTCTGGAAGGTCACGGGGGCAGTCTTCATCCCGAATGGCATAACTCGAAACTGGAATAAGCCAAACAGGGTGACAAATGCCAACTTGGGAATAGCGTCAGTACTAAGGGGAATCTGCCAGTAGCTTTTGCATAGATCGATGGTGGTCAAATACTTTGCCCCCGCCAGCCGGTCTAACAACTCATCCACACGCGGCATGGGATATGCATCCGTCACTGTTTTCTCATTGAGCTTACAATAGTCTACACAAAACCGTGTAGTCCCATCCTTCTTGGGCACTAACACTACGGGGGATGCCCAGGGACTATCTGTCTCTTCAATGACCCCTAAACGCAACATCTCTTGTATCTCTTGTCGCATCCCTTCTCGTACAGACTCAGGGATGCGGAAGGGGGGTTGTCGCAAGGGGGTCTGATCCTGGGTCTCAACCTTGTATTGTGCCAGGCAAGTGTACCCTGGTTTCCCCGAAAACATCCTCTGTCGCTGCCTCAACAACTCCTCCGCCTGCTGTCTCTCCCGGGGGCCTAGGTCTTCACCCAAGTGTACCTGGTCCCATGTTTTAGACTGAGTCCTTTCCCCTAAGACATCCGGCAAGGGAAGTCCGGCTAAATCCTCTTCTTCAGGTGCACAGATGGCCACTACCTCTTCAGGGCGCTCCCGGTAGGGCTTCAGCATATTCACGTGGAACATGCGGATAACCCTGGGGTCGTCACAATCGGCGACATTATAGGTTGTGTCGGCTATTTTCCCCACTACCTGGTAGGGCCCTGTTATGACCTGGTGGTCAGGACAATAATGGACCTGGTGGTTAAGAGCACACGGAATGACCTGATAGTTACTGATAATAAGGACGAGCTCTGGGATGTGGGAACTCTGCTGACCGCAATCCCTAAACCTATCAAACACACTAGAAATAGCCGTGGATTGCGCCTAACGCTCCCTATGCAACTCGGCACAGCCTAAGAAACTAGCTAACCCTGAAGATAGAAAAATAAAGCCTACCTTGCCTCAGAGAAATTCCCCAAAGGAAAAGGCAGCCCCCCACATATAATGACGGTGAGTAAAGATGAAAATACAAACACAGAGATGAAATAGATTTAGCAAAGTGAGGCCCGACTTATTGAACAGACCGAGGATAGGAAAGGTTACTTTGCGGTCAGCACAAAAACCTACAAAAAGACCACGCTCCCTCTGCGTCCCAGAGCTTCCAGCAAGCAAGACAACAAATTAAATAGCAAGCTGGACAGAAAAATAGCAAACCCAAGAAATACAAGCTGGAACTTAGCTTCTGATGGGAAGACAGGTCACAAGAACGATCCAGGAGTGAACTAGACCAATACTGAAACATTGACAGGTGGCATGGAGCAAAGATCTAAGTGGAGTTAAATAGAGCAGCAGCTAACGAATTAACCTCGTCACCTGTGAAACTCAGAAACACCCACCAGAGGAAGTCCATGGACAGAACCAGCTGAAGTACCATTCATGACCACAGGAGGGAGCCCGACAACAGAATTCACAACAGGGCCCCTGCCATGCAGCTTGGAACTTGTTCTGCCTGGTGGGCTCTAACACCAGAACCTTCTGTCCTATTTCGAAGGTGCGCTCTCTGGCCCACCGATCGTACCTTACGCGCTGGCGCCGCTGGGCCACCATGTTCCCATGTACAGCCTGGGTCAGCTCCTGTAGGCGGTCCCGGAATTCCAGCACATAGGGTACAATAGGTACCCCTTCTATGATGCCTTCCCCTTCCCAGTGTTCTAGCACTAAGTCTAGGGGTCTCCTTACCCGTCTCCTGTATACCAGTTCAAACCGGGAGAACCCCGTGGATTCTCGGGGCACCTCCCGATAGGCAAACAGGAGGTGAGGCAAGAATTTCTCCCAGTCCCTGTAGGTCCTGGTAAAAGTCCCAATGAGTTGTTTTAACGTCCCGTTAAAGCATTCACACAACCCATTGGTTTGCGGGTGGTATGGGGTGCTTCTAACGGACTTTATGCCGCACAGCTTCCACAGCTGGTTGGTCACCTCTGCTATAAACTCGGTACCCTGGTCCGAGAATCTCCCGGGGAAATCCAACCCATGAGAAAACCTGGAGCAGGGCAGCTGCCACCGTCTCTGCCAGTATGTTAGGTAACGCAACCGCCTCTGGATACTGTGTGGCATAATCTACCACTGTCAATATATACCTTTTCACTGATGGGAACATTCACCGAATCTGGATCAGACCAAGGAGAAAAATGATGACAGGGAATATTTGAATAAATTACTTTTATTTATGTGTAGCAACAGCAAAAAAATCAGTAAAATTAAAGAATTAAAATACTATGTATATGTATTTACTTCTGTGCACATAAAAACATATAAGTACATTAGGCAGGTCAAAAATCTATATAAATATATAAACTGGATACCCCAGAAAGCTTAAAAGTATAAAAGCTGAGATCATATACGTAAAAAACAATATTTATATAAAATTGGAATGGATCTAAAAAATGTATATATACTCTCCAAGCAAATGTAAATGTATGTCCAGAAAGTGCTTAGTGCTAATAATACAGAGATGACTTCCTCTATATATGTTGTATGTAGAGTTCACATACAGGAATTACTGGCCAAAAAGTGCAAAGTGTAAACTAAATACCGTATAAAAAAATCGCATGAAAAAGTAAGAAAGTGCATAGTGCTATTTTATATATATAAAAAGGATAATTCATACGTGACAAGCTCACATGTAAACAATATTGACCAAAGTGCTGTGTGTATAACAAGAAGAAAATGGTATGCCAGGTATACCGTACACTCTCTACATGGGACAATGCTCAATATGTATATGATTCAGTATTACTTACTATACAAAGCTGAGGGGAAAATATCTCCAGGACCGCCAAATATATCAAGCTGTGCACACCGACACGTGTTTCGGACCCAAAAGTTCCTTCGTCACTGATGGATTGGGTTTGGCTAAGGGCCCTATCAGATCGACCGCTACTCGGCTAAATGGTTCCTCCACAATGGGGAGGGGGCGTAATTTGGCCTTGCATCGAACTCCCCTCTTGCCAATGCGCTGGCAACTGTCACAGGTCTGGCAGTACTGACGAACATCATAGGTTACCCCCGGCCAAAAGAAGTTTTGTGTCAGACGATGCCTGGTGCGACTGACGCCGAAGTGCCGGGCCAAGGGTATGTCAAGAGATATTCGCAGTAACTCCTGCCTATACTTCTTGGGAACTACCAGCTGTCGTTTTATAGTGGTGCTCGTCCCTGTGTGGTGCTGCTCTGTGATCCGGTAGAGGAGTCCCTGCTTCCATACAAACTGTTCCCCTTCCAGTACCCCTCTCCCCTCCTGTGCCTTCCCACGATATCCCTCCAATGAAGGATCCTCAAGTAACTCCCTCTTAAATTCATATGCGGTGGCCCAAGAAATGTGTCTGGCTATGGGAATATGTGTAGGGCTGGGATGCCTTACCTGGGCCTCCTCTGAGTGTGATTCCGCCTCCGCAGCTCAAGCTTGTCTCCGGGTGGTCACAGGATATGTCTCAGCCAGAGGGGCAACCGAAAAGGCAGACAACATGGGCCCCAAGTCATTTCCCAGCAAGACGTCTGCGGGCAAATCCTCCATCAAGCCGACCTCAACAAGGCCATCCCGACTCCCCAGTTCAGGTGAATCCTGGCAGTGGGCAGTCGATGTATGGCTCCCCCTGGCTACACGGACTGCAATTGTCCGGTCCATCTTCCTTTGGTCCTGGACGAGATGAGGCTTCGCAAGGGACAAAGTTGCCCCTGAATCTCTTAGTCCCTGCATACGTTTCCCATTAACCCACACAACCTGTCGATGCTGTTGTCGATTATCTGCCCGGGCTGCCTGCACGGGGTCTACTTCATGGAGCACTTCCTCCATCTCTTCCACCTTTTGGTTAGTCGTAGCCCCCAATGTCGGGTCAGCTTCGCCTTGGTAGCAGTGTACAGTGGCCCGGCTGAAGGTAGATGTTCCTGCTTTTGGCCACTGGGTATACTGAGTCCGGTTGGGACATTGTCTTTGCAGGTGGCCCTGCTGACGGCAGGTGTAGCATCGTGCCCCAGGGGAACTGTGGTAGGTAGGCCGGGTTTCTAGCTGGTCCCCCTACAATCTTCGGTGGTTTAGGGCCCTCCAGGTCCATGGGCGGACCATCTTTGATCCGGACAACTGAGGCCTCCTGGCATCATGATGTTCATCGGCCAGACGAGCGGCTTCCTCAAGAGTTGTTGGCCGCCTGTCCCGAAGCCATTCCTGTGTCTCGGGGGTTAGTCCATTAAAGAATCGTTCTAACAAGACGAGCTGGAGGACGTACTCCTTAGTGGTTGCTTGGCTCCCTTGTACCCACTGTAGCAGTGACCGCTGTAATTTACAGGCCCATTCAGCGTGGGTATCGGTTACTCGTTTTATAAGTCCGCGGAACTTTTGGTGGTATGCCTCTGGTGTCAGCGCATACCGGGCCAAGATCACTTCTTTGATCCGCTCATAGTCCATACAGTCCTCATTTGGTACCGTGCGATAGGCGTCCGCTGCCCGGCCTGTCAGCTTGCTGGCCAGAATCTGAACCCGTTCCTCTGGCTTCACTTGATGAAGGGCACACTGCCGCTCAAAGTCCTGCAGAAAGCCATCAATGTCTTCCTTTGCCTCCCCCAACTGTCGGAAGGCATTATACTTGATCCTTTTGTGGCTTACTGTTGAAGGTACCTGGTCGGAGGCCAGAGCTCCCCCTGCTCGCTGACTCTCCTCTCTCTGCTCTGCCATCTTGGCCAGCTCCACTTTGGCCCGCTCTGCCATCTCCATCTTGGCTAGCTCTATCCTGGTCCGCTCGGCCATCTTTTCCTTCAGATCAGTACGCACACCAGCCATCACCTCTCGTATGATCTCTACTGCAGGGTTTGGGCCATAGAACGCCAGTCTGCTATTTACCTCCCTCTGGAATTCAGTCTCCTCCACTTTCACATTGGGGGGAGCTGCACTGTCGTGTTCCATGATGGCTGCTATCAAATCCGCTTTTGTTTTGTTGCTGGCGATTAACCCTCGGGCTTCCACCAGCTATTTTAATGTAGTCCTCTTTAACTTCTGGTAGTTGCTTTCCATTCATTCCTCTCCTCCTGTAGAAGGGGTATCATATCCCGCTGTCTGCCACCAGTGTAACGGGGTCTACCAAACTGGGGTACCTTTTTCAGTACCACCCTGTGTTTCAGGAGGTCCACTCTTCTTTGGCTGGAGTCTGAATGAAGAATGCTGGCTTTAATTCCTTGATTACATGGGCGGATATAAAATCTCACTGCTTCTCCACGTATTTCCAGTCTGACAACACTTTATTCACAGGACACACAATATATTATTATTATTATTTTTTATTGTTACAGCGCCATTTATTCCATGGCGCTTTACATGTAAGGAGGGGTATACATAATAAAAACAAGTACAATAATCTTAAACAATACAAGTCATAACTGGTACAGGAGGAGAGAGGACCCTGCCCGCGAAGGCTCACAGTCTACAAGGGATGGGTGAGAATACAGTAGGCGAGGGTAGAGCTGGTCATGCAGCGGTTTGGTCGATCGGTGGTTACTGCAGGTTATAGGCTTGTCGGAAGAGGTGGGTCTTCAGGCTCTTTTTGAAGGTTTCGATGGTAGGTGAGAGTCTGATATGTTGTGCTAGAGAGTTCCAGAGTAGGGGTGATGCGCGAGAGGAATCTTGTTTGCGATTGTGGGAAGAGGAGATAAAAGGGGAATAGAGAAGGAGATCTTGTGAGGATCGGAGGTTGCGTGCAGGAAAGTACCGGGAGACGAGGTCACAGATGTATGAAGGAGACAGGTTGTAGATGGCTTTGTATATCATGGTTAGTGAAGGGATTTACAGAGGGGAGAAGCTGGGGAATAGCGGGGGGACAGGTGGATTAATCGGGCAGCAGAGTTTAGAATAGATTGGAGGGGTGCGAGAGTGTTCAAGGGGAGGCCACAGAGCAGGAGGTTGCAGTAGTCAAGGTGAGAGATGATGAGGGCATGGACTAGGGTTTTTGCAGATTCTTGGTTGAGGAATGAACGGATTTGTGAAATATTTTTGAGTTGAAGTCAGCAGGAAGTGGAAAGGGCTTGGATATGTGGTTTGAAGGAGAGATCAGTGTCAAGGATTACCCCGAGGCAGCGAGCTTCTGGGACTGGGGAGAGTGGGCAGCCATTTACTGTAATGGATAGGTTCATTGGGGGGGGGGTCACGTGAGATAGGGGAAAGATGATGAATTCTCTTTTGTCCATGTTAAGTTTCAGAAATCTAGCGGAGAAGAAGGATGAAATAGTGGACAGACATTGAGGGATTCTGGTTAGTAGGGAGGTGATATCTGGTCCAGAGATGTAGATCTGTGTGTCATCAGCATAGAGATGATACTGAAAGCCATGAGATTCTATGAGCTGTCCCAGGCCAAAGGTGTAAATGGAGAAGAGCAGGGGCCCTAGGACTGAACCTTGTGGGATTCCGACAGATAGGGGGCGAGGTGAGGAGGTGGTGTGTGAGTGGGAGACGCTGAATGTCCGGTCTGTTAGGTAAGATGAGATCCAGGATAGGGCCAAGTCTGTGATGCCAAGGGATGAGAGGGTCTGTAATAATAGGGAATGGTCCACTGTGTCAAAGGCAGCCGACAGGTCCAGGAGGAGGAGGACAGAGTAGTGTTGCTTGCTCTTGGCGGTTAAGAGGTCATTGGTGACCTTAGTAAGGGCAGTTTCAGTGGAGTGGTGTGACCGGAAGGCAGATTGTAAACGGTTGAAGAGGGAGCAAGAAGAGAGATGGGAGGACAGTTCAAGGTAGACGTGTTGTTCCAGTAGCTTGGAGGCATAGGGGAGAAGTGATATAGGGCGATAGCTAGATACAGAGGATGGGTCAAGAGAGGGCTTTTTGAAGATAGGTGTGATGGAGGCATGTTTAAAGCTGGAGGGGAAAACACCAGTTGTTAGTGATAGGTTGAAGAGATGGATTAGGGTTGGGATGAAGACTGTGGTGAGGTTTGGGATTGAAGTGGGATGGGATCGGGTCAAGTGCACAGGTGGTGAGATGTGATCTTGAGAGTAGAGTGGAGAGTCGATCTTCTGTAATGGTGGAGAAGTTGGTTTTGGAGGTGGAGGGCTGGGAAGTCGGGAGGAAGGGCTCTGGGGGTTGTTGACCAAAACTGTCTCTGATGTTATCAATCTTCTGCTTGAAGATTATATCACACAGTTACAGAGGGCGGGCCAATAGAAAAGCGGCAGGCCAGACATACATTACAATAGCCGCAGGGGGCCGGAGCCTGCCGATATTTACTGTGGGAATTACAAAGGTGGGGGAGGACAGAAGGGGAATATCTTGTCCCCTCTGCCCAGGGGTGCAGCCTGTGGGCTGATGCATCCCACATGGAACCCACCACACATACATACAACTGCACAACACACTCTGGGCGCTGAGTGGTTCCGCAACACGCAACAGTTGGCACAACAACCGACAGATGAAAACCGAGCAGAACTGAGTGGCCAAACTGTGGTACTAGGCCCAAAACTAATAACTGGATTAGATGCAGTGAAAATTGAGATACACAGGCGGTATAGTTTGTTTCACAGGCGGGCTACTCTGCTGACGTGCAGACACTGCTTCTAGGCCCAAAACTATTAACTGGGTTAGATGCAGTAATAATTGAGATACACAGGCGGTGTAGCTAGCTTCACAGGCGGGCTACTCAGATGACTATCAGACAATGCTACTAGCCCAAAAGGATTGGCTGAGCTAGATTACACCAAATGCTGTGACAAACACTTGCACAGCACTGGCACAGACCTGCCTGGCAAACAGTGCTATGAACTGCTGTACCCTACCCTGAAAAGGGCTGATATTACAACTAGTCCCGACTCCCTAAACCTATCTCTCTGACAATTCGCTCCAAAAAACACTCTTAGTCTGTATAGCACCCACAGCAGCAGTGGTGCCGTCTAAAGGTACCGTCACACATAACGATATCGTTAACGATATCGTTGCTTTTTGTGACGTAGCAACGATATCGTTAAGGAAATCGTTATGTGTGACAGCGAACAACGATCAGGCCCCTGCTGGGAGATCGTTGGTCGCTGAGGAAAGTCCAGAACTTTATTTCGTCGCTGGATCTCCCGCTTACATCGCTGGATCGGCGTGTGTGACGCTGATCCAGCGATGTCTTCACTGGTAACCAGGGTAAACATTGGGTTACTAAGCGCAGGGCTGCGCTTAGTAACCCGATGTTTACCCTGGTTACCAACGTAAACGTTAAAAAAACAAACACTACATACTTACCTTCAGCTCTGTCCCTGGCGCTCTGCTTCTCTGCACTCCTCCTGCATCCTGTGTCAGCGCCGGCCAGCCAGAAAGCACAGCGGTGACGTCACCGCTGTGCTTTCCGGCTGACCGGCGCTGACAGTGCAGAGGAAAGCACAGCGCCGGAGGACAGACAGCGGAAGGTAAGTATGTAGTGTTTGTTTTTTTAACGTTTACGCTGGTAACCATGGTAAACATCGGGTTACTAAGCGCGTCCCTGCGCTTAATAACCCGATGTTTACCCTGGTTACCGGGGACCTCGGGATCGTTGGTCGCTGGAGAGCTGTCTGTCTGACAGCTCTCCAGCGACCAAACAGCGACGCTGCAGCGATCGACATCGTTGTCGGTATCGCTGCAGCGTCGCTTAGTGTGACGGTACCCTAACACTAAGCTGCAGCAGTGAGGAAATGGTGGCGACCGGGCAAATGGCTGGTTCTTATAGGGCAAGGAGGACATGGGACATACACAGCCAATGTGCTTGTGTGCATCACATGCACATTGCTGTGTGTGTGTGCACACTGCTGATAGACTGAGAGACTGCACCGCCCCACTGTAAATGCGGGAAAGAAAAAAAATGGAGATCGGCATTATTTCAGCACAGATCTATCCCCCGCCCCACCCACCCACTATACACTGAAACAGTCTATTAACAATGATAAACAGTTTTAATCAAGCTAGGCTTTTGGTGAACAAACAGTTATCGAACAGAAACTCGAACAGCCGAATTTTAAGCAAATTGTTCGGGTTCGACGAACGACTCGAACACCGCCCAAAACAGCTCGAATTTGAAATTGGCGAACAGTTCGACTCGAACACCGCTCATCTCTACCTACAAGCCACGCACAAAGTGGTAAAGTGTAAAAAAATAACAGAGGAATACAGAAATGACTTTAAAAAAGGCACAAAAAAATGAAAATGGTGCAAACAAAAAGAGACGCAAAACACAAACATCCAGCAAGAGATGGAACATTACAAAAACTACTTTGCATTCATCTCAAACATCAGGGAAGAAATGCCCTATTCTCACATCACAGACTGGGTAGGAAAGCAGAACCGACAGTGTGGTGGGATAGGGAGGAGAGCAGAACTGACAGTGTGTGTGGGGGGGGGGGGGAGCAGAGCTAACATAACAGTATGGTGGATTCAGGAGGAGAGAAGTATGCTTAGTAGTGTGTGTGTGTGGAGGAGGACAGCAGAGCTGAGTGTGTGTGTGGGGGAGGAGAGCAAATCTCAGTGTGTGTGTGGGAGGAGAGCAGAGCTGAGTGTGTGTGGGGGGGAAGAGAGCATAGCTGAGTGTGTGTGGGGGAGGAGAGCAGACCTGACTGTGGTGGGGGAAGAGAGCAGAGCTGTGTGTGTGGGGGAGGTGAGCAGAGCTGTGTGTGTGTGGGTAGGAGAGCAGCACTGTGTGTGGGGGGAGAAGAGCAGAGCTGAGAGTGTATGAGGGAGGAGAGCAGAGATGAGTGTGTGTGTGGGGGAGGAGAGCAGTGCTGAGTGTGTGTGAGGGAGGAAAGCAGGGCTGAGTGTGTGAGGGAGGAGAGCAGAGCTGAGTGTGTAAGGTAGGTGAACAGAGCTGAGTGTGTGTGGGAGAGTAGAGCAGAGCTGAGTGTGTGTGTGGGGGAGAGCAGACCTGACTGTGTGTGGGGGGAGGAGAGCAAAGATGAGTGTGTGTGTGGGGGAGGATAGCAGAGCTGAGTGTGTGGGGGGGGGGAGAGCAAAGATGAGTGTGTGTGTGTGGGGGAGGAGAGCAGAGCTGAGTGTGTGTGGAGGAAGGAGAGCAAAGCTGAGTGTGTGTGTGGGGGAGGAGAGCAAAGCTGAGTGTGTTTGTGTGTGGGGGAGGAGAGCAGTGCTGAGTGTGTGTGTGGGGGAGGAGAGCAGAGCTGAGTGTGTGAGCGGGGGAGGAGAGCAGATCTGAGTGTGTGTGGGGGAGGAGAGCAGACCTGACTGTGTGTGGGGGGAGGAGAGCAGAGCTGTGTGTGGGGGGGGGGGAAGGAGAGCAGAGCTGTGTGTGGGGGGGGAAGGAGAGCAGAGCTGTGTGTGGGGGGAAGAGAGCAGAGCTGAGTGTGTGTGGGGGAGGAGAGCAGAGCTGAGTGTGTGTGGTGGAGGAGAGCAAAGCTGAGTGTGTGTGTGAGGGAGGAGAGCAAAGCTGAGTGTGTGTGGGGAAGGAGAGCAGAGCTGAGTGTGTGTGGGGGGAGGAGAGCAAAGCTGAGTGTGTGTGTGGGGGAGGAGAGCAAAGCTGAGTGTGTGTGTGGGGGAGGAGAGCAGAGCTGAGTGTGTGTGTGGGGGAGAGCAGAGCTGAGTGTGTGTATGTGGGGAGGAGAGCAGAGCCGAGTGTGTGTGTGTTGGGGGGAGGATAACAGCTGTCAGTGTGTGGTATGGAGAGCAGAGCTGAGTGTGTGGGATGGAGGAGAGCAGAGCTGAGTGTGTGTGTTGGAGGAGAGCAGAGCCGAGTGTGTGTGTAGGGGAGGAGAGAGCTGAGTGTGTGTTTGTGGGGGAGGAGAGCAGAGCTCAGTGTGTGGGGGAGAAGAGCAGAGCTCAGTGTGTGTGGGGGAGAAGAGCAGAGCCGAGTGTGTGTGGGGGATGAGAGCAGAGCTGAGTGTGTGTGGGGGATGAGAGCAGAGCTGAGTGTGTGTATGGGGGGAGGAGAGCGGAGCTGAGTGTGTGTGGGGGGGGAAGGAAACCAGAGCTGAGTGTGTGTGGTGGAGGAGAGCAAAGCTGAGTGTGTGTGTGGGGGAGGAGAGCAAAGCTGAGTGTGTGTGGGGGAGGAGAGCAGAGCTGAGTGTGTGTGGGGGGAGGAGAGCAAAGCTGAGTGTGTGTGTGGGGGAGGAGAGCAAAGCTGAGTGTGTGTGTGGGGGAGGAGAGCAGAGCTGAGTGTGTGTGGGGGGGAGAGCAGAGCTGAGTGTGTGTATGTGGGGAGGAGAGCAGAGCCGAGTGTGTGTGTTGGGGGAGGATAACAGAGCTGTCAGTGTGTGGTATGGAGAGCAGAGCTGAGTGTGTGGGATGGAGGAGAGCAGAGCTGAGTGTGTGTGTTGGAGGAGAGCAGAGCCGAGTGTGTGTGTAGGGGAGGAGAGAGCTGAGTGTGTGTGGGGGATGAGAGCAGAGCTGAGTGTGTGTGGGGGATGAGAGCAGAGCTGAGTGTGTGTATGGGGGGAGGAGAGCGGAGCTGAGTGTGTGTGTGGGGGGGGGAAGGAAACCAGAGCTGAGTGTGTGTGGTGGAGGAGAGCAAAGCTGAATGTGTGTGTGGGGGAGGAGAGCAAAGCTGAGTGTGTGTGGGGGAGGAGAGCAGAGCTGAGTGTGTGTGGGGGGAGGAGAGCAAAGCTGAGTGTGTGTGTGGGGGAGGAGAGCAAAGCTGAGTGTGTGTGTGGGGGAGGAGAGCAGAGCTGAGTGTGTGTGGGGGGGAGAGCAGAGCTGAGTGTGTGTATGTGGGGAGGAGAGCAGGGCCGAGTGTGTGTGTGTTGGGGGAGGATAACAGAGCTGTCAGTGTGTGGTATGGAGAGCAGAGCTGAGTGTGTGGGATGGAGGAGAGCAGAGCTGAGTGTGTGTGTTGGAGGAGAGCAGAGCCGAGTGTGTGTGTAGGGGAGGAGAGAGCTGAGTGTGTGTTTGTGGGGGAGGAGAGCAGAGCTGAGTGTGTGGGGGAGAAGAGCAGAGCTAAGTGTGTGTGGGGGAGAATAGCAGGGCCGAGTGTGTGTGGGGGGTGAGAGCAGAGCTGAGTGCGTGTGGGGGATGAGAGCAGAGCTGAGTGTGTGTATGGGGGGAGGAGAGCGGAGCTGAGTTTGTGTGGGGGGAAGGAAACCAGAGCTGAGTGTGTGGGGGGGGAGACCAGAGCTGAGTGTGTGTGTGTGTGTGGGCGAGGAGACCAAAGCTGATTGTGTGTGGTGGAGGAGAGCAGAGCTGAGCGTGTGTGTGGAAGGAGAGCACAGCTGTGTGTGGGGGAGGAGAGCAAAGCTGAGTGTATGGGGTGGAGGAGAGCAGAGCTGTGCGTGTGGGGGGGAGGAGAGCAGAGCTGAGTTTGTGGGGGAGTAGAGCGGAGCTGAGTGTGGGGGAGGAGAGCAGAGCTCTGTGTGGGGGGAGGGGAGCAGAGCTGAGTGTGTGTGCGGTAGAGAGCAGAGCTGAGTGTGTGTGGGGGAAGGAGAGCAGAGCTGTGTGTGGGGGGGAGGAGAGCAGAGCTTAGTGCGTGTGTGGGGGGGAGGAGAGCAGAGCTGTGTGTGGGGGAGGAGAGCAGAGCTTAGTGCCTGTGTCGGGTGGAGGAGAGCAGAGCTGAGTGTGTGTGTGGGGGAGATCAGAGCTGAGTGTGTGTGGGGGAGGAGAGAAGAGCTGTGTGTGGGGGAGAAGAGCAGAGCTGAGTGTGTGGGATGGAGGAGAGCAGAGCTGAGTGTGTGTGTGGGGGAGGAGAAGAGCTGAGTGTGTGGGGGAGGAGAGCAGAGCTGAGTGTGTGTGGGGGGTGGAGAGCAGAGCTGAGTGTGTGTTGAGGGGAGAAGAGCAGAGCTGTGTGTGGGGGAGGAGAGCAGAGCCGAGTGTGTGTGGGGGAGGAGAGCAGAGCTCTGTATGTGGGGGAGGAGCGCAGAGCTGAGTGTGTATGCGGTAGAGAGCAGAGCTGAGTGTGTGTGGGGGGAAGGAGAGCAGAGCTGAGTGTGGGTGGGGGAGGAGAGCAGAGCTTAGTGTGTGTGGGGGGGAGGAAAGCAGAGCTTAGTGTGTGTGTGGGGGGAGGAGAGCAGAGCTGAGTTTGTGTGGGGGAGGAGAGCAAATCAGAGTGTGTGGGGGGGAGATCAGAGCTGAATGTGTGTGGGGAAGTAGAGCAGAGCTGTGGGGGGGAGAGCAAAGCTGAGTGTGTGTGTGGGGGAGAAGAGTAGAGCTGAGTGTGTGGGATGGAGGAGACAGAGATGAGTGTGCGTTGGGGAGGTGAACAGCTGAGTGTTTGAGGGAGAAGAGCAGAGCTGAGTGTGTGTGGGGGGGGAGGATAGCACAGCTGAGTGTGTGTGGGGGAGGAGAGCAGGGCTGAGTGTGTGTGTGTGTGTGGGGGGGAGATCAGAGCTGGGTGTGTGTGGGGGAGGAGAGCAGAGCTGTGTGGGGTGGAGGAGAGCAGTGCTGAGTGTGTGTGGGGGAGAAGAGCAGAGCTGAGTGTGGGATGTAGGAGAGCAGAGCTGAGTGTGTGTGGGGTGGAGGAGAAGAGCTGAGTGTGTGAGGGAGGAGAGCAGAGTTGAGTGTGTGTGGGGGGAGGAGAGCAGAGCTAAGTGTGTGTGGGGAAGGAGAGCAGAGCTGAGTGTGTGGGATGGAAAAGAGCAGAGCTGAGTGTGTGTGGGGGAGGAGAGCAGAGCTAAGTGTGTTTGGGGGAGGAGAGCAGAGCTGAGTGTGTGGGATGGAAAAGAGCAGAGCTGAGTGTGTGAGATGGAGGAGAGCAAAGCTGAGTGTGTGTGTGTGTGTGGAGGAGGAGAGCAGAGCTGATTGTGTGTGGGGGAGGAGAGTAGAGCTGAGTGTGTGTGGGGGGAGGAGAGCAGAGCTGAGTGTGTGTGGGGGAGGAGAGCAGAGCTGAGTGTGTGTGGGGGGGGGAAGAGAGCAGAGCTGAGTGTGTTTGGGGGGGGAGGCCAGAGCTGAGTGTGTGTGGGGGAGGAGACCAGAGCTGAGCGTGTGTGGTGGAGGAGAGCAGAGCTGAGCGTGTGTTGGGAAGGAGAGCAGAGCTGTGTGTGTGGGGGAGGAGAGCAGAGCTGTGTGTGTGTGGGGGGAGGAGAGCAGAGCTGAGTTTGTGGGGGAGTAGAGCAGAGATGAGTGTGTGTGTGTGGGAGGAGAGCAGAGCTGAGTTTGTGGGGGAGTAGAGCAGAGCTGAGTGTATGGGGGAGGAGAGCAGAGCTGAGTGTGTGTGCAGTAGAGAGCAGAGCTGAGTGTGTGGGGTGGAGGAGAGCAGAGCTGAGTGTGGGGTGGAGGAGAGCAGAGCTCAGTGTGTGTGGGGGAGAAGAGAAGAGCTGAGTGTGTGGGATGGAGGAGAGCAGAGCTGAGTGTTTGTGTGGGGGGAGGAGAAGAGCTGAGGTTGTGGGGAGGACAGCAGAGCTGAGTGTGTGTGAGGGGAGGAGAGCAGAGCTGATTGTGTGTGGGGTAGAAGAGAAGAGCTGAGTGTGTGTTTGAGGGGGAGGAGAGCAGAGCTGGGTGTGTGTGAGGGAGGAGAGCAGAGCTGAGTGTGTGTGGGGGAGGAGAACAGAGCTGAGTGTGTGTGCGTGAGGGAGAAGAGCAGAGCTGTGTGTGTGGGGGGGAGGAGAACAGAGTTGAGTGTGTGGGGGGAAGGAGAGCTGAGCTGAGTGTGTGTGGGGGAGGAGAGCAGAGCTTAGTGTGTGTGTGGGGGAGGAAAGCAGAGCTTAGTGTGTGTGTGTGGGGGGGAGAAGAGCAGAGCTGAGTGTGTGTGGGGGAGGAGAGCAAATCTGAGTGTGTGGGGTGGAGGAGAGCAGAGCTGAGTGTGTGTGTGGTGGGGAGGTCAGAGCTGAGTGTGTGTGGGGGAGGAGAGCAGAGCTGTGGGGTGGAGGAGAGCAGAGCTGAGTGTGTGGGATGGAGGAGAGCAGAACTGAGCGTGTGTGGAGGAAAGAAGAGCTGAGTGTTTATGTGGGGGCAAGGAGAGCAAAGCTGAGTGTTTGTGGGGGAGAAGAGCAGAGCTGAGTGTTTGGGATGGAGGAAATAGCTGAGTGTGTGTGGGGGAGGTGAAGAGCTGAGTGTTTCGGGGAGGAGAGCAGAGCTGAGTGTGTGTGGGGGGAGGAGAGCAGAGCTGAGTGTGTGTGGGGGGAGGAGAGTAGAGCTGAGTGTGTGTGTGTGAGAGCTGAGTGTGTGTGAGGGAAGAGAGCAGAGCTGAGTGTGTGGGGTGGAGGAGAGCAGAGCTAAGTGTGGGGTGGAGGAGAGTAGAGCTCAGTGTGTGTGTGGGGGGGAGAAGAGCAGAGCTTAGTGTGTGGGATGGAGGAGAGCAGAGCTGAGTGTGTGTGTGGGGGGAGGAGAAGAGCTCAGTGTGTGGGGGAGGAGAGCAGGACTGAGTGTGTGTGGGGGAGGAGGGCAGAGCTGAGTGTGTGTGGGGGAGGAGAGCAGAGCTGAGTGTGTGTGTGGGGGAGGAGAGCAGAGCTGAGTGTGTGGGGGAGGTGTTATGGACCTGGTGGTTAGGAGCACCCGGAACGACCTGATGGTTAAACTCACACAGGACAAGCTCTGGGAAGTGGGAGCTCTGCTGACCGCAACCCCTAATCCTATCACACAACTAGAAATAGCCGTGGAGCGTACCTAACACGACCTAGACGCCACTTCACAGCCTAAGAGCTAACTAGCCCTAAAGATAGAAAATTAAGCCTACCTTGCCTCAGAGAAATTCCCCAAAGGAAAAGGCAGCCCCCCACAAATATTGACTGTGAGTTAAGATGAAAGTCACAAACACAGAAATGAAACAGGTTTCAGCAAAGGGAGGACTTACTAAACAGACTGAGGATAGGAAAGGTATCTTTGCGGTCAGCACAAAAAACTACAAAAAGACCACGCAGAGTGTGCAAAAAGACCTCCGCACCGACTCACGGTGCGGAGGTGCCACTCTGCAACCCAGAGCTTCCAGCTAGCTAGGAAAAATCATGATAGCCAGCTGGACAAGGAAACAATGAACAAATAATTAACTAGCAGGGACTTAGCTTCTGCTGGAGTAGACAGGTCACCAGAAAGATCCAAGAGCGAACTGAACCAGTACAAGAACATTGACAGCTGGCATGGAGTAACGATCTGAGTGGAGTTAAATAGAGCAGCCAGCCAAAGAATAACCTATGTCACCTGTGGAAGGAACCTCAGAAGCAGCAGCTCCACTCACAGCCACCAGAGGGAGTCCATGGACAGAACTCGCAGCAGTACCATTCATGACCACAGGAGGGAGTTCGATAACAGAATTCACAACAGTACCCCCCCTTGAGGAGGGGTCACCGAACCCTCACCAGAGCCCCCAGGCCGATCAGGACGATCCAAATGAAAGGCACGAACTAGATCGGCAGCATGAACATCAGAGGCAAAAACCCAGGAATTATCTTCCTGACCATAACCCTTCCACTTGACCAGGTACTGGAGTTTCCGTCTCGAAATATGAGAATCCAAAATCTTCTCCACCACATACTCCAACTCCCCCTCGACCAACACCGGGGCAGGAGGATCAACGGAGGGAACCATAGGCGCCACGTATCTCCGCAATAACGACCTATGGAACACATTATGGATGGCAAAAGAAGCTGGAAGGGCCAAACGAAATGACACAGGATTGAGAACTTCAGAAAACTTACACGGACCAATGAAACGAGGCTTAAACTTAGGAGAGGAAACCTTCATAGGAACATGACGAGATGACAACCAAACCAAATCCCCAACACGAAGTCGGGGACCAACACAGCGCCGGCGGTTAGCGCAATGTTGAGCCTTCTCCTGGGACAATGTCAAATTGTCCACCACATGAGTCCAAATCTGCTGCAACCTGTCCATCACCGTATCCACACCAGGACAGTCCGAAGGCTCAACCTGCCCTGAAGAGAAACGAGGATGGAAACCAGAATTACAGAAAAAAGGCGAAACCAAAGTAGCCGAGCTGGCCCGATTATTAAGGGCGAACTCAGCCAAAGGCAAGAAGGACACCCAATCATCCTGATCAGCAGAAACAAAGCATCTCAGATATGTTTCCAAAGTCTGATTAGTTCGTTCGGTTTGGCCATTTGTCTGAGGATGAAAAGCCGAAGAAAAAGACAAATCAATGCCCATCTTAGCACAAAAGGAACGCCAAAACCTCGAAACAAACTGGGAACCTCTGTCCGAGACGATGTTCTCTGGAATGCCATGCAAACGAACCACATGCTGGAAAAACAATGGCACCAAATCAGAGGAGGAAGGCAATTTAGACAAGGGTACCAAATGGACCATCTTAGAGAAGCGATCACAAACCACCCAAATGACCGACATACTTTGAGAGACAGGGAGATCTGAAATAAAATCCATGGAAATATGCGTCCAGGGCCTCTTCGGGACCGGCAAGGGCAAAAGCAACCCACTGGCACGAGAACAACAGGGCTTAGCCCGAGCACAAGTCCCACAGAACTGCACAAAAGAACGCACATCCCGTGACAAAGAAGGCCACCAAAAGGATCTAGCCACCAAATCTCTGGTACCAAAGATTCCAGGATGACCCGCCAACACCGAACAATGAACCTCAGAGATAACTCTACTAGTCCATCTATCAGGGACAAACAGTTTCTCCGCTGAACAACGGTCAGGTCTATCAGCCTGAAACTTCTGCAGCACGCGCCGCAAATCAGGGGAGATGGCAGACAAAATTACCCCCTCTTTGAGAATACCCGCCGGCTCAGGAACACCCGGAGAGTCAGGCACAAAACTCCTTGACAGGGCATCAGCCTTCACATTCTTAGAGTCCGGAAGGTACGAAACCACAAAATCAAAACGGGAGAAAAACAGCGACCATCGAGCCTGTCTAGGATTCAACAGTTTGGCAGACTCGAGATAAGTCAAATTCTTGTGATCCGTCAAGACCACCACGCGATGCTTGGCTCCTTCAAGCCAATGACGCCACTCCTCGAATGCCCACTTCATGGCCAACAACTCTCGATTGCCAACATCATAATTGCGCTCAGCAGGCGAGAATTTTCTAGAAAAGAAGGCACATGGTTTCATCACCGAGCCATCAGAACTTCTTTGCGACAAAACAGCCCCTGCTCCAATCTCAGAAGCATCAACCTCGACCTGAAACGGGAGAGAAACATCTGGCTGGCACAACACAGGGGCAGAAGAAAAACGACGCTTCAACTCCTGAAAAGCCCCTACAGCCCTGCTAGTTAATTATATATTTGTTCATTGTTTTCTTGTCCAGCTGGCTATCATGATTTTTCCTTGCTAGTTGGAAGCTCTGGGTTGCAGAGTGACACCTCCGCACCGTGCATATCAATTCCTTCAATGTTTTTGCAGGGTTTTTCAATCATCCAAGTGACTAGAAATAAAAGGGAGGTGAAAAAGCATACAAAACGCACATATATACACAGCATTTTCTCTGCCGACACCCTGGATTTTGCTGCAGGAAAATTCTACAAATACTTAACCTGTGCACATAGCCTAAAACTATAAAATTGAGCCCTTAGAAATAGCTATCATCAGAAGAAGTGTCAGCCACGGGCAGAAATGCATCAGAAATTAACTGTTCGTAATTACCTATTTTTTTCTGTTTATCAGGGAATCTAACTAAACACATGAAATCTAAAGCACACAGCAAAAAGTGCCAGGAGCTGGGTTTAATACCACCGTCTCTTGCTGACCAGGATGCAGAAGAAGGTGCTGTATTTTATTTTAAGTATTAATAAGGCATTTGTCACCCTGTCTTCTCTAGAGCACTAGAATAACGGTGTCAACATTGTGAGCTGAAAAGAGAGGGTTATACCGCAGACTCCCAAAACTTGTCCTGTCCTGAGGGCCTGTCAGCTTAGGCCTCTTTCACACTTCCGTCTTGTATTCCCCGTCACAATGCGTCGTTTTGTGAAAAAAACGCATTCTGCAAATTTGCCTGCAGGATGCGTTTTTTCTCATTGACTTGTATTAGCGACGTATCGCGACGCATGGCCAAAAGAATTAGTCCGTCGTGCACTGGATTCTGCGCAATTTTATGGCACGTTGCTGACAAAAAAACATTCAATCAAACGTTTTTTGTCAACGTCGGAAAAATGTGCAACGACGCATCCTGCGGCATACGTCGGTGGCTATATTGGAAGCCTATGGATGCAGAATCCGCCGTTGACTGTGAAAAGAAGGATTCCAGCGACGTATTGCGTTTTTCTATTCTGAGCATGCCTGGAAGGATTTTCTAGTCCGGGGAAAAAGTCTCTCTCTCTCGAACGAACAAATCTTTTACCTGAAAATTCAGGCAGGAGCTCCTTTGACGCATCCGTCATAACACTAGATGCGTTACACACGTTTTAAACAATTTTCACAACATCCATCGGTACGTCACTTCACTGCATTATGACGCACCCTGACCGACGGAAGTGTAAAAGAAGCCTTAGGAAGTATAATATGGTTCTTCTGCACTTCTTAGTGCAGAATAGCAACCTCTTTAAAAATCATGAATAAAAAAGGATGAAAAAAACAATATTTTTCCAAGCCACACATTGACGTGATGCAATATTCTTATTCTTCAATATTGTACCTTAGTATATAAAATTGCACAGTTGTAGAAACGTGTTTTCAGTAGTCTAATGCTATGAGTATGATAAAATCACCAGTATAAATTCCAAACTTCAGTAATGTATGATTTTATATTGAAGAATTTGTAATTTGACATCCAGGTTTTTCTGTATAACAATGACTCTATAAGTACTTCTAATGTATGCATTATTGTTCTTTGCAGGGACAAGTGAAGAGCGTTGGCTAGAGAGTGATGTGGTAGAAGAGCATCAGTTTTCTGACTTAGAAGATTCAGATGATGAAGAAGATTCTGATGGAGATGAGGAGGAGGATGAAGATGAAGATGAAAGTCAAGAAGAAAAAAATACAGATCTCTCACCAAGTTCTGTCGCTTCTTATTCACCTAATGAGCCAAGACAGAACCCAGACAATACAGATACTACTTCTGTTAGTCAATTTTCTTCACAATTTCAGACTTCTGAGTTTTCTGGAAAAGATTCCCAAGCTCTGATGGTATCTAATCAGAGAGTGTCTCAAGAGCTAGTACCCCATAGACAATGGTCTCCTGGCAAAGACTTAGGAAGTAGTCAGGCAGGTCCATCCAGAAGACATCATCTTCAGAAAAGAGAAAGCTCACCAAAATGTTTTTCACCGACAGGCTGTACCTCACCCCGCAGGGGAATGTCACCATGCCAGCGCTTGCCATCAGCCAGAGAAGTATCCCCACTACGATGTGTTTCCCCTCAGCAACTATCCCCACATCGTAGTCTTTCACCGAGGGCCTACATGTCCCCAGAGCACGGTTCTTCACCCCCGGTCAGACATTTATCCCCCAGCAGTGAAGTCACAAGTCTGCTTTATGCAGCTTTTAGAGGTGGATTGGCTTCACCACCACAGTACCCATCTCCTGGGAGAGAAGAATCCAATCTTACAAGGATAAATGCTCAGACCCACTTAAAAGCTCAGCATGGAATATTTCAATCTAGAGCTCAACCTCATGGGACTTCTGAACATTTGGAGATGTCAGAAACAAAGGTAAGGCAGAAGAAGATGAGAATTTTAGAAAGTTAGAACTGTTAATTTTAGTTATTTTTTCTTTTTTTAGTTTAAATGTGAAACACACTGATCTTAACACCTGTTCTTTATTCTTGAAATTTGCCGTTTTATACCATCAAGGAATAAGTATGTAGTGCCCCACCAAAGGGTAAAGGATGAGCAGGTGTCTGCTGTACACTATAGCTGACACCCTCTTGCATCAGCAACAATTGGAAGTAACACCAATTGTGGTATTTTATTAACCTTAAGTAATGGCCTTTGGGTCTGCCAGTTACAGTGGCATGTTAGGCCTTGCCATAAGCGGTCAGACAGTATAAAACTGAGAGGTAATTTTAATTGTTATAAAGAAGTATTGCAGTGTGTTAGATAATCGATCAAAGTGAAAAATGAACATGTACCATATATAGACTATGTAAAAAAAAAAGTTCAATCAAATTTGTAAAAAAAAATGCAAAAAAGCACACCAAAATATCACAGAAAACATAATTAGTATCACTGTGTGTAGCATAACTAACCAGAGTTATAAAACTGTCACATTATTTTTCCTGTATGGTGAACATTATAAAAAAAAACTAATAAATAAAAACGCACACCAAAAATAATAATGCTGACAATCAAAAAATGGAATAAAAAAATTATCTAAAAGTCATACATATAAAAATATGGTGTCACTGAAATCGTAAACTCAAAAATAAACAAGCAATGATGTCTTTTTCTGTAGGAAGGGCCTCTTCCACAGTTTTGTGCTTGAATACAGAAACGGGACACTACTGGATAGATGCTAAATGGAATGACTCCATCTACATCATTATAGTGAACTAGCTATACTACCTGGCTTCGCCTGGGTTAATAACTGCTGTTAGCAAAATAGAATGTGTTAACAAAAATTTATTCTGCACAGAAAAACCACAAAACAAATATATAGAAATGTAATTATTAAAAGGCAAAAACTAAGCTAATAGAAGCATTTCACAACATATATTTCAACACCAGAGATATTCCACACAGATTTAACTAAATTGGCCAAGTAATGTGAAGTAATCTTCTACTACTCATTCCAGAGCCTTTTGATAAACGACATTCTTAGTTTTTCCTTCAGGTGCAAAGACGAACAGATTTTTGGCTGTTCCAACTCTTGAACAGGCCACATAAAGTTGACCATGAGAAAAGTATGGAGATTGTAAATCGATTACAACTACTTTCAAGGACTGTCCCTGAGCCTTGTTGATGGACATAGCAAATGCCAGTAGAACAGGAAACTGGAGACGTTTAAAATCAAAAGGCAAATCAGATGGAATGAGAGGAATTGTTGGAATGAAAACATCTCCTGTGGCACATCCTGTCAAAATGGTTGCCTCAATTACATGTGGAAACAGGCTCTTAATCAAGAGTCTTGTTCCATTACACAGCTTTGATGGATCCAAATTTCTCAATAGCAGAATAGGAGCTGTGAGAAGGAAGTCCTTGTGGCTCCAAGGAATTGAGGAAATCAGTTGGATAAAATAATGCTTGAGCAGGGTCTATTACTGTATCCACTGACTTTTAGGATGTGCACACACCTGGAAGGAGATTGAGAATGTGAAGATTGATCTTGTTGACGCTGTCATTTTTGGGAGCTAGAATAGCCCTTTCACAAAGCCAGCCAGAATTTTTGAAGTGGACTTGAATGTTTGCTTTCAACTCCTCAATGGAAGTCACAATGCAACAAATGTTGCTTGGGAAGGTGATCTGTCCAGTGGTTGAGTTTACTGGTGCCTTGCCATCTCCAATAGTCAACAGCTGGCTCGAAAACTGTCCAGCAGAAACATCGCCTGTCATGTAGACCCTCATGTTTGTGTTCAGTGAGATTTTCTTTACTTTTCTCCAAAGGTACGATGCTTTGAGACAGGCATTGAGTTCGTTTGCAGGGGTTGATCTTGGAATAACAGGTAATGTTTGGCGGAAGTCACCTGCCAAAACAACAACTACCGTATTTTTCTGACCATAAGACGCACTTTTTTTCCTCCAAATTTGGGAGGAAAGTGTGGGTGCGTCTTATGGTTGGGATGTAGCATGTGGGGAGGAGGGCAGCAGCAAGTGGGATCGCACTGTTATCCCACTTCAGGAGGCAGAAAAATGTCCACCACTGCCCAGAATCAGTGCTGGGGAAACCACATGGTTCCGATGATTAAGTGCAGTGAATATTCATTAGCTGCTTCCCCGCCCACCTATCAGCTGAGCAGTGAGCCAGGAGCAGCAAATGAATACTCCATTTGCAGGGACACACCTGGTTTCCCCAGCGCTGGATTCCTGCAGCAGCTGGGGAGATCTGTGTGTCCGGGGGAGGAGGAGGCAGCAGCAGCAGGGTGGCAGGGGAGAGGAGATGAGATCACTGCATACCTGCCTGGGCTGGACTGCTGTGCACAAGGAGGACCTGTGTGATGTCAGAAGTGGGCGGGCTGGAGCATCAGATGGCAGCTCAGAGCCCTCCCTCTTCTTGACATCATCACAGGTCCTTCAGAATCCCCACTAGAATCTGCTGGCTTCCTCTTAGTTATAACCTGTGCTGTCACATCTGTGCTGGAAAGGCAACAAGTGGGAAGGCTCTGTGTGTGCGGTCATGGGATTCTCCAGCTTTTTACCTCACCACGGCGTGCCTGGCTGGCTGCCACAATTAAGAGGTTAGTGTTTACAAAACACAATAAAGCACTCTGCCACTCCTTTGGTGAACTTTAACTCCCAGCATGTCATAGGATCTGCAGGAAATGCTGGGAGTTATAGTTCTTTCATGGGATTTTAAAGCAGCACTCCAGTGTTATATTGCAGTGCTGGAGTGGTGCTTTCAAGCCTTGTGCCCCCATTCTTATACTCACCCTCCAGCATCTTCATATAGTACTTCACAGACACCATACTGGTCCCGCAGCTTCCAACATAATAACATACTATTATATATAATGACACCACATATAATAGTATGTTATTTATGTTATTAGATATTTTACCAATTTTTTTTGCTTCAAATATTTTTTTCCCTATTTTCCACCTCTAAAACCTGGGTGCGCCTTATATTCTGGTGCGTCTTATAGTTCGAAAAATACGGGTACTCCTCCCATGATATATTTGTTGCTACGCAGGTCTTGCAGCAGTCTGTCCACTGCTTCCAAAGCCCTTTTGTGTGACATGGTGCATTCATCCCAAATGATGGCACTGCATTTTTGAAGCAATTTGGCCAGTCCTGATCCCTTGGCAATATTACACACAGGGCTGTCACTATGAGACAGGTTAAGTGGTAGTTTGAATGTCGAATGTGCTGTCCTGCCACCTTTTAAAAGCATAGCTGCAATTCCAGAAGATGCCACTGCAAGTGCAATTTTTTTTTTTGTTGTCGAAATTTTGCCAGGAGCAAGTTGATTACATATGTCTTTCCTGTTCCACCTGGAGCATCAAGGAAGACAATTCCACCTATGTTGGTTTCACTGAAACTTAAAATGTAGTTATAGGCGTCCCTTTGATCTGGTACCAATATTGGCTCGTTCTGAGACACAAATGCTGTCAGTTCATAAATATTGTAGTTTGTTTCTATGAAAATCTCCCTACACATTTGGATACCTTCAGGATTTCTTATTGGAGCAGGCAAACCAAGCAACTGTAAGGCTTTTCCTGACATTGCTATGCACTGATCTTCAAGGAGCATTAAAGTTTCATTGAACATTTCCTCAGTGAAGTTGATGAGTTGCTGAGGATTTTCCCTTCTAATCTGCATGAAGAAAGTCCTCATTGAGATCAGTTTTGTACTTTGTCCAAATCTCAAGAGGATTTGAAATGCTACAAGTTGTTAGAATAATAGCAAAGAGGTGTCTAAAGGTACCTTCACACATAACGATATTGTTAACGATATCGTTGCTATTTGTGACGTAGCAACGATATCGTTAATGAAATCGTTATGTGTGACAGCGACCAACGATCAGGCCCCTGCTGGGAGATCGTTGGTCGCTGAATAAAGTCCAGAACTTTATTTCGTCGCTGGACTCCTGCTGACATCGCTGGATCGGCGTGTGTGACACCGATCCAGCGATGTCTTCACTGGTAACCAGGGTAAACATCGGGTAACTAAGCGCAGGGCCGCGCTTAGTAACCCGATGTTTACCCTGGTTACCATGCTAAAAGTAAAAAAAAACAAACAGTATATACTTACCTAACGCTGTCTGTCCTCCAGCGCTGCGCTCTGCACTCCTCCTGTACTGTCTGTGAGCCGGAAAGCAGAGCGGTGACGTCACCGCTCTGCTTTCCGGCTCCCAGACAGTACAGGAGGAGAGCAGAGAAGCAGAGCGCAGCGCTGGAGGACAGACGGCTGTAGGTAAGTATATACTGTTTGTTTTTTTTTTACTTTTAGCATGGTAACCAGGGTAAACATCAGGTTACTAAGCGCGGCCCTGCGCTTAGTTACCCGATGTTTACCCTGGTTACCGGCATCGTTGGTCGCTGGAGAGCGGTCTGTGTGACAGCTCTCCAGCGACCAAACAGCGACGCTGCAGCGATCCGGATCGTTGTCGGTATCGCTGCAGCGTCGCTAAATGTGAAGGGGCCTTTAGTCGCTTTGGGGTTTGTGTGGCGGCTGCTTCACTGAGGGTCATGTCCCAGTGTCCATCATTTTCCAGAAGTCCTTTTCTTTGGCAAGCTTCCCTGAATGTTTCACACACATGGCCTCCAACGGTCTTCAGGTCAGAAAATGATGTAGAGCCTTTGACATCATGAAGTAACATACGCAGGTAGAAGCACTCTGCATTTGATGGATGAACAGTGTAGACACGACCATTTTCCCCAACTCTTTTGGATCAGCATCATTTGCAACAGCATCTCTAAGGTGAATATATTCCTCTGCTCTGAGCTTCTTTTGATTTAGTTGGATATATAAAAGACGTTCACTCTCAGTCTTGGCATACATGTCAACAATAAATTGGTGGAAGAGGTGTTTGCATTTCAAGATGTGATTTTCCTCTGCAAATCTTGTCATTATCCTATATGCATAGAAGTCCATGGCCGACACTTTTTTTTCCTGAAGGGTTGCCTGTTGTAGGTTCTGTCTGAGGTATTCCAAAGTGATAGCCATCCTGTCCCTGCCAAAAGATGATTGGATATTGCAGTGCATCATAGGACCTGTGAGTTTCTGCTACTCGTTGCAAGCTATTGTTCCTTTTCTGAAGCACAATATCACGGCTTTGAAAATCATTACCTACAATCAAGATGGCTACCTCATCAAATGTGGGAGCATTGAAACGTCGCTGATGTTCTCCTTTTGATGTTTTGTCAGCTCGAATGACAACCTTGTAATCGTCTTTTGGCATGCATTCAAGTGCAGTCTTGAAAAGTTGAACATATGGATTGTTGGAGTGAAAGAACTGCTGCAAAATAGTAGTAATATCAAGGCAAGTGTTAGGAATTAAAGAGCATCTCCGCTGAGCCTCTGCTTCTGCATTTCCCATGAAGTTGAAGAAATTGAGGCTCTTCTCCTTGTAATCAAAGCAGTGAGCCAATTGAGTGGTAAACCAGTCCTTGAACTTTAAATGTCGGCATAAATCCTGTTGTAAACATTTCTTTTGTTGCACCAAATGATGTCATTTGGAAGCAGGAGTTGTACTTCCTGATGTTGTCCAAGACATGCTTTGATATTGTACTGGTACCTGTCATCAGAGACTTTAGGGGATCTGGTGGTGACAGGAGAGGTGGAAGTTTTATCTTGCCATTTGCACAGTATAAACCTGGTGGTTCATCTTTCCATTTTAGGGCACTGCAGTACACGCAGACCACATCCATTTTTCCTATCTGAACTTTAGGATTATCATGATAGCTTATGTCTGACTGGTAACAAAAGGCAGCATGTTTCAAATCTCCAACCATTTCCTGTGCCCTGGTGAAAGAAATAGCAATTCTCTTAGTGGCAAGTCGGCCTTCTCTCAGCTGAGATGACTCATTGGCCCTTGAGGAAGCAGCTCTTGTTCTCTTATCTGCAAGCCTTGCTTCCCTCTCCTCAGAAAGTTCATTGGCTCTTAAGGAAGCAGTTCTTGTTCTGTCTGCAAGACTTGCTTCCCTCTCCTCAGAAAGTTCATTGGCTCTTGAGGAAGCAGCTCTTGTTTTCTTGTCCGCAAGCCTCACTTCCCTCTCCTCAGAAAGTTAATTGGCCCTTGAGGAAGCAGCTCTTGTTTTCATGTTTGCAAGCCTCGCTTCCCTCTCCTCAGAAGGTCCATTAGCTCTTGAGGAAGCAGCTCTTGTTCTCTTGTCTGCAAACCTCGCTTCCCTCTGCTCAGAAAGTTCATTGGCTGCTGTTCTCATGTGTGTCAGCCTTGTTTCTCGGTGTAACGGGGTCTACCAAGCTACCTCCAAAAGTTCCGCGGACTTATAAAACACGTAACACTCGGTCTTCACATTTTTCATTGGCCCGTAATGCAGCTTTTCTTTTCGCATCAGCTGACATTTGTGCCATGGAATTCCTTTTCTTATGAGGCATTATTGTGGTAAAAATAGTCTGTAACTGGCAGTTTCTATATCCTCTCACATAGACGTAATGTGACTGACATCAGCCTTTCCACCAACACACCATAACTGACATACTATTACCTCACACAAGCTTTGCTATACTGAGAATGTCCTTTGTTGCCTATATTAACCAATCAGAGCTCATATTAATTAACTGTAGCAAAATAGATGCTAAGCTGTGATTGGTTGCTATTGGCAGCCTGATAAATCCCAGCCAACAGGAAGCCCTACCCCCTGGCAGTATATATTAGCACACACATACACATAATAGACAGGTCATGTGACTGACAGCTGCCGTATTTCCTATATGGTACATTTGTTGCTCTTCTAGTTTGTCTGCTTATTAATCAGATTTTTATTTTTGAAGGATAATACCAGACTTGTGTGTGTATCAGGGCGAGTTTCATGTGTCAAGTTGTGTGTGTTGAGTTGCGTGTGGTGACATGCATGTAGCGACTTTTGTGAGATGAGTTTTGTGTGGCGACATGCATGTAGTGACTTTTGTGAGATGAGTTTTGTGTGGCAACATGCGTGAATTAACTTTTTGTGTGTCGATTTGCATGTGACAGATTAGTGTAGCAAGTTGTGTGCAGCAGGTTTTGCGCATGGCGAGCTTTGCGCGTGGCAAGTTTTATGTGTGGTGCGTTTTGAGTACGTGCAAAGTTTTGTGTGAGGCAACTTTTGCATGTGTTGCAACTTTTGTGCATGTGGCAATTTTTCCGTGTGTGCAAGTTTTGCGTGTGGCGAGTTTTCCATGAGGTGAGTTTTGCACATTTGGTGAGTTTTGCGTGAGCCTAGTTTTGCATGTGGCGAGTTTTGAACAGCGACTTTTGTGTTTCGACTTTTATGTGGCGAGGTTGGTGTATGTGTGGTGAAATGTGTGCTGAGGGTGGTATACATGTTCAAGCACATGGTAGTGTGTGGCGCATTTTGTGTGTGTGTTCATATCCCCGTGTGTGGTGAGTATCCCATGTCAGGGCCCCACCTTAGCAACTGTACGGTATATACTTTTTGGTGCCATCGCTCTCATTCTTTAAGTCCCCCTTGTTCACATCTGGCAGCTGTCAATTTGCCTCCAACTCTTTTCCTTTCACTTTTTCCCCATTATGTAGATAGGGGAAAAATTGTTTTGTGAATTGGAACGCGCAGGGTTAAAATGTCGCCTCACAACATAGCTTATGATGCTCTCAGGGTCCATACGTGTACCATTTGACAAGAAAAAGTGTATGCATAGAGATTGGGATCACCACAACAATTCTCTTAACCCCTTCAAGTCGCGGCCCTTTTTCGTTTTTGCGTTTTCATTTTTCACTTCCCTTCTTCCCAGAGCCATAACTTTTTTATTTTTCTGTCAATATGGTCATGTGAGGGCTTATTTTTTGCGGGACGAGTTGTACTTTTGAACGACACCATTGGTTTTACCATGTCTTTTACTAGAAAATGGGAAAAAAATTCCAAGTGCGGTGAAATTGCAAAAAAAGTGTAATCCCACACTTGTTTTTTGCTTGGCTTTTTTGCTAGGTTCATTAAATGCTAAAACTAACCTGCCATTGTGATTCTCTAGGTCATTACGAGTTCCTAGACATCTAACATGACTAGGTTATTTTTTATCCAAGTGGTGAAAAAAAATTCAAAACTTTGCTTAAAAAAAAAAAAAGTGCCATTTTCCGATACCCGAAGCGTCTCCATTTTTCGTGATCTAGGGTCGGGTGAGGGCTTATTTTTTGCGTGCCGAGCTGACGCTTTTAATTATACCATTTTGGTGCGGATACGTTCTTTTGATCGCCCGTTATTGCATTTTAATGCAATGTCACGGCGACCAAAAAGACGTAATTCTGGCGTTTCGGATTTTTTTCTCGCTACGCAGTTTAGCGATCAGGTTAATGCTTTTTTTTATTGATAGATCGGGAGATTCTGAACGCGGCGATACCAAATACGTGTAGGTTTTTTTTGTAATTGTTTTATTTAGGATGGGGCGAAAGGGGGGTGATTTAAACTTTTATATTTTTTATATTTTTTTCATATTTTTAAAAACATTTTTTTTTTACTTGTGCCATGCTTCAGTAGCCTCCATGGGAGGCTAGAAGCTGGCATAGCCTGATCAGCTCTGCTACATAGCAGCGATCATCAGATCGCTGATATGTAGCAGAAATGCAGGTGTGCTATGAGCGCCGACCACAGGGGGGCGCTCACAGCAGACCGGCATCAGTAACCATAGAGGTCTCAAGGAGCTCTATGGTTACCTTCCTGATGCATCGCCGACCCTCGATCATGTGACGGGGGTCGGTGATGACATCATTTCCGGCCGCCCGGCCGGAAGCGCCGGTTAAATGCCGCTGTCTGCGTTTGACAGCGGCATTTAACAGGTTAATAGCGGCGGGTCAATAGCGATTTCACCCGCCGCTATTGCGCGCACATGTCAGCTGTACAAAACAGCTGACATGTCGCGACTTTGATGTGGGCTCACCGCCGAAGCCCATATCAAAGGGGGTGACACGGCATGCGCAGTACTAGTACAGTGCATGTCGTGAAGGGGTTAAAATATCAAAATTGTTTTGGGGATGGTTGGCCCTTCTCCCCTCTGTTGGAGATCCCCCTCCCTGTCTCCCCTTCCTCCTCTCCCTTTTTTTGGGGGGGCGCTATATGGAGAAATACAGCAACGGGCTCTGTTATCCTGTGTATATACCCTTTTGGGAATATTTTGGGGTACGTTGCTGGCATAACTTCTATAATACACTACATAGTCCTCTCTAACCCCACTATTGCTTTATACTTACTCTATGCTTATGTTCCATTGTGAAGGTCGGGGGACTATTCGGTACATCAGTGTCTGTAACACATTTTGAAGCTGTATCTGCCAATACATGTGTCCTTATGGGATTTTGCTGAGTAGGCTTATTCTGTATTCCCTTATTTTAAGGGTTTGGTATAGTGTTGCCCTAGGGATTGCCAAGATAAGGTCTTTCTTGGCAACTACAGCTAAACATTTGGAAGATCCTGTATGGCACTCTTATTGGGAATGGAATGCCCCAGGATTACATTTCCTTTATATAGGGACAATGGGTGGAGTGGTGATATGGGGGGGGGGGGGGGGGGAGAGGAGGAAAGGGAGAGAGAGAGGGGGGTAATGTACGTCTCTAGTTGCTTGTGAGGGGCACCATAATCACACTATCGATCTGTGATAATGCACTTCTGTGGGGGATTCTAAGTCCTAGCCCTATGTTTGCACAGTAGCCTGTTTTGGCGAGGGGGTATATTATACTTTTGTGATAAGCAAACCCCAATAGTATGGACGTGGACGGTTGGACTGTATGTGCCCTGGCCAGGGGAGTTTGAGTAATGCCTGCACAGGAATGCTTGTATCTGTCTGGACGATACACCCCTTCTGCTGCCAGTATTTACGGTGGTTGGAATGATCCAAGCAAAACGCCGTAACTAGGGGCGGAGATCGAGGATCTCTTGGAAACTGGGGGAATTGCATTGGCGTTCGGCGCATGCGCGGACCACTGTGGCCAGGACTATGGGAAACTTTCCAGCGCCTGCGCAGCTAACCCATTACCACGCCGGGAGGATGCATCGGCGCCGCCTTACTCCTACACACCTGGTAGGTGTTATAGTATTATTTGTTGTTATAAAAACTTGGGAGCGCACTGATCTCTATTATATTGACCTTGAGAAAGACGCCCTGAGCGTCGATACGCTTTGGTCTCAGCACTCACACAGCTCTATAGATCTGATGGGCCTGTTATTTCATGACCGCAGAGTACGCTCACTGTGCTAGGATGGGTAGGAGTCTCCCTGGGATCTAGGGGGTAAAGTGAGTGGAACTAACAATATATGGATGCCAATTCTGCTGTTCCCTCTCTGGGGGTTATTTGTTGGTAAGACCACGGGTTATAGTGGTTCCCACGCACCTACCAACCAGATTGCTCCTATTTAGCAGTAGCATATATAGTGCTTTTACATGTATGTTATGGGTCATTGATGGGCATATGTGATCTGTCTATGCTAAACTGTGCTCTATTGTAGTAATTAGCTGTGTGACATGCATATTTTGCTGGTATTTACCTGTTATTGTTGTGGACCCATTACCCTGATTCACGTTATGGGTTTTTAAGTGTTTTCAATGTTTCTTTGTGTATTGTTCCCAAATATTTTGATATTTTAAGAGAATTGTTGTGGTGATCCCAATCTCTATGCATACACTTTTTCTTGTCAAATGGTACTTATGTTGGGTATGCAAATGGTGATCCCCATATTTCAGTATTAGCTGGATGGTGCCCGCTCAACCAAGCGTTGTTGTTGGGGTCCATATGTGTGACTGTGCATAATTTTGTGGCTGTAGCTGCGACGGTGCAGGTGCCAATCCCGGACATACACACATACATACACACACACACACACACACACACACACATTCAGCTTTATATATTAGATGATTCCGTCAGATGTTCAATCTGAATCCTGCTATTTGAGGATTTATATGGAAACCCAACACAGGTACTCTGCATAGGGTACAAGATAAATGCATTAAAAGTGATCGAAAATAGTTATGTCTCCCAAAAAGGTACCAATAAAAACATCAACTCACTCTACAAAAAAACAAGACATCTCTCAGCTCCTTCATCTGTCAATGGAAATAAAGTTACTGGTAGCTCAACGGCTCGGGAAAAGCAACACGAGAAAATCATAGAAAAAAAACAGTTTAGCAGAGAAAATATAATTTTTGTTTTCCTGGTCCAATTTTGTAAATATCTGTGAAGCTTCTGTAGGTCCAAAATGCTCATTACACAATAGAACACTTCCTAAGGGTTTAAGTTTCCAAAATGGCAGCAGTCCCTCTATTTTTGCAATATGACATCTATATCCCATTTCAGGCAAAATTGCGCTCCAAAAATCAAATAGCCCTCCTTCCCACACATCAGCAGTTTTTAACCACATGAAGGGTATTGATGCATTTGCAAGAAATTGTATAATAAATTATGGGGTCTATTTTCTAATTATCCGTTGTGAATATGAAAAATTTGGGGCAAAAGCAACATTTTAGCGATAAATATTTTTCACTTTTTAAACCCAATTTGTGCTAATTCATGTGAAGCACGTGAAATTGACAAACTTCCTTACAATAGTTTTGAAAATTTTCAGGGGTGCAATTTTTAAAATAGTCTTGGGAGTTTGGGTACTTTTGAGGTTTTTGCAATATATTTTCCCCTTAAAGTCACTTCCAAACTAAATGGGTCTATTAAAAGAAAAAAGTAAATTCCCTTGAGAAAAATGAAATTTTGCTGCTAAACATTTAAGCCTTCTAGCATCCTAACAAAATAAAAATGATGCTGACGTGAAGTAGAGTTTTGGGTAATATTATTAATTTGCTTTGTTTGAGTATCTGGTTGAAGGGTATAAAAATTCAATGTTTAAAAATGGCAGATATATTTTAACAAATAAATGTAAAATATATTGATCTAAGTTTACCACTAACAAAGTACAATGTGTCATTTTTTTTAAGTTATAGAACTTTACTATATTTATTAGTATAAGGCCTCTTTCTGATGTAAGTGTGTCTGGGGTGTGTGGTGACAGTTTTCACACATACTGGAGACACTTACACACTCAGACCCATTCAAGTGAATGGGTCTGTGCACATGTCAGTGTGTTTCCACAGACCATGTGTCCCTGGGCATAATACTCTGACATGTTTGTTTTTTTTAACAGCAGCATCTGACACATACTGGCACTTGGGAAGCAGCAGTACTGTTAATGCTGTTCCTCAGCGCCAGGTGCTGAAGACCGCTTGCATCTTTCTCCCCACCCCTGTGATCAGCACGAGCAGGGGAGAATGATGATCGTTGTGTTCAACTGATAACAGCGGGAGCAGGCAGCGGCTGATGGGATTACTACTCCCATTAGCCTACACCTGATGCCGCTAATAACAGTGAGAGCAGGCGGCTGCTCATGGAAGTATTCATCAGCCACCAACTGCGCTATAAATAAATAAATTAATGAAAAATCCGCCGCCACTTGCTCTATAAAATAAATTTTTAAAATGGTGTGGATTCCCCTGTATTTTTGATAACCAGCCTGGCAAAACTGACAGCTGCAAGCTGCAACTCTCAGCTGTCAGCATTAGCAAGGCTAGTTATCAAGAAAATAGGGGTCCCCATGTTTTTTTAAATTATTTAAATAAATAATTAAAAAAAACAGCGTGCGGACCCCTCTGTTAGTCATAACCAGCTTTTCTGAAACTGACAGCTGACGGTTGCAACCTGCAGCTGTCAGTTTTCCTGGCTGGTTATCAAAAATACAGGCGAACCCACACCATTTTTTAAATTTATTTACAGCGCAGGCGGCGACTGATGAATTCTCCCATCGGCCGCCGCCTGCTCTCGCTGTTATCAGTGGAATATAACTCTCAACATTCTCCTCTTCTCGCACTGATCAACGGCAGAGCAGGGGAGATTGATGAGAGATGTCTTTGGCGCCAGGGAACAGAGTGAACAGTACCACTGCTTTCCAGGCGCCGGTACATGTGGTGCTGATGCGGCACAAGTTTGCCACACGAATGCCACAAGTATTACACACAAGAACACTGGTATCTCCGGTACTGGAAATATCAGGACGTGTGAAACTGGCCTTAAATAGGTTTTAATTTGCAGATACCAAAATATCGCGTTAAGCATATTTCTTACCAACTTTTATTTTCCAATATTACTCTAGATGTTGCATGTAGTATATTAAAAACACTTCATTGTACAATATTAAGGCTAAGGTCACATTGCGTTTTAGTGTGAGCGCTAACGGACAGCGTTGCACGGCGAAATTAACGCCATTCAACGCGCCCGTTAGCGCTCCCATAGCCCGCAATGTAACCAGCGCATTGCTAGCGCGTGTCCTTTTCGGCACGCACTAGCGATGTGCCGGTCTTTTGCAGCACGCCTCCGACGCTGCTTGCAGCGTCCGCGGCGCGCCCGAGGTCCGTTCCCCGCTCTCGCAGATCGGGGATCTGCGAGAGCGGGGACGTTCACGCGACCCCGAAATGCGGCCCCTTAAAAACATTGCGTTAGCGCAATCCGCTAGCGCTAGCGCTAAACGGATTGCCCTAACGCAGTGTGACCCTAGCCTAATACTCAGTGTATGCAACATCCCAAATTTTGCTTTACCAACAATTAATTTACAAAGTAAGCAAAATGTGTTTTAGAAATGAAATGGAAAAGGGCAGTGGTCTGGAAATTACAGTGAACTAAATAAGGTTTCTTTTTCCACCATGTGAATTTCCAGACAAAACCTAAGATAGAAACCAAATGAACATATATCCCGCTGTAAGTAAGTAAAAATCAATAGTGCACATAAATAATATAAGGTACTTAGTAAACATTGTTTTTAATTAAAAAAAGTTAATCCCAGCAGCAACAAGGTGTACCCATTCAGGACGGTCCTAACCTCTAGTATTCAAACCTTACCATGTGTCAAAAATGTGTATAAGGGCCGAGCAGGACCAGGGCAAATGTACCGTAATGTCCAGCACAAAGAAAGGGAGGCCACAACCTTCCATGCATTGAATGCAGAAACCTAAAGCAAAACCAAAAGAAATTAACTGGAGTGTAAGTTGGTATACATGCATCGTGTAGGAGCGTGATCACAGTGGCCATTAAACAGACAAAACATAAAACAAAAATGCGTTAAAAAAAATAAGTACCATCGCACCAAGCCAAGGTGTACCCAGTCAAGATAATCCTAACCTCTAGTATTAAAACTATGTGAATTTCCAGACAGAACCAAACTTCCTTTTACAGGGGAGTATTTGTTGTACAGCACTGAGTATATACAGGGAAGACTTTAACTCTATATTCACCTTCATGACCGGGCCAAATGTTACAATTCTGACCACTGTCACTTTATGTGGTAATAACTGAGGAATGCTTCAATGGATCCCAGTGATTCTGAGATAATTTTTTTATGACATACTGTGCTTCATGATAGTGGTAACATTTATTTGATATACAACTTGCGTTTATTTCTGAATATATTGGAAATATGGCGAAAATTTCACAATTTTCAAACCTTTAATTTTTATGCCCTTAAACTAGAGATATGTCATGCAAAATAGTTCATAAATAAAATTTCCCACATGTCTATTTTATATCAGCACAATTTTTGAAACATAATTTTTTTTAATTGCGAAGTTAGAGGAGTTAAAAGTTGATCAGCGATTTCTCATTTTTCTTAAAATTAATAAAACCATTTTTTTTACAGACCACATCACATTTGAAGTGACTCTTAGGGGCCGAAAATATCCAAAAGTGACACCGTTCTAAAAACTGCCCCCTCCCCCCCCAAGGTGCTTAAAAGTAAATTAAAGAAGTTTATTAACCCTTCAGGTGCTTCACAGGAATTAATGAAATATGGAAGGAAAAAATGAACATTTAGCTTTTTCCCATAAAGATGTTACTTTTGGGCCAAATTTTTCATTTTCACAAGGGTAAAAAGAGAAATCGCACCATAAAATTTGGTGTGCGATTTCTCCTGAGTACGCCAATACCCCATATGTGGTGGAAAACTACTGTTTGGGCGCAAGGCTCAGAAGGTAAGGAGCACAGTTTGAGTTTTGTAATGCAGAATTGGCTGGAATCAATAGCGGACGCAATGTCACATTTTTAGGGCCCCTGATGTGCCTGAACAGGTGAAACCCCCACAAAATACCGCATTTTGGAAACTAGACCCCTCAAATTTATTTGGATGTGTGGTGAGCTCCTTTAACCCTCAGGGGCTTCACAGAATTTTATAACGTTGAGCTGTGAAAATGAAAAAAATCTAATTTTTCCCATGAAATTATTTTAGCCCCTCTTTTTTTTTTTACTTTTCACAAGGGTAACAGGAGAAAATGGATGCCAACATTTATTGTGCAATTTTTCCAAAGTACGCAGGTACCCCATATTTGTTGGAAAACGACTGCTTTGGCGCATGGTAGGGCTGGAAAGAGAATGAGCGCTATTTTGGCTGGAATAGGTTGCTGATGCCATGTCATATTTGAAGAGCCCATGACATGCCAAAACAACAGAAACCCCCACTGGTGATCCCATTTTGTAAACTACACCGCCCAAGGAGTTCAATTTGGGGAGTAGTGAGTATTTTTAACCCTCTGATGATTCACAAACTTGTATAACATTGGCCAAAGTAAATGAAATATTACTATTTTTTTCTACTAAAATGATCCTTTGACACCAAGTTTGCAATTTTCAAAAGGGGTAATAGGAGAAAACAAGCAGTACAATTTGTTATGCAATTTTTCCTGAGTACATCAATACCCCATAAGTGGCCGAAAACTACTTGAGGCACAGAGCAAAGCTCAAAATGGAAGGAGGTCCATATTACAGTGCATTTTGCTGCACTGGTTTGAGAGTGCTATGTCATATTGGCAGAGCCCCAGGGGATCTAGAACAGCAAAAAACCCCATAAGTGACTCCATTTTACAAACTACACCTCTCAATGAATTCATGTAGGAGTGCAGTGATCATATTGGGTCAGAGAATTTTATACCTTTGGGCAGTGAAGAAAAAATAATTACATTTTAGGCTACTTTCACACTTGCGTCTTCTGGCGGCCGTCACAATGCGTCGGCGCGACCTATCAACGGATGCGTCAAAAATAGTGAAAAATGGATGCAACGTATCCAGTATTTCGACGGATCCGCTAGACAGTTCCATCGAAAAACTGGATCCGTTGCATCCGTTGTGTCCGTTTTTTAACATCTGTTTCATCCGTTTTTATGACGGATCCATTTTCCATGCCTAAAAATGGGAGTCTCCCAAATGTGATTGGCTACTGGAAAATAGGGAAACCTATACATTGACTGCTTTTACTCCCCATCTTTGACAGGGTTTAGAGAATGTGGCAGAGATGGAAGGAGTGCTTGTGAAGATTGCGAACGTAGTTACTGATGTGATTTTTGAGACCAATCGGCTGGATATAATAGTTCGGGAGAAGGAGGCAGCAGCAAGACGGAGGATTCTTCTACAGCAACGTCGCCGGCGACGCCTATGGATACATCCCATAAATGCACAGCGGATGACCCGGGGCGTCTATTCAACTCTCTACATGGAGTTGCGGCAGAACCCAGATACATTTTTTAATTATGTTCGGATGAAGCAAGAACACTTTGATGTTTTGCTGGAACAAGTTGGGGATGTCATCCAAAGGCAGGACACACACTTCAGGTGTTCCATCTCACCGGCGGAGCGGCTGATGGTGACACTGCGGTAAGTCTACTTGTTATGTTTTTTGTTTTTTTTTATCATTGTTCATATTTTATGCCATGTAAACATGTTTTAACCTATGGAAAACCACATCATCAGTGAACATGCTGCAGAAAATACTGCGCTGAAACACTGCGTTGCATTTTCTGCAGCATGTTAATTTTTTTATTGTTTGTGGCCATTCCACAGTGTTTAACACCTGCTCCATAATAGGAATGCACAGATGTAAAAAATGCAGTTTTAAGTGTGTACTACAACAGAACAAAAAATTCTGCAGTGCCATTTGTCAAAAGTAAAAATAAAAATTTGTGTAAATTGTTTCAAAATTTTATGTTGGTCTTTGCAATTTTTACTAACATTTTTATTTGTTTTTCACAGATTCCTTGCTACAGAAGAATCCCTAACTTCACTCCATTACCAGTTCCGCCTTGGAATATCAACAATTTCAGGAATTGTGAAAGTGACCTGCCGCGCACTCTGGGATACCTTGCATCAGGAATACATTCCACAACCGACAATGGACATCTGGCTGCAGAGTGCTGAACATTTTAAGAAACTGTGCCATTTCCCAAATTGCTTGGGTGCCGTAGATGGCAAACACATCCGTATTGCAAAACCTGCAGGATCTGGCTCAGAGTACTGTAACTACAAAAAGTACTTTTCAATAATACTCATGGCCATAGCAGATGCCAACTGTAAATTTATGGCTGTGGACATTGGAGCCTATGGCCGGTCCAACGACTCACAAGTCTTCAAAACTTCTCCGATGGGCCGTTGTCTGTATGAAGACAGCTATAATTTTCCACCAGCAAGACCACTCCTGGGAACAACTGGACCACCTATGCCATTTGTCTGTGTTGGTGATGAGGCTTTCCAGTTTTCGCCACACCTACTAAAACCGTAATCCAGCAGAGACTTCACCCGAACCAAAAGAGTTTTCAATTACCGCTTAACTAGAGCCAGACGAGTGGTGGAGTGCGTGTTTGGCATTTTAACCGCAAAGTGGCGCATGCTGCTAACCGCCATAAGACTGCACACACAAACAGTGGATGAGGTTGTGAAGGCCTGTGTGGTGCTGCATAACTATGTTCTTTCAAAGTAGCCTGTTTCCATGGATGATGAGGACTCTGAGACAACCTTGTGGGACTATCAAAGCAGCTCTGTTCGTTCCGCAGGTTCTGTTTCCAGAATGAGGGACCACTTTGCTGTGTATTTCGTGTCACCTGTAGGCAGAGTTCCATGGCAAGACAACATAGTGTGAGATCTTTATTTTAGGTCTCTGTGATAGTGTGAGATCTTTATTTTAGGTCTCTGTGATTTGTTTCTGTACAAAGTGTTATGATTTTATTGACACCAAGTTTTGTTAATTATTTCCCAAAAGTTTGGTATGTTTTTTAATAAACCAAATTATACCTTTAAACGTGTGGTGTGTAATTTTTTTTCCCTTTGTTTGTTAGCATACCAGCATACCTAAATGAAGGCACTGAACCAACAAGTAATTTTTAAACCCCAAAAAATTTTATTTAACTTTTTTTGAACATATTTTTCCAAACCTTTTGTCATGGTTATACCATATTTTTTATAAAAGTTTTTGTGGTAAACACATTTATAAAACTTTTTTTGTATAACATATTTCAACATCTAAATTTTTTAAAACACATTTTTAACATAAAAACACAGATTCACAAGTCTGTAAAGTGTGGGGTGGAGATAGTTGCGGAGGGGCTGGAAGGTTGGACCACGTCGATAGGTAGGGAAAGCCTACTGGGTTGGGGTGTAGTGGAAGGGGGGGAAAAACCATGAGGCTGAGCAGGGGGGGGTGTTGGGGTAGGTGGAATACTGAATGGGGAAGGAAAGCTTGACAAGGAAGAAAACATTGGGGAGGACATTGGGATTTGGGGCCGGAATGGGAATTGGGACTGGGTTGGGTATTGGGACTGGGTTGGGTATTGGGACTGGGTTGGGTATTGGGACTGGGCAGGGAATTGGGCCTGGGCTGGGAATTGGGCCTGGGCTGGGAATTGGGCATGGGCTGGGAAAGTGGTTTGGAAAGGGTTGTTTGCAGAGACAGTGACTGTGTGGGGAAGTGTGGGAGTTGTATGGGCTCCGGAGATGACCTGCACTAGAGCAGCCTGGCAGCCTTGCATTACCTGCATCTGCTGGTCAAGAGTAAGCTTTTCCATGCTCCTGAGCATGGATTGAAAAAAAAGGTTGTTTGGAGATTGACTTGCATCTGAATGCAGCCTATCCAAGCGACTGCTGTGTTCACTCATGCGTGTTTGCAGCATGTTGAGCCCAGCAGTCACTTGCTCTCTCAAAATTTTGGAAGGCTGCATTCAGATGCAAGGCTGCCATGCATTCAGATGCAAGAACTCAGGAGCATAGCTCCTTTCCGGACCCCTCAGTCGCTGCCGCCATGAACCTAATGGTGGTCTAGAGGTGGCAGGATCAGAGGGGTGACCAGCAGCTTCAAGTAACGAAGGCTGCAATGATGCTCCATTGCTGGCAGTGGTGGAAGTGGATGGGGCAGAGGTACCGGAAGGGCCAGACGAGGGGTCAGAGGGGTGGGGTCTAACGACGTGGCCCTCGGTGGCGGACTCCTGAGAGATCACTCCAGAGGGGTTCAAGGTAGATGCAGGCTCCCGATGGCTACAGACGGTGCTGTGAAATAGGAAAAAAAACAATTAATATATTGATAGGAAAAAGCCCTGCCTGAAACCAAACAAGTTAGACAGGTAAACATGGTGAATTATGCAATGGGCTGTTGAATACTTACGTTCTACTCAGCATCGTTTCCCGGAGGAATGAGAGGGTGCAGCTGTATTTATATTTTGACCACTGTCCTCTTGAGCCACTCGGGGCCTGCATCTCCAAGTTAAACTCCCTCTTGAAGCGATCCCTGAGTGACCGCCACATTCATTCACATTAAGTACAACACATTCCAACCTGCTCCAGAAATTACTGAAATGTGACTACTTACGTTCTCGAGTCTGCTGCCTTGGATCTAGGTCCTCCTAGTTGCCTATAACTTGGTGACATACTTCCAACCAGAGCCGACGTGTGACTGTCAGATCTGCATGCCTGCGGTCAGTCATATTCCACAGCTGCTCCCGCTCGCGGACCTCCTCGATGAGGCGGTCCACATCAAGTCCCACTTCATCATCTGAGTCGGGAGCACGCTGTGAATCCTGTGAAAAGAGCAAAAAAATAAAAAATTAGTACACTGAAACACAAAAGTACCAAGACACAAAAAACACTGCAGGCTGATCGCGGTGGCAATTACGACACCGACTCTGGGAGCTGCTGGGAGGACTTTCATGTGCAGCAAACTAAAAAAAAATGAAAAAGAATTATGTTGGATGTAGGTATATGTTGTATGTGTACTGTAATGTATGATGAACTGTTTTGTATGTGTTGGGTGCACTGTGATGTGTGAAGCGACTGTTTTGGCACAACTTACACTCTGTGCGCCCGCTCCTTATATTTCTCCACCCATCTCATCTCCTTCTGAGAGGCCCTCAGGTGCTTCAGCTTCCTGTGAAAACATAATGCATATAGTGGTTTACAGAAATTTTAACTAGAGCACCAAAAACAAAAAAAATTAAAATTTACCTCACTATGCTGACGCTGTGGAGGAGGGCTCCCAGAAGAAGACATTTTTTTCTTTTTTGCTCGGTGGTCCCTGGTGTATCTGCAAAAATGAAGACACTTGTAGGCTACTATACAAATGATATTCCAAGGTTTGTGGTCTGTAATACTTACGTACATCAGGAAACTGGCTGGATGGCTCACACAGTGGCAGGGGTGGATTAAGGGTAGCCAGGGCCCCGGGCTGTTCAGACACTGTGGGCCCCCCGGTCATGTGATGGGGGTCATGTGACGGGGGTCATGATATACCTGAACCAGATTATTCCAGAAAAATTGCCAGGCCCTACTCTACTGTAACCTATTAAATATTTGTTAAACTATGCAATACAATTTAGGTATATTTTGACCAATATCACATACAAGGAACAAATACCACTGCACCATGACCAGACCACAAATTACAACCACAGTGATCGAATAATATCACATACAAGGAACAATTACCACCGCACCATGTCAAGACCCCATATTACCACCACTTGGTGACCAAATAGCACATACAAGGGACAAATACCACAACACCATTTCCAGACCACATATTACCACCACATAGTGACTGAATAGTACAATACTGATCAGTAATTAAAAAAAAAAACAAAAACACAATACTATCACCATAACTGCCAGTATTCACAGGAGATCTGTACTTAGTATGCAGTGTCTGTGTAGAGGTACTACAGAGATCGCTGGTGGTATTATACACAGGAGCTCTGTATATAATGTATAGGTAATACAGTGATCACTGGTGGTATTATACACAGGAGCTCTGTATATAATGTATAGGTAATACAGTGATCACTGGTTGTATTATACAAAGGAGCTCTGTATATAATGTATTGGTAATACAGTGATCACTGGTGACATTATACACAGGAGCTCTGTATATAATGTATAGGTAATACAGTGATCACTAGTGACATTGTACACAGGACCTCTGTATATAGTATACAGTATATAGTGTCAGTGTATAGGTAACACTGACTCACCAGTGACATCTCTAGGTGAAGTCCTTCATCTTTCATCCAGCACAGACCGCCATCATTTCTTCCAGCCAGGACTCGTTTCTGCAGGAAATAACACAGTTATCTCAAGCTCCGCTTGCAGAACACATTACTTAATTTTTCACAACTTCTACATTACACCACATGAAGAAAAAAAGGCGACATAGTGTCACTCTGCACTGTAACAGGACCGCCCCCCCATTTAAAACAGTATGCTCAAAAAATAAAATAAATACATCACTGCAGTAATAATATCCCTTAATTAACCCCTATGGTAATAATATTCCCCATCCTGGCCTCATTTATCTCATTCCTGGCTCCAGCCATTTGTTCTCGAATCCTGCCCTCATGAGTATCCATTCTACCACATATGATCTCCCCATCCTGCCCCATCTGTCTCCATCGTATCCATCCTGCCCCATGATCCAATCCTGCCCCATGTCTTTCATTCTGCGCCGTGTCTCCAATCATGCCCCGTATCTACATTCTGCCCATGCCTCCAGTCCTGCCCCCATTGTGTCCAGCAATCTGCCCCAGTGTGTCCAGCATATTACATATTACCCCCAGTGTGTCCAGCATATTACCCCCAGTATGTCTAGCATATTGCCCCAGTGTCCAGCAATCTGCCCCAGTGTGTCCAGCATTGCCCCCAGACAGTGTGTCCAGCAATCTGCTCCAGTGTCTGACTCCAGCATATTGCCCCCAGACAGTGTGTCCAGCAATCTGCTCCAGTGTCTGACTCCAGCATATTGCCCCCAGTGTGTCCAGCAATCTGCCCCAGTGTGTCCAGCATTGCCCCCATACAATGTGTCCAGCAATCTGCCCCAGTGTGTCCATCAATCTGCCCCAGAGTGTCCAGCATATTACCCCCAGTGTGTCCAGCAATCTGCCCCAGTATGTCCAGCATATTGCCCCAGTGTGTCCAGCATTGCCCCCAGACAGTGTGTCCAACATTGCCCCCAGTGTGTCCAGCAATCTGCCCTAGTATGTCCAGCAATCTGCCCCAGTGTGTCCAGCATATTACCCCCAGTGTGTCCAGCATATTACTCCCAGTGTGTCCAGCAATCTGCCCCAGTATGTCCAGCATATTGCCCCCAATGTGTCCAGCATTGCCCTCAGTGTGTCCAGCAATCTGCCCCAGTGTGTCCAGCAAATTACCCCCAGTGTGTCCAGCATATTACCCCAGTGTGTCCAGCAATCTGCTCCAGTATGTCCAGCATATTGACCCAGTGTGTCCAGCATTGCCCCCAGACAGTGTGTCCAGCAATCTGCCCCAGTGTGTCCAGCATTTTACCCCCAGTGTGTCCAGCAATCTGCCCCAGTGTGTCCAGCATATTACCCCCAGTGTGTCCAGCAATCTGCCCCAGTATGTCCAGCATATTGCCCTAGAGCGTCCAGCATTGCCCCCAGACAGTGTGTCCAGCAATCTGCCCCAGTGTGTCCAGCATATTACACCCAGTGTGTCCAGCAATCTGCCCCAGTATGTCCAGCATATTGCCCCAGAGTGTCCAGTATTGCCCCCAGTGTGTCCAGCAATCTGCCCCTGTATGTCCAGCATATTGCACCAGTGTGTCCAGCATTGCTCCCAGACAGTGTCCAGCAATCTGCCCCAGTGTGTCCAGCATATTACCCCCAGTGTGTCCAGCAATCTGCCCAGTGTGTCCAGCATATTACCCCCAGTGTGTCCAGCAATCTGCCTCAGTATGTCCAGCATATTGCCCCAGAGTGTCCAGCATTGCCCCCATTGTGTCCAGCAATCTGCCCCAGTATGTCCAACATATTGCCCCAGTGTGTCCAGCATTGCCCCCAGACAGTGTGTCCAGCAATCTGCCCCAGTGTGTCCAGCATATTACCCCAAGTGTGTCCAGCAATCATCTGCTCCAGTGTCTCCCGCACTGCCCCAGTGTCTCCGGCACAGGATGGGAGCAGCAAATGACAGAATGGAGGCGCAGGATGGGTGCAGAACATGTCAGAATGGAGGCGCAGGATGGGTGCAGCACATGTCAGAATGGGGGCGCAGGATGGGAGCAGCACATGTCACAATGGGGGCGCAGGATGGGAGCAGAACATGACAGAATGGGGGTGCAGGATGGGTGCAACACATGACAGAATGGGGGCGAAAGATGGGTGCAACACATGGCAGGATGGGGGCGCAGGATGGGTGCAGCACATGACAGGATGGGGACGCAGGATGGAGCAGCACATGTCAGAATGGGGGTGCAGGATGGGAGCAGCACATGTCAGAATGGAGGTGCAGGATGGGTGCAGCACATGGCAGGATGGGGACGCAGGATGGAGCAGCTCATGACAGGATGGGGACGCAGGATAGAGCAGCACATACCAGGATGGAGACCATATACCAATATAAATGCTCGCCACCCGGTCGTAGAACGGGTTCAATAGCTAGTAGGATATATAAGCAGATAGTTAACATCCACTGGAAAGTGGAAGGGGCATTCTTCACATTCTTCATGCCGAAGGGCATGACCGTGGACTCGTACAGTCCAAAGGGTGTAATAAAGGCGGACTTCTCCTGCGCCTCGGGGCTCAGGGGAATCTGCTAGTATCCTCGACTCAGATCCATTATGGTCAGATATTCTGCGCCAGCTAACCTGTCAAGCAGCTTCTCGATGCACGGCATTGGGTGCGCATCAGAGGCTTTGATGGGATTCAGCCCCCTGTAGTCCACGCAGAACCGGGTGGTCCAATCCTTCTTTGGCACGAGGACTACAGGAGAGGCCCATGCGCTCTTTGACTGTTGAATCACCCCAGCTGTAACTCCTGGCGCATAACCTGCTGCACCTGGTCAGAGATTCGATAGGGTGTTCGCCGTAGTGGGGCATGATTCCTGGTGTCCACCTCATGGACCACTAACTCAGTCCTTCCAGGTCGGTGGAAGAACACGGCCTGGAAGGGTTCCAGCTTGGTCCACAACTGCAACTGCTGGGGTTTGGTTAGTGAGGCGCTTACCTCCATGTCCTCAATGGACCCGCCGGCCTTGGCTTGGGCCGGCATGTCCAGGAGGGGGTCTTCCTCCCCGTCTTCGGGCAGGCTGCAGACTGGTAGGACGAAAGGTTCATGTTCGTGATGAGCCTTCATCATATTGAAAGGCCTTTTGCCTACCCCGAGCGTGGTCAAGCGTGACCACGTAGGTGCCCGGATTGAGCTGTTGGTGGGTGACGTATGAGCCTTCCCAGGCTGCCTGAAGCTTATCCTTTGGTACGGGGACCAGCACCCACACCTTTTGACCCACGTGGTAGGTCCGATCCTTGGCGTTCTGGTCGTACCAGTGCTTCTGATCAGCCTCAGCCTGCGTCGTCATGCACCAACTGCGTCAAGGTCTGCATCTTGTCACGGAAGCACATGACATACTCCACTATGGACACTTCAGAAGGCTTCGGCTCCTCTTCCCAGGATTCTCTTACCAACCCAAGGGGTCCCTGGACTCGCCTGGCGTACAAGAGCTTGAAGGGGGAGAACCCCATCGAGGCCTGAGGAACCTCTCAGTAAGCGAATAGGTGTGGGAGGTACTGCTCCCAGTCGTGTCTTTGGGTCTCAACCAGCATGCGGAGCATCTGTTTGAGGGTACCATTGAAGCTTTCACACAAGCCATTGGTCTGTGGGTGATACGCACTCGACACCAGACGCTTCACCTGCATTCTCTTACAGAGAGCCTCCATTAGGCGAGACATGAATTGGGTCCCTTGATCGGTAAGCATCTCCCTGGGAAATCCTACACGTGAAAAGATTGCCAACAGTGCATCCACCACCTTATCTGCCCTAGTTGAGGACAGAGCCACTGCCTCTGGGTACCGGGTAGCGTAGTCTACCACAGTAAGGATGTATTGCTTTCCAGAGCTCCTGGGGACGGCCAGTCGGCCCACAATGTCCACCGCGATTCTCTGGAAAGGCTCCTCCATCACTGGCAAAGGGATCAGGGGAGCCTTAAGAGCAGGCCCCGCCTTCCCCACTCTTTGACAGGTGACATAGGAGCGGCAGTAGTTTGACACATCTGTCCCCATCTTGGCCCAATAGAAGTGTTGAGACAGCTGGGCCTTAATTTTGCTGTTCCCCAAGTGTCCAGCGAGTGGGATCTCATGGATAATCCGCAACAACTCACTCCGGAATGGCTGTGGGACGACCAGATGCCTTTCCCTTACCACTCCTTTTGCGATTTTCCGGGTACTGTCTCCCGGTACAACCTCCCTCGTTCCCAGAGCACCCTCTCCTTATCAGTCACGGAGATGGGTGTCTCGGCAAGTTGTCTCAAATTCTCTAGGTTCGCATCTGCGCACAGAGCGGCCTGAAACTCCTGGCTAGGTGAAGCCAGAAGCGACGTCAGGGTCCCTTCCCCATGGGAACCCTCTGGGACCTGTTCTGGGTCCATTTCTGGTTCAGTCACAAAATTGACTGAGGAGGGTCCAGAAGGCAGACCGTTATCTGTGTTCCGGCGCTCTGACTGCGGGTGACAGCAGCTACGTAGGCTGTCTCCCTGGGAATTTCCACAAACCCATCAGCCGGTACTGCTATGGGTGCTACCTCCCCATCCACCCCCAACATTCCAGGGGCAGTGCTACTTATGGGCCAGTTACCTTCCTCGGTGGCACTGGTCAGTTGCATGGCATCACCTTCCTCATGGTCTCCATGCACCTGCCCATGTTCTTGAGCACCGACGCTTGCTCCTGTTAGGGGTTCCTCAGCCATCCAACCCCACGGAGTGACGTGGCTGAGCACTCCTGCACCTGTGGACACATCAACCTTTGCAGAGAAATGGTTATCAGGTTCAGTTGCCATATTTACATCATTTTCAGCATCATTCCTAGGGAAATAATATCAGATGCATCATTACTCGATAAAGCATTGTCAGATACCACATGCGATTTCCCTTTGCAATCATCAGCATTCGATCGGGGGGAGAGTTAGGGACATAGTATGCAACCATCCTCCCCAAATCAGTCACCAATAAATCATCAGTGTGCAAGTTATCGGACAGCCCCACTTCCTTCACCCCACTCCAGTCACCCCAATCTATATAAACCCAGGCCATTGGCAAGGGACAGCTGATGCCCCCAATCCCGGTAACAGTCAGGGTTTTCCCTTGAATGATCTCTTCTGGGGCTGCCAGTTCAGGTGGGATGAGGGTCCGTTCAGCCCCGGTGTCCTTGAGGCCTGTAGCAACATGGCCCCCCATGGTGATGTGTTGTATTTTGTCACACACTCAACCACCCCACCCACCAAAAAAACTACTGCATTAGGCCCTGGCTGGGGGGTTCTTCTGTTTCACTGGACAGTAGGCACTGATATGACCAGTCTGTTTGCAGGAAAAACACTGGCGGTCGGTGGTAGGTCTGGTGCTGTTGGCAACAGGGACAGGGCCTCTGTTGTGTTGGCTGGCAGCGGCACTGGCGTTGGTTGCAGGCTTACCCCCTCTCCAGCTGGTGGTGGCTGGATTCCGCACTTCTGATTTACGGTTGGCCTTGTAGGCATCGGCAATCTGCGCTGCTTTCGTCACGTCTTTGGGTTCTCGGTCCATCACAAACTGTCGCACCTCAGCTGGGCAAAGATGTAAGAATTGGTCTTTGATCATCAGGTCTTGCAGCTGTGCAAAGGTGGTCACTGACAGTCCTTGGGTCCACTGGTAAAAGTGGGTCCTGAGTCCATGCGCCACATGGCTGTAACTGGTGTGGGCCACGTTGGAGGTTCCGGAACTTTCTACAGTAAACCTCTGGTGTAAGCTTGTACTTGGTTATCAGGGCCTGCTTGATGGCCTCATAGTCACCATCTTGCTCTTGAGGGAGAGCAGCAAACGCCTCCAGAGCTTTGCCTTTTAGCCCTGGGGTCAGGTCTCGGGCCCATTCGTTCCCAGGCAGCCGATATACTGTCTGCAGACTTTCTCAGAGGCCCACAGGAAAGTGTCCAAGTCCCCATCCTTTTCCATCATAGGAAAGTGCTCTAGCCGGGGTTTGGGTAACTGAATGTTGCTTGGCTCCGTGTAGTAGATGGTACGGCTCTGAGTTGGGCCAGCCGCAGTTCATGGTCCCTCCGGGCTTGTGCCTCCTGCTCGGCTTGCTTTTCCTCTTTCTCGTGGTATTGCTGGATCAGCTGCAGCCATCCATCGCGGTCGTCAGCGGGGAGTTGTTCCAAGGCCGCCTGCAGGTGGGGGTCTAATCCGCCCTGATTGCTAGTAGGGCCGGCATTCAGTAGTTGGATCTCTGCTGCAGCACCATTTTCGCTTGTGCTGGCTTCTGCGGCCTCTGGGCTCTGAGGCCAGGCTTGGTCTGCTTCAAATTGCACCAGTTCCGTGACCATTTCAGCCTTGGGTTTGCCATGGGTGTCCAGGCCATGGTGCGTGCATACCCCAACAAGAGTGTCCTTCTTTTGCTGGGTGTACCAGGCTTCTCCTTTTGCTGCCATGGTTGCCAAATAAAAGATAGGATAGGAAAAACAAAGAGAAAGGGAGGGGGTAATCGCAAGTACACACAATTGTCTCAGGACTAATAAACACTGAGTTCGTTCTCCAAACTTATTTGCGCAGGGTCCTCACAAGCACTTTGCAAGTTTTTAGTGAGAGGAATGATTGCTCAAACCAGATCACTAATGCTCTATGATCCCACCGCTCTACACCAATATGTCATGGATCGGGGGTGACCTTTGGCCAGCACACGGCAATCACATGTGCAGGGGGGCTTATCTTAGTTATCCCTCCACTGCTATATTGTGATGAAAACACAAACAAGGCTATTGACCTATCAATTTACAGCAGGGGCTTATTTTAGATATCCTACTGCTGCTACAATATCACGAACTGCCGGGATTTATGTCTATCCCGCTTTCCAGTTCCGCTTCGGAACTTGCAGCTCTCTGGTGCCCTTTTTACCCTCAGGTCAGTCAGGGAACTACACCTGGGATAATTAGTCGCCGGACGGGCCACTTCACTGTGGACTGGCTAGCAGGGAATTATAAATGCTCAGGCTGCAACCAGACAATAGCTTATAAAACCCCGTTCCATTGCTGCCAGCAGCACCCACCTACCCAGAACACACTGCGCTGCCACATGCTCAGATTTCTCACAGAGAGGGGTTAGAGCCAACCCAAATTAGTAGCGTAATTACTTCAGGCATGTGAAAAATTTGCATAGAACATAAAAAAGATGAACTAGTAGTTTTATATTTTACTCCGAAAAGGTAGGCAGTGTTTACAAAAGGTCTATTAAGATTTTACAATATGAGGCAAAGTATATACAAGGAATCACAAAATTAACAGGGATTAAAACAGAAATTAACACTCACATGTGCTCATATCATCTTAGCTAACCATGCTGGTGGGCGGAGCCAAATGTTCCAGTTCATCAGAGAGTCTTCTTGGTGTGAAGTCCCAGGCAAGAGTGAATGCTGCACTCACTAGCAGTAACTTATACTGGAAGGCTGTGACATCACTAAAGGGGGTTGAGCTACCCTCACCCTCCCCTTTTTTCCGAGTTGTAGATTTACCAGGAATACCCTATAATTCTCATATCTTGGCTTGAGAACATGGCAGAGTCACAGCACACCCATCATTCATCTTATATTAAAATTAGCTTTCTAATGATACCGCACTCGGACTAGTTGTTCCACATGGCTCAGGAGAATTCCACACTTTGTACTCGTTGCGTTTAGCTGCTAGCGCTTACAGTGATTGACAGATCTACCGATGGAAATTCGCAATATTTACTCATTTTCCTAGCCCACATCGGTGGCCCAATATCTCACTATAATAGAACAAAAACCTCATGTCTTTTTAGAGAGACTATACCAGTTTCAGCTGGTACTAGATGGAAGAAGTGTGTACTGCAGCTACAGGGGCTATAAACATTCTTCTGGGAGGAGAGAATAAGGGGTTTGGGATTCACACACGCACACAGCAGCAGAAGCCAGGAGAGAAGGGGGGCCAGAGCCCACGGCGTGTGTGATAACGGGGAAAATGAAAAATCCTACTCCATTTTATACATTATCGTGACAGTGCCATCCAGACAAATTACCAAAGTACAGGTAACACGTGCACTTTCATAACCAGTGGAGGGAATGTACACTCAGGAGGCTCCCACTGTTCAATTGTTATTTGAGATGCTTAGCCCATAAACACTGCAGTTTCATCCATAGCAATCATATTGGAAAGAGTGTATTTAGAGAAGTCAGCGTCATCAATAAAGGACTTGAATGCAAATGCACGTTTAACAATTTCAACATCTTCCAGCCTAAACAGTGTTGTGGATCTTCTTAAAGACAGTTCACTTCGCTGGAAGAAATGGTCCTGTCAGTGTTATGATGCTTTGAATTCTTCAAGGGCTATTTTGAACTGTGGTGCCATTGCAAGGGCAAATTCTTGAATCTGAGCCCTAGTCACAACCAAAGCCTTTGATCTTCTGTCAACAACCCATTCCAGCTCGGAAAATAATGATTGCCGACTTGATCCACACTTGCGCTTTTTAGCATTTCTGTTTTCCACTTGTTGACTGAGGTTACCGTAATCTGCTCACCATTTTCAGACCATTCAGATACTCAACATCTTCTCTTTGCAGAAGTCAGTAAGATTTTTGCCCCAGGAGTCTTCCTCGATTCCTTTCTTGTACTCGACAGAATATCTCTTTCTTTATGCGCTCATGTCTAGGGGTAAAAATATACTAGCACTGTTTATTTCTTGTACTTTAGACCCTTGAGTAGAAAAGCAGACACCCCATAAAGCAGGGGTGTCCAACCTGCGGCCCTCCATCTGTTACAAAACTACAACTCCCATCATACCTGGACAGCTATAACTAAAGCTTTGGCTATCCAGGCATGATAGGAATTCTATGGTAGTTTTGCAAGAGCTGGAGGGCTGCAGGTTGGACATCCCTGCCCTAAAGAATCAAAGTGACCCACTTGTTGCCTGACACACACAGAGGGCCACAAAAAATACCAGTAAGGGCTGTAAAGTACCTGGCTTCCACACAGTCAGGAGATGGTAATGATGTTCCACAGCAGCTCTTGGACCACTTGTACGGCAGGGACGGTATTGCAGCTTCCAGCCACCAGGGGAAGCTCATCATAGCAGTGTACGCTATGACAGCTTTCGGCCACCAGGGGAAGCTCACCACGGCACACTGGTACAGGACAGACGAGACTACCATACGGTATGGTGGCAGGAGACAAGTTAACGACAAACTGACAGATGACAAACGGGAAGGCGGCAGGCGACGGGCATCTTGATGCCTTTCCTGCTCCTTTACAAGTGATGGCCGCAGAACGGAACATCGGGGTTGGCGGCTGATCTTCATGTCCTGCAACAGACTGTAAAGGTAGGGGCCAACGGCAGTGGGCGAAAAGGTATCACAGCTGTATGCTCTGGTGTCCTAGTGGGCATGCTACCAAAAAAACAACTTTGCTAGGTTTTACTTTCAGAGGAGGCCCGATATTTAGCAGTTCTTCAAAGACACAGCTAGGTCTTATTTTCGGGGGATGTCTTATTTTCGGGGAAACACGGTAGTTTGTGCTATATGAACCCAAAGCTTCCCATGTTGATGGTGAAAATAATCGAGCATTCTAGCATGGACTGCTGCCATGTAGTATTTTCTACTATCCGGAAGACCGAGGCCTCCCATCTGTTTAGACCTGACTAATATATCACCACGAATACGTGGATGACCAGTCGGCCAGATTAACTTTCAAACCTACCTGGGCAGCACGATGGCTAAGTGGTTAGCACTGCAGCCTTGCAGCGCTGGAGTCCTGGGTTCAAGCCCCACTAAGGACAACATCTGCAAAGAGTTTGTATGTTCTCCCTGTGTTTGCGTGGGTTTCCTCCAGGTACTCAGGTTTCCTCCCACACTCCAAATACATACTGATAGGGAATTTAGATTGCATGATAATGGGTGCAAAACTGTAAAGTGCTGCGGAATATGTTAGCGCTATATAAAAACAAAGATTATTATTACTAACTATGTTACTATGAACTCAGTCGAGGGGTTCAAGAGAGGCCTGGATGTCTTCCTGGAGCAGAACAATATTATATCATACAATTAGGTTCTGCAGAAGGACGTAGATCTGGGGATTTATTATGATGGAATATAGGCTGAACTGGATGGACAAATGTCTTTTTTCGGCCTTACTATGTTACTATGTTACTATGTTACTATGTAAAAGCTACTACGTAGATGTTTCCAAAAATGTAATGGGATTCTGGTCGGGATAGTTTGAAAAAGGTAAAGTAGTCTAGGCAAAATATTCATTTTTAATATGTTATATCTGCCGAATCTTGAGAAATCCTTCACAGTCCATGAATTAAGGTCCTTATGGACTTGACCAAGTATGGGATTGTAATTGAGGTTAAACAGTCGAGAAATATCACTATATGTATATGTGTATCCCTAAATATTTTATACCCTGTGATGGCCAAGAAAAAGTCAAATTTGATTGTATGATAGCCTGAGTGGTAGTTGGCAAGGAAACGTTGAGAGCTTGAGATTTTGAAGTGTTTTTTTTTTAAATTGGACCATGTGCCAAAATGATCCACTTCCTGTTCTCCTCTTGTTAATTATCCAGTCTTCGGATGTGAAATCCACTTCACAGTAGAAACCGACCTGTGCCGTAGTACAGTTTCTGGTGTGGCGGATATGATTCATGCGCATTGGAAATCTACTGAAAGAAGCCCGCATTCAGCCAAAAGAAAAGCCATTTAGCAGTTATTGTCTTGTCAAAGTTGTTCATATCTTTTTAACCCCTTCACTTTTCCTTTTCTTCCTCCCCTTCTTCCCCGAGCAATAACTTTTTTCATTTTTCTGTCTACATGGACATATGATGGCTTATTTTTTTGCTAAACGAGTTGTACTAATTAACCTAATTAATTTTACTGGAGAATGGGAAAAAAATTACAAATAAGGAGACATTTTTAAAAAAAAACAACTTGTTTTTAAGGTGTACATTTTGTGGTTAAATTATCTCACAACATGATTCTGCTCATCAGGATGATTACGGTGATACCAAACATGTCCAGTTGTATTATTAATTTAGTCGTGGGAAAAAAAAATCTGAAATTTGCAAACAAAAATTTTTGGTGTTATATCGCTATTTTCTCCAGTCACCTTCCACGACAGCAGCATCGGAGGATGTCTCCCTGCCCTAATGGGGGACAGGAAACACAAAAGAGGTTAATCACCCGTCCTCTTCCTACAACCTCCAGTGTTTTTCCTGTCCCCTACATGAAGAGGTTCCGGATGGTTCTGTTGTGGCCGTCGATCTGGAGCACCCCACGTTACCTTAATGCCGGGCAGCAGTGGTCGGGGGTGCCGCTCTCCTCCGGGGGCTACTCCCGTCTCCATGATCCTCTTGCAACTTGGGACCCCCTTTCTCACTCCTCCTGTACCTCCTCTGGGGGTAAAGCGGGGCAGGGATGTGCGGCCGGGGTCCTCTCATAATGTAGCTCCCAGGCGCCCTCATGCCGGCGGATGTCTGAGACCGCGCGCATCGGAAATGACGTCGGCCCGAACGTCCGGTTCACTGCTGGGTGAGTACCACGCTGGAAAGCATGTGCTCCCGGCCAGTGCCGGACGTCTCTGGATCTGCGGGTATGATTAAGGCATTCCCTTTGGGCCCCCCCTTTCCCCGCCCCATCGACCTGGGGGAGGAGGGGTACAAGATTCAACGCTGGACCTCGATTACATAAATCCTGGTCGGGGGATGCCTCCAGGTAAGGCCTATTGTCTGTGTCGCTCTGTGACTGGTGACGGTCTGACCATATGGACAGCGACAAACCCTGCCTGCCTGCTTTTGCAGAACCCAGTGTTCACTCTCCTACCGTGAGTAGTGGATGAAGGTCTCTCGTTGTCCGTTATAGTCCATGGGACTCTTTTAGGGAGACAAGGTCTTTGCCCCTAAAAAGGATAAGGTGCCCGGCCACAGGTGTGGTGTGTGCTTCCAGGCTTCCTTCCTTATACAAAAAGAAGCTTTGCCAGCCCTGCACGGATGATGTATTGCGTGCCGAACAGCCCTCCCTACTGGATAGCATCAAAACTCTCATTAAACAGGAGGTTCAATCCTCTATGGCTGCCCTTTCCCAGGCTCCAGCAACCCCCTGCTCCTAAGAAAAGGAGGATGGCAACTGCGGAATCTTACAGAAGGGTTTATAATGGTCAATTTTCAGTTTTTTATCATTCATCTACATAATTGCTTCTATACAATTAAAAGTATGGGGCAGAAATCATAATGTACTTTATATGTAAAATCCAGAGTGCAGATCTTCAACTAACTTTGCACTACTGCAGCTTACTGCTGTGATATGTAATATTTTGGTTAATGGACAGTGTTTTTAGCCTCCAAATTTGCAGTACTGGATATTATATTTGTTCTGCTTAATTTTTTTTATAATAATTTATTAATCTTCAAAAATTGCTCATTCTCACACAATCTCCAGAAAATGCTTACACTGTTTTTCTGGTCAATAACTTTTTTCCACCTGTAAGAGGGCAGAAGCTCTTCATGTAATAGGGAGAAGAGTATTTCAATTTTAGTTATCTTTATAAAACCATACAATATTTTTTAAACTGGTTTTATTAAAGATTATACTTATGAATGCAAGATTTAATTGTTATCCAGATAGCAGTTCTTAAGAAATGAGCGTTTAACACACAATGTTATTCTATTGCAGAAACTAGGACCATCCGTTTTCCCTGCTCAACAAAGAACCTTTTCCTCACCGCTTACACTTCATACATTGCCAAGGAGTGGAGAAAACTTATATACCCATCTGCCTCTGCACTCGCAGCATCTTCAACGGACACCCTACCCAATGATCCCTATTGGGGGCATCCAAATGGTACAGGCACGACCCAGCCCTCAATATTCTTTAGTAGGACCTATGCTCTCTGAACTACATGTAGAAGGTCCTTATAAGGAGCCACTCCAAGGAAGAAGTGAGCAGCTCAGGACTACCAGGAGAGAAGAAGAAGACAGGGTAATGTCACCTCCCAGCACAGCCCAACAGAGCTCCCCAACGCCAAGCACTTACTGCCAAACTGCTTGCACTTCATCTCCACCACCTAGAACTCCTCACTCTCTCACTGGCTCTCAAAAGGAAGAGAATGTGGAAGGGGAAGGGTGAATAGACTCTACCTAATGGGATGACCCCAGTCTCTGATCCTTCTCTCTAATATATATATGTAGTTTACAGCATGAGGTTCTGTAAGATGGAAGAGGAGTCCTTTGAAGGATAATAGTCCTAAGTGTTGAAAAATGCAAATACAGCATTGTAAGATTTGTTACGGATCCTTTAAGGGTACAGGGTAAGAATTGTGTGGAGTTGAGGACAGAAATGTTTTAAGAATTAAAAGTAGTGAACATGTACGAAGTTAAGCATCCAGGGTACATTTGACCCTTTTAGCGTATGCAACTTTATTTTATACCATGATACTGAAAGACAAATGCATCAACATCTATATTATAGAATTATATATATATATATATATATATATATATATATATATATATACCGTATATACTCAACCCCCCTAATTTTGCAACAAAAAACTGGGAAAACTTATTGACTCGAGTATAAGCCTAGGGTGGAAAATGCAGCAGCTATGGGCAAATGTTAAAAATAAAAATAGATGCCAATAAAAGTAAAATTAATTGAGACATCAGTAGGTTAAGTGTTTTTGAATATCCATATTGAATCAAGAGCCCCATATAATGCTCCATACAGTTCATTATGGCCTCATAAGATGCTCCATACAAAATAGGCCCCATATAATGCTCCATACAGTTCATTATGGCCCATAAGATGCTCCATATACAAATATGCCCCATATAATGCTCCATGCAGTTCTTTATGGCCCCATAAGATGCTCCATATAAAATAGGCCCCATATAATGCTCCATACAGTTCATTATGGCCCCATAAGATGCTCCATAAAAATTATGCCCCATATAATGTTCCATGCAGTTCTTTATGGCCCCATAAGATGCCCCATATAATGCTACATTCAGTTCTTTATGGCCCCATATAATGTTCCATGCAGTTCTTTATGGCCCCATATAATGCTCCATGCAGTTCTTTATGGCCCCATAGATGTCCCATATAATGCTCCATGCAGTTCTTTATGGCCCCATGGATGCCCCAATGTAATGCTCCATGCAGTTCTTTATGGCCCCATAGATGCCCCATATAATGCTCCATGCAGTTCTTTATGGCCCCATAGATGCTCCATATAATGCTCCATGCAGTTCTTTATGGCCGCATAGATGCTCCATATATTGCTCCATGCAGTTATGGCCACTTAGATGCCTCATATAATGCTCCATGCAGTTATGGTCCCATAGATGCCCATATAATGCTCCATGCAGTTATGGCCCCATAGATGCCCCATATAATCCTCCATGCAGTTCTTTATGCATTGTGCCACATGTAGTAATGCTGCTGCTGCACTAAAAAAAAAAAAATGACATACTCACCTCTCATCGCTGCCTGCTGCTCCTCAGCGTCCTGTCTCTCCACACTGACTGTTCAGGCAGAGGGCGGCACGCACACTAATACGTCATCGCGCCCTCTGACCTGAACAGTCACAGCAAGAGGACGGGAAGACAGGGCGGCAGTGGAACGCGGAAAGGTGAATATGATATACTCACCTGCTCCCAGCGCTCCTGGCGCGGTCCCTGCATGTCCCATGGTCTTCGGGAGCGGCAGCTTCTTCCTGCAGTGAGCGGTCACATGGTACCGCTCATTACAGTAATGAATATGCGGCTCCACCCCTATGGGAGTGGAGTCCATATTCATAACTTTAATGAGCGATACCAGTGACCGCTGAACAGGGGAAGAAGCTGCCGTGCCCGAACACCGTTGGACATGCGGGGACCGCGTCAGGAGCGCTGGGAGCAGGTGAGTATTTGACAGGCGTCGCTCCCCCTCACCTGCCGGCCCCCCCTGCGCCTTCCATGACTCGAGTACAAGCCAAGAGGGGCACTTTCAGCCCATTTTTTTGGGCTGAAAATCTCGAGTATATACGGTATATATATATATATATATACATATATATATATATATATTGATACACAATGCACATCCTTTCCTTCCCACTCTGGGCCAAAGGAAACAACTTAATTTCATTCCATTTTTGTCCCACCATCTCATGTCCCATATGCAGTTTATCTGTGCCTTTTTATACACCATTTTATTTTAAGATAAGAAAAAATATATATAAAAAAGGAACTTTCTACGCTGTGAAAATGTGAATCTTTTCCAATGTGCACCTACTCCTATTAATATTTTATTGGGGAAAGCCTGATTTCTATGAATCCTTTACGCTGTGCTCCCCCTTATAATGTGATCCTGAGATGGTTGAAGGAAATGCACTGAAAAAGTTGTTTTTTGTAGTTTTTTTCAAGCACATGTATCTGAATATATATAATATATTGAATTGGGATACGTGTCTACAGTAGTGTACAGAGATATTTATACATCTTTATTTAATTAGAACTGTATGGTCTTTTTCTGTTTTTGCTTTAAGGGGTTTGGGTACAAGAAAAAGAAAGCTTTATTTTTATTTTTTTGTTGTCAATAAACCCAGCACTTCTTAAATGTGATGAAAGTGGTCCAGCACTTGTAGGACTGCAGTAACTGCACTGTATTCTATGGAGGAGTACCATTCAGGAGGCGAGGGCGCTAACAGCTGTGCATTGCCCATGGACATGCCGCATTGCACAGAGACACCATGTATGGTGTCCATTTGTTTGACACAAGAGTTTCTTTCTTGGTGTAGAATACATTACACCAGAATACCTACAAGGTACGTCTTGAATGCCGGTTACAAAAGTAGTAGTATTTTATTTAAAACTTGTATTATAATATTGATAAATCATGCTCACACTCATCTGCTTGGGAATTGCCCATGCATTTACATATTCCTTGTAGGGTTATATCCAATCACTCATTCAGGTTTGAGTGCAATCTTTTATTAATTAAGCACTTATGGAATATTTCTTTACCTAGCACCTTACTTCCAGTGCTTTTACAAATCCCTTTGCCACTCTTTCTAATTCACACCAAATTTATGGTACTTTTTTCGTTCGTATTCCCATACCTTTACCCCCTATTTTTGCACTTTTGTAGCTACTTTTTTAACGGCTAGGATACACTTTTTAGTCAGTTATTTCAGCCGAACCATACTTATAATAGAAATTTATGGTATCTATTGAAGAACACAAAAACAAATTTATCTTGGGGGTGACGGTTTAAGCACTTTTATTTACCAATGGAACCATCAAGTACCTTATTTTCTAGTTTCCTCAGCATCATATAACCATCTGAGGTCATCCTACTATTTGGCGTCCCATAACCATCTTTCTTGATCCAGTCACTTTCAGTATGCACATCTGTGCTTAGAAATTCGGTGACCTGACAACTGACACTTTGTACTGAAACATGACTGCCACAGCTCTGAGCCAAGAGGACTTTTTCTTGCATGCCTGCTTGTATAACTGGTGCTTAGATAAGTTACACATTCTGCTGTTTGACAGGACCTTGCACTACGTGGACATCAGGATTTTGGGGATTTCTAGGGGATTTATTTTCTTGATTATTGACACATGGTAGCTACCATATTTATTTACCTATTATACCTAAATGTAATGTTTTGGTGCCCTTAAGCTAATAGTATGTAACCTGTGTATATATAGTAATAAAACACACAAGCATTGTAAGCAGACATACATGTAAACACTGATTATCATTAATGTTTTTTGGAGATTTTTTTAAATATTTTGTATTCTCACTTAAAATGATCCATTTGATTGGACGCTATGGGAAATTAGATTCAACGTAGGTTATTTCTACGTACTACCTCAACTGACGTAGTATTCATATCAGTGATCTTGGTGGAGGGCTGCTATTTAAAAAATAATATTTTATTGAAATTGAGTGAATTCAGAGTGTTTTTGCATCTTAGCCACATACCCTCAAATGCAACTGTGCAGTTTCTAAGTCTTTGTTAACATCTTGGTGTCTTCGAGCATCCTTAGATCCAACCAAAAGTAGTGCCCAAAATCCACAGAATGCTGCGCCAACTTGGGCATTTAAACCTTGACGGACCTAATGATAGTACTTGGTGCTTGCTGAGTACCATTGGTGTCCGTTATGAGATGGAACAGTCGGTGCCTTTATTTTTGTGGTTCTGCTCTTTTGACAAAGCAGAACAATGGAAATGAAGAATGCAGATGTGAATAGATTCTAAACAGTTTGTCGAAGCAAAACAGACGTTCGGAACAGATCAACACTCTGGAATCTTCTGAATTGATACAGTGTGACAGAAGACTGACTGGAATTTGTTAAAAAGTCACATAACCAAGCTGTGTCTAACAAAAATATATAATTGCATGTGGATCACAGCACTCCGATTCGGTGGTACACTAGTGGGGTCCTGAAGAATTAGGCACTCTGTGGTTAAATTGAGGTGATATTTATTAGCATTACGTTTTTGGTCAAAAACGTAGACTTTCTTCAGATACACGGATTGTATTTAGAAGATGAGTGTAAGATAGAGAAGTGCTGATGGAAAGACGGCATGAACGCAGTATTGTGGCGCCTCATCACTGTAGTCCCGCTGCCTTTCCACTAGGTGTTTTCTATCACATAAGCTTTTCATAAATGCAATCTCTGTATCTGAAGAAGGTCTAAGTTATTGCCCGAAACGTTACAGATATAATTAACATGCTTATTGGATTGCTAACAACTATCATCTCACTTTAACCATGGAGTATCTATTTCTTCTGATCTAGCAAGAATATAGAAACCCTCCAGTCAAAGTATTTACAGGAAAGAGGCGGTACTGTATTTTCAAACTGGACTAATATTCATATTTATTGCACCTTTTAATGTAGCAAAGCAATGGATTGTATTTGGTTAAATCAGTCCTATATTGTGTAAATTATTAAACCTAAAATACAAATGAATCCAATACAAAAAATACATCCTTATTCAAATATATGCAAGCAATCCTAATCCTTGAATGGATACGTTTTGTTGTGTGTGAATTACAAACTATATTTATACCTTTCTTCTAGAACACAAGATATGTGTAGAATTTGTGGTCTCTTGGGTAATGGAGAGATTATCCAGTGGTTAGGTTTACAGCACTTATACCGTCTTACTTTTATTTGCTCTATTCAAACACACTTGCTGCCAACCACCTTTTATAGTGACTTTGATGAAACATTTATTCATGAAGTTGGGAAAATATGGCTTTGCAAAGCAAATGCTATTGGCACAAGGTGTCCACATTTACAGGATATGCATTCAATTTTGTGAAATTTGGGAAAGGTGGTTCAGGTCAATCCAAGACAAATCAGCTATGGGCACAGTGATGCAAAAATACGCTTTAGTATTAGCTGTAAAAAAGCTTTAGAGAATGTAACATTCCCATTACTCCCTAGTCTTATTCAAACACTGTATAGTAAAATCCTGCGGAAATCTTTTCACAGAATCATATGTTAGGACATGGGTTTGATATTTGCAATTTATTATGTCAACGTAGAATTATTGGAATTTTGTATGCAACTTTTGTAAAAAAAATATTGAATATGTCATTATTTAGTCAAAGTTTCAGCTGAGTATCAAGAAACAATGAAGATAGAAACCATATTGTAAGAAGAATCATATCATGAGTCTCTATAGTACACATTTACAGTCATGGCCTAAAGTTCTGGCATCCTTGACATTGTTCTAGAAAATGAAGTATTTTTCCCGGAAAATTATTGCAATTACACATGGTTTGTTATACACATGTTTATTTTCTTTGTGTGTGTTGGAACATTGGGTTTTGTGCGAAATTATGTCCAATTTGCCGTTTTTTTTTTGTTCCAATACACACAAAGGAAATAAGCATGTGTATAACAAAACATGTAGTTGCAGTAACTTTCTGGGAGAAATACTTTATTTTCTGGAACAATTTCAAGGGTGCCAACATTTTTGGCCTTGACTGTACGTGATATGGTACCTATGAAAGGCTGAGAACTTTCTGTGGAATGTCTTACATCGACATATGATGTTTATTTCTATTGGGTTCTATAAGAATTGTGAAGAGAAATTGTGCTGTTTCATTAGATATTATGTTACTGACATTCCCTTAATGGTATGTTTTCTATAAAGTAATATTCACATGCGATGTCAGAGAGACGTGCTTTGTGCACACAGAACTGCCATATGCATGGGGCCTTTTGGCATGGTTTGTATCTTCAGCCGAATTTTCTCCCAGTTGTCACATCATTACCTCCTGTTTCTTTATGTGCTGTGAAGTTTGGAAAAATATAAATGGCATAGTCTGTATTATACTACCTAATTTGTATTTTAGGTTTAATAGTCCTTTTAGTGGTAGTACCATGATAATGCAATATCACATGATGTACAGCACACTTTGTCATAGAAACGTATGCTTCTAAGGGTCTGATGTCCTGTAGATCTTTTGATAATACGTGGAGGCTAGTACTAGTGACCGGAGCCAGAGCAGCTATATCTCAAGACAAATTACAGTAGTTTGGCTTTTCTCCCATAGCCAATGAATATATGACCCCAACTAACAGTGTATGGCATTATAAGGGAGGCTTGTCTGGTTATTAGAAATAACTGGGCATTGGGAACCCCATAGTTTTTTGGAACAATAGTAGATAGGTAATTTATAGGCGGTACTTAATGAAATCCACTGCATTCAGGTGCCTTTTAGAGAAACCACATCTATGGGAGAAGGCGATGGGGTGGTGGACGCACTTAAGATGGAGAACAGTTATCACTTGCAGTGATGCGTTTATTGCTTTAGGTATAAGCACAGTGTTGATGAAATTTGAATAAGAAGACATTTCTATGTATGTTATTTCTCTCCAGTGGCATAGAGAACCATATGATTGGTATAAATACGATTACTCCATTTATGTAAAAAATGTGAAAGTATAACTAGCGTTTTTAACCATTCCTGAGAATGGCCTCAGTCTCGAGGTTGTAGCCAATGTTTCTTTATTTGACAAAATGACATTTTGCACTCCAGCTGGTGCATGCCAGTAGGCGTATTCCACCCCTGTAGGAGGAAATCAGACTTTGCACCTTAGTCTTCAAAATGATTTAGAAATGATGGTCTTAATACAAACTACAAGCATTTTAGAGTTGAAGGAAATTTTTTCCCTTTATTTCCATGCTCAAAACACGTATTCATGACTGTTCCTCTCCAATTCCGGTACCTCCAGCAAACCTATAATGGTTTATCGAGAACTATATTAACAACTGAGATAGAAAAACACGAAAGAATTTTTTTTTGCTTAAATTTATTTTCTCAATGTTTAAAATGTTCTTTCATATCATTAATTTCTGATATTCATGTCCAATACAAAAGTTTGCATTCGTTTCTTAACTTTTTTGCCCTTTCTGTTTTGCTTATGTATTACTATTTCTGCACTTGCTTGGCAATACTTTGCCCATCTGTGACACATAGGGTAAACAAGCCAAGTTTCCCCCCTTCCCTATTTGGGGTAAGGGGGATTTTTATCTATTGTAAAAAGGCAATACATTCCTATGTGCACGAGGTAAGGTGCTGTATTGTTGTATATACATGCTGTGGGTCGAGTGGTTGGGTAGGAAAATGTATCAGGTGTTTTCGCAGAATATAATATGGCGTGAGAAATTTGAAGCACAGAAAGTCTGTGAAATGTAAATGTAGATGATGATAGATAATGTTTGTTGAAGTATTTTAATGCAAAAAAAAAAACCATTTCTGTAAATGACCTGCTCCATGAGTCTATCTCTCTGTATAATATTCCTCTTTATATATACATATATTAACCCTGCCGGGAAGACAGGCATGGGGACATTTTTAACATGAAAGAGAAAAGAAAAAAATATTAAGGATGAGAATTGAGCATGTGGAAATAAATTTTTACATTCCCAAAGATGCAGTCTGTCTGTGTTTTAATATATGTGTGTGTACATGTAATACATGACAATGCGAGTGCACTGGCAAAAATCAACGACAGTTTGTATGCTTATGAATGCTATTGTGCACACAGAAATGTACACATTTAATAAAGTGAATGGTTAAGATTTATGCCACGACCACACTGCAATTTAACATACCATAGAAGCAGTTGGTTGTGGTAAATTAAGCTGTAAAAATGTCATTACTTTAAGGTCTCGCTCACATGAGCGTATAACGCGTCCGACTGCTATACAATGTTTAACCTGATAGCACTCGGCCCAGTGGTGCAATGCAGATGTGCAATTATTTTATCACGCCGATTTAGCGCGAGAAGGCAAATGCAACATGCTGTGAGTGCCTCCCATAAGCAGATAATGTCCACCCGTACAAGTCTATGGGTGCGTGTAAAACATCGGGCTGCTCTCAGATGTCATCCACGTGCAGTCCAATGTACGCTCAAGGTTTTTAGTTTTAGTGAAGTCCAGTTTTTACATTTTATGCTAATGAACCGCACGTGTAGGGGGTAGGCACTGTGTTTACAGCTCTTTGGATTCTCTCCCGGCCACCAGATTCTGGTAGACAGGTCATTCTTGTTTCAGTGACCTGCCATCACTTCCCCAGATTTTGTGCAGGCAGCGTCATTGTCAGAGGTTGTCTCCTCAGAAGGGGCGATGCATGTGCAGTAAGCTCTTCGTAATGTTAACAGTCGGACCATGGATCTGCACATGCGCAGCTGCTTTTGAGAAGACAACCATGGGCGATGATGGCACCTACACAAAATCCTGGGCAGGAGAGACCAGATTGACCTGCCTGTCACAGATCGAAGGCTGGCAGTGAGTGTGCAACAGTGAGAGAGTGCTGAAGAGCTGAGCGCACATCCAGCTCAGTAGCATAAAATGTAAAAGCTGGATTTCTTTAAAACTTCCAAAGAATTCCTTCTACAAGGAAGGTAAGGATTTAATCATCATTAAAGGGTCATTACACCCATACCATAAGTTAGGGGTATAAAATCCCCATGACAGGTTCACTTTCAGTGTCCAAAATTGTATCTTGGTTGTTTATAATTTATTCACAGATGGAAATTGGATTCACTATAATTTCTAAATGAACTATGACATTTTTCAATACTGGAAGTTAAATCATATTTTTTTAATAAAAAGTTTATATTGAAGACAGGAAAAGATAGCAGATGGTGATAGAAGGAAGTAACAGAGAGGTAGCTGTTGTCATACCGTTGACACGTGAAAAGAAGAAGGCTGGTTACATGTGCGATTTAATAAGATCACCATGGAAACAGCATTTCCTATTCCAATAAAATAATATACACTAATAAAATGAACTTCTGAGAGCTGTATCAGAGATGCACAATAGCTTATATTCTCACTGGCAAAATGTTCTATTACAACGTGATGATGTTTAAATGATCGGGATGTCTTGTAATGAATGGAAAGTTAACAGGGTGCAGGCTGTTTGAGCTATACTGTAATGTACAGTTCTTCACCTACAATGAAAGGAGGATGTTTTACCAGCCCATGGTCATCTATCCTAGGTGTTTATAATGAAGGAAGGATGTATTACCAGCCTATGGTCATCTATCCTAAGTGTTTATAATGAAGGGAGAATATCTTACCAGCCTATGGTCATCTATCCAAGGTGTTTATCATGTAGGGAGGATGTATTTCCACTATGGTAATCTAGGTGTTTATCATGAAGCAAGGATGAATTACCGGTAGTGATGAGCGAATAGCATTGTTGCTCGGGTCTCCCCGAGCATGCTCGGGTGATCTCCGAGTATTTTGTATTGCTTGGACATTTAGTTTTCCTCACCTCAGTTGCATGATTTGCGTCTGCTGGACACCCTAAATACATGTGGGAATTCCCTAACAAGCAGGCATTCCTCACATGTATTCAGCCTGGCTAGCAGCCGTAAATCATGCAGCTGAGGTGAAGAAAACTAAATGTCGGAGAACTACAAAATACTCGGAGATCACCCGAGCATGCTCGGGGAGACCCGAGCAACAATGCTATTCGCTCATCACAAATTACCAGCCTTTAGTCATCTATCCTAGGTGTTTATCATGAAGGTAGGATGTCCTACCACCCTATGGTCATCTATACTAGGTGTTTATAATGAAGGGAAGATGTCTTACCATCCTATGGTCATCTATCCTAGGTGTTTATAATGAAGGGAAGATGTCTTACCAGCCTATGTTCATCTATCCTAGGTGTTTATCATGAAGGAAGAATGTCTTACCAGCCTATGGTCATCTATCCTAGGTGTTTATAACGAAGGAAGGATGTCTTACCAGCCGGTTGTCATCTATCCTAGGTGTTTATCATGAAGGGAGGATGTATTACAACCCTATGGTCATCTATCCTAGATGTTTATCATGAAGGGAGAATATATTACCAGCCTATGGTCATCTATCCTACATGTTTATCAGGAAGGAAGGATGTCTTACCAGACTATGTTCATCTATTCTAGTTTTTTATCACGAAGGGAGGATGTATTACCAGCCTATGTTCATCTATCCTAGGTGTTTATAATGAAGGGAGGATGTCTAACAGTCTATGGTCATCTATCCTAGGCGTTTATCATGAAGGAAGAATGTCTTACCAGCCAGTTGTCATCTATCCTAGGTGTTTATCATGAAGGGAGGATGTATTACAAGCCTATGGTCATCTATCCTAGATGTTTATCATGAAGGGAGAATATATTACCAGCCTATGGTCAGCTATCCTACATGTTTATCAGGAAGGAATGATGTCTTACCAGACTATGTTCATCTATTCTAGTTGTTTATCACGAAGGGAGGATGTTTTACCAGCCTATGGTCATCTATCCTAGATGTTTATCATGTAGGGAGGATGTCTTACCACCCTATGTGATCTATCCCAGGTATTTATATTGAAGGAAGAATGTCTTACCACCCTCTGGTCATCTATCCTAGGTGTTTATAATGAAGGAAGGATGTCTTCCCAGCCTATGGTCATCTATCCTATGTGTTTATTATGAAGGAAGGATGTCTTACCAGCCCATGGTCATATATTCTAGGTGTTTATCATGAAGGGAGGATGTATTACCAGCCTATGGTCATTTATCCTAGTTGTTTATTACACAGGGAGGATGTGTTACCAGGATATGGTCATCTATCCTAGGTGTTTATCATGAAGGAGGAATGTCTTACCAGCCTAGTGTTATCTAACCTAGGAGTTTATCATGAAGGAAAAATATATTATCAGCCTATGGTCATCTAATCTATATGTTTATCACGAAGGAAGGATGACTTACCAGCCTATGCTCTTCTATTCTAGGTGCTTATCATGAAGGGAGGATGTATTACCAGCCTATGGTCATCTATCCTAGGTGTTTATAATGAATTGAGGATGTCTTACCAGCCTATGGTCACCTATACTATGTGTTTATCATAAATGGCGGATGTCTTACCAGCCTATTTTCATCTGTCCTACTTGTTTATCATGTAGGAAGGATGTCTTACCACCCTGTGGTCATCTATCCTAGCTGTTTATCATGAATTGAGGGTGTCTTACCAGCCTATGATCATCTATCCTAGGTGTTTTTCATGAAGGGAAGATGTATAACCAGCCTATGGTCATCTATCCTAGATGTTTATCATGTAGGGAGGATGTCTTACCACCCTATGTGATCTATCCCAGGTATTTATATTGAAGGAAGAATGTCTTACCACCCTCTGGTCATCTATCCTAGGTGTTTATAATGAAGGAAGGATGTCTTCCCAGCCTATGGTCATCTATCCTATGTGTTTATTATGAAGGAAGGATGTCTTACCAGCCCATGGTCATATATTCTAGGTGTTTATCATGAAGGGAGGATGTATTACCAGCCTATGGTCATCTATCCTAGTTGTTTATTACACAGGGAGGATGTGTTACCAGGATATGGTCATCTATCCTAGGTGTTTATCATGAAGGAAGGATGTCTTACCAGCCTAGTGTTATCTAACCTAGGAGTTTATCATGAAGGAAGAATATATTATCAGCCTATGGTCATCTAATCTATATGTTTATCACGAAGGAAGGATGACTTACCAGCCTATGCTCTTCTATTCTAGGTGCTTATCATGAAGGGAGGATGTATTACCAGCCTATGGTCATCTATCCTAGATGTTTATCATGTAGGGAGGATGTCATCTATCATAAGTGTTTATAATGAAAGGAGGATGTCTTACCACCCTATGGTCATCTATCCTAGGTGTTTATAATGAATGGAGTATATCTTTCCATCCTATGGTCATCTATCCTAGTTGTTTATCATGAAGGGATAATATCTTACCTTCCTATGGTAATCTATCCTAGATATTTATCATGTAGAGAGGATATCTTACCAGCCTATGGTCATCTATCCAAGGTGTTTATCATGAAGGGAGGATGTATTTCCTCTATGATCAACTATCCTAGGTGTTTATCATGAAGGGAGGCATTCCTCACATGTATTCAGCCGGGCTAGCAGCCGTAAATCATGCAGCTGAGGCGAAAAAAATAAATATCGGAGAACTACAAAATACTCTGAGACCACCCGACCATGCTCGGGGAGACCCGAGCAACAATGTTATTCGCTCATCACCAATTACCAGCCTTTGGTTATCTATCCTAGGTGTTTATCATGAAGGTAGTATGTCCTACCACCCTATAATGAAGAGAGTATATCTTACCAGCCCATGGTCAATTATAATAGGTTTTTATCATGAAGGGAGAATAAATTGCAAGGCTATGGTCATCTATACTATATGGTTATCAAAAATAAAGGATGTCTTACCAGCCTATGGGCATCTATTCTAGTTGTTTGTCAGGAAGGGAGGATGTATTACCAGCCTATGGTCATCTATCCTAGGTGTTTATAATGAAGGGAACATGTCTTCCCATCCTATGGTCATCTATCCTAGGTGTTTATCATGAAGGGAGGATGTATTACCAGCCTATGGTCATCTATCCTAGGTGTTTATCATGAAGGGAGAATATCTTACCAGCCTATGTCATCTATCCTAGGTGTTTTTCATGAAGGCAGGATTTCTTATCAGCCTGAGGTCATTTATCCTAGGTGTTTATAATGAAGGAAGGATGTCTTGCCACCCTTTGGTCATCTATCCTACATGTTTTTCATGTAGGGAGGATGTCTTAGGACCCTATGGTCATCTATCCTAGGTGTTTATCATGAAGGCAGGATGTCTTAACAGCCTATGTTCATCTATCCTAGGTGTTTATAATGAAGGGAGGATGTCTTACCAGCCTATGGTCATTTATCCTAGGTATTTATCATGAAGGAAGGATGTCTTACCAGCCGGTTGTCATCTATCCTAGGTGTTTATCATGAAGGGAGGATGTATTACAAGCCTATGGTCATCTATCCTAGATGTTTATCACGAAGAGAGGATGTATTACCAGCCTATGGTCATCTATCTTAGATGGTTATCATGTAGAGAGGATGTATTACCAGAATAAGGTAATCTATTCTAGATGTTTGTCATGTAGGGAGGATGTCTTACCAGCCTATGGTCATCTATCCGAGGTGTTTATCATGAAGGGAGAATATCTTACCAGCCTATGGTCATCTATCCTAGATGTTTATCATGAAGCAAGGATGTATTACCGGTAGTGATGATCGAATAGCATTGTTGCTCGGGTCTCCCCGAGCATGCTTGTGTGATCTCCGAGTATTTTGTAGTGGTTGGACATTTACGGTAGTTTTCCTCCCCTCAGCTGCATGATTTGCGTCTGCTGGACACCCTAAATACATGTGGGAATTCCCTAACAAGCAGGCATTCCTCACATGTATTCAGCCTGGCTAGCAGCCGTAAGTCATGCAGCTGAGGTGAAGAAAACTAAATGTCGGAGAACTACAAAATACTCGGAGACCACCCAACCATGCTCGGGTAGACCCGAGCAACAATGCTATTCGCTCATCACCAATTACCAGCCTTTGGTTATCTATCCTAGGTGTTTATCATGAAGGTAGTATGTCCTACCACCCTATGGTCATCTATACTAGGTGTTTATAATGAAGGGAAGATGTCTTCCCATCCTATGGTCATCTATCCTAGGTGTTTATCATGAATGGAGGATGTATTACAAGCCTATGGTCATCTATCCTACATGTTTATCATGAAGGGAGAATATATTACCAGCCTATGGTCAGCTATCCTACATGTTTATCAGGAAGGAAGGATGTCTTACCAGACTATGTTCATCTATTCTAGTTGTTAATCACGAAGGGAGGATGTATTACCAGCCTATGTTCATCTATCCTAGGTGTTTATAATGAAGGGAGGATGTCTAACAGTCTATGGTCATCTATCCTAGGCGTTTATCATGAAGGAAGAATGTCTTACCAGCCTATGGTCATCTATCCTAGGTGATTATAATGAAGGAAGGATGTCCTACCAGCCTATGGTCATCTATCCTAGGTGTTTATAATGAAGGAAGGATGTCTTACTAGCCGGTTGTCATCTATCCTAGGTGTCTATCATGAAGGGAGGATGTATTACAAGCCTATGGTCATCTATCCTAGATGTTTATCATGAAGGGAGAATATATTACCAGCCTATGGTCAGCTATCCTAGATGTTTATCAGGAAGGAAGGATGTCTTACCAGACTATGTTCATCTATTCTAGTTGTTTATCACGAAGGGAGGATGTTTTACCAGCCTATGGTCATCTATCCTAGATGTTTATCATGTAGGGAGGATGTCTTACCACCCTATGTGATCTATCCCAGGTATTTATATTGAAGGAAGAATGTCTTACCAGCCTATGGTCATCTATCATAGGTGCTTATAATGAAATGAGGATGTCTTACCACCCTATGGTCATCTATCCTAGGTGTTTATTATGAAGGAAGGATGTCTTCCCAGCCTATGGTCATCTATCCTATGTGTTTATTATGAAGGAAGGATGTCTTACCAGCCCATGGTCATATATTCTAGGTGTTTATCATGAAGGGAGGATGTATTACCAGCCTATGGTCATCTATCCTAGCTGTTTATTACACAGGGAGGATGTGTTACCAGGATATGGTCATCTATCCTAGGTGTTTATCATGAAGGAAGGATGTCTTACCAGCCTAGTGTTATCTAACCTAGGAGTTTATCATGAAGGAAGAATATATTATCAGCCTATGGTCATCTAATCTATATGTTTATCACGAAGGAAGGATGACTTACCAGCCTATGCTCTTCTATTCTAGGTGCTTATCATGAAGGGAGGATGTATTACCAGCCTATGGTCATCTATCCTAGGTGTTTATAATGAATTGAGAATGTCTTACCAGCCTATGGTCACCTATACTATGTGTTTATCATAAAGGGCGGATGTCTTGCCAGCCTACGGTCATCTATCCTAGATGTTTATAATGAAGGGAGGATGTCTAACCAGCCTATTTTCATCTGTCCTACATGTTTATCATGTAGGAAGGATGTCTTACCACCCTGTGGTCATCTATCCTAGCTGTTTATAATGAATTGAGGATGTCTTACCAGCCTATGATCATCTATCCTAGGTGTTTTTCATGAAGGGAAGATGTATAACCAGCCTATGGTCATCTATCCTAGATGTTTATCATGTAGGGAGGATGTGTTAACAGCCTACCAGTATTTAGTTTATTAATACTTTGCATTTGTATTTTTTTTTTATTTAATGATTCTGTCTGGTGCAATCCCCATTAGGAAATGTGCTCCACTATTGTTTATGCCATCCAGTGCACATCTTGCCACATGTATGCAGTCCTTGATCAGCCGGTCGAGGGTGCATACTGCTGTGCGAGATGTGAGCACGTTGTGCATTTGGAAGCCCAGATTCTGGATCTAAATGTGCAGCTGGCAACACTGAGATCCATTGACATGGAAAGGAGTCTTCTGCTCACTGAGCAGACGCTCAATGGGATTGATGAGGAGGGGGTGGTAGGATAGAGCTGCAGGACGGTGAAGTAGCAAGCTGGGTGACAGAAGGCCGGGTAGAGGAAAGAGTGCCAGGGAGGTTAGACCTGATCTGGCACACCCCAATAAGTTTGCTAAGTTGGCAGATGAGGGGGGTGCCAGTACAGGGGTAGCACTGCTGCAGCCAGGCATGTCCTCTGAAAGCCGGGGGAGTGACTGCTCCAGTAAGGAGGAAAATGGGAGAGCAGGGCAGGCCAGACAGGTGCTGGTAGTGGGGGACTCAATTATTAGGGGAACAGATAGGGCAATCTGTCACAAAGACAGGGATCGTCAAACGGTGTGCTGCCTACCTGGCGCTCGAGTCCGACACATCGCTGATTGGGTGGACAGATTACTGGGAGGGGCTGGTGAGGACCCAGCAGTCATAGTGCACATTGGCACAAATGACAAAGTTAGAGGTAGGTGGAAGGTCCTTAAAGATGATTTCAGGGAATTAGGCTGCAAGCTGAAAGCAAGGACCTCCCACGTGGGTTTTTCCGAAATACTGCCTGTACCACGTGCCACGCCAGAGAGGCAACGGGAGATTAGGGAGGTTAATAAGTGGCTCAAGAATTGGTGTAGGAAGGAGGGGTTTGGGCTCCTGCAGAACTGGGCCGACTTCTCAGTTGGCTACAGGCTCTATGCTAGGGACGGGCTGCACCTCAATGGGGAGGGTGCAGCTGTGCTGGGGGAGAAAATGGCTAGAAGGTTGGAGGAGTGTTTAAACTAGGAATTGGGGGGGAGGGTATTCATTTCATAGGAGGGGAAGATAGTGCAGATAGAGACCTGGGCACAAATAAGGAAGATGGGGAGGCGGTGGCATGGGGATGGGGTTAGAACAGTTAATAATTTAAGAAACAATAGAGGTACAGAGAGGAACATCAAGTGCATGTATACTAATGCCAGAAGCCTCGCCAACAAAATGGACGAATTAGAATTAATGTTGTTGGAGCATAATTATGACATGGTGGGGATATCTGAAACATGGCTGGATGAGAGCCATGACTAGGCTGTTAACTTGCAGGGTTATAGTACAGTATGTTCAGAAATGACCGAATGGATAGGCAAGGGGGAGAAGTGTGTCTATATGTAAAATCGTCCTTAAAACCCATCCGGTGTGATAATATAGGTTAATCTATTGAAAATGTAGAGTCCCTGTGGGTGGAGATAAGGGGAGGGGGAAAAAATAATAAATTACTGATAGGGGTTTGTTATAAATCTCCAAAAATAATGGAAGCAATGGAGAATATCCTCATAAAGCAAATAGATGAAGCTGCGACTGAAGGGGAAGTCATTATTATGGGGGACTTCAAACTACCCTGAAATAGATTGGGGAACAGAAACCTGCAGTTCCAGCAAAGGTAATCGGTTTTTGACAACTATGAGAGACAATTACCTTTCACAACTGGTTCAGGACCCAACAAGAAGGGGGGCACTGCTAGACCTAATATTAACCAACAGGCCAGACTGCATATCAAATATAAGGGTTGGGGGTTACTTGGGAAATAGCGATCACAAAATAATAAGTTTTCATGTATCCTTTAAAAAGATGTGTAGTAGAGGGGTTATAAGGACACTGAACTTCAGGAGGGCAAATTTCCAACGGATGAGAGAGGATCTTGGTGCAATTAACTGGGACGATATCCTGAGACATAAAAAGTATACAAAGAAAATGGGAGACATTTATTAGCATCCTGGATAGGACCTGTGCACAGTATACACCGTATGGGAATAAACATGCTAGAAATAGGAGGAAACCAATATGGCTAAATAGAGCTGTAAGGGGCGCAATAAGTGACAAAAGGAAAGCATTTAGAGAATTAAAGGAAGTAGGTAGTGAGGAGGCATTAAATAAATACAAAAAATTAAATAAATTCTGTAAAAAGTAAATCAAGGCAGCAAAGATTGAGACAGAGAGACTCATTGCCAGAGAGAGTAAAAATAATCCTAAAATATTCTTTAACTACGTAAATAGTAAGAAAAGAAAAAATTATAGTGTTGGCCCCTTTAAAAATAGTCTGGGTGAAATGGTGGATGAGGATGAGGAAAAAGCCAATATGCTAAATGACTTTTTTTCATCAGTATTTACAAAAGAAAATCCCATGGCAGACAATATGATCAGTGATAACAAAAAAAAACAAAAATAACAAAAATTCCCCATTAAATGTCACCTGCCTTAACCCAGCAGGAAGTGCGGCGGCGTCTAAAAATCACTAAAATTGACAAATCTCCGGGCCCGGATGGGATACACCCTCGAGTACTGCAGGAATTAAGTACAGTCATTGATAGACCATTATTTTTAATCTTTAAAGACTTCATAATAACAGGGTCTGTACCACAGGACTGGCGTATAACAAATGTGGTGCCAATATTCAAAAAGGGGACAAAAACTGGACTCGTAAATTATAGGCCAGTAAGCTTAACCTGTACTGTGGGTAAAATCCTGGAGGGCTTTCTAAGGGATGCTATACTGGAGTATCTGAAGAAGAATAACCTCATGACCCAGTATCAGCACGGGTTTACTAGGGACCGTTCATGTCAGACTAATCTGATCAGCTTCTATGAAGAGGTAAGTTCCGGACTGGACCAAGGGAAGCCAGTGGATGTAGTGTATATGGACTTTTCAAAAGCTTTTGATACGGTGCCACACAAAAGGTTGATACATAAAATGAGAATAATGGGGATAGGGGAAAATATGTGTAAGTGGGTTAAGAGCTGGCTCAGGGATAGGAAACAAAGGGTGATTATTAATGGAGCACACTCGGACTGGGTCGCGGTTAGCAGTGGGGTACCACAGGGGTCATTATTGGGCCCTCTACTTTTTAACATATTTATTAATGACCTTGTAGGGGGCATTCAGAGTAGAATTTCAATATTTGCAGATGACACTAAACTCTGCAGGGTAATCAATACAGAGGAGGACAATTTTATATTACAGGATGATTTATGTAAACTAGAAGCTTGGGCTGATAAATGGCAAATGAGCTTTAATGGGGATAAATGTAAGGTCATGCACTTGGGTAGAAGTAATAAGATGTATAACTATGTGCTTAATTCTAAAACTCTGGGCAAAACCGTCAATAAAACAGACCTGGGTGTATGGGTGGATGACAAACTCACATTTAGTGGCCAGTGTCAGGCAGCTGCAACAAAGGCAAATACAATAATGGGATGCATTAAAAGAGGCATAGATGCACATGAGGAGAACATAATTTTACCTCTATACAAGTCACTAGTTCGACCACACTTGGAATACTGTGCACAGTTCTGGTCTCCGGTGTATAAGAAAGACATAGCTGAACTAGAGCGGGTGCAGAGAAGAGCGACCAAGGTTATTAGAGGACTGGGGGGTCTGCAATACCAAGATAGGTTATTACACTTGGGGCTATGTAGTTTGGAATAATGAAGGCTAAGGGGTGATCTTATTTTAATGTATAAATATATGAGGGGACAGTACAAAGACCTTTCTGATGATCTTTTTAATCATAGACCTGAGACAGGGACAAGGCGGCATCCTCTATGTCTGGAGGAAAGAAGGTTTAGGCATAATAACAGACGCGGGTTCTTTACTGTAAGAGCAGTGAGACTATGGAACTCTCTGCCATATGAAGTTGTAATGAGTGATTCATTACTTCAATTTAAGAGGGGATTGGATACCTTTCTGGAAAAGTATAATGTTACAGGTTATATATACTAGATTCCTTGATAGGGCGTTGATCCAGGGAACTAGTCTGATTGCCGTATGTGGAGTCGGGAAGGAATTTTTTTCCCCAAACTGGAGCTTACTATTTGCCACATGTTTTTTTTTTTGCCTTCCTCTGGATCAACATGTTAGGGCATGTTAGGTTAGGCTATGGGTTGAACTAGATGGACTTAAAGTCTTCCTTCAACCTTAATAACTATGTTACCTATCTCAGGTTTTTATCATGAAGGAAGGATGTCTTACCACCCTATGGTCATCTATCCTAGGTGTTTATAATGAATGGAGTATATCTTTCCATCCTATGGTCATCTATCCTAGTTGTTTATCATGAAGGGATAATATCTTACCACCCTTTTGTAATCTATTCTAGATATTTATCATGTAGAGAGGATATCTTACCAGCCTATGGTCATCTATCCGAGGTGTTTATCATGAAGGGAGGATGTATTTCCTTTATGGTCATCTATCCTAGGTGTTTATCATGAAGGGAGGATGTATTACCGGTAGTGATGAGCAAATAGAGTTGTTGCATGCTCGGGTGATCTCCGAGTATTTTGTAGTTCTCAGACATTTAGTTTTCCTCTCCTCAGCTGCATGATTAACGGCTGCTGGACAGTGTGAATACATGTGGGAATTCCCTAACAAACAGGCTTACCTTACATGTATTCAGCCTGACTAGCAGCCATACATCATGCTGCTGAGGCGAAGAAAACTAAATTTCGGAGAACTACAAAATACTCTGTGATCACCCGAGTATGCTCGGTGAGACCCGAACAACAATGCTTTTCACTCATCACTAATTACCAGCCTTTGGTCATCTATCCTAGGTGTTTATCAAGAAGGGAGGATGTCTTACCAGCCTATGGTCATCTGTCCTAAATGTCTATCATGAAGGGAGGATGTCTTACCAGCCTACGGTCATCTATCCTTGATGTTTATAATGAAGGAAAGATATCTAACCTGTTATGAACAGGTAATTCAGAACCACAATGGACATTGAAGTTCAGAGCACACAAAGTGACCTGACAATTACCAAAAACAAAGGACGAGCTCTGAGACGTGGAAACTCTGCTGACCGCAATCCCTAATCCTAACACACCACACTAGAGGTAGCCGTGGATTGCGCCTAACGCTCCCTATGCAACTCGGCACAGCCTGAGAAACTAACTAGCCCTAAAGATAGAAAAATAAGTCTACCTTGCCTCAGAGAAATTCCCCAAAGGAAAAGGCAGCCCCCCACATATAATGACTGTGAGTAAAGATGAAATACAAACACAGAGATGAAATAGATTTAGCAAAGTGAGGCCCGACTTACTGAATAGACCGAGGATAGGAAAGATAGCTTTGCGGTCAACACAAAAACCTACAAACAACCACGCAGAGGGGCAAAAAGACCCTCCGCACCGACTAACGGTACGGAGGTGCTCCCTCTGCATCTCAGAGCTTCCAGCGAGCAAGAAAAACCAATATAGCAAGCTGGACAGAAAATATAGCAAACAAAAATAACATAAGCAGAACTTAGCTTATGCAGGATAGACAGGCCACAGGAACGATCCAGGAGGAAGCAAGGCCAATACTAGAACATTGACTGGAGGCCAGGATCAAAGCACCAGGTGGAGTTAAATAGAGCAGCACCTAACGACTTAACCTCATCACCTGAGGAAGGAAACTCAGAAGCCGCAGTACCACTCTCATCCACCAAAGGAAGCTTATAGACAGAACCAGCCGCAGTACCACTCACGACCACAGGAGGGAGCTTGGCCATAGAATTCACAACAGTACCCCCCCTTGAGGAGGGGTCACCGAACCCTCACCAGAGTCCCCAGGCCGACCAGGATGAGCCACATGAAAGGCACGAACCAGATCGGCAGCATGGACATCAGAGGCAAAAACCCAGGAATTATCTTCCTGACCATAACCCTTCCACTTAACCAAATACTGGAGTTTCCGTCTCGAAACACGAGAATCCAAAATCTTCTCCACAATATACTCCAATTCCCTTCAACCAAAACCGGAGCAGGAGGATCAATAGATGGAACCACAGGTGCCACGTATCTCCGCAACAATGACCTATGGAACACGTTATGGATGGAAAAAGAAGCAGGAAGAGTCAAACGAAAAGACACAGGATTAAGAACCTCAGAAATCCTATATGGACCAATGAAACGAGGCTTAAATTTAGGAGAGGAAACCTTCATAGGAATATAACGAGATGACAACCAATCCAAATCCCCAACACGAAGTCGGGGACCCACACAGCGCCTGCGGTTAGCGAAACGTTGAGCCTTCTCCTGGGACAAAGTCAGATTGTCCACTACATGAGTCCAAATCTGCTGCAACCTATCCACCACAGTATCCACACCAGGACAGTCCGAAGACTCAACCTGCCCTGAAGAGAAACAAGGGTGGAACCCAGAATTGCAGAAAAACGGCGAAACCAAAGTAGCCAAGCTGGCCCGATTATTAAGGGCGAACTTAGCCAAAGGCAAAAAGGACACCCAATCGTCCTGATCAGCAGAAACAAAACATCTCAGATATGTTTCCAAGGTCTGATTGGTTCGTTCAGTCTGGCCATTTGTCTGAGGATGGAAAGCCGAGGAAAAAGACAAATCAATGCCCATCCTAGCACAAAAAGCTCGCCAAAACCTCGAAACAAACTGGGAACCTCTGTCAGAAACGATGTTCTCTGGAATGCCATGTAAACGAACCACATGCTGGAAAAACAACGGCACCAAATCAGAGGAGGAAGGCAATTTAGACAAGGGCACCAAATGGACCATCTTAGAGAAGCGATCACAAACCACCCAAATGACCGACATTCTTTGAGAGACGGGGAGATCCGATATAAAATCCATAGAGATATGTGTCCTCTTCGGGACCGGCAAGGGCAAAAGCAACCCACTGGCACGAGAACAGCAGGGCTTAGCCCGAGCACAAATCCCACAGGACTGCACAAAAGAACGCACATCCCGCGACAGAGACGGCCACCAAAAGGATCTAGCCACCAAATCTCTGGTACCAAAGATTCCAGGATGACCAGCCAACACCGAACAATGAACCTCAGAGATAACTTTATTCGTCCACCTATCAGGGACAAACAGTTTCTCCGCTGGGCAACGGTCAGGTCTATTAGCCTGAAATTTTTGCAGCACCCGCCGCAAATCAGGGGAGATGGCAGACAAAATTACCCCCTCTTTGAGAATACCCGCCGGCTCCGACAAACCCGGAGAATCGGGCACAAAACTCCTAGACAGGGCATCCGCCTTCACATTTTTAGAGCCCGGAAGGTACGAAACCACAAAGTCAAAACGGGAGAAAAACAGCGACCAACTAGCCTGTCTAGGATTCAACCGTTTGTCAGACTCGAGATAAGTCAAGTTTTTGTGATCAGTCAAGACCACCACGCGATGCTTAGCTCCTTCAAGCCAATGACGCCACTCCTCGAATGCCCACTTCATGGCTAGCAACTCTCGATTGCCAGCATCATAATTTCGCTCAGCAGACGAAAATTTCCTGGAAAAGAAGGCGCATGGTTTCATCACCGAGCAATCAGAACTTCTCTGCGACAAAACAGCCCCTGCTCCAATTTCGGAAGCATCAACCTCGACCTGGAACGGAAGCGAAACATCTGGTTGGCACAACACAAGGGCAGAAGAAAAACGACGCTTCAACTCCTGAAAAGCTTCCACAGCAGCAGAAGACCAATTGACCACATCAGCACCCTTCTTGGTTAAATCAGTCAACGGTTTAGCAATGCTAGAAAAATTAGCTATGAAGCGACGATAAAAATTAGCAAAGCCCAGGAACTTCTGCAGACTCTTCAGAGATGTAGGCTGAGTCCAATCATAAATGGCCTGAACTTTAACAGGGTCCATCTCAATAGTAGAAGGAGAAAAAATGAACCCCAAAAATGAAATCTTCTGAACACCAAAGAGACACTTTGACCCCTTCACAAACAAAGAATTAGCACGCAGGACCTGGAACACCATTCTGACCTGCTTCACATGAGACTCCCAATCATCCGAGAAGACCAAAATATCATCCAAGTATACAATCAGGAATTTATCCAGGTACTCTCGGAAGATGTCATGCATAAGGGACTGAAACACTGATGGAGCATTAGAAAGTCCGAATGGCATGACCAGGTACTCAAAATGGCCTTCGGGCGTATTAAATGCTGTTTTCCATTCATCGCCCCGTTTAATACGCACAAGATTATACGCACCACGAAGATCTATCTTGGTGAACCAACTAGCCCCCTTAATCCGAGCAAACAAATCAGACAGCAGCGGCAAGGGGTACTGAAATTTGACCGTAATTTTATTTAGAAGGCGGTAATCAATACAAGGTCTCAGTGAACCATCCTTCTTGGCCACAAAAAAGAACCCCGCTCCCAATGGCGACGATGACGGGCGAATATGACCCTTCTCCAAAGACTCCTTCACGTAACTCCGCATAGCGGCGTGCTCAGGTACAGATAAATTAAACAGTCGACCCTTAGGAAACTTACTACCAGGAATCAAATCGCTAGCACAATCACAATTCCTATGCGGAGGTAGGGCATTGGACTTGGGCTCATCGAATACATCCCGGTAATCAGACAAGAACTCTGGGACCTCAGAAGGGGTGGATGATGAGATAGACAGAAATGGAACATCACCATGTACCCCCTGACAACCCCAGCTGGACACAGACATTGATTTCCAATCTAATACTGGGTTATGGACTTGTAGCCATGGCAACCCCAACACGACCACATCATGCAGATTATGCAACACCAGAAAGCGAATATCCTCCTGGTGCGCAGGAGCCATGCACATGGTCAGCTGGGTCCAATACTGAGGCTTATTCTTGGCCAAAGGCGTAGCATCAATTCCTCTCAATGGAATAGGACACTGCAAGGGCTCCAAGACAAACAAACAAGACAGCGCCTAGCAAACTCCAAGTCCATCAAATTCAGGGCAGCGCCTGAATCCACAAATGCCATGACAGAATAGGAAGACAAAGAGCAGATCAAAGTAACGGATAAAAGAAATTTCGACTGTACCGTACCAATGGTGGCAGACCTAGCGAACCGCTTAGTGCGCTTAGGACAATCGGAGATAGCATGAGTGGAATCACCACAGTAGAAACACAGCCCATTCTGACGTCTGTGTTCTTGCCTTTCAGCTCTGGTTAAAGTCCTATCGCACTGAATAGGCTCAGGTTTATGCTCAGATAATACTGCCAAATGGTGCACAGATTTACGCTCGTGCAAGCGTCGATCGATCTGAATGGCCAAAGACATAGACTCATTCAGACCAGCAGGCATAGGAAATCCCACCATGACATCCTTAAGGGCTTCAGAGAGACCCTTTCTGAAAATAGCTGCCAGCGCACATTCATTCCATTGAGTGAGCACGGACCACTTTCTAAACTTCTGACAATAAATCTCTATCTCATCCTGACACAGAGCCAGCAAATTTTTCTCTGCCTGATCCACTGAATTAGGTTCGTCGTACAGCAATCCGAGCGCCAGAAAAAACGCATCAATATTACATAATGCAGGATCTCCTGGCGCAAGGGAAAATGCCCAGTCTTGAGGGTCGCCACGTAATAAAGAAATAATAATCTTAACTTGTTGAACTGGGTCACCAGAGGAGCGGGGTTTCAAAGTCAGAAATAGTTTACAATTATTTTTAAAATTCAAAAACTTAGCTCTATCTCCAAAAAATAACTCAGGAATAGGAATTTTAGGTTCTAACATAGGATTCTGAACCACTAAATCTTGAATGTTCTGTACTCTTATAGTGAGATTATCCATCAAAGAGGACAGACCCTGAATGTCCATGTCCACACCTGTGTTCTGAACCACCCTGATGTATAGGGGAAAAGAGAGACAGAACACAGTGCAAAGAAAAAAAAATGGTCTCAGAACTTCTCTTTTCCCTCTATTGAGAAGCATTAGTACTTTGGGCCTCCAGTACTGTTATGAACAGGTAATTCAGAACCACAATGGACATTGAAGTTCAGAGCACACAAAGTGACCTGACAATTACCAAAAACAAAGGACGAGCTCTGAGACGTGGAAACTCTGCTGACCGCAATCCCTAATCCTAACACACCACACTAGAGGTAGCCGTGGATTGCGCCTAACGCTCCCTATGCAGCTCGGCACAGCCTGAGAAACTAACTAGCCCTAAAGATAGAAAAATAAGCCTACCTTGCCTTAGAAATTCCCCAAAGGAAAAGGCAGCCCCCCACATATAATGACTGTGAGTAAAGATGAAATACAAACACAGAGATGAAATAGATTTAGCAAAGTGAGGCCCGACTTACTGAATAGACCGAGGATAGGAAAGATAGCTTTGCGGTCAACACAAAAACCTACAAACAACCACGCAGAGGGGCAAAAAGACCCTCCGCACCGACTAACGGTACGGAGGTGCTCCCTCTGCGTCTCAGAGCTTCCAGCGAGCAAGAAAAACCGATATAGCAAGCTGGACAGAAAATATAGCAAACAAAAATAACATAAGCAGAACTTAGCTTATGCAGGATAGACAGGCCACAGGAACGATCCAGGAGGAAGCAAGGCCAATACTAGAACATTGACTGGAGGCCAGGATCAAAGCACCAGGTGGAGTTAAATAGAGCAGCACATAACGACTTAACCTCATCACCTGAGGAAGGAAACTCAGAAGCCGCAGTACCACTCTCATCCACCAAAGGAAGCTTATAGACAGAACCAGCCGCAGTACCACTCACGACCACAGGAGGGAGCTTGGCCACAGAATTCACAACACTAACCAGCCTATTCTGATCTAACCTACATGTTTATCATGTAGGACGGATGTCTTACCACCCTATGGTCATCTATTCTAGGTGTTTATAATGAATTGAGGATGTCTTACCAGCCTATGGTCACCTATCCTATGTGTTTATCATAACGGGAGGATGTATTACCAGCCTTTGGCCATCTATCCTAGGTGTTTATCATGAAGGGAGAATATCTTACCAGCCTTTGGTCATCTATCCTAGGTGTTTATCATGAAGGGAGGATTTCTTATCAGCCTATGGTCATCTGTGCTAGGTGTTTATAATGAAGGGAGGATGTCTTACCGCCCTATGGCCATCTATCCTACATGTTTATCATGTAGGGAGGATGTCTTTCCACCCTATGGTCATCTATCCTAGATGTTTATCATGAAGGGATAATGTCTTACCAGCTAATGGTCATCTATCCTAGGTGTTTATAATGAAGGGGGATGTTTTACTAGCATACAGTCATCTATTCTAGGTGTTTCTCTTGAAGGGAAAATATGTTACAAGTTTATGGTCATCTATCCTAGATGTCTATCATGAAGGAAGGATGTCTTAGCAGCCTGTGGTCATTTGTTCTAGGTGTTTATCATGAAGGGAGGATGTATTACTAGCCTATGGTCATCTATCCTAGATGTTTATCATGAAGGAAGGAAGTCTTACCAGACTAGGTTCATATATTCAAGGTGTTTATCACGAAGGGAGGATGTATTACCAGTCTATGGTCATCTATCCTAGATGGTTATCATGTAGAGAGGATGTCTTACCAGCCTATGGTCATCTATCCAAGGTGCTTATTATAAAGGGAGAATATCTTACCAGCCTATGGTAATCTATCCTAGGTGTTTATCATAAAGGGAGAATATCTTACCAGCCTATGGTAATCTATCCTAGATGTTTATCATGTAGGGAGGATGTCTTACCAGCCTATGGTCATCTATCCAAGGTGTTTATCATGAAGGGAGGATGTATTTCCACTATGGTAATCTATCCTAGGTGTTTATCATGAAGCAAGGATGTATTACCGGTAGTGATGAGCGAATAGCATTGTTGCTCGAATCTCCCCGAGCATGCTCGGGTGATCTCCGATTATTTTGTAGTGCTTGGACATTTAGTTTTCCTCGCCTCAGCTGCATGATTTGCATCTGCTGGACACCCTAAATACATGTGGGAATTCCCTAACAAGCAGGCATTCCTCACATGTATTCATCCTGGCTAGCAGCCATAAATCATGCAGCTGAGGCGAAGAAAATTAAATGTCGGAGCACTACAAAATACTCCGGGATCACCCGAGCATGCTCGGGGAGACCCGAGCAACAATGCTATTCGCTCATCACAAATTACCAGCCTTTGGTTATCTATCCTAGCTGTTTATCATGAAGGTAGGATGTCCTACCACCCTATTGTCATCTATGCTAGGTGTTTATAGTGAAGGGAAGATGTCTTACCATCCTATGGTCATCTATCCTAGGTGTTTATCATGAAGGGAGGATGTATTACCAGTAGTGTTGAGTGATACCTTCCGATATCCAGAAATATCGGTATCAGATTGGATCGGCCGATATTCAAAAAATATCGGATATCGCCGATACTGATACCCGATACCAATGCAAGTCAATGGGACAAAGATATTGGAATTAAAATAAACCCTTTCTTTCCTTGTAGGTTTATTCTACATGAAGGAAAACAACTAAGAATAATGTAGAATGTATTGGGGGAGGTGGAGGAGACATTAAAGGCATAGAGGTTTAGCCCAATCAAATGGAATAGCAGGAATTACATTTTTTTAAGATATTCGGAGTTACAAAGATATTCACTATGTTAAGATTTTTTATATTTTGTCAGATATTAATGTTTCACTAATTCCATGCTCTTCACCTTCTTTTTTACTTCTCTCACACTTTCTTCTTCATCATCCTCAGCAGCAGCATCTTTTTCATCAATTTCTTCTTCACCTTATTCATCTTCTTCTTCTTCACCTTCTTCCTATTATTCTTTTTTTCACATTCTTCATATTCTTTTTATTCATCTATTATTCTTCTTCATATTCTACTTCTTCATCTTCTTCATATTCTTCTTCGTCATCATATTCTTATTTGTGACAGGCATTCCTGTAGTTGCTATCTAAAAAAGTTTGAAGATTACACCTTCCGTTCTGCCTGTCACAAAAGATTTACAACAGGTTTTGTCCGCGTTCAGTTTGGCCTGCAGCAGCAGGTTTTTCCCAGGGACACCACGAGGAGGAATGGACTCGCCCCCATACACTGCTTAGTCTTCTTCTGCTTATAATTTAGATAATATCTTTTGCTCTGATTTTTAGTCTTATGCTTAATGTTCTTCTGCTTTTTGTTCTGCAGCTTCTTGTTCTTCTGCTTCTCGGTGTTCAGGGTCGTCATCTTTAGGCTCTTGAACTTGGAAATGTAGCAGAAGGTACAAGAAGGCTGAGGAACTGCCGAGAACCAGCTGACGGTACTGGAACCCGGATGGCTACCCGAAGGTACAAGAGCCAATGGTACTACCGAGGACCAGCTGACGGTACTGGAACCCGGTTACTAAGCAGGAGGTACCCATACCAGAAAACACTACCAAGGACCACCTGATGTTGGTGGAACTCGGATACCCAGAAGGAGGCACCTAAGCCAAAGGCTCTGCTTGGAACCAGCTGACGGTACTGGAACCAGGGGGACCTATTCAAGATTGTCTTCCAAAGAACCAGCTAATGGTGCTGGAACTCAGGCAGCAGAAGGTCCACAGGAAAAAAAATTGCTAGGCCGTGAGCCGGCCGTAGTTACCAAAAACCCACAGTCCTACAGGGGGAGCTTGTCCTATTGGCACCAGCCTTGATTGCCCCTTTCCCGCAGCCCACATAGGAAGCACCTAAACTGCAGGCACCATAGAGTCGGCTAACCAGACCGCAGCATGACAGGACAATGTATTGGAGGCAAAGTGACCTTGACACTACCCGGAAACAGCTGGCGTGCTGGAACCGGGCTGGGCAGGAGGGAGTACCTGTGCCAAAGACACTTCTGAGCAACTGGTGGTGTTGGAGCCCAGGGAATGCAGGAGAAGCAGAGTATAGGCTGAGGCCTAATTGGAGCAAGTTGAAAGGGAACCTTTAACCCTCCCAGTTGTTAGCAACTAAAAGATCCACCTTGTGCAGTACTAATGCTGCACAAAGAAAAGGTGGCTCTTTTAATTATGCTCCTTGCAGATGCTGAAGTTAACACTTATAAAATGTGTCCCCTCATACCCTTAAACCGTCCCGGGGGGGTGACTTTCCTTCTTAATGAGACGCAGCACAGCCGTCATTTACACTCCCTTGGCGCCGTGCACCGCCTCCTCAGCATTGTTTGAATCTGTCCCGGAGCATGCACTGTTATGTTATCCCTTGGCCATGCGCAGTTAGCGCAGCCCATCTTAGTTACATAGTTACATAGTTATTAAGGTTGAAGGAAGACTTTAAGTCCATCTAGTTCAACCCATAGCCTAACCTAACTTGCCCTAACATGTTGATCCAGAGGAAGGCAAAAAAAAACCATGTGTGGTAAGCTCCACCTTGGGGAAAAAAATTCCTTCCCGACTCCACATACGGCAATCATACTAGTTCCCTGGATCAACGCCCTATCAAGGAATCTAGTGTATATACCCTGTAACATTATACTTTTCCAAAAATGTATCCAGTCCCCTCTTAAATTTAAGTAATGAATCACTCATTACAACATCATACGGCAGAGAGTTCCATAGTCTCACTGCTCTTACAGTAAAGAATCCGCGTCTGTTATTATGCTTAAACCTTTTTTCCTCCAAACGTAGAGGATGCCCCCTTGTCCCTGTTTCAGGTCTATGATAAAAAAGATCATCAGAAAGGTCTTTGTACTGTTCCCTCATATATTTATACATTAACATAAGATCACCCCTTAGTCTTCGTTTTTCCAAACTAAATAGCCCCAAGTGTAATAACCTATCTTGGTATTGCAGATCCCCCAGTCCTCTAATAACCTTGGTCGCTCTTCTCTGCACCCGCTCCAGTTCAGCTATGTCTTTCTTATACACCGGAGACCAGAACTGTGCACAGTATTCTAAGTGTGGTCGAACAAGTGAGTTGTATAGAGGTAAAATTATGTTCTCCTCATGAGCATCTATGCCTCTTTTAATGCATCCCATTATTTTATTTGCCTTTGTAGCAGCTGCCTGACACTGGCCACTAAATATGAGTTTGTCATCCACCCATACACCCAGGTCTTTTTCATTGACGGTTTTGCCCAGAGTTTTAGAATTAAGCACATAATTATACATCTTATTACTTCTACCCAAGTGCATGACCTTACATTTATCCCCATTAAAGCTCATTTGCCATTTATCAGCCCAAGCTTCTAGTTTACATAAATCATCCTGTAATATAAAATTGTCCTCCTCTGTATTGAATACCCTGCAGAGTTTAGTGTCATCCGCAAATATTGAAATTCTACTCTGAATGCCCCCTACAAGGTCATTAATAAATATGTTAAAAAGAAGAGGGCCCAATACTGACCCCTGTGGTACCCCACTGCTAACCGCTACCCAGTCCGAGTGTGCTCCATTAATAACCACCCTTTGTTTCCTATCCCTGAGCCAGCTCTCAACCCACTTACACATATTTTCCCCTATCCCCATTATTCTCATTTTATGTATCAACCTTTTGTGTGGCACCGTATCAAAAGCTTTTGAAAAGTCCATATACACTACATCTACTGGGTTCCTTTGGTCCAGTCCGGAACTTACCTCTTCATAGAAGCTGATCAAATTAGTCTGACATGAACGGTCCCTAGTAAACCCATGCTGACACTGGGTCATGAGGTTATTCCTCTTCAGATACTCCAGTATAGCATCCCTTAGAATACCCTCCAGGATTTTACCCACAGTAGAGGTTAAGCTTACTGGCCTATAGTTTCCGAGTTCAGTTTTTGTTCCCTTTTTGAATATTGGCACCACATTTGCTATACGCCAGTCCTGTGGTACAGACCCTGTTATTATGGAGTCTTTAAAGATTAAAAATAATGGTCTATCAATGACTGTACTTAATTCCTGCAGCACTCGAGGGTGTATCCCATCCGGGCCCGGAGATTTGTCAATTTTAGTGATTTTTAGACGCCGCCGCACTTCCTGCTGGGTTAAGCAGGTGACATTTAATGGGGAATTTTTATCACTAGTCATTTTGTCTGCCATGGGATTTTCTTGTGTAAATACTGATGAAAAAAAGTCATTTAGCATATTGGCTTTTTCCTCATCCTCATCCACCATTTCACCCAGACTATTTTTAAGGGGGCTAACACTATCATTTTTTAGTTTCTTACTATTTATGTAGTTAAAGAATATTTTGGGATTATTTTTACTCTCTCTGGCAATGAGTCTCTCTGTCTCAATCTTTGCTGCCTTGATTTGCTTTTTACAGAATTTATTTAATTTTTTGTATTTATTTAATGCCTCCTCACTACCTACTTCCTTTAATTCTCTAAATGCTTTCTTTTTGTCACTTATTGCGCCCCTTACAGCTCTATTTAGCCATATCGGTTTCCTCCTATTCCTAGTATGTTTATTCTCATACGGTATATACTGTGCACAGGTCCTATCCAGGATGCTAATAAATGTCTCCCATTTTCTTTGTGTATTTTTGTGTCTCAGGATATCGTCCCATTTAATTGCACCAAGATCCTCTCTCATCCGTTGGAAATTTGCCCTCCTGAAGTTTAGTGTCCTTGTAACCCCTCTATTACACATCTTTTTAAAGGATACATGAAAGCTTATTATTTTGTGATCGCTATTTCCCAAGTAACCCCCAACCCTTATATTTGCTATGCGGTCTGGCCTGTTGGTTAATATTAGGTCTAGCAGTGCCCCCCTTCTTGTTGGGTCCTGAACCAGCTGTGAAAGGTAATTGTCTCTCACAGTTGTCAAAAACCGATTACCTTTGCTGGAACTGCAGGTTTCTGTTCCCCAATCTATTTCAGGGTAGTTGAAGTCCCCCATAATAATGACTTCTCCTTGAGTCGCAGCTTCATCTGTTTGCTTTACGAGGATATTCTCCAATGCTTCCATTATTTTTGAAGATTTATAACAAACCCCTATCAGTAATTTATTATTTTTTCCCCTCCCCTTATCTCCACCCACAGGGATTCTACATGTTCATTAAATTCACCTATATTATCACGCCGGATGGGTTTTAAGGATGATTTTACATATAGACACACCCCTCCCCCTCGCTTATCTGTACGGTCATTTCTGAACAGACTATAGCCCTGCAAGTTAACAGCCCAGTCATGGCTCTCATCCAGCCACGTTTCAGATATCCCCACCATGTCATAATTATGCTCCAACAACATTAGTTCTAATTCGTCCATTTTGTTGGCGAGGCTTCTGGCATTAGTATACATGCACTTGATGTTCCTCTCTGTACCTCTACTCTTTCTTAAATTATTAACTGTTCTAACCCCATCCCCCATGCCACCGCCACCCCCAACTTCCTTATTTGTGCCCAGGTCTCTGTCTGCACTATCTTCCCCTCCCATAAATTGAATACCCTCCCCCCCAATCCCTAGTTTAAACAATCCTCCAAACTTCTAGCCATTTTCTCCCCCAGCACAGCTGCACCTTCCCCATTGAGGTGCAGTCCATCCCTAGCGTAGAGCCTGTAGCCAACTGAGAAGTCGGCCCAGTTCTGCAGGAACCCAAACCCCTCCTTCCTACACCAATTCTTGAGCCACTTATTAACCTCCCTAATCTCCCGTTGCCTCTCTGGCGTGGCACGTGGTGCAGGCAGTATTTCGGAGAATACCACGTTGGAGGTCCTTGCTTTCAGCTTGCAGCCTAATTCCCTGAAATCATCTTTAAGGACCTTCCACCTACCTCTAACTTTGTCATTTGTGCCAATGTGCACCATGACCGCTGGGTCCTCACCAGCCCCTCCCAGTAATCTGTCCACCCGATCAGCGATGTGTCGGACATCATTTGTTGTCAGGTTGGCTGCGCCTGTGCGGCTGCCCTGCTAGAGATCCCGCCCCCCAGTGTCTTCTGATTTATTCACACTGCAGGCCTGGGATTCATGGGCATGCACAGTTCATATCTTGGCCTCAAATTCGTCTGGGAAGGTTTGAAGGTATGAGGGGACATATATTTTATAAGTGTTAAGTTAAGCGTGTGCAAGGAGCATAACTAAAAGAGCCACCTTTTCCTTGTGCAGCATTAGTGCTACACAAGGTGGCTCTTTAAGTTACAAACGCCTGGGGGGGTACAGTTTCCCTTTAATTTCTGTTTTAGTGTCAGTGTGGTGGTCGCAGGACACATTGCCGGATACACAGCTGGGGATCAGCTGACGTTACTGAAACCCAATAACAGAGGAGTAACTGTTGACTGTGCAGACAGCACTTCTGAGCAGCAACTGGCGGTGTTGAAGCCCAGGGACAGCAGGAGGAGCACAGTGTAGGCCGAATCCTGCACTCAAGGCAGTTTAATATCTGTTGTTGTGTCAGCGTGGCGGTCGCAGGACACATTGCAGGATACACAGCTGGGGATCAGCTGACGTTACTGAAACCCAATAACACAGCAGCAAGTGTTGAATGTGCAAACGGCACTTCCGGGCAGCAACTGGCGGTGTTGGAGCCCAGGGACAGCAGGAGGGGCAGACTTGAGTTATTGCCGCACACAAAGCAGGGGAGCAGCTGGCGTAACTGAACCCCAATAACAGAGAAGCAACTGTTGACTGTGCAGACAGCACTTCTGAGCACCAAATGGCAGTGTTGGAGCCCAGGGTCAATCAGGGTGTAGGCCGAGGCCTAATTGGAGCGAGTTTAATATCTGTAGTACTGTCAGCATGGCGGTCGCAGGACACATTGCCGGATACACAGCAGGGGAGCAGCTGACGTTACTGAACCCCACTAACACAGGTGTTATGAAAGGCAATTCAGTACCACAATGGACATAGCGGTCAGAGCACATACAGTGATCTGACAATAACCCAAAATCATAGAACGAGCTCTGAGACGTGGAACTCTGCAGACCGCAATCCCTAATCCTCTCCAAACAACACTAGAGGCAGCCGTGGATTGCGCCTAACACTGCCTATGCAACTCGGCACAGCCTGAGAAACTAACTAGCCTGAAGATAGAAAATAAGCCTACCTTGCCTCAGAGAAATACCCCAAAGGAAAAGGCAGCCCCCCACATATAATGACTGTGAGTTAAGATGAAAAGACAAACGTAGAGATGAAATAGATTCAGCAAAGTGAGGCCCGACTTTCTTAACAGAGCGAGGATAGAAAAGGTCACTTTGCGGTCTACACAAAACCCTAAAGAAAACCACGCAAAGGGGGCAAAAAGACCCTCCGTACCGAACTAACGGCACGGAGGTACACCCTTTGCGTCCCAGAGCTTCCAGCAACAAATTAGACAAGCTGGACAGAAAAAATAGCAAACAAATAGCAAAGAAGAACTTAGCTATGCAGAGCAGCAGGCCACAGGAATGATCCAGGGAAAAGCAAGTCCAACACTGGAACATTGACAGGAAGCCAGGATCAAAGCATTAGGTGGAGTTAAGTAGAGAAGCACCTAACGACCTCACCAGATCACCTGAGGGAGGAAACTCAGAAGCCGCAGTACCACTTCCCTCCACCAACAGAAGCTCACAGAGAGAATCAGCCGAAGTACCACTTGTGACCACAGGAGGGAGCTCTGCCACAGAATTCACAACACACAGGAGCTAGTGTTTTTCTTTGTGCAGATAGCACTTCCGGGCAGCAACTGCCGGTGTTGGAGCCCAGGGTCAATGCAATAAACTGGCAGGAGAACTTGCCGCACACACAGCAGGGGAAGAGCTGGCGTTACTGAAGCCCAATAAAAGAGGAGCAACTGTTGACTGTGCAGACAGCACTTCCAGGCAGCAACTGGTGGTGTTGGAGCCCAGGGATTACAGAAGAAATAGAGTGTAGGCCGAGGTCTAATTGGAGCAAGTTTCAAATCTGTAGTTATGTGAGTGTGGAGGTAGCAGGAGCAATTGCCGTATACACAGCAGTGGAGCAGCTGACGTTACTGAACCCCATTAACACAAGAGCTAGTGTTTTTCTATGTGCAGACAGCACTTCAGGGCAGCAACTGGCGGTGTTGGAGCCCAGGGTCAATGCAATAAACTGGCAGGAGAACTTGCCGCACACACAGCAGGGGAACAGCTGGCGTTACTGAACCCCACTAACACAGGAGCTAGTGTTTTTCTCTGTGCAGATAGCACTTCTGGGCAGCAACTGTCGGTGTTGGAGCCCAGGGTCAATGCAATAAACTGGCAGGAGAACTTGCCGCACACACAGCAGGGGAAAAGCTGGCGTTACTGAACCTCAATAACAGAGCTGTAATCCCTGGGCTCCAACACCGCCAGTTGCTGCCTGGAAGTGCTGTCCGCACAGTCTACAGTTGCTCCATTGTGATTGGGGTTCAGTAATGTCAGATGTTCCCCTGCTGTATGTGCGGCAAGTTCTCCTGCCAGTTTATTGCATTGACCCTGGGCTCCAACACCGCCAGTTGTTGCCTGGAAGTGCTGTCCGCACAGTCAACAGTTTCTCCTCTGTTTATTATCTATCTATCCCATATCTATCTTTGTGTCTGCAGTGTAGAAAATAAGTATTTGATCCCTTGCTGATTTTGTAAGTTTGCCCACTGACAAAGACATGAACAATCTATAATTTTAAGGGTAGGTTAATTTTAACATTGAGAGATAGAATAACAAAAACAAAATCCAGAAAATCACATTGTATAAATTATATAAATGTATTTGCATTTTGCAGTGAGAAATAAGTATTTGATCCCCTACCAACCATTAAGAGTTCTGGCTCCTATAGACCAGTTAGATGTTCCTAATCAACTCGCTACCTGCATTAAAGACAGCTGTCTTACATAGTCACCTTTATTAAAGACTCCTGTCCACTGACTCAATTAGGCCGGGGTCACACTAGACCGTAATACGGACGAGTGCAATGCGATAAAAAATCGCATAGCACTCATCCCAATGTTAATCAATGGGGCAGCTCCCATCATCCGATATTTTCTCGGCCGTATTCAGGATCCGAGTGAAATCGCAGCATGCTGCTATTGTCAGCGTTTCTCGGCCGAGAATCGCCAATGAAAGTCTATGGAAGCCCCAAAAATACAGATCACACACGGACCAGCAGTGTGACTTGCGAGGAATACGCAGCGCTGTTAGAGAGAAAAGCCGGTAATTCAGTGCGGTGTACAGTAAAATCACACTGACAGCTTAGAATAGAATTGGTCGAATAAATGTGTACACATAGAATAGGTATATATATATATATATATATATATATATATATATATATGTCAGTGAGACACATATATGTATATATATTAATATTTCTTCCAGCGCTAGACAGCTTTAAAGCCGGTAATTCAATTACCGGCTTTTGCTTTCTCCTTCCTAAAACCCGACATGATATGAGACATGGTTTACATACAGTAAACCATCTCATATCACCATTTTTTTGCATATTCCACACTACTAATGTTAGTAGTGTGTATGTGCAAAATTTGGCCGTTCTAGCTAGTAAATTAAGGGGTTAAATGGCGGAAAAAATTGGCGTGGGCTCCCGCACAATTTTCTCCGCCAGAGTGGTAAAGCCAGTGACTGAGGGCAGATATTAATAGCCTGGAGAGGGTCCATGGTTATTGGCCCCCCCCCTAGCTAAAAACACCTGCCCCCAGCCACCCCAGAAAAGGCACATCTGGAAGATGCGCCTATTCTGGCACTTGGCCACTCTCTTCCCATTCCCGTGTAGCGGTGGGCTATGGGGTAATGAAGGGTTAATGCCACCTTGCTATTGTAAGGTGACATTAAGCCAAATTAATAATGGAGAGGCGTCAATTATGACACCTATCCATTATTAATCAAATACTAGTAAAGGGTTAAAAATACACAAACACATTATTAAAAAATAATTTAATGAAATAAAAACAAAGGTTGTTGTAATATTTTATTGAACGCCCAATCCAATTACTGAAGACCCTCGTTCTGTAACAAAAAAAACATAATAAACCAACAATATCCTTACCTTCCGCAGATCTGTAAAGTCCAACGATGTAAATCCATCTGAAGGGGTTAAAATATTTTGCAGACACGAGCTTTGCTAATGCAGCAGCTCATGTCTGCAAAACCCCGGGGAATGTAGGTAAAGTAGGTCAATGACCTATATTTACCTGCATTTGCGGTGAGGCGCCCTCTGCTGGCTGTTCCTAGATCGTGGGAACTTTCCTAGAAAGCTCGCTGGTTCGAGTTCATATGAGGACAACCAGCAGAGGGTGCCCTCTTATGATCTCGAGCCTGGGAGCTTTCTAGGAAAGTTCCCATGATCTAGAAACAGCCAGCAGAGGGCGCCTCACCACAAACGCAGGTAAATATAGGTCATTGACCTACTTTACCTACATTCTCCAGGGTTTTGCAGACATGAGCAACATTGCATTAGCAAAGCTCGTGTCTGCAAAATATTTTAACCCCTTCAGATGGATTTACATCGTTGGACTTTACAGATCTGCGGAAGGTAAGGATATTGTTGGTTTATTATGTTTTTTTTGTTACAGAACAAGGGTCTTCAGTGATTGGATTGGGCGTTCAATAAAATATTACAACAACCTTTGTTTTTATTTCATTAAATTATTTTTTAATAATGTGTTTGAGTATTTTTAACCCTTTACTAGTATTGGATTAATAATGGATAGGTGTCATAATTGACGCCTCTCCATTATTAATTTGGCTTAATGTCACCTTACAATAGCAAGGTGGCATTAACCCTTCATTACCCCATATCCCACCGCTACACGGGAATGGGAAGAGTTTTGGCCAAGTGCCAGAATAGGCGCATCTTCCAGATGTGCCTTTTCTGGGGTGGCTGGGGGCAGATGTTTTTAGCCAGGGGGGGCCAATAACCATGGATCCTCTCCAGGCTATTAATATCTGCCCTCAGTCACTGGCTTTACCACTCTGGCGGAGAAAATTGTGCGGGAGCCCACGCCAATTTTTTCCGTCATTTAACCCCTTAATTTACTAGCTAGAACGGCCAAATTTTGCACATACACACTACTAACATTAGTAGTGTGGAATATGCAAAAAAAAATGGTGATATGAAATGGTTTACTGTATGTAAACCATGTCTCATATCATGTCGGGTTTTAGGAAGGAGAAAGCAAAAGCCGGTAATTGAATTACCGGCTTTGTGCTATATCGCGCTGGATGAAATATTAATATACTAGCTGAAGAGCCCGGCGTTGCCTGGGCATAGTAAATATCTGTGGTTAGTTATAGCACCTCACTTCTCTTATTTTCCCATCACGCCTCTCATTTTCCCCCTCACATCTCTCATTTTCTCCCTTACACCTCTCATTTTCCCCCTCACTCCTCTTATTTTCCCCCTAACTCCTCTCATTCCCCCTCACTCCTCTCATTCCCCCCTAACACTTGTCATTTCGACCTCACATCTGTCATTTTCCGATCACTCCACTATTTTCCCTCACTCCTTTCATTTTGCACTAACACCTTTTCATTTTCACCTCACACGTCTCATTTTCCCCTCAGTATATACATGTTTGTCATCTCCCTTAGATATAGTATATACCTGTATGTCATCTCCTGTTTATAGTATATACCTGTATGTCATCTCCCCTGTAAATAGTATATACCTGCTGTATGTCATCTCCTCCTGTATATTGTATATACCTATGTGTCATCTCCTCCTGTATATAGTATATACTGTACCTGTATGTCATCTCTTCTGTGTATACTATATACCTGCATGTCATCTCCTCCTATATATAGTATATACCTGTATGTCATCTCCTGTGTGTAGTATATACCTGTATGTCATCTCCCCTGTATATAGTATATACCTGCTGTATGTCATCTCCTGCTCTATATACCTATGTGTCATCTCCTCTTTTATATAGTATATACCTGTATGTCATCTCCTCCTGTATATAGTATATACGTGTGTCATTTCCTCCAGTATATAGTATATACCTGTAAGTCATCTCCTCCTGTATATAGTATATACCTGTGTGTCATCTGCTCCTGTATATAGTATATACCTGTGTGTCATCTCCTCCTGTATATAGTATGTACCTGTATGTCATCTCATCCTGTATATAGTATACATCTGTGTGTCATCTCCTCCTGTATATAGTATATACGTCTGTCATCTCCTCTGTATATAGTATATACCTGTGTGTCATCTCCTCCTGTATATAGTATATACCTGTGTGTCATCTCCTCCTGTATTAAGTATATATCTGTGTGTCATCTCCCCTGTATATAGTATGTACGTGTATGTCATCTCCTCCTGTATATAGTATATACCTGTGTGTCATCTCCTCATGTATATAGCATATGCCTGTGTGTCATCTCCCCTGTATATAGTATATACCTGTGTGTCATCTCCCCTGTATATAGTATATACCTGTGTGTCATCTTCCCTGTATATAGTATGTACCTGTATGTCATCTTCCCTGTATATAGTATGTACCAGTGTGTCATCTCTTCCTGTATATAGTATATACCTGTGTGTCATTTCCCCTGTATATAGTATATATGTGTGTGTCATCTCCTCCTGTTTATAGTATATACCTGTGTGTCATCTCCCCGGTATATAGTATATATGTGTGTGTCATCTCCCCTGTATATAGTGTATATACCTGTGTGTCATCTCCTCCTGTATATAGTATATATCTGTGTGTCATCTCCTCCTGTATTAGACCTGTTCACACGTTATTTGCTCAGTATTTTTATCTCAGTATTTGTAAGCTAAATTGGCAGCCTGATAAATCCCCAGCCAACAGGAAGCCCTCCCCCCTGGCAGTATATATTAGCTCACACATACACATAATAGACAGGTTATGTGACTGACAGCAGCCGTATTTCCTATATGGTACAGTTGTTGCTCTTGTAGTTTGTCTGCTTATTAATCAGATTTTTATTTTTGAAGGATAATACCAGACTTGTGTGTGTTTTAGGGCGAGTTTCATGTGTCAAGTTGTGTGTGTTGAGTTGCGTGTGGCGACATACATGTAGCGACTTTTGTGAGATGAGTTTTGTGTGGCGACATGCGTGTAGCAACTTTTTGTGTGTCGAGTTGCATGTGACAGGTTAGTGTAGCAAGTTGTGTGCAGCAAGTTTTGCGCATGGCGAGATTTGCGTGTGGCGAGTTTTATGTGTGGTGCGTTTTGAGTATGTGCAAGTTTTGCGTGAGGCAACTTTTGCATGTGTTGCAACTTTTGTGCATGTTGCAATTTTTCCGCATGTGCAAATTTGGCATTTGGCGAGTTTTTCATGAGGTGAGTTTTGCACGTGTGGCGAGTTTTGCGTGAGCCTAGTTTTTCATGTGGCGAGTTTTGCACGTGGCGAGTTTTGAGCGGTGACTTTTGTGTTTCAACTTTTATGTGGCGAGGTTGGTGTATGTGTGGTGAAATGTGTGCTGAGGGTGATATGTGTTCAAGCACGTGGTAGAGTGTGGCGCATTTTGTGTGTGTTCATATCCCCTTATGTGGTGAGTATCCCATGTCCGGACCCCACCTTAGCAACTGTATGGTATATCCTCTTTGGCGCCATCGCGCTCACTCTTTAAGTCCCCCTTGTTCACATCGGGCAGCTGTCAATTTGCCTCCAACAATTTTCCTTTCACTTTTCCCCATTATGTAGATAGGGGTAAAATTGTTTGGTGAATTGGAACGCACGGGGTTAAAATTTTGCCTCACAACATAGCCTATGACGCTCTCAGGGTCCAGTCGTGTGACTGTGCAAAATTTTGTGGCTGTAGCTGCGACGGTGCAGATGCCAATCCCGGACATACACACACACATACACACACACATTCAGCTTTATATATTAGATATACATATATGTGTCTACTGACATATATATATATATATATATATATATATATATATATATATATATAGACAGTATATATGTTTGTTTGTTTTTTTCACATGGATCCCTTGTATAGCCGTATGTCGGTTTTGCAAGCCTGCGATAAAAACACGCAGTGCGGATGACATACGGATTACATACGGAGGATGCCATGCGCAAAAAATGGTGACACACCCTGCCTA